>NC_135890.1:21426105-22626105 GCF_964194155.1 Cetorhinus maximus | reverse complement strand
GGCTGCAGACTAATTCATTCAGTGAAACCATTTCTTCCTGCTCTGACATTGAGATTGAGCCAGTCAGTGCCAGCAAGCTACTGCGCACTTCGGGCCACCAAATCGACTCAGGCCAGGAAGGCTCTGAACACGCAGATCTTTCCCATCCTGAATTAGACATTGAGATAATGGACAGCAATGATGATTTTGGTGACTTGATGTTCTCCAAAGATGAGGCAAAAGGAAATGAGATCAGAGTCAAGGAACCTGAGTTAGAGCCAATGTTTACCAATACACCAGCCACCCTCTACTTGGCTTTGAGTAATCCATCCAATGACACAGCCATGATAGGAGACAGTAACGTGTCATTTACTCCAGGGACAGTTGGCTCCTGTGAAGCAGAATCAGGGTTAAATATGGATTTTAAGGACAATTGCATGAATGAACAGGGCGATGTAGCTACCATAATTCCAAACTCCACTCTAAGCTTCAAATATGAGGAGTCAGTGGAATCCCTTCCAGGGATAAAGCCAGTTCGGGACATGGGTTCTCCAAGTTTCAGTGAAGACCTAGAAGCTGCATTTATTTTAGAAGATAAGTTAACTGAATTGAATAAATATTCTAGAGCATTAGCCTTGGAGGCACAAATGAAATCAAAGCCAGTCAGTGACAAGACTGACTGTACCAGTAGATGCTTGAGCCCATCTTCTCCGCTGTTTAATGCAAGCCCCAAAATACCCATATCCTTTAGTGACCCATCAAATGGACCTTTCAGCATGAAGGAACTGTCCCCATTACACAGGGCAGCCAGCAAGCAGCTGGACCAGTCCCTGGCCTATGACTCCATTAAATATACCTTGGTGGTCGATGAAAACACCACTTTGGAGCTTGTCAGTTTGAAGCGCTGCACCTCTATCCTGAGCGATGACAGTGAGATCTCAACGCTGTGTGACAACTGCGAGCTGGAAATGGACAATGAGTTTGGGGATTGCACAGGGAGACATGACATTGAGAACTCGTCAGAGGATTCATCGCCTGAAGCCGACACGCAGTTTTCCAAGAAATTCCTCAACGTTTTTGTCAACAGCACTTCTCGATCTTCCAGTAAGCTGTGCCATCTCATTATAAATCTCAGCATGTACTGTGTGGCATATCCAGTGTGAACCATATGTTAATAGTGCTTCCATATTGATAGCCTCTGCCATGAATTAGTTATATTCTATATATGTTATCCAAGTTATTGAGCTACAATTTCTCTGCTAATTTTTGTAATGTCAGTGCTGAGGATTTCATTCTCTGAGAACAGTTTCATGGAAAATCCTTTGTATTCGTGTACATATCCCTTCCACATCATTGGAAGTAATCTGCTGAGAAAGACGGGGGAGGGAGTTGGGGGGGGGGGGAAGAGAGAGAGAGAGAGAGAGAGAATACAGCACATAGGGTAATTCAGTAGTACTGGGCTGTGTACAGCGTAAGGCAGTAGCCAATAATAAAAGGATGAGGGTCTACAATTCTGTGGAGAGAATGGAAAGGCTGGGGTTGTTCTCCTTAGAGCAGGGAAGATTAGGAGGAAATTTGATAGAGGTATTCAAAATCATGAACTGTTTTGATAGAGTAAATAAAGAGAAATTGCTTCCAGTGGCAGAATAGTCAGTAGTCAGAACATCGAGATTTAAAATGATTTAGGGTGGAGGGAGTGGTGATATTGAGATAAAGGTTGAGGGGGCTAGAATTATGGTGAGGGAGTGGATGTTGAGGTGAGGGATTGGGTGGGCTGATATTGTGGCAATGGAGAAGGATGGCTGGTTTTGTAGTGAGGGCTGGGTGTTGCAGTGATGGATGGTTGTTGCAGTGAGTTTGGGATGTTGGTGTTGTGGTGAGGGGACTGGAGTTCCGGTGAAAGGTGGATGTTGTGGTGAGGGTAGGTTTTCTGGTGTTGCGGGGTGGTGGGGTTGGTGTTACAATGGGGGTGGGTGTTGAGGTCATTGGGAAGTATTGGGACATCTGCTGGCAGAGTGACCTTGTACTCTCTCTCCTGAATAGGTACAGAATCTTTTGGTCTTTACTCGTGTACAATAAATGGTGAGGAACGGGAGCAGACTCATCGAGCGGTATTCCGGTAAGAATGGTCCCCCAAGGCTTAAACTGGAGGGAGATCCTGAACAGGACCCCTGTCTCCCGGCATCACTCTAAACTTAGTACAGAACAGAAATGGGGAATCACTGAGACAGGACTGGAGTGCCCAGAACAAAAAGAGAAACAGAAATACCTGGAAAAACTCAGCAGGTCTGGCAGCATCGGCGGAGAAGTGCAAAGTTGACGTTTCGAGTCCTCATGACCCTTCAACAGAACTAAGTAGAAATAGGAAAGGGGTGAAATATAAGCTGGTTTAAGGGAGGGTGGTTTGTTGGGACAAGCAGCCAGTGATAGGTGGAGATAACCAAAAGCTGCCACAGTCAAAAGAACAAAGAGGTGTTGAAGGTGGTGATATTATCTAAAGGAATGTGCTAATTAAGAGTAGAAGACAGGACAGATAAGGTACAGATAGCTCTAGTGGGGATGGGGGAATACTAAAAGGTAGAAATAAACAATGGGTGGAAATACATTTAAAAATAATGGAAAAGGTGGGAAAAGAAAAATCTATTATAAATTATTGGAAAAAACAAAAAGGAGGGGGAAGAAACGGGAAGGGGGTGGGGATGGAGGAGAGAGTTCAGGATCTAAAATTGTTGAACTCAATATTCAGTCTGGAAGGCTGTAAAGTGCCTAGTCGGAAGATGAGGTGGTGTTCCTCCAGTCTGCGTTGAGCTTCACTGGAACAATGCAGCAAGCCAAGGACGGACATGTGGGCAAGAGAGCAGGGTGGAGTGTTGAAATGGCAAGCGACAGGGAGGTCTGGGTCATGCTTGTGGACAGACCGAACTCCGGATTTTAGATCTTAAACTCTCTCCTCCGTCCCCACCCCCTTCCCGTTTCTTCCCCCTCCTTTTTGTTTTTTCCAATAATTTATATAGATTTTTCTTTTCCCACCTATTTCCATTATTTTTAAATGTAAGTCCACCCATTGTTTATTTCTACCTTTTAGTATTCCCCCACTCCCACAAGAGCTATCTGTATCTTATCTGTCTTGTCTTCTACTTTTAATTAGCACATTCCTTTAGATAATATCACCACCTTCAACACCTCTTTGTTCTTTTGTCTGTGACAGCTTTTGGTTATCTCCACCTATCACTGGCTGCTTGTCCCAACAAACCACCCCCCACCCCCCCTTAAACCAGCTTATATTTCACCCCTTTCCTATTTTTACTTAGTTCTGTTGAAGGGTCATGAGGACTCGAAACGTCAACTTTGCTCTTCTCCGCCGATGCTGCCAGACCTGCTGAGTTTTTCCAGGTATTTCTGTTTCTCTTTTTGTTTTGGATTTCCAGCATCCGCAGTTTTTTGTTTTTATCTCTAGAGTGCCCAGAGCTTGTGAGCAAATTCTTCCTATCGGTTGATGTTTCTTATCAGCCCAGTGGGTGTGACAGAGAAGAGCTGTTATCATTACTGGGCCCATGGTAACAGAGACAAGCCGCTATTTTGGCCAGGAACTGCAGGTTTGTTTGATATGTGGTGTTATTCAGCACCTTTAGTCTTCTGTTCCACATCAGTGCTGTTGTGAATAAAGGAACCAAAGTCCTGAATCTCCTCTTCTGCCTCCTGCCGATTACATTAGCCTCATTGTTTCAAAACACAGAAACCCCTATTTTTCTAAGAATTCTCAAGCATCAAAGAAAAATAAGTTTTAGTCCTATCTAATCATTTTTGGATTTGCTAATTTTCCAATATAAGAGTCACAAGATAGATCTGGCCAAGCCCATCCTAATTCACCCATCAAAAAGATCTCAGAGCACTTATGACCATCACAACGTTCAACTATATCTCAAACGATTCCAGAGATTTTTCCATTCATTGCCCTACCTGGGAGCCCATTCATGTGTAGACCACTCTCTCTGTGCAGAACTTCCTACATCAGTCCTACGTTTGACCCTGTGCTCCCTCGTCCTACTATCCTGGGTTAAGTCCAAATATTTTATGGATTTAGATTTTCTGCCCAGTGTACTGTCATACAGCTCTAGAAAGTCCTCTCTCAGCTACCTTCTTTCCAGGGTGAAGATCCCAAGTTTTTCCAGTCTTTCCTCTTAACTCACTTTCTCTGAAACCAGAGATCAGCTCTTGGCTCTTCTCTGCACCTCCAGCATTTAAATGTCTCCCTCCCATCTCAGTGACCAGGATGTGAGCGTTAATGGCAAGGCTTGCATTTGTTGCCCATCCATTAGCTATCCTGAGAAGGTGGTGCCGGGCCTTTTTGAGCCTCTACAGTCTGTGATTGTAGCATTTTGATGCAACTGAGTAGCTTACTGGGCCACATCAGAGATCGGGTAAGAGTCAGTCACATTGAAGTGGGACATATAGGTCAGACAGTGTAAGGAACAGCAACTTTCCTTCCCTAAAGGACATTAGTGAAATAGCTGGGTTTTAATAGCTCCATAGTCACTCACTGATTGCCAATATTTAAAATTGAATTCAGAGTCTGAAATGGCCATGTTGGGATTTGAACTCACATTCTCCAGATTACTGGTCCAGCATTGAACACTACTTTAGGTGTGATCTGACCAAAGCATTGAATAGTTTGATCATGACTTTGTCTGACTCGTACCCTATTGCTTTATTCGTGCAGTTCAGCACTCTGTTGGCTTTGGTTGATATGCCACACTGATTAGAGACTTTGAACATTAAAACTACTGGATTAACTCGACCCTTAAATTATTTGAAAGCCATTCATGAAGTGCAGGTGCTACCCATTTTCTCATCACATGTGCCATACCTTAGCTGTGTCCAATTAAAGTTTATCTGACACCGCTGTGCACACTGAACCCATTTTATTGCATTCTGGAGCTCAAACTTCAGATTCAACTGCTCATTCGATCTGTTCATTTCCTGGTCTAACAAAACTGTTTCTGGTTCTCTGAAGGTTCATACCCCGCCACCAGGATGAACTGGAGTTGGATGTTGATGACCCATTGTATGTTGAAGAGGAGGAAGATGACTATTGGTACCGAGGCTACAATATGCGCACGGGGGAGCGTGGAATCTTCCCAGCATACTACGCCCATGAAGTAGTCAACCAAGCCAAGGAATTCCTAGGTAGGTCCAAGAGTAAGATTGGGGTCAAAGTTCAGAGGGCTTTCAACTGTTGAGCTGAGGTTGGGGGGAGGGGTGCCTGTGGGGGCAGTGCAATTAATATTGTCTGTGATTCATCGGAGAGCATTGGGCTCTTAGCTAACTGATGGTCGAAACTCTGTAACACTGCAGCAAAAACTTAATGCATGATCAGAAAGATGGACAATATTTTCCAGGGAATGTTCAGGAGCTAAGTCCAAGGGCACCGGTGTAAACCGGGAGGTATAAAAAGCCTGGATCCAGACGTCATTAAGAGAAGCTTACTTATATAATTGATTTATCTACATTGCCACTTAATGGATTTGTAATAGAGCTGCACTCCGATACAGGGACTGACCTTTAACATCGAGAACACTGTTAGAAAACTTGGATTTGCTCGAATGCTGCATGGTAAGCATTTAGTCATTATAGATGGCAGCAGCAGAGTCACCTACGAGCATTACAAGATGCTGCAGGTAAACCTTGACACTTTTAAAAATGGGTTTTCCCATCAACAAAGTCTGAACATAGGGTTTACAATGTATTTTGAGACACAATGCTGTGGTCACTCAGCATTTCTAATATATAATAGAAGTTAGAAGCAGTACAAGATGAACAAAACTATTATAGGGAGATAAAGGCTGCCAAACCATCCTTTAGATTTGTGCCTATTGCTGTTTTGACCTTGCTCCATCCTCCACTCACTGCAACACAGCTACCTGCCTTTCTGTTTGAGCAGCAGCCCTTTAAAGGTCCCCCCACCCTCCAAGATCACAGAATCAACCCTGCTGTATTTTTAGTTCACTCTTAAGAGGGCACAACACTTCCAAAATTTGCTTTATGCATTAAAATTGGAAGCTGGTTTGCGATGCTCCATCCACTACCTGAATACTCTGCATTCAGTGAGGTCGCTATTACAAACCCAGTGCAAGGCTCAAATCATGCAGGGAACACATTTAAATTATGTAAATGCTGGCTCCGCTGAATCCATTGCAATGGCTCCCTCCCTCCACTGCAATGAGTGAGCTTCTGAGTCTGGTAACCATCCCCCCCTCCCTCCAAGATCACAGAATCGATCCTGCTGTATTTTTAGTTCACTCTTAAGAGGGCTCAACACTGCCAAAATTTGCTTTATACATTAAAATCGAATGCTCGGTTGCAATGCTCCGAGCACTATCTGATATGCTGGTAGATGGCATAGTGGTAGGTAATTCCAACACAACTCAGCAAGTTCCATCAATGATGCAGCTGTGCATCAGTTTATAAGAAGCAGGTAGCCTAATCCTTTCGTAATAATTTGGTCTAAAATATAAATTTGCAGGGGTTTTTTCAGCCAATCAATTTCAGGGTCCTTCCCTCCTTTAATCTTGAGCATTTACATTGGCTCGCACCATGCCTTGGGTCAGCAGAGCTCAAATGGTAGGTTAAATATTCCAGCCAACTGAAGCCATTGTCCCATTGATTAAACCCTGGAGCTGCTTCTAAAAGGCAGACTTCGGCCTCTGATGAGCTGAGCTTTGTTTCTAACGCCTCCTCTGTTGTCTTTTGATTCAGGAATAAAGAAGAACAGCGTCTGGGTGGAGAGGTTCGATGTGCAGTTCCTGGGGTCTGTGGAAGTCCCGTATCACCAGGGTAATGACATCCTGTGTGCTGCAATGCAGAAGGTGAGAGTACCACAATCACTAGGAGTGATGGGAGAGGTATGTGAACACATTGTGTGGAGCAAACATGAAAATTGTAGCAAGAATAGCATATCAAAATGAAGTATTTAAATGACATCAAACTTGGGTTAAGTCTGTAGACCAGGCATTTTCAAGCCTTGTTCCCCTGATAGCCTCACCTCCGAAGCAAATCACTTCATTCCTCATTTGTTAGTTTGTCCTTACATGGGATTGCATAGGGTATGGAGCACAAACAAACAGTTGTCCCAGGTAGCCCTTGCTGATATTTATGCTTCAGTTGAACTTCCTCCCATCTTTCCTCATCTAACCTATCATTGTAACCCTCTATTCCCTTCTCCCTCATATGTTTGTCTAGCTTCCCCTTAAGTGCGTCTAAACCATTCACTCCAACCACTCCTAGTGGTATCAAGGTCCACATTCTCAACATTCTTTGCATAAAGAAGTTTCTTCTGAATTCCCTATTAGATTTGTTGGTGACTATCTTATATTGATGGCCTCTAGTCCTGTTTCAATTACCTGAGCCTGTAGGTTTGGGAAAGTACTATTTGGATCATGGTGTATAAGTCGACTTTTGAAACCTTCAAAAATCCTTCCAAAAATGGGGGTCATTTTGTACACCAAGTATAAAATGTGATCGTCAGTGTGGACGGTTGCCATTTTGAAATGTGAGAAAAAAACATAACAATGGTAATTCATTTTAAATTTATGTGGTTTATTGACTGAATTAATTCTACAAAGATACTTTTAACCGCAATCGAAGTGTTTTAAAATCCATCAACTTCATTGACTTCAATGTCCAATGCAAAAAGTTCATCAAATTCATTCTGTGTCACTTTGGCAATGGCATCATTATAAGGATCCCACTCTGGATCAGATTTGGTGCTTTTGGTTTCATAATTATCTCTCCATAGCAAATCACCTTCATCTCCATCCATTGAATTGGATATTCCGAATTCTTTGAGCAATCTGATGACACTTAATTAATAGCATCACAAGATTTGATGACAAAACCACACAAAAAATCAGCGGGGCAGCATGCATATTTCCACTCTTTGTGAAGATTTTTTCTCTGTCAACCATCTCTGTCAATCCATTCAACTTGAACATGATCCTTGAATAGCTTTTTGAGGCACATATGCAAAGATTGAACAATGGATATTAGATCCCCTTGTATAACTACAATTTCTTTGCAGGCACCTCCTGAACTCATCAGTTATATATGATCTGACATGTTCCACACTAATTGGCCGTGTTCTTTGTACAGGCAACTGGGATGTCTATTCCACACAATCGAGCCACAGCTTCACTCCACCCGCATCCATCCATTGTCATGGATATACACAAAAACTCCTGCAGGAAACTTGGGGAAGAATTTTCCCGTCGACGAGTGGGGGCGGGGCCCGCTCGCCGATGCATAAAATGACGTACGGTGACGTCAGGCAGGCGTCCTGACGTCATCGCGCATCACTTAGGTTTTCAGATCGGCGGGCGCGGAGCTGACTCGGCTGCGCGCCCGCCGAACTGTCAAAGGCCTATTAAGGCCATTTAAAACCTAATTAGTTCAATTTAATGAGCTGCCCGTCCAACCTTAAGGTCAGCGGGCAGGCAAAGAGCCCAGGCGGCCTTCGCGTTTTTCATGAAACCTCATCCACGGGCAGGATGAGGTTTCATGAAGTGTTTTAAAATCTAGTAAAAATTTATACTTTTATTCTTTGATGTGTCCCAGCTCATGCGATAGTGTCACACGAGGGGACATGTTTTAAAAGTGTTAAAAGCCTTTATTTAAAACTTTAGCCCTGAAACAAATCTCCCTGAGGCACCTCCGTGCCTCGGAGATCTCTGCGCTCTTTCGCGCAGGGAACCTCTCAGGGAATCACCCCTCCCCCGCACCCACACGGAGCGCTCAGCATTTCCGGGCGAGCGTTACGCTGGGCGGGCCTTAATTGGCCCGCCCGTGTAAAATGGCGGCGCGTCCCCAATTGGGGACGCCAATCAGGTTCACGCCCACCTCCGCCTGTCCTCGCACAACACCCCCCCTCCCAAACAGGGGGGAATTTCTGGCCTTTATTTTCAACGTGGTTTTACGCTTTGAAAATTATCATAGGTTTTAATTTCATTCTGTTGGCCATGAGGCCAGTACCACCATGAATTGTGTTTTCTCATGACCTGTGGTTTTCACTAGAACTACTTTTGAATCTTTCCACTCCAAAGTTCAGTTGCTGGGCATAATTCAATTCATGGGTGTTTCATCCATGTTGCTGTTCTGGCATAATGCTGGAAATGGGTAATTTTGGCATCCAGGTCTTTTGGCAGCCTCTAAGTAACCTCTGAAGCAATACTAGACATTTTTGTTCCATTAAGTGGCTGCACCAACTAGCTGATGCTCTGAAACCTTTACTGGACTCAGGGTTTGATTTGTCCCACTTAATTGTGTGTATACGCATTGTATTTCTGGTGACGATCTAACCATTCTGACGATTTTTGAGGACCCATTCCAATACATGCTTCTCAAGATCTGGCAGAGGCTGGTCCCTGTACTAATGGTACAGTTAGTCTTGGGCATTTTCTCCTTGGCGGATTCCTTCTTCTACTCTCGCACCAGTTTTTCACTACACTTAATTCCCTCACTGCAGCACAGTTATTTGATGAGTTAGCAGATGTTACAACTTTAGCTTGAAACCAACTTTATACTTCATTCATTTTTTGGTAGACTCATTTCTCTTCTTCTTTTGCCACCGGGGGCTGGGTAGTTTGCTCTGTGTGGGTGGGTCTTAAACTCCCGGACATCTTCGCAACAAAGCCCGTATAGCCTGCTTGATCCCTTGCGCCCAGTTATAAGGTACCGATTAGTAAAATATGCACGTGTGGGGTGAAAACTTAGGCTGATACTAATGCAGATATAGCATGTCATGCCCGAAAAGGATGCGGGGTGGGGGGTAGGTGGGTGACTTATATGCTGTGTATATGCAAAAATATGATTTTTGGGGCTGGAAAAATGGGGTCATCTTATACTCTGGGTCAACTTAATATGCTGCGACCTATGGTAGATCGAAAAATGGAATCTGGGAATAAATGGGGATGACCTCCCAGGCAAGCAGGGCAAAGGAGGAGAGGGTGAGACAGAGGGAGACCAACTATAGGGGTAAGGGAGACCCACTCCAGGAAGAACAAGATAGTGCCTACAATTAGGAACAGGCACCATGACAGATTTTAATATCCTCCTTCATCTGGAAATGGGTAGGCGCAATACAGCAGTCCAGTGACGAATCTGATTGAGTTCAACTTGGCACAAGCCAGAGATGCAACTGCAACATTTTGATCCATAAATAGTAGTACCAAGGTCTAATGTTGTGCAGACTAATTCCCAGATCTAATATTAATTTTCAATGTCACCCTCATAGATTGCTACAACTCGAAAATTGACAGTTCATCTGCGTCCACCTGCTAGTTGCGAGTTGGAGGTCAGCATTCAAGGGGTTAAACTGGTCATGAGTTTGAACGAGTATGGAGCAGAGGATAAGGTAAGTTCAAGTTCATCTGTGCATCTCCTATGATTCACTTGTCTGTTGATCTATTTATCTAGATTCCGTCTACCATTGATGAATCTGTCCATTCAATGTCTGTGCAAATATTTGTTGACTATCCTAGGGCACATTTGTTTTAAATCTATGAATGGGCCTATCTAGTCCATGGGTCGATTTGTCTACTCTACCTGCCTTGGGGATGTTTGACAATACAGTGTAGAGGGGACTTTACTCTGTATCTAACTCATGCTGTATCCGACCTGATGAGTCCATGTTAGAATAGTCTGTAGACATTCATTAACTAGAGTCACACATTCAGATTGGCCAAATGGGTGAGTTATGAGAAGGATTCGATACCCCAGTGAGATTCAGTGCCTTCAGGACAGGAGAAACCAAAACAGGATAGGGAGAATTTTGTCACCTCCTGGAGGAGAATTTTCTCCCCGTCGGGGTGGGGGGGGCAGGGGGCTGGACGGGAGCGGGCAGGTGCGCACGCAGCGGATCGCTACCTGCAATTGGTTGCGTGCCGCCATTTTACATGGGTGGGCCAATTAAGACCCGCCCAGCATGACGTACACCCGGAAGCGCTGAGCACTCCCTGTGCGGGCAGGGGGAGAAGGCTGAGTCAGGGCCTGCGCTCTTTCGCGCATGCAGCTCTGTGCTTCAGAGTTTGATTTTTAAAAATTTTAATAAAGAAAAAAACAAATTTTCAAGACGTGTCCCCTCATGCGACAGTGTCACATGAGCTGGGACATGTCAATGAATTTTATTAAACATTTTTATTAAACTTTAAAAACCTTCATGAAACCTCATTCCGCCCGTGGATGAGGTTTCACGATAAATGTGAAGGCCGCCTGGGCTCTTCGCCTGCCCGTCAACCTTAATGTTGGACGGGCAGCTCAGCTAATTATTTTAATTAGTATTTAAATGGCCTTAATAAGCCTTTGACAGTTCGGCAGGCGTGCAGCCATCTCCGGTGTGCGCCCGCCGAACTGAAGATCTGAATGACATACGGTGACGTCGGGACACACGCCCAATAACACCGCGCGTCATTTTACGCGATGGCGAGCAGGGTCCACACCCACTCACCGACCCAAAGATTCTGGCCCTGGAGTTGGCTTACATGTGTCTGTTTCATCATATCTTTTAGCCATGACCTAATGAGCCAATGGATATTTGAAAACAACAGCTTTCAGATAAATGCAGAATAATTCTCCCCCCCACCCCCCCCACCCCACCAGTGTCTGTTGCAAGAGGGCAAAATCTCAATGGTCTCCCAATACCAAGTGTTAAGCACAAGTTCCTCTTTGCTCCATTGTACTCTGTGAAATGCCAACTCATTCTTTGGTTTAGCAGTAGAAGTTGGTTGAATGTAAATTGGTTCAATGTTTCCATGTGTGAGGTGTACTAGCGAGGAGATTGGCCATAGCCTTGTTTTACCTGTGATCTCTTTTTGTTTTTCTCCTAGACTGAAAGGTGCAGCCATTTTTTTCAGATGAAGAACATCTCATTCTGTGGATGTCACCCTAAAAACAGCTGGTAAGGGTTAAAGACCATCCATTAACTGCTGATGTTACACCTGCCCATTCCATATCATTGAGCCATGTTCTCTTATTTTTCTCTGCCTCTTCAGCTATTGCCATCAATTGGTCTCAGTTGAGAGCACTCTTTTTTCTGTGAGTTTGAAGGCTGTGGCTTTTAACCCCACTCCCAGGGCTTCACAGCAGGACTGTGACACCTACAGAATGACTGTTGTGTCTCTTCAATTAACCATCAGTGCATTTGAGAGAAAACAACTAAGCAAGTTAATAGTTTAAGGTGCTTTATTAGTGCAAGGAATTTTATTAATCATTATAGATTTTATAAATATTATAGTTTTCCAGCTGACAACAGTGCTATCTTTCTCCATGACTTCCAAATCATTAATGGTTTTGCGACATTTTTCCCTGGACCAGCTGAAGCAGTCCTGATTCATCACTCTGATATTCAGTAGCCTCATTTTCCAGCTGCTCAGAAACACTTTTTTGCATTTAGCTATGCTCTGCTTATATCATGCATCTGTTTTCAACTTGCTCTCTTTCCATTTAAACTTAATCTCAGCTCTGTTTCTGGGAGTCTGCTCTTTGTCATGGCTACTGCCCTCTCACCAGATTACCATTCACTTTCAATCCAGATTCCAAACTTGGCTCATTTACCTTTGCAAGTGTTTCCTGTATCATCTCAGATTGTTTATCAAATTAACATTGGATGAGTTAGAAGTTGGGTTCTGAGAACTAATTCAGAGTATATAGTTTGATAAGATTGGACAACATCCTTTTCACACTCCTCCTTTGATTTTGTACATTTGTAAACTCATTGTTAAAGAAAGAAATTACTTGCATTTGTATAGCACCTTTCACAACCTCAGGATGTCCCAATGTACTTTAGAGCCAATGAAGTACTTGTGTAGTGTGGTCAGTGTTGTAATGTAGGAGATGTGGCAGCCAACTTGTCTGCTGGGTCCACAAACAGCAATGAGATAAATGACCAGATAATCTGTCTTTGTTTTGCAATGTTGGTTGAGGGATAACTGTTGTGATCAATGTAAAGTTTTGTACATTGTATCCATCTCTCCATACAAGTCCCTGATCATAATATAGCCACTGGTTGCACTTTTCTTCCTTTTTTGTTTATTGGTTCTCTCACTCTGTTACATCCCTGACATAAGATGCTTTGTGTTTTCCCCGTCAGTAAAATTGCCTTGTTATGCTCTGATCTCTAGTTTTGTTAGAGCCTAACTTGCCCAGTGGGTGGGGTGGGACACCAGTTTTATATTCAACCCTTGTTCAACATTTTCTTGAATGAAGAGTAAAATTGGGCATGGTGTAAAATGGACACCTGACCTAATCTTCTGGGCAAGCTCAGTAAAATTGAGGTTTCTGGGATTTGTCTCCTTTAACCGGGGCCTCTGTGGAGTCTTCTATTTAATAGGATCGCTAACGCTGGACCCATTAAGAAGACTGCTGCTCTGTGTCCCTTTTAACTGTGTCATGTCTCTTTCAGCTACTTTGGATTCATCACCAAGCACCCTGTGGTGAACCGCTTTGCCTGCCACGTGTTCGTATCTGAGGAATCCATGCGCCGTGTTGCTGAGTGTATTGGGTAGGTGCCAACCACCAATACCAGGATAGGTGTGGAAATGGCCAAGGCAGAAAATACTCTGACTTCTAAAGCTATAATGTTACAATACATCTCTTCCTCTCCCAAACCCTAAGATTGTCTCCTAGACCCCAGTGAGAGTCTGCAGGTGTAATATCCAAACTTATACCAGTGATGTACCTCGGTCACTTGATTAAAATTCCACAGAAATGTCTGGGTGACTGACTGGAAGCATGCCAAGAAGCAGGGGCTGAAGGGGCTTTGAGCTGTTCAGGGATCCTCACATGGCCGGTCATCCCACACTGGTCTTGAGCTGGATGTCTCCAGGTACCTCGCCACTAGGGCACCCAACTGATGTATGAAGAGCAAAATGGGTTAGAAATTCTAATCTCCGTAAGACTGGCTCTGCACTTCCTAGGGCATAGTGAAGAGGGAAATCCACCTCTCATAACGCCCTCTAGAGTGATAAATATAGGAAAAGGAATAGGCCATTCAGCCCCTCAAACCTGATCCCCTTAGATTATAAATGACCTGCATTTCAATTTCATTTAGCTGCCTTTTGATCCATGTCCCTAGATTCCCTTACCCAACAAAATCTATTAATCTTTTTTGAAAGTTTCAATTATCCTTCAGCATCTACAGCTTTTGGGGGATTGAGTTCCAGGTTTCCAGCAGCCTTTTTGTGAAATGAGCTTCCTGATATCACTCCTAAATGTGCTTGCTCCAATTTTAAGATTATGCCCCCTGGGACTAGATTCCCCCTCTAGAGGAAATAGTTTCTTTGTGACCTCTTACTGTCCTTACAAGCCTCAGTAAATGGCTAGACAGAAATCAAGGCCAGGGATGTGTTCATGTGAAGGAGATTGGTTTAGCCAAGAGGATGCTGGAACCTTGTTCAAATTTTACACAGAGATGTATTACAATTCCAATATATCAGGGTGATTTAGGAAAAGTAGAGGAGTGAAATTCACTTACAATGGCTCAGTTAACAAAGACATTGAAGATGAGATGCCAACTGGCTGACCGTGACTGTGAAAAAATGCATTCTATAGGGACCAGTAGTTTGTTGGAGTGGAGGAATGGTGGGAGAAACAACTAGACAGCATACAGTGTGCTCACTAAAGCCCCATTTTTTCTGCTTTGCAGCCAAGCATTTCAGGAATACTACCAGGAGCACCTGGAGTACGCTTGTCCAACGGAAGACATTTACCTGGAGTAGGGGTTTGACAGCTTTCGTGTGGATACATGACATTTTCGCTGGACCTGGGCTCAACTGTTTGCTGTACCCCTGTTCCCTGTACATAAAAAATTAAACAAATTCCTATTAAGTAAGGGTATACAGTACATGGAGCCCCCTGTGAGGTTTTAGCATTGACTATGAAAGCCCATTGATATCAAACCTGTGTTTGCTGCACATATCCATCCCATATCTAACATTAGCTTCCATCCCCTACTCTTGCTGCTGTTACAGGTTGCTTCAAAGCCGCCTGTTCAAATTCAGAGGCACTTGGTCAAATAGAGAGAGGAAAATGAGGCATGATGAGTTTACATATCACGAGAATTTCATCCAACAGCCGAATGTAGGTTAAATTCACCTCCTTTATTTCAGTTGTATCTGCTATTGGGGCCACAGTGCCCTGTGTCCAACCACCTTCTCATGAGATGTTCTTTGTGCCTCCCATCAGTTCTCTCAAGGAACACCCTGCTAAATTGTGTGTGGATGTCAGTGCAGATGGACAGTGAGGTGTGGTTCTCTCTCTAGCCTCATAGACCATAGCTAAATAAAGCAGAGTGGGCCTCTGTCTAGACCTAAGGATCACTGCTCATAAAGTGAGGAGCTGCCCTCTCTCAGCCAATAAATAAAGCATGTCCTTCAATAATTAAAATTGAGACCTCTACAAATTTTTTTGCATCTTAAAAGATCTCATTAACAGTATCCTTAGAATAATTACCTTGGACAAGTGGGTCTGATTTTGGATGAAGTACCTGACCCTGTTGGGTGGAGCTTTGATCTTGGATGACTAGTAAGGAGGAAGGGGGGGTGGGGAGTAGGTTTTGATCCTCTGCAAGTGGGGTGGTGGTTTGACCCTGGATGGGAAGAGCCCTGGGCAGAGAAAAGCAGAGGAAGATGTCACCGATCGGAGCAGTTTCAACTGGAGAATCCAGCACCCAGGTCCTTAAGCAGCCACCTCCAGTCTGCCATTGATTTATTTTAACCTGGCAAGTTCTTTTCTTCAAACTGACCTGGTCCTAAATCTCCAAAGTTGCTACTTCCCCCAACAAATCAGATGAGAGTGTGGGGTGAGAATCATATTAGGGTCATTTATACATAGCACAGTATGAGTTTTTCTCCAATATTAATAGGTATTACACAAACAGTAGAGCCAGCTTGGCATGATGTAGAGTTTCTTATTGTGATCAAGTCAGCAACAGAATGGCTTTTCCTGTTTTAGAGAAAGCCACACCTTTGGGAAACTGCATTGCTGCATGCTTCAGTCACATTCTCTCCTGGGGGCATTTGGCTTTGCTTCATTTCAAAGCCATTCTCCATCCCCAGCCACAAGCACCCCCGCACCCCCACCAACTCTGCCAACCCAGTTTTAAAAAAAAAGGGACATGCTCCAGAACACAGACCTGCTCATCCCCAGCAGTAATGTCATGGACACCAACTGCAAGTGAAGGAACAAAAATAGCAGCTCTTTTGGGAAGGAAAAAATCTTTAGTTAGATCTTTTACACAGACTTTAGTGGTGAACTGTAAAGGACAGCTTCCTTACTGACTCCAATATCCCCACTTTCACTATTATTTCCCATGGATTAGTCCTGGCAGGAAAGTCACCAGTGTCTTGTACTGCCCATGGTCCAATTGAACCAATTCACAGCTCCACCAACTCTTCTGCCCTGTGTGAATTGGGCTCCGCTCATTGCTGAAGAGGCTCCTTACAACGTGCATGGTTCCTAAAAGCTGCATGAGATCTCCAATTTAAGGCTTGCTTCTTGTCCACTGCCAAAGGGAAACAAGGAGTCCAAAACACTGGTGCCTGATTGCCGAGTGACCCATTCTGTCAACTTCCACGTGTGCAGTGAGACACCACAGGCTACCTTTACTTAATTCACCGCTTCTGCTTTCTCTAACTGCCATGAATCCATCTTTAACCAATCCTTAATCTCCTGGCTAATGGACACTCTGCTTTCCTTAACAGCAGCTGGGCTGAATTTTGGTTTTACAAGAATTAAGCGATGGTGGTGAGAACTGTTGTATTACGTTGTCCTCATTTAAGGGGGCAGCTTTTACCCAGAGCTGATAAAGTACCAAGACAGCACTTAGCGAGTGGGGACAAAGATTGGTTGTGACACTTTGTAGGAATAATATGTGCTGGTCGGATACATGGACACATTCCTTCTGAGAGGAGAACCATCACCCTAGTTTGTCCTTGAGCATCTTCGATTACAAGAGGGATTGAAAGACAATTTCTGAGTGATGTGTATAACTAGTAACTAGATGGAAGAAGGAACAAGAGGAACAAACGCCTTAAAGGGGCAAAATCTCTAACAGAGATACCAGCACTCATCTCTCAGGCGACCTGTAAGATGGCACCAGTTGGCATAGGAGAAGCAATCTGAAAGGAGCTGGAACCACCTGTGTGAAAGCCCATTAGAGTGCTGTGGTTACAATATTTATCAGCAAAGCAACCCCTGCCCACTAGGTAATCATGCATTCCATTAAAGCAGAGATTCCCAAACTGAGGAGTAGAAGTGGGGAACTAAGCTTATCGTCGGGGAGGGGTGTATAAGGAGATAGGCCTGTCAACGAACGAGAGGCACTGACAGCCTTGCAGAATCAGAGGGGCGACATCATGGGACATCTCAGCAGAGATGTTTGAATCTATCAGAGCTGCTTGTGGTGCTGGAAATGTGATGGACCAGAAGCAGTTCCAATAGCTACAATTATCTGCTATCGATTGGCGGGAATTTAAACCCCCTGTGTGCCACCATAATGCCTCACTCACCTTTGGCTACATGAGGCTCTGTCACTTAAAGTGAAAGACATTTCTGTGGCAGCTCCTGATTGCTACATGGGTGTGCAATCCTTGAAGCAATTTATTATTTGACATATACAATGTCTCTAGGACTGAAGACAGGCTGAGCAATTGTCTTAATTATTTGCCAGTTTCTGAAATCAGTAGTATTGATCTTTTGCCATCCTGGAATACTGTTTCTTAGAAAACAGCACCAGGGCTGTGAATGTTCTGAATATTCTAGGAAAGAAGGTGCTCAGAAAAAAAAACAAGATTGAGAATCTCTGCTTTAAGAAATGATGCACATGGAAACTAGAGTCCTGAACACCATTTAGTCATGATTCTTAATGTTATAGTGCTGCAATAAGAAAGGGAGCACAGAGTCTGCTGAGTGCGAATGAAAAGCATTTGTAACTAAAGATAGAGCAGATGCCAACATAATGTAGGAGCAGGTCAGGACCTCTGGGGGTCTGTTCACTTCCAACAGAAGCTCATATTCCAATTTATAGACAGTGGATATGTTCATTTCTTGTCTGTTTCCAACTGTTCTTTCCATTCAACATTGTCTTTCCCCAATGAGGCTGTGGATGACCGCTCCATTTTCTCTCATTATCTCCTACACCATGGCTGGAGGGAGACATCGTTGGGTCTGCCGTATCTATTAGTTGTGATGGTGTGTTGGATCCCATAGTGCCCTGTTCGAACCAACAGAAAAATACGCTTTACAAAAACATATGTAATAGGGATGATTTAGAATTTAAGTGTCCTTTTGTTGTTTCTCCTTCTTCAGCAGATATTAAATCTTCCCTTCTGGCTTTGCTGTCTCTTCCTCTGTAATGAAAGGCAGCAGAACAGCACAGTAACATACCAGTTTTTTTTTTTGGCAGTTGACACTCTCCCAGCCTCTCTCTCCTCCAAGCACTAGGCCCTTGAGACCTAGGCCTCAGGCTTTAAGCTCAGCAGCAGCAGCACCTGCCAGAGGGCCCTCAGATGAAAGAAAGGCGTTCCTGGAACCTAGAAATTAGGATTGTAATAAACTGCCCTTCTGCAGTTTGTTGTTTTTTTTTTCCAAGTTAACTCAACTCAGTTGGTTGAATTCCACAAGTCAAGAGACAGAGTTGCAGGGCCAATCCTGCAATGGGGATGATTAGGGCTGGTCAGGGGAGGTCAATTATCACTAACTACAGAGAAAGTATAAGAGGTGAGCGCAATGCGAGATATTAAATGGGATAAATAAAGGGCACCAAGACTAAATCAGACCAGGAGGGCCAAAGAAGATAAGTGAAAATGAATAAAAAGTAATTTTCAACAAAAAAATGTTCATAAACAAAGAGCAAAAGACATTTGGAATAATCTGTCAGGCAAAGTTAGAGACATGAACACTGGGTTAGCAAAAAAATAACATAACTATTACAGGAGAGTTCATTTCCCAAAGGGAGAGCTTCAATGGGATAGATTGAAGGGTCAGTTCTGATGGGAGAATTAGGGTTGTAAAAGGATTGGCCCTGGTGGGAGAGAGTTAAGGTTTTAGCATGATGGGCTTCAATAGGAGAGTTTGGATATCAGAGGGATGGGCTTTCGTTGGAAAATTGGAGTACTAAAAGCAATGAGCATTCAGGGGATAGTTGGGGTATAGAAGGATGGGTTTAGTAGGAGTTAGGGTACTAGAGGAATGTGCTTCAGTGAGACCCCTGGATACATGGAAAGGGAAAATAATTAGGTGAGTTACACAAGGACAGAAGGCTGTGAGTGGGCAATGCAAGGATTGTGCATTGATCTGCAGTCCTCAGCAGTGGTGGTGATGAAATATAGAGACAAAAGAAGCGTCATTGAAAAAGAAATGAGCAGCCTGCTCTTGGGTTTCAGAGGAACCAGGTGAACCCAACTCGCTACATCCACTGCTGAATAACTGAACCACACAGCCCAGAAAAGGCCCCAGGTTCATTCACCAATCTGTGCCCAGTCTGCTGATCTCCGCTGAGTCTACTCCTAACCTCAGTGATCCTTTGTTAGGGAGAAAAATCTCCTTAACCTGTCCTCTATGCAGTACCTCCTTCTGCAACAGGGATGTTGGGTCAGAAGAGACTTGTGCTCAGTTGTCAGCTTAACCAGCCCACCTATCCAGAGTCACATGTAAATATCTGACACCTGGCTGTGGGATCAGAGGGTGCTAGTTGCCATTGAATCCCATATCCCAGGAAGAGCCACTGTCGTCTTGCAGGGGTTTGGGGAGCAGGGGTGCAAGGGAAATGGGGAGGTGCAGGCGGTAGGGGAGATTGATGAGAGAAAGGCTAAGAATTGACCAGGTGACCTGCCCTCACCCAATATCATCCGTGTCTGGGAATTAGAGGATGTAAACCATCTATTCTACCTGCCCGTTGCTCCATTTAATGGAGGAATGGGCCACTCAACATTCACACATCAGCATCATCCAGCTGTACTAACACAGGTGAGTCCAGAGTTACACTGCATTTGTGGGTGTATAGGTGACTTGAATGAGTTTTTAAGATTTCCCTTGTCCATAATTCAAGCAAAACTGGAAGTGTGTCTAGGATGAACAACCATGAAACAAAGGAAACCTTCACACACATCAACATCATCCCTGTACACAGGATTTATGCATTTACTACTGTGGGGTGCGCTCTCCAGTCCCAACCAGTTAACAATAAACATCTCTCTTACCATCAGGTATAGTATTCTTTGAAATAGTTATGAACAAAAAAACTGGCAACTGAATACCAGAATCTTCACCTAGTTCAGAGTGCTAGCTAGCAGAAGTTACAGAAATGAGGTTGGGAAAAATTCCCAGGATACAGGCAGTGGTATATTTCTCAGTTTGTATTTAACCCCATGGTTCATTAAATGGTTTGAAAGGTCTAAGTAGGAAAGGCAGCTCACACCAGCTTCTACTGGTTTCCAATCACCCTGGCTTAGCTGCATTCTCCAATGTAACTTTCAAATACATGGGATTGAATATTTTGTGGGAATACGATTAAAACTATAAGAACATTGCAGCACTTGGCTTTGCCCACGAGGGCTGTAAAGTGAACCAAAATGCCAAAGCAGCTTCTAGTGGACAACATAGTGTGATTGACATCTTTTCCACTTCTCCAGCGACCTTTGGATTGATATTTTCCCGAATAGCACATCCTCAGACAAATGCAGGTATCAATCCCTGGATTATGCTAGTTATTCTTACTGGTTGCCTGTATGTTAACTGCATTTACCTGTATGTAATTTTGGATTATGCTAACCATTCACTCTATAACTAAACACATCAGTATGTAACAGATTAAGGTAACTTATCATCTAATTGTATAAATGAGGAGCTGATCACAAAGCCTTGTCATGTTTTTGATCGTATGATTAAAAATGTGCTTACTGAACTTCCAGATATCTATTTTTTGCCCCTTTCTGTGGAATAGCAACTTAATAGATAGTAAGGCAAACTGGCACTAATTCAGAGAGACAAGCAGTCCTTCACAATGGTTGGGTGTTTAGCCAAAAGGTAAAGTCAATTCAACAGGAAATAAGGTGGCTGACTAGCTGCTCGATTAATCACATGTAATCAGAGCAATATCTGATGGCCCATTGGGATATGTAATAGTGGGTGTGAACTGAAATGCGGCTGGTCAGGGGCCTACACTTGCCTCAGTGTTCAGAACCAAGAGAAGTTGGGGGGTTGGCAGGGTTCCACATGGAAAATGGATGATGACAGGTGAAGCTGGAAGGTGATGTTCTTTCAGTCACACATTTTCTGGTTTCGTGCATTATGATTGGCTGCTTGAGTGAGATCTCATGGAGAAGATACAGAGACAATACATTGAGAAAAGGTTACTCACTCCTTTCAAGCTTATTTTTTTACTGTAGGTTCCCACAAACCAGCCATCAGGTGACTCTCTCCAAATTACTTAACCTCATCCATGTCTATTTTGTCGCCCCGTGAAGGAACTCTCCCTCCATAATACCAGGCCGACAGCTCAGGCCATTTCTTTTTTTTTAAGTTTGTGAAAAGCGCTGAGAAGGGTGCCACCATCTTGTGGCGCCCTCTCTCTTATCTGTATCAGCAGGCTGCAGCTGCTTGATTGCTGGAGGGCCACCGATTGGCCCCCCAGCTTTTGAAGTCTGTCCGCCATACTTAATTGGACAGCGAACCTTTTATTCAAAAATTGCCGAACCTGTTTGGAATCACCACCCCTAAGTTATCCCAGCATCAGTGTCCCACTCCAAAAATGAAAATGTGGCCCAACTTTTCAGGTCAGTGACTCTTTAACACCCCATGCAATTTTTAGCTTTTATTTCCGATTTCCAACATCCGTAGTACTTTGCTCTTGAAATATATCCAAGTTTGTTGATGATACAAAATGGGAAAGTAAGCTGTGAGGAGGACACAAAGGCTGCAAAGCGACATAGACTGGTTAAGTGAGTAGATAAGAAGGTGGCAGATGAAGTCTAATGTAGGGCAATGTGAAATTGTCCCCCACTTTGGTAGGAACAATAGAAAAGCAGAATATTTTTTTAAAAAATGAGAGACTATTAAATGTTGATATTCAGATGGTTTTGGGTGTCCTCGCATACCAAATCACAAAATTAAGATACAGATGGAGTAAGCAGAAAGGCAAATGGTATATTAACTTTTAATGCAAAGGAGTTGGAATATAAGACTAAGGAAGTCTTGCTGCAGTCATATGGGGATTTGGTGAAGCCACACTTGGAGTATTGTGTACTAGCTTGATTCCTGAGATAAGTGGGTGCTCATATGAGGAGAGATTGAGTTGAATGGTCCTTATTCTCTGGAGTTTAGAAGAATGAGAGGTGCCTTCATTGAAACATGTAAAATTATTAGAAGGCTTGTCATGGTAAATACTGAGCAGCTGTTTCTGCTGGCTGGAGAGTCGAGAACTAGGAGGTCACAGTCTCAGAATAAAAGGCCAGTCATTTAGGACTGAGATGAGGAGAAATTTATTTTTTTTAATTCATTCACGGGATCTGGGTGTCACTAGCTAAGCCAGTATTTATTGCCATCCCTAATTGTCCTTGAGAAGGTGGTGGTGAACTGCCTTCTTGAACTGCTGCAGTCCATGTGTTGCAGGAACACGCACACACTGCTGCTGGGGAGTTCCAAGCCACAATGATGGAACAGAGGTATAGTTCCAAGTCAGGATGGTGTGTGATTTGGCAGGGAACTTGCAGGTGGTAGTGTTCCCATGCATCTCCTGCTCTTGTCTTTCTAAGTAGTAGAGGTCATAGGTTTGGAAGGCGCTGTCAAAGAAGCCTTGGTGAGTTGCTGCAGTGCACCGTGTAGATAGTACACACTGCTGTCACTGTGCATCAATGGTGGAGCGAGTGAATTTTGAAGGTGGTGCCAATCAAGTGGGCTGCTTCATCCTGGATGATGCAGTGCTTCTTGAGTGTTGTTGGAGCTGCACTCATCCTTGCAAGTGGAGAGTATTCCATCACATTCCTGACTTGTGCTGATGGAGAGTTAGGAGGTAAATTTCTCTCCGCAGATTTCTCAGCCTCTGATCTGCTCTTGTAGCTACAGTATTTATATGGCCGGTTCAGTTCAGTCTCTAGTCAATGGTAACCTCCAGGATGTTGATAGTCAGGGATGCAGCGATGGTTATGCCATTGAATGTCAAGGGGAGATGGTTAGATTCTCTCTTGTTGCCTGGCACTTGTGTGGCCCGAATGTTACTTGCCACTTATCAGCTCAAGCCTGAACATTGTCCAGGTCTTGCTGCGTATGGAGAAGGATTGCTTCAGTATCTAAGGAGTTGCGAATGGTGCTGAACATTGTGCAATCATCTGCAAACATCCCCACTTCTGACCTTATGATGGAAGGAAGGTCACTGATGAAGCAGCTGAAGATGGTTGGGCCGAGGACACTACCCTGAGGAACACCTACAGTGATGTCCCAGGACTGATATGATTGACCTCCAATAACCACAGCCATCTTTCTTTGTGCTAGGCATGACTCTAACCAGTGGAGAGTTGTTCCCCGATTCCCATTGACTCCAGTTTTGCTAGGGCTCCTTGATGCCACGCTCAGTCAAATGCTGCCTTGATGTCAAGGGTAGTCACTCTCACCACACCTCTGGAGTTCATTCTTTTGTCCATGTTTGAGATCAGGAGCTGAGTGCCCCTGGCGGAACCCAAACTGAACATCAGTGAGCAGGTTATTGCTGAATAATCTTCACTCCAACCTCACTCAGAGGGTTGGAATTCTCCACCCCAGAGGGCTGCAGATGATCAATGGATGAATATACTCAAGACTGAGATCGATAGATTTTTGGATACTAAGGGAATCATGGGATCGGGGATAGGGTGGGAAAGTGGAGTTGATGTAGAAGATCTTATTGAACAGTGGAGCAGGCTTAAGGGACTATATAATAAGGTGCAACATCAACAGTTATTGTGGAAAATAAAAGCTCATGGTTTAGAGGGTAACATAGTAGCATGGATAGAAGATTGGCTGGCTGGGAGAAAACAGAGAGTATGGATAAATGGATCATTTTCTGATTTGCAGGATGTAATGAGCAGAGTCCCACAGGGGTCTGTGCTGGGGCCTCAACTTTTTACAATTTATATCAATGACTTGGATGAGGACAGCAAAGGTAGATAAATTTGCAGATAACGCAAAGATAAGTAGGAAAGTATGTTGTGAAGAGGACATAAGAAGGTTGCACACAGATATAGATAGGTTGAGTGAGTGGGCAAAAGCATGGCAAATGGAGTACAATGTGGGAAAATGTGAAGTTGTTCGCTTTGGCAGGAAGAATAAAAAAAGCAAAGTATCACTTCAATAGAGAAAAACTGCAGAATTCTAAGGTGCAGAGGGATCTAGATGTTCTCTTGCGTGAATCACAAAAAGTTAGTATGCAGGTACAACAAGTAATTAAGATGGCTAATGGAATTCCAGCCTTCATTACGAGAGGAATTGAACATAAAAGTAAGGATGTTATGCTTCAGTTATACGGGGCATTGGTGAGACCACATCTCAAATACTGTGTAGAGTTTTGGTCTCCTTATTTAACAAAGGATGTTAATGCATTAGAGGTGGTTCAGAGGAAGTTTACTAGGTTGATACTTGGAATGAGTGGGTTATCTTATGTGGAAAGGTTAGACAGACTGGGCTTGTTTCCACTAGAGTTTAGAAGAGTGAGGGGTGATTTGACTGAAGTATATAAGATCCTGAATGGTTTTGACAAGGTAAATGTGGAAATGATGTTTCCTCTTGTGGGTGAGTCTAGAACTAGGGGGCACGGTTTTAAAATTAGCGGGTGTACTTTTAGGACAAAGATGAGGGGAAATTTTTTCTCTGAGGATTGTGCGACTTTGGAAATCTGCCTCAGAAGGCAGTGGAGGCGGGGTCATTGAACATCTTTAAGGAGGAGGTAGATTCTTGTTAGGCAAGGGAATCAAAGGTTATAGGGGGTAGATGGGAATGTGGAATCAGTATTACAAACAGATCAGCCATGATCTTATTGAATGGTGGAGCAGGTTCAACGGACCGAATGGCCTACTTCTGCTCCTATTTTATATGTTCATATGTTCATATTTTCTTATATTCTTCTGCAGGACCTTCTTGTTTGTATTGATATTAATCCTCGAGATGTGGGAGCAACAAGCAAGGCCAGAATATATTCCCCATCCCTAGTTGCCCCTTGTTGGTGGTGGGGGAGCTTCTTCTTGAGGCATTGCATTCCCGAATCTTGTGAAGTTCCTGGGAACAGGAAATAAGATTGGCAGAGAACATGGTAGAGCGGGAGGCAAAATGTCAGCTTCCCAAGTATTAAGTTGGCAGCGGACTTCAGTGGATCCTGCTTCCCATTGGCAAGCAGCAGGAACCTATTTTCAACACACTAGCATGTCATGCATGCTTATTAAATCATAACTTCACCAGATCAAATTGTACCTTTGGAATTAAGTATGCAGCAAACAAGGAACACATGCCTTCAGATTCATGACTGGTTAAAGGTGGCATGCAGCAGGCAAAGTAGCCTTCCTGGTGGGTTTGGACTGAGTGGAAGCCGCTTTTCTTGTTTGAGGAGTTTTGCGAGCCGGGGAGAGGAGGCTCTGATGCATTGAGACCGGATGGCAGCTGTGAAAGGGGAAAGAGATATGGCTGACCTAGGGAGGGAGGGAGGGAGGGAGGTGGCAGCCCTTTGAAGGAGTGAGGGGGGAAGCTGGAAGCTGGATTACACAGGGAAGGTCAATGCTGAAGTCCTGAGAGTCAAGGATGAAAGAGGGCAGGTCAAGGATGATAGAGGGAGGGTAGACCCATGATGGGTGGAAGGTCGAGGGTAATGTGACACAGTTCCAGTGTGCCGGTTGTGGGGTAGCGGGGGTGGTGGGGAACTGACCAATGGTGATGGGAGGAAACTCTAGGTTGAATGATAGTTGGTCGAGGGTGATGGAGAGTAGACAGAGAGTCACCGAAGGCAGAGCAAGGACAATGGAGCAACGCGCAGGACAGGCCCATGTCACTCTCATTGTATCCAGATTCCAACCAGAATGAAGTCCTTGTAAGGTCTCTTGATCTCCTCACGAAATATTGCTGTGTAAATGTCAGCAGATCCATGGATGACAAACTCCTCAGAAACATCCAGACTGATGCTGCTGGATGGAAAGGAGTGGATGCCTGTTGGGATACCATTTAAATATGGCGGCTGGACCTTCGATCTCATGAGGTAACAGTGGGGCCAGCAACTTGCTGCCTATCCCTGCCACAGGATTGGCTGGAACCCTTGCCTCTGCAGATCTGATTGGTTGGCCACCACTTGATTGCAGGTAGCCAGCTGCTCTGCCTCCAAGCGGAAGTTCTGTTTTACATGTTGGGGTGGGAGGCCGGAGTCTATGTAGCTTAGTGAATGGGACTTGATGCGGTTCGGAAATGGGCCAGAGTTTTGGTAAGCTGTAGTTTAGAGAGGATGGAGGATGCACAGGAGGACATTAGAATATCAAGTGTGGGGCTGACAGAGGTATGGATGAAGGGTTTCAGTGGCAGATGGGTTGAATTTGGGCAGGGGTTTACAGAGATCAAAGGAAATGGTATTTGTGATGGGGAGGCCATGGGATCAGAAGTTCAATTTGCGGACAAATAGGATGGTAAAGTTCAAGGTCCAAACAACGGTATGGAATTTGTGGTGGGGTCTGAAGGCAATGGTTTGTAAAATAGAGAGGTGGTGGTCAGGTAGAAGCTGCCCACGTTTGTCATTGAGGCGTAGCATGTAGGTGAAGAAAGGGGGGAAAATAGACGATTTTTGGGGGACATTGTAGGCAACAGAACAAGGCTTCAATGGATGAATCGAGGTGGCAGGGGTGGTGAGAGAAGCCATTAGCTCAGTTGCTCTGCCTGTGATCGAATGTCTAAACACTGAGGGCAGTCGCAGCAAACTGGGAAAAGGAGGATAATGGTGTGGTCAACAGCCTTGAAAACAGCTGACAAGACGGGGAAGGGTAGTGCACCAGGGTTGCAATCACCAAGAATATTGTGATTTTGGCAGGAGGGTCTGTGGGAAGGTGGGGGCATGCTATATCAGTCAGTGTCCTAACCAGATTCCCGGTTATTCGTCCCATATTCCTGCTGGATAAGTGCTAGACAAACCACGGATTTTTCAGGTCAGGATTCCTTCCAGCTGTGTACTGATCAGTTCACATCAGGCTGGTTTGGAAAGAAGCCTGTGCTGTTTGAATAACTCCATTGACTCCTTCTGATATCCTGGGTACCATGCATCAGCTTGTCTCATACTCCTCTTCATCACAAATGAGCCCTTTATAACTGCTTCCAGAAGAAGATTGCACACAACAGGATGAATTGCTGGTGGACAATGCTCACTAATGCTCAGGAACCCTAACACCTTATCAGGAAAGAACCAATACTTATGAGCATGGAATTAGTAAAGAGGGTGAAAAAGCGAAGCCTGAAGCTCAGGGACACAGCTGGAAAATGCTTGTGTTACCACAGTAGTTGGTACTTCAGATTTAACACATTTATTGACAAACAGTAAGGTGCAATGCGCTGACAGTAAATAACCATTGTATATTGGAAAGAAATACTGCTACAGAGAGATTCACTGACATATTAAACTGTGTTAATATTCTTATTCTTGGTGCCGGAGGAAGAGCCAGGTGCTCTTAACAGGATGCACAGAGAAGAACTGGAGACAGCAGCCACAGAACGCCTGGGAACTGAAGTAGAGCTGGTCAAGCCGGGAAAGTCACTCAAGGCTGAGGGAGAGAGAAAGAGATGAAAAGAGAGAGAGTGAGAAAGAAACAGAAAGAATTACATGCCTGTTCTGCAAATTTACTGTACTTTGCCGCAGTTCTCCTTTATTAACCACATCCCCCAATTTGGTGCCACCAGAAAACTGTACCTCGGATTCCCAAGTTTTATATTTTTTAACATGACTTCCCTTCTTTTCCATTCTATAGAAATAAACCCCAGTGCCAGGTTTACCTTTTTATGGCCTTGTTAAACTTCATTACTTTTAGTGATTTATGTATCTATCCTCGACCCATTTGCTCCTCTACTAGTATGTGAGTAATTTGAGACATGTGGCATGTTTGACATATTTGGGGGGGGAATTAGGTGATTTTGGCCTATGGCTCCCAAAGCTCTGCCCCACTGACAGATTTTCCTCACCGTATTTATATCAAGCATCCAGCCACAACAGATCTTCAAGAAAGATCACAGACAGAATTTAAAATGTTTCAGAGAGACAGAGCATCTTGTGCTTCTTGTGTCTGGATAATCAATGCTTTTTCTTTACCTGACACACTAAAGTGGACAGTTGTGTCCTTTCCCTCGCTGTGACTGTGCTTCAATGATCTCAGTTACCAAGGGTCCTCCTTGGACCTCTTCTCCAATGACCAGTGATTGCTGGAGACGAAGCTTCTGCCCTTCACTAAGGGAAGGGTTTTCAAAATGGACCCTAATCCAGGGATCTCCTGAAATGAGAAATAATAACGTTATAGTTCCAAGCCCCCTGTGGTGTAAGGAAACTTCAATATCCCACCTAGTCCAATCCCACTCTCTCTCAACCCCCATACTCTGTAATATCCCCATTGCTCTAATTCCACTCTCCTGCTCACTTCCAATATTCTTTGATATCTTATCTAGTCTATTCCTACTCTTTTGCACACCCCTTATACCCTTTAAATTCAGTCTATTTCCTACTCTTGTACTCACTCCCTAAACTCTTTCGTATCCCACTCAATTTAATTCCATTCCCCTGTTCATTCCCCATCCATTTTATATCATTTCCAGTCTAATTCCACTCTCGTGCTGATTGTCTATGCCCATCACCTTCAGTCTAATCCCACTTTCCGGGCAGCAATTTTTTAACAATAGAGACGCCAATAAAGCACATCTTACCTTTATTAATCTTGTCGCCCACAATTTTCAGAAGTTCTATTCCAACACTCCAGTTGATCGAATGACCAGGTTGGTTGCGTCCCGCTCCCAGTTCATGCAATACCTCTGCTATCGGCAAGGAGTGGATCGCCTGAACTACCCCTGAAAGAGCAAGCTGAGTTAGGGTCGATTCTGGGCTTCACAGTGGCTTTGGCAGATGGAGGGGGTGTTGAGTCAGGCCATTTGAATACCTACCCCTGGAATTACTATCAGTTTATTTTTAGTCAGACCACTGGTTCTTTCGAAAGCTCATGCCTCAATTCACTTGAGGGAAACATAGAAACAAGATATTTTTCCAGAGTTGGTCAGTTCTGTAATCCACTCAGTGAAAACCCATTAGTTGGGCCTATACCTCTGGATGTTTATTCAGATATTACAGTGAATCACAGTGAAGTTATTGATGGACCAGAGCTTTGGACCAGAGTTTTTATCCCGACAAAACTGATTTCTCTTTATAATTTACTTTATTTGAATTGTTAGATTAATGGAAGTGATAGTGTTTCTGCTTGAACCTCATTGAGAAATCCCTGTTTGAAAAACATATCTTTTGACTTTTTTTAAATGATTCATTCTTGTGACGTGGGCATCATTGCAAAGCATTTCTTGCCTATCCCTAATTGCCCTGAGAGAGGTAATGATCCTTCTTCATGAAAGCAGTTTTGACAAAAGTGAGCAGATTGCTGGGCCACTCCAGAGGGCAGCAAAGAGTCAACCACATAGGAGTCTGAAATCAGAGTCACATATAAGCCAGACCAGACAAAGAAGGCAGGTTCCCTTCCCTGAGGGATGTGAATGAATCAGTTGGGGGTTTTTGTCTGATAGCTTCATGGTCACTTTTACCGATACCAGCTCTTTATTTGCAGATTCTTAGGGCGGAATTTTCCATTTTTGAAACTAAATGCTGTGGTGGGCGGGTGCTGAGGTGTGTATCCCTCTGGGTGGTGTGGCAGGAAATCGCGCCTGACTTCACACTTGGAAGCTAATTAATTATGCATAGATGAGTTTCTCTCCGAATCGCGTGGCGGGTTGGAAACTGATTCGTCCACCCCGCCGTCACCAAATGGGGTTGGAGGTCCGGGTGCCAGATTTAAACAGCCCCTCACTCTCACCAGCGCAGCTTTGAGAAGAAGCCGTTTCCAGATAGCTGTGTTGAGGAAGAAAGCTGTCCCGAGGTTTACTAATGACTCCCTGGAGGCCCTCATCAATGGTTTACGGCAACACGGGGATGTCCTCTACCCCAGGGATGGCTCCAGGAAGCCCACCTACCTCACCTTACCAGCCTGGGAGGCGACAGCAAGGACGGTCAGCGTGTCAGGCAACCGCACGAGAAATACAGGCCAATGTAGGAAGAGGATGAATGATCTCACCCACTCCACAAGGGTAAGTCAGCCTTCAGCTCACTCCAATCTCACACTCTCAGAATGGCATCATGCACCCAAAAGGGTTACCTTGCTCAGGGATCTCGCATAATATTAGCGGAGGACACATCAGCACTGATTGTCTCATGGGCACTTTAACATCATCAGCATCCCGGGCCAATTAACGGCCAGCCAGTGTGAAATGCATGGAGAGCCTCAGCGCTGCCGGGGTAGGGGCGGAAGGAGCGTGAGCGCTGAAGTCTGCGCTTGGGTGGGGCTGTGAGGGAGCTGCCTCAGGGAGCTGAAGGATTTAAAAATGAAAAATAAAGATTTGAAAAATAAGGGAAACATGTCCCCATGTGTGTTACATCTGTCACTAGAACAGGGACATGTTAAAAATGAATTTTAAATTTTTTAATTTACTGTTGGAGATCTCATCCCACCCGTGGATGAGGTTTGGCACAAAATGTAAAGGCCGCCTGGCCTATTCGCCCCGCTTGCCAACCGTAAGGTTGGACGAGCAGTGAAAAATTCAAACTAATTAATTGATTAATGGGCTTACTCGCCCTCTTAATTGTCGGCGGGCGTGCTGCCGACTCTCGCCCGACGTCATTGTGCACTATTTCACGCTCGGGCATGTTGAGGGAGCACCCGCACGCCAAACTGAAAATCCTGCCCCATGGAGCGTGAGGTCCTCCTGCAGAGTGTGGCAGATATGATCCGCCAAATCTCTGGACAAGCGCAGACGTGCACAGCATTGACTTTCGCTTATCTCCAGATAGGAAAGTCTTCTTCTGTAGACCCTTGATCATGCAAGTCGCTTCTGTGGGATGGGTCTATTCTCCTCATCTACTGGGTGTTGCTGAGGCTCCCCTGGACCATGGGCCTGAGCTAGGCCTCCTCTTGAAGCTGTGCTAGACTGCACCGGGCCCTTCACCTCCTCCTCAATTGGTTCACTGCCATCAAGGAGACAGCATTGAGCATGGACTCCATTACTCAATCCTCCTTCTCCCTGGGGACTGATCGATGCAAGAGATGAATGAATACTGGGCAAATATAGTAGATGGCCCACTCACAGACAGAAAGCCAATATTATGTCCTAGAGCTGTGTCTGCTCTACTAGCTTTTCATTGATACAGCTGAGGTGCCAAACTCTCAGATCTAGGTGATCAAGATGCCAACCCTGATACTTGACATCTCAATCCCACAGAGGTTTGGACGTGTCACCTAACCAAAGGCACTCCTGCACTCTCTGATCTGGTTTACTGATCAAGCTCAACTTGCACTTCAGCAATGACTGGATGCCCTTTGGCCCGTGATTCATGCCAATTGGAGAAAGTACATTAGAGGCTTTCGTTGATGACCTGGCAGATATTCAGCAGCTGTGCTTCCTTAATGCTTGCCTGCATTTTCCATTCTCACTTATCTCTCTGTTGAAGCTCAAATGGAGTGACTGTATTGTGAAGCCAATGTCTCCTGCAGTCTCTCATTAAAGTGGACCAAAAGTCAATGGCTCCAATTGCACCTTCCCAAACAAACCTTCCTCTTTACTCCCAGCTCAGACTCCATTTCAATGTTGTGCCTCTAAGCTGTTTGAGGGTGCCTCCTGAAAGGAGCCCTGACTGTAGCCCTGGGCTCCTCCCACACTGCCTCAGACCCCTTCCATGCCGATTATTTTTCAGTTTTGATTTCTAACTGCGCCACAACTTTGTGATAGCAAGATGGCAGTGATGTGATTTTATTTTGAAACCAATTTTGAGACCTGAGAGTGTTTGGGTCCCTCCATCTTCCTGGAATCCCACGGTGTACAGGTACACGTGTAGAGCTCCCTCCCATTATTCTCCAGCCTCCCCCAGTAATCCTGGATCCCGTAGTCATTGTGATTGATATTCCAACCCATCCCCCTGAACCCATCACTGTAGATGTCCCCTTGGCCACTGTGGAACCCATCCCTCCCCATCTCGAGGCTGTGTGTATGTTCACGTACAGACCCCCTGAGGGGAGTTTCGAATACCCCCCCCGTATTACATTTTCCCCATTTACAGACTACAGATGCCTCGCCTAACCCTGACCATCCCATTTGCAGCCTAGTACCAAGCCAGACAAGACCATGATCATGCCTTGCCACCAAGCTTATCCCAACTGAGCACACAGGCTTTGCCCCTCCCTGGAGCAGGATTATGTTGTGAGTGTCATGCATACCCCTGTAGCATGGCCTGCAGAGCCTCAGGACTGCCTTAATCTCTCATCCTGACAATGAGGTGCACTAAGTCCCAGGACTGCCTTTAATCTCTCACGCCAACCTCTTGGCCAAGACCAGGGAGTATGACTATCTTTCAATGATCTCTCACATTCCTCCTTTACTGATGACAACACCGTCTCCCTCCCCACCCTCTCCATGAGTCTCTGTTCAACCCATCCCTCCTGTGCCACACTAACACAAACCACCCCCCCTTTCATATTCCAGAGTCTTTGTGCATACACCCCCACACGTATAGTTTGATTCCCATCCACCCCCTTCTGTTTCTGCATTCTAATCTTCCATGGAGGGCACCAGCTTCCCCACCCTCGGTCCCCCTTCTGACTACCATCATTCCACCCCCCCCACCCCATCCCCCAAACCCCACCAGTGCCTATTATCCCCCATGTCTCCATCTTTCACCACCCCCCATCCCCACAACTCCAGCGCCCCACCCCCGTCAGTTGCAACGCTAGACTCTGCCTGAGCCCCCTTTGGGAGAACGTAGGAAGCCAGTGAACAGAGCAATCCTACACACCCCTCCCCCACCCCGAGTGTAGCATCCCATTGGCATTGGTGGGAACCCGGAGTGGAACTGCTGCAGGTAGGCTTTGAGTGCTGCACTCACCTTGAACTCAGGAGTGAAGTGAGGGCCTTCAGGCTGCAGGCCATTTATTTTCAAACATGATTCAGACTGCCCTAATTTCCCGTGGCGCTCGATTGGGAGGGGCTACATGATCCTGGCAAGTGGCATTTTTAATGAGCACTCGTGACATGGGAATGCCTGCAAATGGCAGTCCCGCCCTGGATCAGTGGAAAACCTGACCCGCCATCAGCCCACCATCGATAGTGGTGAAGGGAAAATTCCAAACTTGTTCTCCCGCCGGTTAGAATCAGATTTTTGGCCTCACTCCAAAATTTTCCAATCCCGCCCACCACAAAACTTGCTGCAGGCTGGAGGGGAAAGTTCCACCTTTAAATTGGGTTCAAATTCTCAAACTTCCAAGATGGGATCTGAATTCTATGGATCATTATTCCAGGCCTCTGGTTTACTCAGTAGCTTTACTTCCTCTGGCAAGTTTATGTCCGAACATCCTCCGAAGAAAAGCAAGATACTGGACATGCTGGGAATATGAAAATTTAAAAAAAAACAGAAAATTCTGGAAACACTCAGTAGGCCAGGCAGCGTTTGTGGAGAGAGAGAGAGAGAGGGAGACAGAGTTAATGGGTGGGATTTTATGGCCCCGCCCACCAGCGGGATCTTCCAGTCCCACCGAAGTCAATGGGCCTTTGCCTGGTTCACCACATTCCCCATCGCAGGAGCCGCCATGCCAGGGCTGGAAAATCCTGGCCAACATTCCGGGTCAATGTCTTTCATCAGGAATGGGAACAGTGTGAGATGGAAGGGGTTTCAAGCTAGTGAGAGGGGAAGAGGGTGGGGCAAAAGGACAAAAGGGAAGGTCCGTGGTAGAGTGGAAGTCAGGAGGGGTTAAATGACAAAAGGATTGGCGGTAGAGGGCCAAAGGGAGTGGTAATGGGACAAGTAAAGGAACAAAAAGATTTTGAAAGGAGATGTGAGCGGCAGAATGATGAACAGCTGCCACCCAGAAGCATAAGAAAAAACAAAACCCAAAACCAGCCGAGAAAAGGAAACAAAATGGGGCCGAGGTCTGAAATTGTTGAGTCCAGAGTGCTGTAAACTTGTTCGTCAAGCTTCACTGGAACATTGCAAGAGATCAAGGAGAGAGGGATCAGCACGAGGGGTTGTGGAGAGTTACAGTGACCGAACAGAAGTGTTCCGCAAAGCAGTCACCCAATCTGCATTTGGTCTCTGCATTATACAGTGGACCGTATTGGGAGCAGCGAATTCGGTATGCTGAATTGAATGAACCATATGGATCTTGCGGCTTCACCTGGAAGGAATGTTTGGGGCCTTGGACAGTGAGGAGAGAGGAAGTGAAAAGGGCAAGCTTTGCATTTCCACAGACAGGTGCTGTAAAGGAGGGCATGTTGGGAGTGATTCAAATGGATACTGAAAGGGGAGGAGAGGGGAAGATATGATGGCGTCATGCTGGAGGTGCAGTAAATGGCAGAGGATGACCCATTGGACATGAAGACTGGTGGGGGGAGGGGAATGTGAGAACAAGGGGAACCCTATGATGGTTTTTGGAGGGAAACAAAGGGGTGGGAGTAGAAATGCAGGAAATATGCCCTGTCAACCACATTGTTGTGGGGGAGGTGGGTGCTGGTATCCTCAACTGGGGGAAAAAAGGAAGACATTTCAGAAATGCTGGTCTGGAAGGAAGCATCATCAGAACAGATGTGACAGAGACGGAAAAACTGGGACAATGGAATGGAGTCCTTACAGGAAGTGGGGTGTGAGGAAGTGTAGTCAAGGTAGCTGTGGGAATTAGTGGGATTATATTGAATATTGAAATGGAAACGGGGTAGTTGAGGAAGAGAAGGAAAGAGGAGAATCGGGGATGAACCGTGTGAAGGTGAGTGATGGGTGGAAATTGGAAGCAAAGTTGATGCAATTTTCCAGGCTGACATCAATCCAATCATCAATGTATCAGAGAAAGAGGCGAGGGAGGGGAGTTGAATAGGACTGGAGCAAGGGATGTTCCACATATTCCACAAAAAGACAAGCATAGCGAGGACCCATGCGGGTCCACATAGCAACACCCTCTTTCCGGAGGGAGTGAGTAGAGTTAAAGGAGAAGTTGTTCAATGTGAGATCAAGTTCAGTCAGGTGGAGGAGGGTGATGGTGCATGGAAACAGGCTGTTGCCTGGCCTGCTGAGTACTTCCAGAATTCTGTTTTATTACCTCAACGAAGGAAGTTCTGCCCAGGTCATTGAGACTTAGCGATAGCGACACAATGATGGACAAAAACATGTGTTGGAGTCATATCTCTCAAGACAGAGGTTTTCTTTTACAAAATGGAAGGACTGGGCGTTATCTTGCCTAAAGTTGTGTGTGGCTATCAACCTGTAGCCAGCGAACCCTCATCTTAGTGTAACTGCTCTGCATTTGGACCTGCAAAGCGGAGACCAGTTGGTGAGAACTTCCAGATGTCCTCCAGGGCCAGCGGCCTGTTTTCACACGGGGGACATGTTTCACTACATTTTAAATTTTTAAAATTATGTCTTTCATCTCTCTTCGTCTCCGCCGCAGCTCCGTGCTTCAGGGAGATTAGGAAGCGCTCGCTCGGGCGCATGCGCCAAGTTCGTGTTCAGCTGGCTTGCCCTCCTCCCGCACAGGTGCCGGGTGCTTGGCGGCGCCGCCGCTTGTGTTTCATGCTGGGTGGGCCTTAATTGTACCACCGGGTGAAATCGCATTGTGGTGCCAACCACGGGTGGCGGTCAGCTTCCTGACTGCCCCAGCCAAGGGCAAAAATTCTGCCCCGTGTGCGCGCTGTGGGAATTCTTTAGGAAGAGATAGATAGTTATACTTCCCGATTATAAGTGTGTGTTAACCAGTACTTTGCAAACTGTTAAAAAGAAGTTTTCTTTTATAATAAACAATCGCTCAGAGTTTATTGAAAGAAGCCTGGTTGAAGACTCTTTTATTCTGGGCACCAGTAGGGGAAATAAACGATTGGCTATTTTGGTGAGAAAATTAAACTTTTAAATGAATGGTATGGCCTGCGGAGTAGTGGGGCTGGATCATACACGCACTCCTCCCATCCCGGTCATAACACATGGAAAGGAAATTTGAACATAACTTGCTCAGGGAGAAAGGAAAAAATGATCCAGGAGTTTTAAAGAGATTAATGGACAATGGGGATGGACATAGGATGATTTTTAAAAAAAATTATTCTTTTTTGGGATGTGGGCGTCACTAGCATTTGTTGCCCATCCCTAATTGCCCTTGAACTGAGTGGCTTGCTAGACCATTTTCAGAGGGCAGTTAAGAGTCAACCACATTGCTGTGGATCTGCAGTCATATGTAGGCCAGACCAGGTAAGGTTGGCAGATTTCCTTTCTTTTCTGATAACACACTGTCCTGACTCCTTTATACACCTGGGAAGATGATGTTGAACAGACAGGGGTTAATATCTATGACAGCGTAGGGAATGAAGTTTATGGAACTTTTCACATTTGATGTTTTCTCCAGTTGTTAATGCACAAAGTGACTGATGGGTCATCCACTTATTTACAGGGCCTTCCACTGTGATGGACTGGGTGTTGTAAGGACTGATATGTGTAAACGTACAGATTGTCCAATTCTCGCCATCTTTGAGGAGAGTGGAATGGAAAGCTATCTGGGTGTTAGTGGGGCTCAAGGTCTTTCTCACACTCAAGTATCGCCACCCCAGCCCTCCACCCCCAGTTTGGTTACTCAAAGACTGCGTTTGGAAGGACTATACTGCCAAATAAGGGTGATTGGAAGAAATAAGTACACAGAAAAGTCCGTTTAGTACAGTACCCAAGCCAAAAATTTTCACTTATTTTGCCACCTTCTCCTGCAGCCTGGGACTCAGCGGCCTGCAGGTAATGTCCACAGGATGCCATGTCTGGACAGCGAGTGGCCTTCCAATCATGAATGGCAAGGTAGTTCAGTCCACATTTAATGCAGAGGTCAATGAATAACAACTGGTTGGGGGGGTAAGGGACCTCACCCCTTATCAGGGCCATTGAGGGAAACTGTCACAACCCCACTGCTGCCTTAACGCATATCAGGAGGGATTGGACATGGAGTCTCTCACGCTGTACAGCCTGCCTTTAGATAAAGTATCTAGACCAATCATCATGATACTATTCATTCAAATCATCAGGACTCTGTGCTGTCATTCTCCAACACAATGTAAAAAAAAATACCTCCAGTCTGCGCCTTCAGTTCTTCCTGTTTGACTGCGCGCTCCAGGACCCTCGTTCCCTGACACAGATCTTTGGCCAAGTCAGTAGTCACTCCCTGTGCCACCAGCATGGCTTGGAACTTGTTCAGAGCACAGCCATTCTTCAACACATCTTTCATGGCCTTCTCTCCAGCCTCTAAGCTCTCAGCTTTTCTGCACATATTGAGCAGGTGGCTTCCTATTGAAGGTGGGAACCAACATATTAGTGAAAGTTACCTCTGCATTGTGTGTATGCACACGTGTTCAATTCTGTTTATACATGCGAGTTTCCACAACTGCCTGCAGTTGGGGTACAACCTACATCCCCTTGCCCCACTCACCCTTAGTACAGATGGTAGAGATTGATATCCATTTGCTGGTACTGTGGGAGTGCTCCAGATTACAGAGATATTCGCTTATGCTCGCTAAGTCTCACTGCAAGACATCCGCTGTTCCCAGGAAGGGTCATCACCTTCCAACTGGGAACAGGAACTCCAGGCAATTAACCCCTCCGTAACCCAACAACATGGAGACCACCTGTACCAATCACATCATTGATCAGGCTGAGACCAGTGAGCTGCCTGGGACCTTCCTTGTCACTTTGAGTCAGTATCTCACTGTCTGGCACATTTCCCCACAGCCCCAGTCTTCCAAACTTTAGTTCGAGCTTCTGCATTCAGCTCCAAAATGTCCACGCTGGGCCAAATCCACCTGTTCAGCACATTAACAGAGCTAGTCAATCTAGAATTTTGGAACCTGATTCCCATTTGTCTCTAATATACACAATAAGGGCCAATGGCTTCTTATGATGGCTCTTCTCCAATATCTATGTTCTAACATACAACATTGAGCTAAAACCACTCCCAACCTGGGCTTGGGATTGTGTGTGAGGTCAATTGGCACCAGAAGCACCTGAACTTCAACAGAAAAACTCTCAAACCTCACTGAAGTTTAGAAAGTGGGAGAATTTCTCCCACAGGATACTGGGCATGTTGTACAGGTTACCAAAATAATGGTTAATTTGAATCAACTGATGCCTTTGAGAGTGAGGACTAAGGGCATGAGATATTCATAAACATGGGAGTTTGGAAAGAGTGCAGAGGTCTTGGGTTGAAGGAGACAGAGTCCACAACCAGGGTGGTCATGCAACGGCTGTCAAAGGAGTGAGACAGATGGCACTAATGACCATTCTTATTCAAGGTTTCGTGCGTTCTTTGGTTATCTATAATGTCCACCACTCACACATTGGCCGGGATTTTACCACCTTGCCATGGTGGGACTCGCTGTGGGGGATGTGGTGGGCCAGCCCAAGAGTCCATTGACTTTTAACAGGACCAGGCAATCCCGGCAGTGGGCGGGACTGGAAAATCCCACCCGTTGAATGCAGTTCTTGGTGAGGGACTAACCTAAGCAGATGACCAGATCCATCAAGTCCTTGGGCCCCCTTCCATTCAGGCATTCAATGGATTCGATGACTTCTAGAGAGTTCCCAACACATCTCCCGATGGGACTGTCCATCCTAGAGAGGACAGCAGCAGTTTGAAACCCCAAGTCATTTCCAATATCTACCTAAAAGGTAGAAAACAAAATATATTGATTTATCACTGGGACATTCACAACAGAGGAAATGATACATTAAATGCATCAAGGGAAGATCAGTAGTTACAAAGCTTGTTGGGCAATAGGAAGCCACCATTCACTCAGCAAACAGCAAGGCAAGAGGCCTTGGAATTCCATTCTACATTAGGCTGGTAAATTAATCTTCACGGCTGCTGGGTGTAAAGCTGCAAGCCCCTATCACCAGCACCATCACATATTGAATCAAAGGGAAGGACCTGCAACTTTTAAGCCTTGTAATTAATTATAAGCTGGAAACTTCAAGGTTCACAGTTTCTGTAGTTCTCCAAACTCCAATGTCTGACATATTCTGGCCTTGAACGAGGTTCTTTCCGTAGGGATAGCAAATTCCATCCCTTTCCTCCCCAGTTCCCTGGTCTTCAGTAGGATGGGAATGCCCAGTTGTAGCCCAAAGAGTTGCTGTCCAGACTCATGGACGTCCACTAATACCCCAAAGTGTCGGAGGATGGCAAAAGGATAACTGTCAGTCAGATCTATTCTCCTCCTCGCCACTGTCTCTCTCTTACTACAGCCTGATGGAAAGGTTTTGGAGTAGGCAACAGGAGGAACCCTGTCTGCCCTCTGCCACTGGGAGCAATACCAACAATCCACTGCATCATGCTAAAACCCAAGTCGATTCTCTTCCCTCAGTTTAGAGCTCACACCAGTTTACCAGCAGAATCACCCAGTAAATTCAGCCCTTTGCTGCTGTGATTGGTGGAATCTTTGATCATGCTGCGCAGGCGTAACCCATGAGTCAGTACATTGGCTCAAGCGTCACGCACAAAACACGAACTGGATCAATATACTGCACCAAATCCAATCCCTTTCAGCCACAACTGTTGGACAGGTCTGTGGCTTTTTCCGACCCACTGACCAGGTATTGTGCCAGCTCCCTGGCACTGTTGATCTCCTTGAACAATGCTCCTTCTCCAAATTTCACATCCAGCATCAGAGCAGTAAGAGACTCAGCTCCTTTCTTCGACATTATGGAGGCTGAAAATGAGAAATTGTATATTACTGAAAACAGCCAATCCTTTATCACTGACCTCAGTACAATAACTCCGTGTTGTCCAAGATCTGTCAAACACATTGGTCCAACTTGCTTAAGTAAATTTTGACATTGACATTTCTTTTTCTTGAACTGCTTGGAAAACTTTAGTCCAATAAAACAAAATGGCGACAGCGATAGAGGTCATAAAGGAAGTGCTGAGAAAGAGTACTGTGTCTGTGAGCTTCAATACAAGCAGATCAGAGTATAGAAGCAGCAGCTCATACTGCAGTTAAACAAGGGAATGGGCAGGCCATACCTGGAGCACTCTGTTCAGTTTTGAGTGGCCCACCTAAGATGGAGGTGGGCTTAAAGAAATCCGGTAATGATTCACCAGGGAGATGTCTGGGATTGGGTGGGGAAGGTGACTGATGATGAGTGACAGGCTAACCTTTGGGTCACATTACCTGGGGGTTATGGGGTGATCTAACTGAGGTGTTTAAAGTCATGAAGGAGATCAGCCGGGGAAACAGGGAACTCTCCCCTCTAATACCGAATCCAGAAGCAGGGACCATCTTGAAACACTTTGTCTGAGGAGACAGCGTTAATACAGGATCTATGAGCTGTTTAAAAGGGACATTTACTTGTGGAGTAAGGGGTTTAGAGAGTTGGAGAGAGGACAGGGAATGACATGTGGAGACTTCAGAGCTTCCATGGGTAACAGGCTGGCCGAAAAGGCTCAACTGGTCAAAGAGTCACCTGGTTCCTATGGAAGACAAGGCCTGAGAGATGCTAGCTAAAGCTTCTGTTTATACAGCACCTCCTGTGTAATAAACTGTCCCAAGGTCTATTCCAGGAGGATAATTACAGTGCAGGAAGTGGATGAGTTGGTAGAGGAGGGGTTAGAGTTGTGAGAGGTAGAGGCTTCTGAAGGTCAGAGGTAAGGAGGCAGTCCGTGGGTTTCTGAGGTGTGGGCCAGGGCTATCACACTAAGATTTGTGTCTCTCCATCCTCTATGAGACTAACTTGCTGTCACTGTGTCAGTTCCCTCCCGTCAGTGTAACTCACTCTCACTAACCTGCTATGAGGGGAAGACTGTCCACAGTCGATGTCACATCCCTGATTGCGTAAAGCTTCTTATCAGCTGGCACCAGGTTGGCAGTCTGCCCGACAATGCAACAGCCAACCTTAGACAAGATATCCTTCATCTAAAGAAATGAAAAAGACATCCAAAAATCAGTCCAGCTACATCACAGCCATTGGTCCATAAGCCCTAATGAGCTAGGATAGAGTTACTCACTGTCTACCTGGGCAGAGTCACTGTTTATTTAATAGGGGAATGGTACATCTTCCTGGCAACAGATTATAACCAACAGTGTATCTCCCTATATTGCTGGATATCATCATTAAGTTATTTTTCTATGGGCTCTGACTTTCAATAAATCAGATAACTTCTGGGCTGGAACCAGGAAATCACCATGAAAGATGACTAATTGGTTTTAAAACCCAATGGTGTCATTTTTCTCCTTCAGGAAAGTGATCCTGCTACCCCAACCAGTTTGGCCTCCATGTGACTCCTGTCCACCCTTAACCCTGATACCCTGATGCCATGGCCTAGAGAGTCAGTGTTGTAACAGGGATGGGGTACAGTTGCGTCAGTGTTCAGTAATAGCACAACACCACCATCTGCAGGCGCCTAGAGGGATTGCAGCTGCCTGTGGGAGCCCACTCATGAATAAAAATGCTGGAAAGACTTGCATTTATATAGTGCCTTTCAAGACCACCAGACATCTCAAAGTGTTTTACAGCCAATGACGTACTTATGAAGTGTAGTCACTGTTGTAAGGTAGTAAATTAACAATATGGGGCTTCATCTGAAGCTTTCATTTGTCGTGTATTTACTGGAGATAGAAGCAGAAAGAGAACATGATTTAAATAGATAAAAGCAAAAAACTGCGTATGCTGGAAATCCAAAACAAAAACAAAAATAAAAATACCTGGAAAAACTCAGCAGGTCTGACAGCATCTGCGGAGAGGAATACAGTTAACGTTTCGAGTCCGTGTGACTCTTCAGCAGAGCATGATTTAAATAGGACAGGTTGGCTCAGTGGTTTCATTCTCCCTTAGGAGGTTAAGAGAGATTTAATGTCAGTGTTTAAAATTAGGAAGGATTTTGATGGTGTAAATAAGAAGCTGCTTCCCTGCTAGGTGGGTCAGATTTAAAGTATTTGGCAAACGAGGAGAATTTTATTAATCACTGAGTTGTTGTGATCTGAAATGCACTGCCTGAAATGATGGTAGAAGCAGATGAAGTAATAACTTTCAAACAGCAATTGGAAAAATAGTTGAAGGGGAAATTTTTGCAGGGCTTTGGGGAAAAAGCGGGAGAATGGGACCAATTGGATAGTTCTTTCAAGGGGCCAACACAAACACAATGGGCCAAATCACAGGATTGTTACAGTGCTGAAGGAGGCCATTCAGTCCATCACGTCTACAATGGCCCTCTGAATGAGCAATTTACCTAGTGCCATTCTCCTGCCTTCTCCCAGTAACCCTGCACATTCTTCCTTTCCACGCTATAATCAATTCCCCCTTGATTGCCTGGATTGAACCTGCCTCCGCCACACCCACAGGCAGTACATTCCAGACTTAACCACTCACTGCGTGAAAAGGTCCTTTTCATATCGCTTTTGCTTCTTTTGCCAATTACTTTAAATCTGTGCCCCCTTGTTCTCGATCCTTTCCTGAGTGGGAATGGTTTCTCCCTATCTGTCCCGATCCCTCATGACTTTGAACATCTCTATCAAATCTCCTCTAAGCCTTCTTACCAGTCCCAGCCTCTCCAATCTATCTTCATAACTGAAGTTCCTCATCCCTGGAGCCATTCTTGAGATTTTTTTCTGCACCCTCTCGAAAGCCTTCACATCCTTCCTAAAGTGCAGCACCAGCAATACTCCAGCTGAGGCTGAACTAGTGCCTTATACAAGCTCAACATAACCTCCTTGCTCTTGTACTCTAATGTGTTCCTCAGTCTTGTATCATTCTATAATTTTAAATTAGTAGGTCCTAAATTAAGCCTCACTCCAGGATGTGAGCACATAATCTAGTCTGACCCCCAGTTAACTACTGAGGGAGTGCTGCATGGTTGGGGGTGCCTTCATTTGACCGAGATGTTAGACCAAGGCCCTATCTGCTCTCTCAAGATTCCATGACACCATTGGAGGGACAGCAGGGGAGTTCTCCTCCGCAGTATTTATCCCTCAACCAAAATCGCTCAAACAGTTTATCAGGTCATTATCTCATTGCTGAATTTGCTGACCGTTAATTGGCTGCTGTACTTTGTACATTACACATACTTCATTGAAAATTAGTCTTGTGACCCTCCTAGGCATCTTTTCCAAAGCCTGAATATCATCTATCAAGTGACTGAGGAGACCAAGTGTTCTAATAAGGCCTGACTAAGGTCTTGTACAGGACAAAATAGCATGGAATAAAAACAGAAAGTGCTGGAACAACTCAGCTGGTCTGACAGCATTAACATTTCGAGTTAAATATAACTCTTCTTCAGAATTGAGGTCACATGATCTTAACCTTTTCAAACATTCTTTACCTCCCCTGCGCTCTGCTCAACGTTGAATCCCGGGATAGATTCCATCTTGTCCAGTGTGCCCCCCGTGTATCCCAGACCTCGGCCACTGATCATCGGAACCTGCAGATCAACAACATCAACTTGAACATTCAGTAAAAATAAAGAGCTTGCATTTCTGCAGCAACTTCCACAACCTCAGGATATCCCAAAGCCCTTCATAGTCAATGAATTTGTTTCTGTAATGTAGGAAACTCAGCATCCAATTTGCACAGTTATAAAAGCAGATTTCCTGCTCGTTTAAATGTTCATTGAGTAATACACATCAGCCAGGACACCAGGGATAACTCCCCTGCTCTTTGAGTAACGCTGCAGGATCTTTTACATCCACCTGAGAGCTGGGTTGAACATTTCCTCTAAAAGATGCCACTGTCAACTGTGCTGTATTCCCTCAGTACCGCACTGGACTCAGCCTGATAGCCTGTGTTCAAATCTTTGAAGTGGGTCTTGAACGCACAACTGTCAGACCCAAAGACACTAGGGAGTGCTACCTCTAAGGCACATCTGGTACATCTTTTTGATTATTTCATGGGCTGTGGGCATCACTGGTAAAGCCAGCATGTCTTGCCCATCCCAAATTGCCCTTGGGCTGAGTGGTGTGCTGGGCCATTTCAACAAGCAAAGAAAAGTACAACACAGGAACAGGCCCTTCAGCCCTCCAAGCCTGCGCCGATCATATTGCCTGTCAAACTAAAACATTTTGCACCTCCGGGGTCCATATCCCTCTATTCCCATCCTATTCATGTATTTGTCAAGCTGACTCTTAAACACCGCTATTGTACCTGCTTCCAACACCTCCTCTGGCAGCAAATTCCAGACATTCACTACCATCTGCGTAAAAAACTTGCCCCCCACATCTCCTCTAAAGTTTTCTCCTCTCACCTTAAATTGATGTCCCCTAGTAATTGACTCTTCCACCCTGGGAAAAAGCTTCAGACTATCTACTCTGTCCATGCCACTCATAATTTTGTAAACTTCTATCAAGTCGCCCCTCAATCTCCGTCGCTCTAGTGAGAACAATCCGAGTTTCTCCAACCTCTCCTCGTAGCTAATAACCTCCAGACCAGGCAGCATCCTGGTAAACCTCCTCTGCACCCTCTCCAATGCCTCCATATCCATCTGGTAATGTGGCGACCAGAATTTCATGCAATATTCTAAGTGTGGCCTAACCAAGGTTCTATACAGCTGCAGCATGACTTCCCAGCTTTTATACTCAATACCCCTGCCGATGAAGGCAAGCATGCCATATGCCTTCCTGACTACATTATCCACCTGCGTTGCCACTTTCAGTGACCTGTGGACCTGTATACCCAGATCCCTCTGCCCGTCAATGCACTTAAGGGTTCTGCCATTTACTGTATAATTCCTATCTGTATTAGACCTTCCAAAATGCATTACCTCGCATTTGTCCGGATTAAACTCCATCTGCCATTTCTCTGCCCAAGTCTCCAACCGATCTATATCCCGTTGTATCCTTTGACAATCCTCTTCACAATCTGCAACCCCTCCAACCTTAGCGTCGTCAGCAAACTTGATAATTAGCCCAGTTACATTTTCCTCCAAATCATTTACATATACTACAAACAGTAAAGGTCCCAGCACTGATCCCTGCGGAACACCACTAGTCACAGCTCTCCATTCAGAAAAGCACCCTTCCACTGCTACCCTCTGTCTTCTATGACCAAGCCAATTCTGTATCTATCTTGCCTGCTCACCTCTGATCCCGTGCAACTTTGCCTTCTGTACCAGCCTGCCATGAGGGACCTTGTCAAAGGCCTTACTGAAATCCATGTAGATAACATCCACTGCCCTTCCATCGTCGATCATCTTTGTCACTTCCTCAAAAAACTCGATCAAGTTAATGAGACACGACCTCCCCTTCACAAAACCATGCTGCCTCTCACTAATACGCCCATTTGCTTCCAAATGGTAGTAAATCCTGTCACGAAGAATCTTCTCCAATAATTTCCCTACCACTGACGTAAAGCTCACTGGCCTGTAATTTCCTGGATTATCCCTGCTACCCTTCTTAAACAATGGAACAACGCTGGCCATTCTCCAGTCATCTGGGACCTCACCGTAGCCAGTGAGGATACAAAGATTTCTGTCAAGGCCCCAGCAATCTCCTTCCTTGCCTCCCTCAGTACTCTGGAGTAGATCCCATCTGGCCCTGGGGACTTATCCACCTTAATATTCTTCAAGACGCCTAACACCTCCTCTTTTTTGATCTCAACACGATCCAGGCTATCTACACACTCTTCCCTAGACAAATCGACCGCTAAGTCCTTCTCTTTGGTGAATACTAATGAGAAGTACTCATTTAGTATCTCTCCCATTTCTTCTGGCTCCACACACAGATTCCCACCTCTGTCCCTGAGTGGGCCTACCCTTTCCCTGGCTACCTTCTTGCTTTTTACATATGTATAAAAAGCCTTGGGATTTTCCTTAATCCTGGTTGCCAATGACTTTTCATGACTCATTTTAGCCCTCCTGACTCCTTGCTTAAGTTTCTTCCTACTTTCTTTATATTCTCCATGGGCTTCATGTGTTCCCAGCCTTCTAGCCCTTACGAATGCTTCCCTTTTCTTTTTGACTAATCTCATAATATCCTTCGTTATCCAAGGTTGCTGAAACTTGCCATACTTATCCTTCATCCTAGCAGGAACATGCTGGTCCTGAATTCTTATCAACTGATGTTTGAAAGCCCCCCACATGTCAGTTGTTGATTTGCCCTCAAACATCTGCCTCCAGTCTAGATTCCTCAGTTCCTGCCTAATATTGTTATAATTAGCCTTCCCCCAATTAAGCACCTTAACCCGAGGACTCCTGTTATCCTTATCCACCAGTACCTTGAAACTTACTGAATTATGGTCACTTTTCCCGAAATGCTCCCCTACTGAAACTTCGACCGCCTGGCCGGGTTCATTCCCTAATACCAGGTCCAGTATTGCCCCTTCTCTAGTTGGACTAGCTACATATTGTCTCAGGAAGCCCTCCTGGATGCACCTTACAAATTCTGCACCATCCAAACCCCTAGCACTAAGTGATTCCCAACATAGGGGAAGTTAAAATCACCCACCACAACAACCCTATTGCTTTTACCTCTTTCCAATATCTGCCTACATAACCATTCCTCAATCTCCCGCCGGCAATTGGGAGGCCTATAGTAAAGCCCCAACATTGTGACTGCACCCTTCCTATTCCGGAGCTCTACCCATATTGCCTCGCTGCATGAGCCCACCGAGGTGTCCTCCTGTCATACAGCTGTGATATTCTCCTTATCCAGCAGTGCAACTCCCCCACCTCTTCTACATCCCTCTCTATCCTGCCTGAAACATCTATATCCTGGAACGTTTATCTGCCAATACTGTCCATCCTTCAACCAAGTCTCTGTAATAGCAATATCATAGTCCCAAGTTCTAATCCAAGCTCTAAGATCATCTTCCTTGCCTGTTATACTTCTTGCATTGAAACAAAGGCATTTCAGAGGGCAGTTAAGAGTCAACCTCATTGTTGTGGGTCCAGATTCACATGTAGGCCAGACCAGGTAAGGACAGCAGATTTCCTTAGTGAACCAGATGGGTTTTTACAACAATCAATGCTTTCAATGCCAGGGGCAGAATTTTCTGGCTGGCAGAGGGGGGGAGCGGGAGCGGGAGCGGGCGGGCGCGGACCTGATCGTCGCCCGCAATCGGGTCCTCGCCGCCATTATACGTGAGCGGGCCAGTTAAGGCCGGCCCAGCGTGAATCGCGGTTCCCGAGGACAGCGGGAGTGGGCGGGCAGCAGCGGGACTGCAATGGCTGCCGGGTCCAATGGTGACCCAGCGGCCTGTTTTAAAAAGCTGCTGCAGCCTTTCGAAGGCTGCAAATCACGGCCAGTGGAAGGGCTCCCCAGAGCGCTGCTGGTTGGCAGGCCAGGCAGGGGGGTTGGGCAGGGGGGCACTGTGCCTCTCGTTTTTCAGATGATTGTCTTGCTGCCCTCCTCCAGGAGGTGGCAGCACGGCGGGAGGTCCTCATACCCCAGGATAGGAGGAGGAGGCCCCCCCACAGGACCAAACGTGCCGGGGAAGAGGTGGTGGAGGTGGTGAGTTCCCACGACGTGATGAAGCACACCTGGATCCAGTGTCGCAAGTGCTTCAAAGGCCTGTTGCGCTCAGGAAGGGTGAGTAACATGTTGGCATTGGGCATTTAACCCATTCTCCCCTGGCGCCACCCCTCCCCAAGTCTGAGTGTAGTGACTGCATTGAATCATTGATGGCATGTGTCCTTCACTGGGTGGGCCAGCAGATATTGCCCATGCCAAGGTCACCCTGAGAGAGTGATGGAGCGATGGATTCTGCCCCCGCAGCATGTGGTACACTGAGACCCACATTACTGTTTTGGGGACAACCTGGAGGAGCTGCACCCAGGCGCAGTGCTGGAACTCCAGGACATGTCAAAGTCAGGGTGATGTCATGCTGGGAGGGGAGCTTCAAGGTGGCGTTGGCACCGATCGATCTGCTGCCCTCTGCGCTCCACGTGCTTGCGCCTCGTTGCTATGGAAGGTTAGACCGTGTGGTGCCTAATGTGATGTAGGCAGCAGTTGGCCAAGGGGGTTGAGGGGGCGGGGGAAGGGTCAGGCCTAGCATCTTTGTGAGTGTTCAGCAGCAGCGGGGTGAGGAGGCACTGGAGCCCTGCAATGTCCCACTCTGGTTGGGGTGGGCCATCCACGAACAAATTCCAGGTACAAGTAACACTAATCAATGCTCTTCTCTCCTTTTAAAGAGAAGAATACACATAATGCTGCTGAGCGGGTGAGGACTGGTGGAGGGCCGGCACAGTTGGCGATTCTCAGCCACTTCGAGCAGGAGGCCCTTGATTTGGAGAGGAACCATGCGCCCAGGTCCACTGGTGTCGGTGAGGCTGGGGTGCCACGGGCAAGTATGTTTGCCCTGCAGTGAGGTCACCATTGTTCTCCCAACAGCCATGGCGGTGCTGAATGTTCAGTGATTGAAGTTTGCAACATGGCTTGACCATTGCTTATGGAAGGATGAACGTATAATGATCCAGGGGACAGGGATGCACATTGACATTGTCTCCACGTTAACTAAACAAATGGCCTTGTTCTTCCTTTCAGCATCAGTGGGGCAGGGCTGGGAAGAGGAACAGCAGAGGACCCCCCTCTCACACCTGAGGGCCCTGAAATCTCACCAGCATCACACCATCTCTGCCAGGAAGGCACCAGCGCAAATACTGGCACCTCGGAGAGAATTAGAACATCGGCTAGTGTCCTGGGGCATAGCGGTGAGGGTACTTCACAGGAGGAGCTGGCAGAGACAGAGAGTGCCCATGGACTGCAGGGGACCAGGCACATACTCAGTCGGTGCCTGATGATGTGCCTCTGGAGTTGTCTGCGACGCAGCAAGTGCAGGAAATGCGGCCAGGTGTGCGGGAGCATCTGGTGGAGATATATGAGGCTATGCTTGGCTTGGTGTCCGTGGTGGAGGAGTCTACGTGGACTATTGCCGAAGCAATGAACCTCATGGCCGAGCGCCATGTGTCCTCCATGAAGAGAGAGCAGACTCTCGTGGAGAGGCTCCTCCAGGAGACCCATCAGGGCTTCCTGGGGACGCGCTCTGACCAGCAAGCCCTCACATTGGCATTGACCTCAGCTGGTCACTGCCAATGTGGGAGATGGTCCGGGCACCAAGTTTCCCAGCTCGGTGCCCATCCATCCACGGTGAGCAGGGAGGTCCGAAGCGACCTCACGTCGGCGCAGCAGCTGCCTGTCACTGCGGGCTCCTCTCATGGCGCTCCAGATTAGGGCAGCAGCTCCTCTGCCAGTGACCGTTGCATCCGGTGAGGCTGTGAAGACTGGGGAGATGCCAGCTGTGGAACTGGCAGCTCCCTCCCAGGCAGGGCCAGCACAGGCTCCATGGGCCAGAGGATGACCGCCAAGGTCATCAAGGATTATGGAGCCTACAACCCAGGCTTGTCCTGGAGGTCCATATGTGGTGTGATAGCTAAAGGTTCATTGGATTAAAGCCTCCTGAGTGACCCTGCCTCCCTGGAGTATGCCCAGGTAAGTGTCTACCCCCCTCAGCGTTCTCCTGTGTGTGCTCATCCTTGAACTCACTGCTGGACACATCGTGTGCAGCCACAGCCACTACGATTACATCTCCTTCGTCCACAGCATCCCCTCTTTCCAGCGCAAGATTGTGGAGAGCGCAGCATGCAACCACTATCACTAAGACACGATCTGGGGGGTACTGGAGTGCGCCCCCTGAGCGGTCCAGGCATCGGAAATGCATCTTGGGGAGACCGATGGTTCTCTCCACAACAGCCCTCGTGGAGCCGTGGCTCCTATTTTAGTGCTGCACAGCTTCTGTTCTTGGATGGCGGAGAGGCATCATGAGCTACCTTCTGAGGGGATAGCCTTTGTCACAGCAGCCATCCATCTAGCCGGGCTGGAGCACTGAAGAGCCCTGGCACCTGGGAGTGTCTGAGGATGTAGGTGTCGTGGGAGCTGCCTGGGTACCTGGCACAGACTTGTAGAATCAGCATCCTGTGATCACACACTATCTGCACGTTAATGGAGTGGAAGCCCTTCCTGTTGACGAAGGCACCGGGCTCACCTGCTGGCGCCTTGATGGCCACATGTGTACAGTCTATTGCACCCTGGATGCAGGGGAAGCCAGCAATGGCTGCGAAGCCTCTGGCTCGCTCAGTCTGACTGGCCTTGTCTCAGTGGTAGTGGATGAAAGTCAATCCATGCCTGAATAGAGTGTCTGTCACCTGCTTGACACAAGTGTGGACAGCTGCTTGGGAGACACTGCAAAGATCACCCACCGAGCCCTGGAAGGAACCAGAGGCATAGAAGTTGAGGGCAGCTGTGACCTTTAGAGCCAGTGGCATGGGGGGTCCACCCACACAGTTAGTGGAGATCTCAGGGCCTATCATCTGACAGATATAGTTGACTGTCTCCCTTAAGAGACGAAGCCTCCTTCGGCACTGTACCTCAGATATATTGAGGTAGCTGCTTCACCGCCTGTAAACCCTGGCAGCAGAATGGTGGCATCTTCTGCGGCCCCTTCCGCCTTGGACTTCCTCTTGGCCCTGCGCCCCTTGTGCCTGCGCCTGGCCTCCCAATGGTGGCTCCCCTGGAGGCTGAATCTGCACTCCTGGCTTCCTCCCCCTTCTAGCCCTCCCTTCCTCCTCAGAGCAGGTGGCTCCAGTGGAGAGTTCAGCTCCCATTCCCAGGCTAAGGGAAGGCTTCCTGAAACATGCAGGCCCAAAAAAGATTCCTCACTGCAGAGTGCTGACCTTGGTTGTGAATCCAGACCAAGCAGCTGGTGTGCGCTTTGAAGCATTGCAGATCTCACAGGCAAGTATCAGTAACTTTGAAAAATCAATATTTGACAGAGCACACTCGCGACCCCATTGAGCCCTCTTATCCCACCCATGGATGAGGTTTATACAAATGTGTTCTACCCACCTGCCCATTGCGCCCGTGCGCCGACCTGAAGATCGCACGGGCTGCGAAAATCACTGTTGATTTGTGCCTCAAGGGCCTTAAGTGGCCCGTTAATTAATGGCGGGCGCGCATCGGAGATTATCATGCGTCGCCCAATGAAATATCGCGATGGCCAACGGTGAAGTTGGGATGCTCGCCCCCGCAAGCCAATGGGAAAATTCTGCCCCAGGTTTTTAAGAATTGAATTTTAAACTCCACCAGTTGCCATGATGGGAATTGAACCCATGTCGGCGAGCATTAGCCTGGGCCTCTGGATTACTAGTCTGGTGAACACTACACCACCACCTTCCCATTGAACATGTACCAGGAGAGTCAATGTTTGACTGCCAATGCCCCCTTAAGACTTTTTCAGAAATGTGGATTACTTTTCTGCTATGTTTACATTTTCCCCACCCTCACATCCCAATTCCCAGTAGCTGTTTTATTTTTTTCAACTTCACCTTTCAGAAGCCTCCAACTCCATTTCTGAGGTCAGGGTGGTCATGAACCCACTCCCCGCTCTATACCCTTGGAGCTTTACAAGGTGTGCTCGTCGCCAATTTCCCCTCCCCTTGAGGAACAGGGAAAGAGGATTCGGCCATTAGCTCCTTGAACCTGTTCTGCCATCCGATAACATCATGGTTGATCTGTGGCCTAACTCCATATTCCCGCCTTTGTCCCAATGTCCCTTAGTGCCTTTGGTTAACAAAAACCTAGAAATCTCAAATTTAAAATTAACAGTTAGTCTAGCATCAATTACCATTTGCACAAGTGAGTTCCAAACTTCCACCATGTTTTTGTGTGTAGAAATGTTTCCTAATTTCCCTCCTGAAAACTTCTCTGTAATTTTTTGGCTTTGCCCCTAGTGTTTATGATGTGGCAGATAATGTGTGCCAGGCGGATCAAATCTATGAGGGAACTTGATCACGCGGTCACAACTGTTTTGTAATTTGTATTTATTTCGAGATGCTTGCCCTGAATTCAGAAGTAATAAGACTACCATGACTTCAGGGGTTTTTAGAAAACTAAATTAAACATTTATTAACAAAAGAAAAGATTTCAAGCACATACTTAGGTCTACAAATTACTACTATAACAACTCCTAAAACCCCAAATTAATCTGGCTTCTAGTTACACACAGGTTAAGGCAACAGTCAAAACAAATAGATTTAAACAGACCCAGGCAAAGCAACACAATACCCTGGATAGAAGAATTCAAAATGAGTTTTCTCAGCTTCAGTTCCTGCAGACAGCAACATGATGCACAGAGGCTGGAGGCTTTTCAAACTTGTTAGATCTGAGAATGTCTTCTTTCCTCTGACACACAGCCTCATCTCTTTTATACATGTTTTTCCCTTTTTAATGTAAATTCCATTGTTCCTATATGCTTTTGCAACTTTATTTTCCTCATAATATAAATCTTTCATAGTACTAATTTTATGAGTAAACTTTGGGAAAAATAAACACACTGTTTGGCTTAGCTTCTTCTGGCTAGGTGTAACATCTTACCATCTCTATGAAATTCAAACTAACCTAATTTATCTAAAAATGATAATTTTCCTTACACCTCACATTCTAACACTGCAGCCATGTTTCTGTAGTTAGTATTTCAAACCTAGCTTCTTTTTTGATGCATCAAAGCCTGCAGACCAACTGTCTCCAATTCAATTAAATTCCTCACACACACATACACACAGATAAACTATCCAAACTCCACTATTAACTTACCTTCACAATAATATTAAAAGAATTATTATATTTTCATAACACTAGTCCTAGACTGTCCAACCAGCAGAAATAATTTCTCTCTATCTACCTTTAATATCTTGAAAACTTTGATCAAATCACCTCTTAACCATCTAAATTTTATCCTTAATCTTATTCTCATTAAATTGCTGACCACCCAGCTTCCCTTCCTGGCCCCCATGATGACTGATTTTGTTAGTGGTTACTTCCCCTCAGGTACTGTCCCCATCCCTTTCAAATCTGCCATCATTGCCCTTCTCTAAAGGCTTAATCCTTGACCCCTCTGCCCTTGCAAACTAATTAGTCGTCTCCAAAGTCCCTGAAAATATTCCAACCTCCCAAAATCCATTCCCATATTTGCTGCAACACCAGGTTTGAATCCATCCAGTCAGGTTTCTGCCCTCACCGCAGTACTAAAATTCCGACTTCACCGCAGTACTAAAATATCTATCAAAGTCACACATGATGTCCTAAGTGACTCTGGTAAACCCCTTCTCACTCTCTCAAGCTGTCTGCAGCCTTTGACGCAGTTGCTAGCACCATCCTGCTCCAATGCCTCTCCACTGTCATCCTGATGAGTGGGACAGTATTTGTTTAGTTACATTCCTATTTATCCAGTCGTAGCCACAGAATCACCTACAACGGTTTCTCTTCCTGCTCCCTAACCGTTATCTCTGGAGTCCATCGGATATCTATCCTGTCCATTTTATTTCTGTCCTGAAACTCGCATGTTTTTCATAGTATTAGTGGTGGTTTATGGGTGTGAGCATGGATGGTTCTGTCTGTGTGGCTGGTTTAATTGAATTAGAGTCAGATAGACTGCAAGATTGACATTATCAAAAGAGTTAGGTGTAAAAAGGGTATTTGAAATGCTAATGAGTAAGCTAGAGTAAAAGAGTCAGCAGGTAAGGTGTAAATGAAATTTTCATTTCTAGATAAGTAGGGAATAGTGTGACTTTCAAAGGGATGGTAGGATGTTTACAACTAACAAGATAAATAGGGCAAGGTTATTATGTTTATTTTTCCCAAAAGGAAAGACCATAATGATGACATGAAATATTTTTAAATTATGGGAAAAGTAAATTTCCAAAGATATGTAGAACAATGGGATTTTACAGATTAAAGAAAGAGAGAGAAATGTATAAAAAGGATAGAAGGCTAGCAGGGGTTGGCCATGTAAAATCTTGAAAGGCACACCATGTGACACAGACTTGGAAGAAGTCCTAGCTACTCTGGAAAAAGTGTTGCTCCAATAACTAAAATAGTGTTAAAAGCCTTTGGAATTCCACTTTCGAGTGAATGCTGCGGTAACCTTGCTGGGTTGCTTATTTAAATGGAAAATCTATTTTGGACTGTTACCTTAAAGGGGGTGTGTAGTTGGGAGTCAGGTTAATTAGGAATTTTGGGATTTGTTATAATGTTAAGTAACTGTAACCTTATGTATGTGTTTGAATTCTTTTTTGATAATAAACGTTTTAATTTATTTTAAAAAATCTCTAAGGGTGTTTGTGGACTCATTACTTCGGAATTCAGTGCACAAATCTTCTCACAATAAATACAAATTGCAAAACCGTTGTGATAGCGTGGCCAAGTTTCCCTTGTCGATTTGGTCACCTGGCACATGTCATCTGCCACATCATAACAATCCAAATATATGACATCAGGTTCTACATGCACTTTGATGACACCCAGCTTTATCTCTCTACAGCTTTTCAACCTCTCCATCATCTCTAAATTGTCGCACTACTTGTCCAACATTTAATCCTAGATGAGTCATCATTTCCTCCAGCTAGATATTGGAAAAACTGAAGCCATAATCTTCGGTTCCCATTACAAACTTTTCTCCCTACCCACCGACCCTCCCTACCCTTCTCTGGTAACTGTCTCAGGCTGAACCAAGCCCTTTGCAACTTTGGTGTGTTAATTGATCCTGAATTGAGCTTCTGACCTCATAATTGCTTGAACACAAAGTCCGCCTACACTTCTGTGGCATCGACCATCACAGCCCCTGCCTCAGTCCAACTGCTGCTAAAACCCTCGTCCATGCCCGTGTTCCCTCCAAATTTGACTACCTCCTGTATAGCTTCCTACCTTCCATCCTCTCCAACCTTCAACTCACCCAAAACCCTGCTACCCAATCCTAACTTTCATCAACATGTCTTGCATCTCTGCTTTCCTTACCTTGCACCCACAGGCAGCCAGTGCTGGTGCTAGAATGAGGCTGACCTTGTCCCCGACACCTCCTGTCGAATGCTTGTCAACTACCAAGCCCAACCATTCTTTTGGCCATTGCAGGGTGACACCAGAAACTTTCATCTCCTTGGTTAGATTCACGGTCTCCTCCTGGGTCATTCCCTGCAAGCGAATCGCCATTAGCATGGCACCTAACAAAGAGAATCATGGGAACTTGTCACAAGCAATACAACCAGATCATTATAATCGTGGCAACCGGGACTGTGTGATGCTGCTGATGTTCAGTATCACCGAGCCAGGACTAACGCAGGCTACAGACATGCACTTCTCAGCCCTACACCTGGGCAGTGGTGGGTTTACCCACCACTCGTGTGAAACAGGTGAGCTGCCAGTGAGATCAGCAACACCAGCCTGAACCCAAGAGTGGCACAAGGTAATCCGGCAGTAACAGGGGGAGCAGGAATCCTGGGCAGAACTTTCTACTCCTGCCAGTGGCCAGGATCGTGGCGGGTGGGTGAACTGGAGGTGAGAAATCTGTTTCCCGACGGTGGGATAAACTGCAGGAATTTTTTGTTCTCTACACTTTCAAGGCAAGTTAAAGGTGGATCAAGCTTCCCGATGAACAATGTCGGGAACCCCATTTGCATTCAGTAACACCTCAGGCATGCTCATTAAAAGGCCACCTCACCAGAATTAAGTACGCCCTCCCCAGCAGTGAGAATTTAGAATGTTCAGTCTCATGACTGTGTCCAAGTGGTTTTCACCTGGTGAGCTTCACCTCTTCCACGGCTTTGAGGTCTGTAAATGTTGCTTTCTCCTTCTGTGGGACCTCGGGTAACTTTCCTCTAGTGCCATTAGCAAACAATGCGCCAAGGCTGGACAAGGGAGGCAGGCGAAGGGTGGAAAGGTGAGGGGGTGGTGTCCGGAGAGGGGGTGTCCGGGAAAGCGGAGGGGTGGGGTATGGAGTGTCCGGGGAAGTGGGGGGTGCAGATGGAGTGTCTGGGGATGGGGAGGGGGGGCTCTGGAGAAGGTAGAGAGAATGAGTGTCTTCAAGGGTAGGGTCCTAGGGGCTGAACTCAGGTTACTGGTAATAGGAGGGACCACTCACTCAGTCAAAGGGGGGAGTGGGATGCAGTAGGGTCGCAGGTCCAGGGTGAAAGTCTGGTAGGTGAAGGCATTGTTGGGTGGGTCATGGATATAGACAAGACATGTGGTTTGAATAACGGGAAGGGGCAGGGTCAGTGGGAGCCTGGGAACGATAATGGGTGTCAGTTCTAAGGGGAGGGAAGGCATGTGGAGTGGGATCATGATAGGGTCCAGGGTAACGGGGGAGGTTTAAGGGTGACAGAGGGGAGAGGACTGGTGATACTGAGTAGGTCTATGGTGATGTGGGGGGGGGGGGGAAGTTGGTGGGTGAAGGGAAATGATTGAATGCGATGGAGCGAGTTTGAAAGGTGATGCTCACCATTTTTCCAAACTGACCTTGACCACACAGTTAGTCAGTCAGTCAGATCCCTCGAGATGGGAGGAGGGTCTTTATGGGCAGGTGGAGTTCAGGTTCAGCTGACTAAAGGAACATCCTAATAATTGAGGCAATTGGATGTCCAAGATGCTCAGTTGTGTTCTCCTCTCCATGGTGAGGGCTGCATTGCAGCAGGTTTGTTCATAACATAGTGATCCCAGTGAGGCATGGAGCTGCTCTTCATTCTGGGCCATTTGCCATCTGCTGCAGTCAGGGGCAGTGATGAAGGGAGGTGGGTGTCTCCAAGGGGCATGGCTGGTGGAGGGCAGCCAACTCACAACGCTAAACCTCCATCTTCCCGGGTGAATGGTCTTGGCTGACAAGGGATCATGCAATTAGTCTTTCAATGCTGCCAAGGTAATGGTCTCTCTATAGGGTCTTAAGGGTAGTGGAGACAAGTGGAATAGTGTCCAAGTGAGGCTACTCGCACATGGCTCACATCACCCTGGCCAAGAGCAATATCTCCATGCAAATCCATGAATGAATGGGAGGAACATTCATCTCTGGTCATCCAGGTTATCTTCAACCTGGAAGGAGTGGGGTGGAGATGTCACGTCTAGATGGAGGCCAGGTGAAGGGCTTAGTACTGGCTTGCTGGCTTTGAGATGGAGGAAAACCTGTAAAGGACATGCTCACTAACTGTATCACTTCAATGTATTCACAGATCCACTGAGGTTTCGAAGATGCAGGCTGCAGGCAACCCTTCCTTGGTAATGGCTCACCCAGGAGGAGGAGGGCCCATCGCCAGTTGGCACAGGGCCTGGAGCAACAAGAGGCAGTGGGGTCTCTATAAGATCAAGACGCTGGTGAACATGGATCACTGCAGTGGTGAGCATTGGCCCGACCATGGGTGTATCGCCGGTGGTGCTCTTATCTGGGGATGAGTGAAAGGCAATGCCAGTTTGGCTTCACATTAGACCAAGGCCATTGAGGAGCAAAAATCACCCAAAGGATTATGGAAATCTGGAATTTTCCCTCCTCGGGCAGTCAATTGGAGCGTTCAAATCAAGGGATATGGAGCTAAAGTGGAAAAATGGAGTTGAGGCACAGATCAGCCATGGTCTAATTAAACAGCAGAACAGGCTTGAGGAGCAGAATGGCCCACTCCTGTTCTTATGTAACAGGGTCTAGGGGTTAACAAATCTCCTCTTACTCCTATTTTCTCTCCAGGAGCCACTGAATGCCATTTAAGAATAGGAACCTATCTGATTTTTCCACTCCCACTCCATGGATTCAAATGCTGATTGTTGTTTCCACTATTTTTCTGGTTGAGATCAGTACAGATTGAGGGTTGATATTCTCTCGGACGCGACTGGGCTACTCTGTTTGGTTCAGTATCATACTTGGTAGTACATCCATACAAGACATCAAATGAATTCCATTGTGTTCTGGTATCAGGTGCACACTTGTCACACTGGAGATGTCACAGATTTAAGACAATTAAAAATGAAGGGGAAGTACCACCTGTAAGTGTTACCTATCTGGCTGTCTTGGATGGTTTGCTTTGTTACTCCTTGCACAAAGCAGCGGATTTCTTCTGCGTTTAAAGCCTGTTTATCTCGCTTCTTCTGAATCATTCCTGGGACATTGGCATGAAGTTGGCTGGTGCACATTTTCTTTGTGTTTGTCTGGAAATGAAGTCAACCCTTGTGGAAAAGAAAGACTAATCTCAATGAAGTATTTGTTTGGTAGAATACAAACATTGCTTTGATCCAAGATTTGGAATGCAGAAAAGGAGGGAGAGGAACAGACTGACCATGTTCTATAAAATATAGAATGAACTGTTGGAAATTGACAGAAACAAATACTTGGTGCCCTCCATCAATGACCAAACATGAGGTAACCATCCACACAAACTACAAAGACCATTTGTTTCCAAGACAGTGTATCAACAATCTTTCTTCCCAAGGACAATCCCACAATGGAACAAGCTGTTAAAGGAAACAGTCATAGCCCCACCACTTGAAATCCTCGAGACCCATCTTTAGATTATTTCAACTTAAAAGTTTTCATTATCAGGATGACGATCCCAGCAGGCCATGCTTGGTTTAGCTAGTGCTACCCATGCCAATGTTGGCGGAATACAGATATTAGTCTGTGATGCTGACACAACTAAAGCAGAAGCAGAAAATATTTAGCAGAAGATGATCGAAATGGCAAAATCTCCTTCCAACCTCTCCTCTGTTTACCAAAGGAGATTTCAATCAGGTCTATCAAATGCCTACTCAATCTTCTCCATTTGAGGAAAAGCTGCCCTGATTGCTCCTCACTCAGACCTCTCAGCACTTTCTCCAGAGCTATTTATGTCCTCTTTTATAAGGAGATTAAGTCATCATGGCCTCTGCTTTTGTGTTCAAGCTCTTTGATAGAAACTCCAAAATCCCTTAATGGCTTTAATCCTATTTGACCATCGTTAGCCATTACCCATTCACCTAATACCTTTGTTTCTTCTCTGCATTTTCCATTTTAGGTAGATTTACCATTCTTCACTCCTGTTCATCAAATTGAGCACCTCGTACTTCTTTTCTATTAGACTGCTTCCACCACTTATTCGCCCATGTTCCTAGTCTTGGATATTCATCAGCAGTTGGCTGCTCCCCTCAATTTGATATAATGTCACAATCTGCCCAATATTGATTTAAAGGCCTAGAATTTATAACATCCACAGAAACATACTTTCCAACAAGGCCTTGTCAGAAGTCACCAGGAGAACATACCTTGGCTGATTTTTAAAAAATTATTTCCATGCATGGTCCAGGGATGTTGAGGGGGCAAAATTGGATAGCCCCAAAACAGGCACAAGGAATGCCATACAGGATTAACTTACACTCATTGCTTCTAATGCAGACAGAATGCAAACTTTTTTGCTGCCTGCTCATTTAAATGGTTGCAGCATGCAGCCAGCGCCAAGCACACCGTTAAAGAGCTGCACACCTCAGTAGGGGCCTAAGTTCATGCAAGGGTAACAGCACTTAAAGTTAGCTTGCAGCACTTAAAGGGGAGGTGCATTCTGGCTGCAGCAGGTGCTGGATGTGACTGGGGAAGAGAGTGTTTAACCTACAAGAAGAATGACTATTTTGCATCAGAAGAGAGAGGGTGTGGCAAGGTTCCCAAATGCGGCACTGGAGCCCCCCAGTGCAGGAGGTGGCGAGGTGTCCTCCATCCAGGGGGGCTCAGCAGGCCCACCAGACAGATGTTGCAAAGGCAGTGGAACTAGAGAGCCATTACAGTCAATTTCAGCACTGCAGCCCCCAGATCCTGGATGCCCTGCACCATATTCAATGATCTCATAGTGTCAAGGTGTGTGAATGCATCCTCAAATGCCATGTATTACAACTGAACCCAGAGGCAGATTTACCGTGAAACCAACCGTGGTGAATTACCGGGGCCCCCAAACGCCAGGGGGTCACAAAAGTGCAGGGCATTGGATGAACACAATTACTCTCAGTATCTGATAAACATAGAATCTACTGAACGGAACATGGATGATTGCGAAAGAGTATCGAGCAGTCACTCGAACTTGCTTCTACTCTGTGTAGAAAGACACTTATTTTCCCTGTGTTATACGAGCGCGGTTAAGCCCAAATCTGTGATGTTCTAACAAGCTGCTGAACGGGCCACGATGGTGTTATACGTGTGTCGCCTGGTGGCGGAGAGGTGGGCAGGACAGTTTGATTTGCCGAGATTGTCCAGAAATTACTCTCAACACAGGGCACTGCAGTTGAAACTGTGGAGCATTGGGCAATGACTCAGACGGAACGCTATTGCTTCAGGTTTAATGGTATTATCAGGTTAATTGGTATATTCCCCTTGCAGTTTGTTGTTGGGGAAAATTTGTAGAAATGACATGCTTTATGTACCTAGTAGCAAAAATGTAATTTACTATAGCCACCTGCCATTAAAATATTAAATTGCATAATAGCTATAATATCTATTGAGCGTGTTCGACGCTTACAAGAGGCGGAATAAGCTCAGGGCAGCGCCACCATCAGGGCGTATGCGTCTGTGCAACGCTGGCGAATTGCCTATCATTCCATGAAAATCCAATCTAAAGTCAAGTTTGAATTGCTTCACTGAGGCAGATCAGGGAGCATTTTGTTTGCCGTGCGCTGATCTAAAACGTTCTGAAAGAGAGAAACCAGATTTAAACATGAATTGATTTGGTGAAGGTGAAATTTTACCCAGCCAATCTTTTTTACGGATGATCCCCAGAGTTTTCGGTAAACTTACTCGGGGGTCCTTCTAGATACAGTTTTGTACAAAATACACCTTTTAGGCATAATGGTACATCTTTCGGAAACTGGTCGACAGACAGCAATTCCTAATCCTCGCAAGAGGAATCTCCTTTGGTGACGACGTGCGGAGAAATGCATTGCACAAGTTTATTGGCATTAAAATGCAGCGCTCAGGAGCCCGTGTTCAATTGACGCTGTTTAGCTGTTCTCAGCACAATGGCTTTGCACAGCTTTTTGTCTAAAGTGGTTCATTCTTTTTGATGTAGTTTTTGAATACATTCCACCTGGCATGATGCAGAACTGGGCAGCGCCAGGCATGCAGCAGCACATCGAAAGTTCAGGCGGGATCATAAAACTGAGAGAGCTTGAATTCTTAATAGTTTAACAGCAAAGGGTACGCTACTACTGTTCACTGGCAGAGTGTCATGCACTGTTATATTCTCTACTCTGCAAACAATAGAAATTGTATTCACAATTCTTCCAGGAAAATAATTAGAAAACAATTCTTCCAGGAATGCCTACCTTGAAGAAATAAGTAGGCGTGGCCGAGATAGCTCGGCTCAGTAACCCACATAGTAAATAGATCATGTGCATATTTCTATGGAAAGTGGAATGATTTTCTTTTTATAACAGTTGAATGGCAGGAATACAAAGAGCTACGTATCATGAAAGGGAGCACGTTCCGCGTTCCACTTGGTGCTCAGTACAACCCGGCTGACTGACAAGCTGCTGATGGTGGAATCATGCACATCTTGTTTTCCAGCCCTCCCCTCACTGTCACAACCCCCTAACCTTGTGCCTCTCTCCTTTCAGATAACCAAGAATTGCAATTTGGCCAGTTTTGGGAGCGGGTGGGGTGGGAGGAGATAGAGAAAGAATTGGAAGCGGAGCAAGGTAAGGATGAAGATGAAACACTGTCACTCACCCTCACACTCAACCATCACCAACTCACATACTGACACTGTGCATACCTTAAAGGAAAGTTCAGAAACAGGATTGCCCTGTGGTGACCTAGTGGACAGTAGCATGGCCTGCAGCCAGGTCAAGGGACAAGAGTAGCATAGCCATCAGCTTGTTGGAGGGCAAGGTTGCATGAGTTTTGCTGCAGAGGGACTTAGACAAGGACTTTGATGGGGCAGCCTAGAGAAGAAAGCTGATGGGGATGCACAATGAAATGCTTGGTGCATTGGCACATTGGCACAATTGATGCACAATGAAATGCCTGGTGCATTGCCAGGCCTGCAGTCAATATCAAGGATTCTGGCACCAACCTGGCACAAAGCTTTACACAGAGCTTGGAGCCCATCATCTCCAATGTGGTGTTGGTGACCAACTGAATGAGAACATTTGTGAATATCCATGATACAACCTGTAATGGCTGAAACCTCAGCTTCCATTACATCACAGGGTTCAGGAAAGTTGGGGTAGTTTCTTTAAAGAGGAGGCAACAAGGTGACCTGATTGAGGCTTTCATTTTCCTGTTACATATCAGACTGAATTAGGGAGAGGTATTTGCAGATTGATTTGTGTCAAATTGATTAGGGGAGAACTTAAACAAGATCTGGGACTGCAAACCCTGTCATGACAGAGCAGTAAACAAAAAAGTGAACAGAATGTGGAGCTAGGCCACCCAATCAGTGGAATGTAAATCAAAAGGTTTTCATGTGACCTTCTGGCAAGTGATCAATTCAATGCTGTACAAAGTCCCTGGGAATGGTGCAGACAAACATCAGGTAGCTATTCCCTAGGCTGAATAGTGAGGGAAGGCTCCAAAGCTTTGGAAGGAGGGAACAAAGAGTCAACTGAGAAAGGATCTTGCAGAGGTGAAAAGAGAAAGTCAATGCTGATCACTGTTACAAGTTAAACCATGACTGGAGGACAAAGGGCAAGGGACAAAAAGCAAAGTACAGTTCAAAACTGATGTTGAAAACCATTTCTTCACACAGACTGATCAATGCTGGACTGAGGGCAAGAACTCTGGACAGGGCATAGTTGAGGGATATGGTAAAAAGGTGGGTCAGTGGAGATGAGAAGTATTGTGAGCAGGGGGATAGGTGGGGTTAGGGGATATGGGAAGAAGGCAGGTAGGTGGGCTGAGATCTGTCAAGCAGAGATATGTCTGCTGGCATAATGGCTTTTTCCATTTCCTAAACATTCTTACGTCCTTCTTACATTCTGGATACTAATTAGAAACTGAATGCCCTTACAATGATAAAGAGCGCCAAAAGAACCACCCTACCTCTGCATCTACAATCCCCACGGACAGGCCTGTGTTTTCTGTGCTTTACTAGACATGATTCCAAGGCTGATTATCCAGTAAGAGTAATAAAATGAAGAACCAATTCCACACCTTTAGAGAAATTTAGATCAGTATTTATCCCGTTCCGATCCTGCTGCGGAGATCAGGTTGTGCTTTCACATAAAAAATATCTTCTTGATTGAGTTCACAGAGTTCCTCTCCACTAATACAGAGCAGCACCTAAGGACAGAGGAAACAGACAGTGTAACACCTCTGAGGATTTACAGATATAATTGTACAGGAATGGTCTCAAAGGTGAATTTCAAATGGCTTGCAGCCAGTCCCAACTGCCAATCAGTTGCTAAGTCTCAGGGGGTGGGAATGAGCTAACAGGAGGATAAACTGCAAAATATCAACTTGTAAAATTAGCATAAACATAGTCACTGACAGTTCAGAAACAGCTGACATACAGACCTTGAACCTGCTGTCCTTCATTTCCTAGTAACTCAGCCTCCAACAGTGGGGTGGGCGGCAGGTCATACGCATTTCCGTCACTCACTGATCATTTAAAATTACCTGGATATTTATTTCGCTGTTGAAAGACAGAACATGTTCAATGGGCAGAGTTCCTGCTCTGAACAAGCACTTGTGCAGCTGATAGGAATTTAAAGGCTGTAAGCCAAAGGAAAAAAGATGATCCTATCAAATGCAGGGCTCTTATTCCTGCAACGCTCAATATTCTTTATGGAGTACTTCTCAAAATCCAGGCAAGTTTAGATCACCACTGCCTTCTGCCGATCCCGGCCTTTTACACCTGTAATTTTGGCTCTGTTCCAAACATCCACTGAAGTTTGCAAACTACCTCAGTAACAAAAGTGACAGAACTAGAATTTCATGTTCTTGTACATGATATTCCTGTATAATTATATTACTGTTTGTCTTTGCCACTTCAGCTCTTTTGACTTAACTCTCTCTGGGCTTTCTCTCTCTTACCTCATAGGAACAGTAGATCATTCAGCCAATCAAAGTCTGTCCCACTGTTTAATTTGATCATAGTTGATATATACTTCAACTTCACTTTAGCTCCATATCACTTGCTACCCTTACCTAACAAAAGTCTATCAATCTGAAACTAGAACATTTCAATTATCCCTCAGCAAAAACAAGCTTTTGCAAACAGAGTTCCAGATTTCCACGACCCTTTGCATGCAAAAGAACTTCCTAATTTCACTCCTGAATAGCTTAGCACTAATTTTAAGGTTTTGTCCCCTTGTTCTCGATTCATCCACCACTGGGAACCGTTTCTCTGTATTTACCCTGTTGAATCCCTTTATCATTTTGAGCATCTCAGCTAAATCCTCTTCTGGGGATTTCTATCCCCATTAGGCTGTCTCTTCTCCATCACATCTCAAACGCTAGCCTCTGTGATCTGGACCTTGTGTTCACTTGTTGGAATTTGGTGGCCTGGTGTTTTGGGGTTGTCCGTCCCCAGTATTGCTTCCACATTGGTTCAATTATAGTTTTCCCACCAATGAGGAAACAGTACTGAAGAATTTTTCAAACTGCCAGACCCAAACTTAAATTCAAACCGATCAATTACATTAAACTGTGGGCAGGAATAGCAATAGGGCAGACAATGAGGTGGTGTTCAATGGGTCCTGTGCCTGTGCGTTGGGCAGTCCAAGGCTAGACAATATGGAACGCCAATTAAAAACAGTTAATAGCCTGGGACAGAGAGACAGTGCAAAAGAGCGCAAGTGTTTAGAGGTTGTAGTGAGCATTCACAATGAACTGGGGGAACTATGTTCAGCTCTGGTGCTTTTGATAAAAACAGTGAAGATATATAAAGAGGCAACAGAAATGATTGGAAGTTTAAAGAGGATGAGTGTGATGGAAGATTGGAAGAACTCAAGAGCTGCAGTCTAGACAGAGGTAGTTAAGGATGACATTGTTACTCACAATAAGAAGTTGTGGTGTTACTCACAATAAGAAGTTGTGGTGGAAGAATTAATCCAGGCTGGTATTTCCACACGAAGTGTTTCAGCTGTATCTTCTATTTAGATGGGATAGTCAATGCCCATCACCTGTTTAACTAGCAATTGTCTTTAACAAGGTGATTGCCATGCAGTGTGATTGTTTATAAATTGACAGATTCCCCTCTTTTCTTTTTTTTTAAACTTTGAAAAACATTTAAAGAATATTTTTTTAAACAAACAGAAGGAGACAATGTCATGTATTTCCACATCTATTGTTCCTGTATTTGCTTTACCAAATATATATATAAGCAATTATAAAACATAAGTTTTTCTTCATTGCATTATTATAACATAAGACACCCCTCTTCCAATACATTTAATAATCTCTTAGAGCAGGCACTTCTTTTTGTAAAACAGTCTGATAGTTAGTGACTTGTGTCAACCCATTGTATCTTAGAAATTTCTCTTCTCTCTAACATTTCTTTTTTGCTAGCTAGGTCTATTCTTAGCCTTTTTTTCAGTGACACGTTTCATTGAATGAACATTATCCCAAAAAGACTGGTTATCAACATAACATTCTATGGGCAAACTTTTCTCATGTTGCCCCTTATACAATATTTCTGTCAGTATATTGGATAAGTAAACCCCCATATCTAATGCTTCTACCAAGGCCAGCATTTCAACAGCTTTTTACGATACTCTTTATTTTCTTGGCTTCCCAAGCCAGCAGACAACATTTTTCATTCTTTCCCACCAAGAATATGATAAACCCTGCTGTGCTAGAGTACCCGTCTGGAAGATTGGCATGTGAAGCATTGCTAAAAATGACCAAGCTCATATCTTCTGGGTCACCCAAGGCTGGAAACTTGAGTACACATCTCTCAGAATTTAATTTTTTTTTTAAAAAAGTGTTTTATTTGCTCTCGGAACTTGCTCAACTGTAGCATGTTTCATCATAGTACTCAGCTCAACACATCATAACTGGCATCAGGCCTAGTCTGAGTGCACAACCAATCAAACTTTTCAACTGTTCCATTTCTTCCTTGGTAGCGGGATCCTCTTTTCGTGAGGATATAACCCAAGTTATTGGGATATGATTAACATTTTCGAGATAAGATTGTTGATTCAATGTCACTCCTAACTTGCTCTACTTAATATCTAAACTTATGTATTTAAAGGCCCGAAGCCTGACTTCCAACCACGAATTCCTTCTTTATCTTCTCGATTACCCATTGTTCAAATTCTACAGAGCCTCCCCACAGTAAATCATTAACATGCATGATAAAGATTCTGGATAGTTTCTCCTTATGGTACCAGTAGAATATCGTGGGGTCTGTCTTTAACTGAATGCAACCCGTTTTCAACAGGACAGACCTCACAGAAAAATACCATGCTCTTGATGCATCATTCAACCCATAAACACACTTGTTTAATTTCCATAGCTTTCCTTCTACATCCCGGCTTCTTTGGTTTCAAAAACACTTCCCTTTGAAACTTCTCCCCCTGTAAAAACGCAGCCTATATAATCAATCAATTTGCACTCCCAGCAATACGATGCCAAAATAACTAAAAAAAAATCTTCAAACTCACTTTCCTGCAGTAGGCGAGTCCACTCTGACATCCTGATCCCGTAGTCTCTCTTCAAAGCCTCGAGCTACTAATCTCACTTTGGCCTTATTTGTGCCGCCTGGGAGTACCTTTTCCGAATAGATCCATCTGTGAGCTAAAGCTGGCTGTCCTCTGTCAGGTATTTCAGAATATACCCCAAATTCCTCCAACTTTCTAACTCTTTCTATTCGGCTTCTTTTATCAGCTTATTTTCCAATTTATTAGCAGCTACTGGAATCTCTCGGGCATAAGGACTTCTACTTCCATTGAGATTCCTAGCTTGCTCTCCAGTCCTTGTTCTTGTTAAGCTACGGCCTCTACTCACATTCCTCTCCCTTTCTGGAATACTACTATATGATCTTTCTCCCATGCGAACAGAAACCCGTTCGCAAGTCCGTGATTATTTTTTCTAGGGTCATGACAACTTTCTGGTTCACTGCCAGAACTTATACTGCACTTCCTGGATTTCCACATCTTTACCTCGGTTTGCCAATTGATAGATCTTGTCTCCTGTCCTTCATCCTGCACATTTAGCCAATGTTTGTATTTACCAGTGGCCTTTCCTGCTCTCCCTATGATGGTGGCATCCATCTACACACTGGTCCCTTCTGGCATGTATGTTGTCTTTGTTCCTACTTTCGGTAGTTACCATTTTGGATGAAGAGTGTTATCCTGTATCTCAGTGTTACTTTGTTCATAGTCAGTCAACCCCGTAACTGCCGTCGTCTGCTCCTCATAACTACCCAGTGTGTATCTGTGTTTGTGAAGTGCATGGTGCCTCCTCGCATTCTATATCCTGTTCAGGACCTGTAAAGGTATAGCCAGTACCAATTAACCATGGAGAATGTACCCTAAGTTTGATTACATGTTGCATAATTACTACTTTCCATCACTCCCTATTACCTTGCCAGGTCCTTTCCACTCTCTGGCCTTCCTTTTTATAATATAGCATGTCTCCTTATCTAAACTGTATTCCCGATGGTCTTATGTGGTGCTGTAGGGCCTGTCGAATTTTCTCCGAAACCTCAGCTTTTGTGAGAGCTTTTCTGCCCGCATGCAAAGCATCCAGATGAGCAGAAAAGGTGGAGCTAATGCTAGTCCCTTCTAGAGCAGGGGAAGCATCTGACGACACCGAAGGCAACTTTGGATTTCTTCCATACATCAACTGGCACGGACTGTACCCCCCAACCATTTGCAAAGAGTTCTTTGCATGCACTGCCCATGCTACCGCCATTTGCAATTTACAATCTGATTGATCAGCCAATATTTTATGTAACATGTCATCTCTTACCGCATGGTTTCTTTCACAAAGACCATTACTAAACAGAGTCTCAGCTGCAGTGTGCATAATTGAGACATTTAAATTTTCGCACATGTCTCAAAATTCATCATTGGCGAATTCCCCACCATTATCTGTGAGGAACCTCATTGGTGTTCCTAATCTTGTTCCTACCCATTTCTCCATGACCTTATCAACAATGCTCCTTTTGTCTTTACTATGTATTATAGTGGATAGGCTAAATCTGGTTGCCATATCTATGAAGTGTAGTAAAAAAATACCCCTATCCTTGTCCCAAACTTCCATCGTCACTGCATCGTTATACTCCCTGGCTAGTGGCAGCTCACAATAGGACATGGTGGTGTCTTGCGGTATTTAAGACAAATTTCACACTGAGCTGTGATTTGTTCAATAAGGTCATCATATCCTTTATCGACCACTCCCGCACCTTGAAGTAAAGTCTTCAGTTTCTGTGGTGCCAGATGTGCAAACTGTCCATGTAATTTCCAAATTACCTTCTTTTTGTCCACCAAATTCTTATTCTCAGAAGTTAAGTTAAGAAATCTCTGGCTTCCTTAGTGGCAAGCAGTAATACCTGACCGAGTAAAATGTAGATCCACAATTTTTCCAAACACGACTGCTCTATCATTCTTCATATCTAGCATCAATTGAGCCTTCTTCATCACAGATCAACTTAACAATAGCGGTATCTCACTAGAAACCACATCAGTACTGATAAACAGATTGATCCCTGCTATCTTACAAGGGAGGACCACCTGTTTGGAGGATGTTAATGTATTGTCATCTCTGAACCTGAAGCAGGTAAAGCTTTCATACTCCTTAATCTTCCACCAGTCTGCCTAATTGAGAGACTCCATATAGCAGCCAAGCCAGTCCATGCCACACACCGTAGAAGTGCGACCCCTGTCCAGAACTGCACAGTTGAAGGAATCTACCATCAAAATACTCATCACTGATTCAAACTCTCAGTGATCAATACAATTCCATCATGGCAGTCACCATCATCAGTTTCAGATGAATCCGTCTCGTGGGTCACTTCAAAAACACGATTCCTTCGCTGTGGGCAGTTCACCGCAAAGTGATACTGGGAATCACACTGAAAACACCGATTAACTATTCCCCATGCATTTTTTGGGTTTAAACGTCTACGGTTGCCATCACAGATGCGCTTCGTGTCCCGACTCTCAAATTGGCTAGGTTTACGACCATTTTCAGACCTCTTGTCATTAACCCCATCTTTGTGTTGGAATCTTCGTCTAACATTTGGTCACCTTCGAAATTCGGTCAGCGTTGAATCCTCCATCCTTTGCTTCACAGCATACTTGTTTGCATTTCCTAAGAAAGTGGCTGGGAATGACTGTTACCCGAGGAATTTTTTTAGGGCAGCAGCCATTTGATCTATGAGAGATTCTCTCCCCCCGAACTGAACCACTGGTAGTACTAAAAGACCGTTTCTGGGGAAGGTGGGACCTGTACAAGCGGCACGGTCTACATCTGAACCAGAGCAGGACTAACATCCTTGTGGGCAGAACAAAAACAGAATTACCTGGAAAAACTCAGCAGGTCTGGCAGCATCAGCGGAGAAGAAAAGAGTTGACGTTTCGAGTCCTCATGACCCTTCAGCAGAACTGAGTAAAATTAGGAGAGGGGTGAAATATAAGCTGGTTTAAAGTGGAGTGGGGGGGAAGAGAAGTTGGGGTGGGGGGGTGGTTGTAGGGACAAGCAAGCAGTGATAGGAGCAGATAATCAAAAGATGTCACAGACAAAGGAACAAAGACATGTAAAAGGTGGTGATATTATCTAAGAGAATGTGCTAATTAAGAATGGATGGCAGGACACTCAAGGTACAGCTCTAATGGGGGTGGGGTGGAAAGACTGACAGGGCATTACAGTTATAGAGTTAAAAATAATTGAAATAGGTGGGAAAAGAAAAATCTATATAAATTATTGGAAAAAACAAAAGGGAGGAAGAAACGGAAAGGAGGTGGGGATGGGGGAGGAAGTTCAAGATCTAAAGTTGTTGAATTCAATATTCAGTCCGGAAGGCTGTAAAGTGCCTAGTCGGAAGATGAGGTGCTGTTCCTCCAGTTTGCGTTGGGCTTCACTGGAACAATGCAGCAAGGCAAGGACAGAAATGTGGGCAAGAGAGCAGGGTGGAGTGTTAAAATGGCAAGCGACAGGGAGGTTTGGGTCTTTCTTGCGGACAGACCGCAGGTGTTCTGCAAAGCGATCGCCCAGTTTGCGTTGGGTCTCTCCAATGTAGAGGAGACCGCATTGGGAGCAACGAATGCAGTAGACTAAGTTAGGGGAAATGCAAGTGAAATGCTGCTTCACTTGAAAGGAGTGTTTGGGCTCTTGGACGGTGAGGAGAGAGGAAGTGAAGGGGCAGGTGTTGCATCTTCTGCATGGGCATGGAGAGGTACCATAGGTGGGGGTTGAGGAGTAGGGGGTGATGGAGGAGTGGACCAGGGTGTCCCAGAGGAAACGATCCCTACGGAATGCTGCCGGGGGGGTGAAGGGAAGATGTGTTTGGTGGTGGCATCATGCTGGAGTTGGCGGAAATGGCAGAGGATGATCCTTTGAATGCGGAGGCTGGTGGGGTGATAAGTGAGGATAAGGGGGACCCTATCATGTTTCTGGGAGGGAGGAGAAGGTGTGAGGGCGGATGCGCGGGAGGTGGGCCGGACACGGTTGAGGGCCCTGTCAACGACCGTGGGTGGAAAACCTCGGTTAAGGAAGAAGGAGGACATGTCAGAGGAACTGTTTTTGAAGGTAGCATCATCAGAACAGATGCAGTTCCTCTGACATGTCCTCCTTCTTCCTTAACCGAGGTTTTCCACCCACGGTCGTTGACAGGGCCCTCAACCGTGTCCGGCCCATCTCCCGCACATCCGCCCTCACGCCTTCTCCTCCCTCCCAGAAACATGATAGGGTCCCCCTTGTCCTCACTTATCACCTCACCAGCCTCCGCATTCAAAGGATCATCCTCCGCCATTTCCGCCAACTCCAGCATGATGCCACCACCAAACACATCTTCCCTTCACTCCTCCCCTCCGGCGGCATTCCGTAGGGATCGTTCCCTCTGGGACACCCTGGTCCACTCCTCCATCACCCCCTACTCCTCAACTCCCACCTATGGCTACGCAGAAGATGCAACTAGAGCACCCCCACTATAGCTGTACCTTGAGTGTCCTGCCATCCATTCTCAATTAGCACATTCTCTTAGATCATATCACCACCTTTTACACGTCTTTGTTCCTTTGTCTGTGACATCTTTTGATTATCTGCTCCTATCACTGCTTACTTGTCCCTACAACCACCTCCCCCCCGCCCACCAACTTCTCTCCCCCCACCCCCCCCTCCCCACCCCCACTTTAAACCAGCTTGTATTTCACCCCTCTCCTAACTTTACTCAGTTCTGCTGAAGGGTCATGAGGATTCGAAACGTCAACTCTTTTCTTCTCCGCCAATGCTGCCAGACCTGCTGAGTTTTTCCAGGTAATTCTGTTTTTGTTTTGGATTTCCAGCATCCGCAGTAGTTTTTTGTTTTTATCTGTGTTTAATTGACTGCCACTCCTCTTCAAGAAATGCCTACCTTGAAGAAGTACTGCTCTGCTCTCCGACAGGATTTCCGCCTGTCTCTTCTGCCTTGTTCACCTTCATTGCTTTCCATTTCTCTCCTGGTGTTTGACAAGGTGTTTAGTAAAACCCGCTTTCACAGCCATATTTCCTTTTTCAGTGACTGTCTCCGTCTCCGACTCACCCCATGTGGATTTCAACTGAAATTCCATCCCTCATGTTTCGAACCCACTCAGGATTACAGGTATCTCCGGGACATAAGACGTTTCTCAGACTGCTGTTCCCGTCGCATTCTGAGATCCACAGTCAGTGCCATGTGCCGCCATATGAACACACTCAACCTCTCCCTCCAGCAGCACCGCCGCACCCTTTTTCAAAGCTGCACGTGCCCCCAGTTTCATTTTATTCTTCATCTCATCCAATGCCTCAACAAGAAACTTTTTCTCTTTCTCTCAAGTGCTAAGGAATGCAAGCTCCAACAACTCATCGACACCAACACCCATCTAGGACCCTCCACCCCTGCTTGTCCCACCGTCCCCACCCCACCTTCCAATCCCAGCCCCAGCCGCGTATTCACTATACCCCCTGATCTTCCCCTCTCCGACGCTGAATGTTCAGTGCTCAGCAAAGGACTTAGTTTCATACCCTTACGCCCTCATCTCAATGAATTTCGGGCTCGGCACGATGCTGAGCTCTTCTTCCGCCGTCTTCGTCTCCGTGCTCACTTCTTTGGGCAGGAGTCCTCTCCCCGTTCAACGGATCCTTTTTCCCACCTCCAATATTCTCCCTCCACCTGGACCCCTCCCTCAGGATTCTTACCTTCTTTTGATCTTTTCATTGAGAACTGTCGGCATGACATTAGTCGTCTCAATTTCTCTGCTCCTCTCACCCATTCTAATCTGTCTCTCTCTGAATTTACTGCACTCCGTTCTCTCTGGTCCAACCCCAACATTGTCATGAAACCCGCTGACAAGGGTGGTGCTGTTGTTGTCTGGCGCACTGACCTCTACCTCGCGGAGGCTGAGCGTCAACTCGCAGACACTTCCTCCTACCTCTCCCTGGACCATGACCCCACCACTGAACATCAAGCCATTGTTTCCAGGACTGTCACTGACCTCATCTCCTCTGGAGATCTTCCTCCCACAGCTTCCAACCTGATAGTCGCCCAACCTCGGACGGCCCACTTCTACCTCCTACCCAAAATCCACAAACAGAACTGTCTCGGCAGACCGATCGTGTCAGCCTGTTCCTGCCCCATGGAACTCATTTCTCGTTATCTTGACTCCCTTCTCTCTCCCCTTGTCCAGTCCCTTCCCACCTATATCCGTGATTCCTCTGACACCTTACGTCACGTCAACAATTTCCAGTTCCCTGGCCCCAACCGCTTCCTCTTCACCATGGACGTCCAATCCCTCTACACCTCCATCCCCCACCAGGATGGTCTGAGAGCCCTTAGCTTCTTCCTTGAACAGAGGCCCGAACAATCCCCATCCACCACTACTCTCCTCCGTCTGGCTGAACTTGTTCTCACACTGAACAATTTCTCCTTTAACTCCTCTCACTTCCTCCAAATAAAAGGTGTGGCATGGGCCCCAGCTATGCCTGTCTCTTTATGGGGTATGTGGAACATTCCTTGTTCCAATCCTACTCTGGCCCCCTCCCACAAGGGTAGTGCAGTTGATGTAGTTTATATGGATTTCAGCAAAGCCTTTGACAAGGTCCCACATGGGTGACTTATAAAGAAGGCAAATGCACATGGGATAAAGGGTAATTTGATAAGGTGGATTCAAAATTGGCTTAGTTGTAAGAGACAGAGGGTGATGACAGAAGGATGCTTTAGTGACTGGAAGCCAGTGTCGTACCACAGGGATCTGTGCTCGGTCCCCTATTATTTGTCATTTATATAAACGACATAGATGACTATGTGGGGGGTAGGATTAGTAAGTTTGTCAATGACAGAAAGATTGGCTGGGTGGTTAACAGTGAGGTTGAGTGTCTTGGGCTACAGGAAGAGATAGATGGGATGGTCAAATGGGCAGATAAGTGGCAGATGGAATTTAACCCTGAAAAGTGTGAGGTGATACACTTTGGAAGGAGTTTTTTGACAAGGAAGTATTCAGTGAATGACATGACACTAGGAAGTTCTGAAGAACAAAGGGACCTTGGCATGTGTGTCCATAGATCTTTGAAGGTGCAGGGGCATGTTTGTGGGGTGGTGAAAAGGGCATATGGGACACTTGCCTTTATCAATCGAGGCATAGATTACAACAGTAGGGAGGTCATGTTGGAGTTGTATAGAACCTTGGTGAGGCTACAGCTGGAGTACTGTGTGCAGTTCTGGTCGCTACATTATAGGAAGGATGTGATTGCACTGGATGGGGTGCAGAGGAGATTCACCAAGATGTTGCCTGGGATGAAATATTTAAGTTATGAAGAGAGGCTGGATAGACTTGGGTTGTTTTTGTTGGAGCAGAGAAGACTGAGGGGAAACCTGATTGAGGTGTACAAGATTATGAAGGGCATAGACAGGGTGAATAGGGAACAGCTGTTCCCCTTAGTTTAAGGGTCAGTCACGAGGGGACATAAGTTCAAGGTGAGGGGCAGGAGGTTTAGGGGGATGAGAGGAACATCTTTTTTACCCAGAGGGTGGTGAGGGTCTGGAATGCGCTGCCTGGGAGGGTGGTGGAGGCGGGTTGCCTCACATCCTTTAAAATGTACCTGGATGAGCACTTGGCACATCAGAACATTCAAGGCTATGGGCCAAGTGCTGGTAAATGGGTTTAGGTAGGTAGATGAGATATTTCTCATGTGTCGGTGCAGACTCAGTGGGCTGAAGGGCCTCTTCTGCACTATGATTCTGTGATTCTGACTATCAATGTGGGAAACGAGAGCACAGTCCAGTAATTTAAACGCCAATACCGATTCCAGAATTTCAAGTTCAATTCTCTGTAGTCTCCTGGACCATTTATCAAAATCCATGATATATTCTTCCATGGACTGATCATCCGATTTCCTAAACCTATCAAAGGTTGCACAAGTTTTATACACTTCTAATAACTCGTCCTTTTTGTAAAGCTTAACCAAAAATTGTAACAGAAAGTTCATTCCCTTTTCATGATCCAAATTGTCCACTTTCCACTCTGAAAACACCTTACTCCTTATCTTTTGGCTGGTAATGATAATGCCAAAGCCATACCTTGCTTCTTCTGGGGTATGGAAGTAACCCAGGTCCACATCTCAACTTCAGCCTTCCATTGCTGATAAGGTTCAGGCTCAGGGAAAATTGTTGGATAGTCAAAGCTTGCGATTTTACACTGTCCTTCAGCCATTCCGTAACTTAAATTGTCAGCAACAGTACACTTCTTTTCCCCTCAGAGAATTGAGGCAAAAAGCTTCATACACAACAATCAATCAGCAAAGCTTAAATAGCATCCTCTGCTATTGCATGTTACTCACAATAAGAGGTGGAAGAATTAATCCAGGCTGGTCTTTTGGCTCAAGCTGGTTTATTTTCAAGACAGCTCCTCAGTGCCACTGACTTCCAAGTAGCTTCCGCACAAAGTGTTTCAGCTGTATCTTTTTATTCTATCTAGATGGGATAATCAATGCCCATCACCTGTTTAACTAGTAATTGTCTTTAACAAGGCGATTGCCATGTAGTGTGATTATTTATACATTGACAGACATCACTGAGGAGTAATTATTAAATAACATATCAGAATCATTTGTTTCAAACTCCTCCATCATTATCCCTGGGTATATTCTGTCCCACTGGTAGGACAGACCTACCAGAGGTGGCAGCGCGGTGGTATTTAATCAGGAGGGAGTTGCCTGAGAGTCCTCAAACATTGACTTCAGACTCCGCACAGTCTCATGGCATTCGGTGAAACATGGGTAAAGAAACCTTCTGCTGATTACTACTTACTGCCCTCCCTCAACTGATGAATCTGTACTCTTCCAGGTTATTTGGAAGAAGTACTGAGGATAGTAAGAGAACAGAATGTACTCTGAGTGGGAGGTTTCAATGTCCATCACCAAGAGTGGCTCCGTATTACCGCTACTGACTGAGCTGCCTGACTCCTGAATGACATATCAGCCTGATTGAGCCTGGAGTAGCTGGTGAGAGAACCAACAAGAGGGGAAAATCTATTTGACCGCTTCTTCATCAATGTGCCTGGGATGGGGGAAGGAAAGAAAGAAGTTGTATTTTAGTGGACTGTAACTGCTAGGCTGTGGTCCTAAAGTAGTCACCCCAACTTGGACATTTACTATTGAGCAAGTTGCTTAATGGGCTTTTTAAAATAAAAAATCTATATTCCAGTCTTTACACAATTCCAAACTGTTGGTGCGCAGACTGTACCTTCAGAACACTAGCACCAACTGTTCAATCCTGTACGTTTTGTTGTTCAGTGTAAATAATGCATTCATTTGTAACCAAAAGTAATATGCGACATAAATAGTATTGGCCATTCTATTCAAATATTGTCTGTCTGTAACTCATTACCTCTTTGTTAAAACAATAAATCACAGATGAATTTGTCCATGACAGTATCGCTAGCAGTGACTAATGCACAGTCCTTGTGGGGACAAAGATCTGTCATCAGTCTGAGGACACCCTCCACCATGTTGTGTGGCAATACCATTGTGCTAAATGGGGTAGATTCAGAATAGAGCTAGCAGCTCAAACTGGACATCTGTGAGGAAGTATTAGAGCAGAGGATATTAGGGTGAGAGAGTACCATGTGACAGGTGAGGAATTAATGCAAATTAGAGTTGGGGAGGTGATGGTATCAGGAATGGAGATGCAAAGGGTGGGGGTTGGGGGTGGGGGGGTGGGGGGGAGAAGGACAATGACTCTAGAATGGAGAAATAACTCAAGGGGCAGTTTTGGCCACAGGGTGTGATGGATCAAAAGTGTCATGGGCACATCCAAAGGGGGTGGTGAATGCAATGCCTGTGCACTCTTCACATCTTCAAGTGCTGGTCAAACCAGCCCTCCATCCATCCTATAGCTGTGTCTCGATTGGACCTTTCACATCACATTCCCTTTTTCACACCCATTCCACATTCCTGCACCCCCTCTATTACACATTTCCCATTGTGCCAAACTGTTCTCCTATCCTTGTGAAACAATGAATCCTAGAAATTCCCAAGGAGCAATACCACGTGAGATCCACTAGTCAACATTAGTAGTTAATCTGCAGTGTTTTCATCCAGTTCCTAGATGTAGCAGGACTCTACAAACAGTCGGACAGTTCATGTTTGATCAGAGACCTTGATTACAAATGGCAGGTCAGTTAATATTTAATGAAACTCTGACCCCGTCCATTGATTCAACGAGCTGAGTTCTGTTGAAGGAAACCTCATGGTCACCGTGGATAATCTGCTTTGTCTGTACATTAGAAACATTGTGCAACATATTGCCCCTATTGGAATAGACAGGTTAGACAAGCCTGATCCATCGCCTTGATGTTTGACTTTGTCATTTGAACTTCACCTGGCTCCACTCTCCAAGCTTGCCCTTGTTTACATCATTGTATTTCCTCACAGAAAGAGCAGAGCATTGAATCCGTCAAGCCTGTCCCGCTATTTGATTAGATCATGGCCGATCTGCACCTCAACTCCATTTGCCTGCCTTTGCTCCATATCCTTTGATTCTCTTGCCAAACGAAGTATTGAAAATTTTAATTTTCCCTCAACACCCACAGGACAACATTCCAGATTTCCACTATTCAGTGTGTGGAAAAAGTGCTTCCTGATTTCCCTCCTAAATGACTTAGTTCTGATTTTAAAAATATGCCCCGTAGAGAGAAGAGTTTCTCTGCATTGACCCTAATGAACCTCTTTATCATTTTAAACAACAGTGAGGGGGCGGGTAGTCTGGTCACTAACCTGTCTGTTCTGTCTGGCCAACTCCCTATTACAACTGAGGCATCAGGAATGTCCCACTTTGCGTCTTGAATGTTTCCTCCGTGGCTGGAATGGGGATATTAAATGAATTATTGGAAAGGGTTTCTCAGGATTTACGTGAAATAAAGCAGAGCAAAAGAGATTAAAAACAGAAAATGCTGGAAAAAACTCAGCAGCTCTGGTGGCGACCGTGGAGAGGGAAACAGAGCGAAGGTTTCGAGTCGGTATGACTCCTGTTCAAAGGAGATCCCAGGATTTCAGCAAGAGCGAGTCATAAAGGATTGGGAAACTTTACCCATTGACTCAGGACCCGAGCCTGTACCATCCCTTTTCACATATTTGCATTGTTAGCTAAGAAATTGATCAGATTTGGTCATCAATCTTTAAGTAGCTGTTGCTGGGAAACCGGAGTGACAATGGCGTTTTCACGCGGTGAGGATCATTGATCCGTCTGGGAGTCGGAGACAGGAGACGCGCTCACTCAACACTCGTTGCAACCCCATTCTCGCCAATCTCTGCAGCTGTTCCGTATTTAAATCCTGGATCGATAAAAAAAAGTGAGCGGGAGTTGGAAAAATGTGGGTTTAAAAAGAGCTTGTGAAATAGCCCGCTGTCTCCGTGTTGGTGTCTTCAAATTGGCAGAGTGCCGGCCAGTGAAATGCCTTTGAGTAATAAGCATGTTCTCCACTTCAAACCTTACCCTGGCTTGTGAGGTTTCTGTAAAGCCCCAATGGTGAAGGAGCCCTGTCGCAAATCTCTCTGATTTGTGATGACTGGGTTGATCTCACTACAGTTGGTGCCAATTATAGAAAGAGACAAATTGACTCCCCGGGCCCTGACCCCACTGCACAAGTGCACGTGTGTGGAGGTGGGGATGAGGAAAGTGTCAGGGCTGAATGTCATACCGTCAGCATAGTCCAACATCTTGTCAGTGGCCATTATTTAGGCTCAGGCGTCAAATGAACCCAAGCCTCTCTTCAACTCGGTGAGTCCAGCTCTGCTCAAATGGACTCGGCCAATATTAGTCTCATTATCTATCCCCATGAATATTTGCGGTTAGTTGGGATTGGCCGAATGGCAGTTTGCTCAATTGCTGACCCAGGTTCATGGCTGCCTCAGTCCTCTGCCTCATTGTCTCTTCCTGACCATTCCCAGGTATCTCAGCTCCTCCATTACTGCAGCCAGCATTCAGAACAGGGATTTCCCAGCTCCGTCATTATAACTCATCACTAAACGTCCCATGGTCATTTCAATTCTAATCATTGTGCCCTGTTTTCAAATTCCCCCCCCACCCCCCGCCAGATAAATCTGTTCATCTACAATGCCGACTGATCCTTGGGTTGGAACATGGAGACCTCACCGGCCGAAAATGCCCATTGCCGCGATGTACAACAGTCCAGGCCCCAAATACCTCTTGCGTGGACAGACAGGTCTGTATGACACAGCTTATCCCAGGATTCTGGTGCTAGTTTCCTTTCAGGTTTAGAACGAAAAGCTCAGAGCGGCGAGGAAGCGCTCGCCTCCCCCCAATCCTGGTGACCGGTGCTGCAGAGACTGTGCTCACTGTCAGAGCCAAACACACACTCCCAATATTCCGCTCAGCCTTTGGGCATGGGCAGGGCAGGAGAAACTCACTGTTAGACCACGCCTCTTAGGCTAAAAATCATCCAATCAGGCTCAGGAAGAGAAACACGACATACTGCGGATGCTGAGAGTCTGAAACCTCAGCAGCTCCGACAGCATCTGCGGGGAGAAAGACAAGAGTTAACCTTTAAGGAAAGTCGTAGGGACTCGAAACGTTAACTCGTGTCCTTCTCCCCGCAGATGCTGTCGGAGCTGCTGAGTTTCCCCCCCGGTAGTTTTAGTTTAGGCTCAGGGAGGGAAAGCTTAAATAATGACAGTCCGGCCCCGGCAAGATGGGGACCCGCGGCGGCGGCGGCAAATCCCGCCCTTCCCACTGACACCGAACACATCCCATCACAGAAAGTGCGGCGGACTTTCCGCCCTGGCTCTTAACAGAATAGCGGCGGAAATTCCGGGGGAAACAGCACAATATGAACGACCGGGGTGGGTGTGGTGTGTGTGTGTGGTGGGGGGTGTGGTGTGTGTGTGTGGGGGGGGTGTGGTCTGTGTGTGTGGGGGGGGGGTGTGGTGTGTGTGTGTGTGTGGGGGGGGGTGTGGTGTGTGTGTGTGGGGGGGGTGTGGTCTGTGTGTGTGGGGGGGGGTGTGGTGTGTGTGTGTGTGTGGGGGGGGGTGTGGTGTGTGTGTGTGGGGGGGGTGTGGTGTGTGTGTGTGTGTGGGGGGGGGGTGTGGTGTGTGTGTGTGTGTGTGGTGGGGGGTGTGATGTGTGTGTGTGGGGGGGGGTGGTGGTGTGTGTGGTGGGGGGTGTGGTGTGTGTGTGTGGGGGGGGTGTGGTGTGTGTGTGTGCGGTGGGGGGTGTGGTGTGTGGGGGTGTGGTGTGTGTGTGGGGGTGTGTGTGTGTGTGTGTGGGGGTGTGGTGTGTGTGTGGGGGTGTGTGGTGTGTGTGTGTGTGGGGGGGTGTGGTTGGTGTGTGTGTGTGTGGTGTGTGGGGGTGTGGTGTGTGTGTGTATGGGGCGGGCGGAGTGTGAGTGGGGGTGTGGTGTGTCTGTGTGTGTGTGGTGGTGTGTCTGTGTGTGGGGGTGTGGTGTGTGTGTGTGTGTGGGGGTGTGTCTGTGTGTGGGGGTGTGGTGTGTGTATGTGTGGGGGTGTGGTGTGTGTGTGGGGGTGTCTGTGTGTGTGTGGTGGTGTGTCTGTGTGTGTGTGGTGGTGTGTCTGTGTGTGTGGTGGTGTGTCTGTGTGTGTGGTGGTGTGTCTGTGTGTGGGGGTGTGGTGTGTGTGTGTGTGGGGGTGTGGTGTGTGTGTGTGTGGGGCGGAGGAGTGTGCGTGTGTGTGGGGGCGGAGGAGTGTGCGTGTGTGGGGGCGGAGGAGTGTGCGTGTGTGGGGGCGGAGGAGTGTGCGTGTGTGTGGGGGCGGAGTGTGCGTGTGTGTGGGGGCGGAGTGTGCGTGTGTGTGGGGGCGGAGTGTGCGTGTGTGTGGGGGCGGAGTGTGCGTGTGTGTGGCGGCGGAGTGTGTGTGGGGGCGGAGTGTGCGTGTGTGTGGGGGCGGAGTGTGTGTGTTGGGGGATGGAGTGTGTGTGTGGTGTGGGGGTGTTGTGTGGGTGCTGGGGGGGTGAGTGTGGGTGTGGGGCGGGTGGTAGTTTGTGGCAGGCCGCAGCATTGTTAAAATTACTGGTGCTCTGCAACCCATAATGCCCAGAGTATCATTCGTGAAGAGCCCAGGAAGATCTGATAGCAGTAGGAATGTTATAGTTTGTCACTGTTTACATATATTTCGCATTTCCTTTGGGCTAGAGGGATCCAAACGATGAAACAAAGGCAAAGTAAGAAATAGGAGCAGGAGTAGGCCACAGGGCCTATCGAGCCTACTCCACCATTCAATACGATCATGGCTGATCTTGGGCTTCAACTCCGTTTTCCCGCCTGTACCCCCCACATCCCTTAATTCCCTGAGAGACCAAAAATCTGTCTATCCCAGTTTTAAACATATTCAATGCTGGAGCATCCACACCCCTCTAAGGCAGAGAATTCCAAAGATTCACATCATGCAGTGCATTCCAAAGGTCTTGCAAAGCTGCTCCAAAGCTCCTGACATTTCCTGCTTGATCTTTTGCCAGGTTTTTGGGATCATGATGCAACAAGGAACAGGGCACCTGCTTATTCCATGGCCAAGCGTCATCCAGGGCTGAAAGATAGCGGCACACCTGCTCCAAGAACACTGCCAGAAAAGATGACTCACCATGGAAAGGACAGCGTCCCTGCCTGGACAATGGCCCATCGGCACAAGGACACTGACCCTGGTAGAACTCCAGGACCAGGTCAGTGCTGATTGGCCAAGGAATGGGCAGTGTGACACATAAGGAGTGAATTAGCAAACTGTCTGTTGTATCACTACTCCGATTCTGGCCTCCTGCACATCCCCAATTTCTCTTGCCAAACCTTTGGTGGCCAAAACTTCAGCTAGGCCCTAAGCATTGACTTACCTCCCTAAACTTCTCTACCTCTTCCCCCTCCTTTGCAATGCCCCTTAAAACCCCAATCTCTGTATATTCCTGTCCTAATATCTCCCTATGTGTCAGGAGTGGAATTTTGGTTGATAATAGCTGCTGTGAAGTGACTTGAGACAATTTACCACATGAAAGGAGTTAGTTAAATGCAAATTGCCATAGTCTGTAGTACCATGCTTTTGATTTGAAGTTGCAGGACTGTGGCTGCTTTGGGTTTCCTGGTAATTCACTGGTGTGAGCAAAAAACTTTTGTGTCTTACTTTAATGCAGCTTGTAGCAATCCTCAGTGAGAAGTTCAAGCCATGCTCCTGGACTTCAGCACTCAAACTATGGTGACGTTCAGTGTAATGACGAAGTGCTATGTTATTGATAAAATAACGTTTGATTTTTCAGATAAAATGTTGAACTCAGGGCCCCTTCTGCATGCTCACAAGGCATTGTCCAAATGGAGTGAAGAGTACACTCTGGGTGTACTGGCCAACATTCCTCCCTCAGAAATTGCCACAAAAATCTGATAATTAATCTCACTGATCTTTGTGGGATCTTGCTTTGCACAAAATAGTAGCTCTGTTTGCCAGAGACCTGTTAAGAAGCTGTAGAAATGCAAGTCGTCTTTTCTTTCCAACCTCTACAAGAATGGGTTCCTCTAATCATATGAAATGTTAATTGGGTTTAAATGGAGTACAATTAAAAATAAGAGTGAGTCAGGCAACTGTATAGTATAGATCCATGGAAAATGGCCCATTTGAGGTCATTGAAGTTGAGCTGTAAAGAGTCATTAGAGAGTTTGAGAAGCGGGTAAAGGAGTGTGAGAGAACTGAATGAAAGATTAGATTATAACATGAGTGAGATATTGTTGAAAAAAGAGACTTTTTTGTCAAAGCTTTTCATCTTACACTCATCAGGACAATTTGCAAGATACCACCAATGGGGAAACAACATATTTATACTGTATGAGAAGAGAGTGCTGATTGGTTGGAAAGTTGACTCTAACTGATAGAGGTGTTGTCATGGAGAATGCAACCAGGGCAATGTCTTGCCCAATCAAAGTTAAGCTGCCTGGTTTAAATTTCAAACAATACTTGGCAATTAACTATCAGTCACCATCAACTGGTGCATTCTCCATGGCAATGCCTCTACCAATCTGAGTCCACTTGTCAACCAATCAACGCTCTCTTCTCATACAGTAAAAAATGTTGTTTCCCCTGACATTGGTATTTTCTTGTGAATTGTCCTGATGAGTGCAAGACAAAAAGCGTTGACAAAAAATGTCTCTTTTTCAGCAATACTCAAGTTCTGTACTACCAAATGACTATGAGTGATATAAGAGAAGGACCAGCTGGGTGAAGAAATGATCGGTTAAAAATATGAATGCAGAAAAGAATCTTGGGCAGTGCTAAGAATAACTTAAATGAGTTGCAAACCTTGTAGAACAGGAATTGTTAGATTAAAAGAAACAGCTCCAACCAGTTCACCTTGTACCATTTTGATAATCACATGATACAAACATGCTAAGTAGTTGTGTGGTTAAACTGTAGGTTTAGCAGCATGCTACATAGCAAAAGCAACCGGCTTTAGAGAGAGCTACATGGTGCCACAATTGAAGCTCTGTAACCAAACCACATCCAGTGGTCAACCAAGCAGCACCTGAGAGGGGGCAGCTCCAAGAACATCCCCATCCTCTGTCATGGTGATTCGCAGTACAAGAGTCAAAGCCAAGATGTTTGACAATATTTTCAGCCCAAAGTACCGAGGGGATGATCCTACTTCAGTGTTTCTCAAGCATTTTTCCTGAAGGATCGCGTTCAAATAGATTAACAACCCCGAACCTCCCTGCTCTCCCTCCACCCACCATCTAAATTCTAATGCCCCAAATTTAAAAATGCTGCATATAAATAGTGTCTTAATACACTTTTAAGAAAACAGATATTTACTTCCAGGTATTTACTTGCAGACATAACAATCTATGTGCCGGCCTCCAATATACATTCCCCTTCTAGGTGAAACAGCTAGCCCACTCTGCATTGCATATGTGACAGCTGCACTCTGATCCCATCTCACAGCAAGCCCGCCTATGGCTGGCCCATGGACCCCAGTTTGAGAACCACTGCCCTACTCCAGCATCATAGATTCCAGTGTCCAGTCAATTGAATTCACTCATACAGCAAGTGTACAAGCAATCCTTGCCTATCACTTCATGCTTCCGAATTCATTTTACTCAGTCACAATTATGGACAACTTTATTTCTCCTTGCTGGTCTTTTTCAGCAGATCGACTCATTCAGATTTCCTAATTATCAGAAGTCATCAAGGCATCGGAAATGGAAAATTTGCAACAGGAAAATCAACATTTATCATGTAACAAACCCATAAAAAGTCATCCATTCGTAATTGTTACTTCTACACTTACCTGCAAATTATTCTTAATCTCTGGGAAACCATTATTTCCAGACTAAGAGTTTAAACCTTGATTGACTGCTGCTCAAGTACTCCCTGTGCCATTCCAACTTCTTCCACCAACAATATGTCTAAAATTCAGGTTCTGCTGCTTGCCATACCAGACACTGGGCCTTTCCCATTCACCCCTGACCCTTCCTGCACCTGGCTGTGCTCCAGAACATTGTTCCTTCCCATCCCCACCATGGTGCCTTTGCCAGCCCTCCAACTCCATTCCCGTTACCAGTGTGAGCTTCTACATCTTGAATGCCTTCAGCTTCGTTCCCTGTCCGCCTTCAGTTGGAACCGTTCACTCCCCCTCATCTCAGCTTGACATTTACTGAACCATTGGCTCCCGTTATACCTGAGCAGCTTAGCGGTACTTAAATGCTGAAACAGTACCTTCAACCCTAAAAAACATAGCAGTAGGTCTTGCACCACTCAACAACCTACAGCAATTCAAGCTCCTCACAACCCAACCTGGCTCGGCCAATCCAAATGCCTTGCTCCACATCCCATTTGCTGATCATTTATCTCCAGCTCTTGCCTTCAGCTTTCCAGCATCCGCAGTATTTTGCTTTTATCTTGGCACTTTACGCTCTGCTTCACTGCTGACCTGCACTGTGAACAAATCCATGGTTCGTCATCTAATACATGATCCAAAAATGTTTGCATATTTCCTGTTTGTTATGCCAAGGTTCCTGTCTCGCTCTTCCTCACTGGCAAATTCTCCAATCTGATTGCCTTGTACACAAATTCATTAATTTTCATGAAAAAGGAAACACTAAGATGACCCACACAGGGCAGGAATGAAAATCCTAAACAATGGGTACAAATACTATCTACAACAGAACAAGCCCATGTAAAACGATTCATTTATACTTAAATTTTTTTTACCATGTTTTACCATGTTCTCAGCCCCTAGTAAACATTTTCCTTGCGTTTCCAACTCCCATTTGCATCTCTCACCCCTGCGTCGCCAGTTCCAATCATTCTGCGCAAACTGCGCTATTGCCAGAAGCTGAATGCAAAATGTATTTGCTGTTTAAATTTACATCCCATCCGTTTCTCTGGGCGGCGTTTCCCAGCCCCGGCGCTGGCGTGCATCATCGCGGACGGGATGGAAGGTTTGGGGACCTCTAATGGGAAAACCCGCCCTCCTCTGTAGAAAATTAATTTAGACATTTTATAATTGCTTGCTGATACAGTCCTGTTCAGACGTTAAACCCAGTTGAAGATTTAAACTAACCAGACAACGGCGTGCGTGAATTCAGCTGCCCAGAATTTCCTCTCAGATTTTCCGTCTCTCTTTGCTTCAGGTCTGGGCGACAGTTGATAGATTCTTCCCTATCCTTCGAGCGTCTTTCCTTTTATAGGTATCCTATTCTGGTTCTTCTTTCACTTTCAACCTTCAACACGTACTCTCATCCTGAGTTTCGTTTTAAAAGTCACACCTAGAAATTTCCAACCAGTCTTGGGATCTTACGTTAACATTCAAAGCACAGACGTTAAGACGGGTTCGTCACTTTTTAGCTGATCTGCAGAACCAAACACGCGAAAAAAAAGGCTTTTAAATCACTGGGTTCAGCCTCAGCTGGTGTATTATGTCCCATTCTGGACCATCACATTATAGGAAGGATGTGAACATATTGGAGAGAGGGCAGAGGGTAGCATGGATGAGGAGCTGCAGTTATGGGTGAAATTTAAGGTCCTCCCCATGGCAAGTTTGGTGGCAGGGATGGCATTAATCAGGTGTGGGCAGAATGGTGGGTGGTGGCCCTGCTTGTGGCCTTCCCACCGCTGCCCCGGTTAAATCGGTGGTGAGAAGGCCCATGGCTGACCTTCCCTCCCCACCACCAACTGAGCCCCTTAAGTGGATTTCGACACTTTCTTCTTGCCTTTAAACTGCTTACCATTCTATAGATAAAAACAAAAAGCTAAAAGCTACTGCGGATGCTGGAAATCCAAAACAAAAACAGAATTACCTGGAAAAACTCAGCAGGTCTGGCAGCATCGGCGGAGAAGAAATCAGTTAACGTTTCGAGCCTTCATGGCCCTTCGGCAGAACTGAAGCATAGTTAGAAGAAGGGAGAAATATAAATTGGTTTAAGGTGGGGAGGGGGGGTGGGGAACGGTGGTGGGGGGAGAGAGAGACACATTGAGGGTGTGGTGATTGTGGAGATGAGCAGATAATCAAAAGATGTCACAGACAAAAGGGTCAAAGAGGTGTTTTGTCTGAGAAAAGTGCTAATTAAGAATGGAAGACAGGATATTCAAAGTACAGCTCTAGTGGGGGTGGGGTGGAAAGGCTAACAAGGTTTTAGTTTTAGATTTAAAAATAATGGAAATAGGTGGGGAAAGAAGAATCTATATAAATTATTGAAAAAAAAAGCGGGGGGGGGGGGGTGGAGGGGGAAGAAACGGGGTGGGGATGGGGGGAGGGGGAGTTTAAGATCTAAAGTTGTTGAATTCAATATTCAGCCCGGAAGGCTGTAAAGTGCCTAGTCGGAAGATGAGGTGCTGTTCCTCCAGTTTGCGTTGGGCTTCACTGGAACAATGCAGCAAGCCAAGGACAGACATGTGGGCAAGAGAACAGGGTGGAGTGTTAAAATGGCAAGCGACAGGGAGGTTTGGGTCTTTCTTGCGGACAGACCGCAGGTGTTCCGCAAAACGGTCGCCCAGTTTGCGTTTGGTCTCTCCAATGTAAAGGAGACCGCATTGGGAGCAACGAATGCAGTAGACTAAGTTAGGGGAAATGCAAGTGAAATGCTGCTTCACTTGAAAGGAGTGTTTGGGCCCTTGGACGGTGAGGAGAGAGGAAGTGAAGGGGCAGGTGTTGCATCTTCTGCGTGGGCATGGGGAGGTGCCATAAGTGGGGGTTGAGGAGTAGGGGGTGATGGAGGACTGGACCAGGGTGTCCCGGAGGGAACGATCCCTACGGAATGCCGTCAGGGGGGGTGAAGGGAAGATGTGTTTGGTGGTGGCATCATGCTGGAGTTGGCGGAAATGGCGGAGGATGATCCTTTGAATGCGGAGGCTGGTGGGGTGATAAGTGAGGACAAGGGGGACCCTATCATGCTTACCATTCTTGTTTATCTTGTTCTTCCCTATGAGCCTTTGATCTCGTCACAATACAATCAAGAAACAATCCAGGATGTTCCTTCTGCAACACCTCTGTTGAAGACACTTATACAGGCTGCTCACCTACCATAGGCATCACCCACATTTGCGATCCAGTTATATCATTACCCAGAATAAATTGAACCCCTGCAATGGGCAATTTTTCCACCACTCCAACTATAACTTCACCTGTCCTCCATTTGCATTGAGGCTGTCCTGTTACAAGATGACGACACTAGAATTGAAAAACCGATAGGGTGTTTTTCACGGAAACTGAATGTACAACAGAGAAGATTTTCAACATTCGAGAAAGAGACTTTGGGTTTGGTGTTAGCATTGCAGCATTTTGAAATTTATGTTGCAAACAATTTATCAGAAACAACCCTAGCAATGGTTTGTGGTCTGAAACAATAGTGAAATGGTTGCCGTGTATGTTCTGGTGAAATTTCTTGACACCAAAGATAAAGGACAGGCCTCCTTTTTCTATCTATGCAGCTGGATCGAGAGGTATCCTGGGAGCCGTGGAAGAGTGTGATGGAGATTGCAAATGTGTTGTTGATAAGCTTTCTAAAGAGGCTCAGAAAGGCAAGATTAAGTTTAAAGAAGGTTCGGAGTAAGTTAGTCTGTGGTGCACATTGACGGTGCACATCTAAATAAAAACTACCAAGGAGTTGAGGGAACAGGTCAATAAGTTGCAAAAGGAAAGTGATGGCTGGCAGGAGAACCTTGCTTTCCTACACAATCAGTTATGTTGGAAACAGGAAGCACATGATAGAGTACATTACAGAAGGGAGAAACTAGACCAAACACTGGAACAAAATATAGATGTACATATACCATACATTCATAACACCAACAAGCCATTGTTAAAGCAAGGTGTTCTTCATAAACCAAAGATACTGGGTGAAGGTATGACTTAAAGTATGGATTAAAATGTACTTGTACAGCTGTGAAAAGGCTCTGCAGTTTGTTTTCCAAAATATAATAGGGGATATAGAGGATTGGATAAGGAAAAAAAAGAAGGCTTATGGTAGATACAGAGGGCTGAAAACAGCGGAAGCCCTAGAAGACTATAGAAAGTGTAGGGGGGTACTTAAAAAAGTAATTAGGAAAGCGAAGAGGTGGCATGAAATAAACACTAGCGAGCAAGATAAAGGGAAATCCCAAGGCATTTTATAAATATATTAAAGGCAAGAGGATAACCAGGGAAAGAATAGGGCCCACTAGGGACCAAAGTGACAACCTGTGCCTGGAACCAGAGGACATAGGTGAGGTTTTGAATGATTACTTTTCATTTGTGTTCACTATGGAGAAGGACAATGTAGGTGTAGAAATTAGGGAGGGGGGGCTGTGCTATACTTGAATAAATTAGCATTGAAAGGGAGGAGGTATTAGTGGTTTTAGCAGGTTTAAAAGTGGATAAATCCCTAGGCCCAGATGAGATGTATTCCAGGCTGCTATGTGAGGCAAGAGAGAAAATTGCAGGGGCTCCGACACTAACTTTCAAATCGTCTCTGGCCACAGGAGAGGTGCCAGAGGACAGGAGGACAGCAAATGTGGTACCATTATTCAAGAAGGATAGTAGGGATAAACCAGGTCATTACAGGCCAGTGAGTCCAACATCAGTGGGAGGAAACTATTGGAAAAAAAAATCTAAGGGACAAGGATTAATCTCCACTTGGAGAGGCAGAGATTAATCAGGGATAGTCAGCATGGCTTTGTCAAGGGGGGATCATGTCTAATAAATTTGATTGAATTTTTCGAGGAGGTGACTAGTTTTGTAGATGAGGGTAGAGCAGTTGGTGTCGTCTACATGGACTTCGGCAAGGCTTCTGACAAGGTCCCACATGGAAGAATGGTCAAGGAGGTAAGAGTCCATGGGATCCAGGGTAATTTGGAAAATTGGATCCAAAATTGGCTTAGCGGCAGGAGGCAGAGGGTGATGGTCGAAGGTTGTTTTTGCGATTGGCAGCTTGTGATGAGTGGTGTAGCACAGGGATCGGTGCTGGGACCCCTGCTGTTTGTAGTGTACATTAATGATTTAGACGTGAATATAGGAGGTATGATCAGTAAGTTCGCAGATGACATGAAAATTGGTGGTGTTGTAAATAGTGAGGAGAAAAGCCTTAGATTATGGACAATATAGATGGGCTGGTAAGATGGGCAGAGCAGTAGCAAATGGAATCTAATCCTGAGAAGTATGAGGTGATGCATTTTGGGAGGACTAACATGGCAAGGGAACACACAATGAGTCGAAGGACCCTAGGAGGTACAGAGGGTCAGAGGGACCTTGGTGTACATGTCCATAGATCCCTGAAAGCAACAGCACAGGTAGAAAAGGTGGTTAAGAAGACATTTACTTGCCTTTATTAGCTGAGGCATAGAATATAAGAACAGGGAGGTTATGCTGGAGCTGTATAAAACACTAGTTAGGCCACAGCTGGAGTACTGCGTGCAGCTCTGGTCGGAAGGATGTGATTGCACTGGAGAGGGTGCAGAGGAGATTCACCGGTATGTTGCCTGGCTGGAACGTTTCAGCTATGAAGAGAGACTGGATAGGCTGGGGTTGCTTTCCTTAGAGCAGAGAAGGCTGAGGGGGGACCTGATTGAGGTATACAAAATTATGAGGGGCATAGATAAGGTAGATAGGAAGAAACTTTTCTCCTTAGTGGAGGTGTCAATAACCAGGAGGCATTAATTTAAGGTAAGGGGCAGGAGGTTCAGAGGAAGTTTATTTTCACCCAGAGGGTGGTTGGAATCTAGAACACACTACCTGAAGGGATGGTAGAGGCAGGAACCCTCAAAACATTTAAGAAGTATTTAGATTAGCACTTGAAATGCCATAGCATACAGGGCTATGGGCCAAGTGCTGGAAAATGGGATTAGAATAGATAGGTGCTTGATGGCTAGCATGGACATGATGGCCGAAGGGCCTGTTTCTGTGCTGTATAACTCTATGACTCTATGAGATGCCTACTTAAAGATTTCTTAACATTTCAATAATACAGGCAAATTAAGACTTTCCATCACTAAACTTATGTATAGCACAATTTGATATCTTAAGTTTTGTTAGTTACACAAATGTGTCAATGAGGTGAAGTCTAATGCTTACCTATGAATTTTTTAAGAGTTTTAGAGAATTTGATAGTCTGGCCACTACCAGAGACATTGGGATCATGCAGGGCAGGATACGCAAAGATCTTGAGACAGAGATCACCTTTGGTCTTTTGAGGAGATTACCTGAAAGTCAGGAAGGCTTATAGGAAGGAGCATTTGGGGTGCGATTTGCAGAACTTCACTGGGAAGAAAACAAATCAGATGAAGACCATGAAGTTGATTGGCAGGATACACGGCACGATTTGTGGGAAAGGACAGAGATTACCTCCATGTAATTGATGAAAGGGGGTTTTTCAATGCTGTCTCTGGTTTAGATATTACAGCAGGTAATGAAGTTGACTTCCTGGTTGAGATCAAAACTTGGAAAAAAAAAACACTGAATACCACATCCAACAGATTGGGAAATGTGTGAAGATAACTTACAAATGTGAAATTCCAACAGGGGATTAAAGAAGGAATTGGGACACTTGTGTGAGTGTGCAGAAGTGATTTGTTATGTGTGAACTAACATGCAGGAGTACATGGTGAAGCTGGACTGGAGAACGGGTCCCAGGCATGCTCAGCTACCTGACAACAGGAGATTCGGGCAGTCTGGGGTCTCGAACTCCTGTCATGTCTCGTTTGCCGTCTGGTAAGGAGAGTGGTAGGCTCTAGAGGTTCTTGATCTTGGCAGTGGCTTGGAGATTGTATCTGAATGTAGACATGGCTTCATGCACTTCCTCCATTGACGGATGCTGCACCACGCCTGGTCTGTCTAATTGATGTGGCAGTGATTTGTTGTAGTGACTGGTGATCGTTTCTTTCTGGGTGGACGAAAGCGGTGTTCGCCAGCTTGTCGGTGGTGTTTTTTTCTTTTTCTTCCGCCTTTTCTGGTGACTGGAAGTTCTCTGTGGTTGAGGAAGAGCAGCCTTGTGGCTGGAAGAAGAGTAGGGAGGTAGCTCACCTTTCTTAGTTGTTTGTTGAGGCTGCTACCTGGTTCCAGCTGATGCTGTGATTTCTGCACGCCATTTGGTAGTTGTTGGGGCAATGCATTGGTTGGGTCTCTACTGTCTGCACCCTGGTCACTGCTGAAGGCAGATGCTTCTCTGGGGATTGTTCCAGCTGTAGCATCCACTTCCACTGGGGGTGCTGTGGTAACCTCCTGCACGGTAGGTTGGTCTGGCTCTTGGGTAGGTTCAGATACCTGAAATGAAGAAGAGCAGACCTGCTCTGCGAGCAGAGAAGAGAGGTTACAAATAAACTCAACCTTTGAATGGCGTGTAGTAGTTGGGCCTTTGAGGTGCCTTTCAAGTTGGGTGGGGGCCATGGTTGTCTTCACATCTTCTGCCAGTTGAAAGGAGATCGAGGGCTGTGGAGGTGTCTTTCCTGAGGACTGAAAAGGACCGATTCCACACGACGTACATCAGCTCCGTAATCTTCTTGTCACCGTACCTCAGTGACTCCTGAATCATACCAATGACCAGGAGTTGGACTCCCCCTGCACCACAGAGTGGGGTATCTGTTGTTCGGGCCCAGAGGCCTTGGAGCTGCGGTTCCTCGGCCAGTAGCACTGTTACTCCGGCACCAGAATATAACTTAAAGTTGGCTAGATGGCTGTTCACTGAGATGCCTGCATTCCAGAAGGAAGAACCGCCTCATCCAATGTCTCCCAGGACAACAGGCCGTGTGTCTTCTGAATAATTGACTGCCTATCTCAGATATCTGAAGTTCCTGAACTCAAAATCTTACATTATAAAAAGCCACACCCTTGACAGATAGACAGCAATGAGTCACTCCTTTGTATTACTGACAGAGAATGAGTTACATCACTATTTATTTACCTTTCAGATGTTGGTAAGGAAAACACTAATTTTCTTAGAGCCAATCAAAAGCACATCTTTATTACCTCTCGCTGGATTTCTTGGAAACTCCTTTACAAATCCTTTCAATCTTCTGAAGACTGGCACTTTCCTACTTTAACACCCTAATGTAGTGGGATCTGTGAGCAACATCACAGAAAACCTATTTGTTCTCCTAGTGAAAATCCTAGGCTGGATTTTTAGGTCCCGCCAAGGGTGGGATTGAAGGCGGGCAGGTGATGAAAATAGTGGTGCCAGCCTGTGCTGGTTTCTCGTCACTGTTCCCATTGCTGGCAAAGTTTATCAAGATGAGGGATAGGCCGATGCCAAGAACCCACTTGATCCTACTAATGAGTCCAATAGAGAGATAATTGAGAGCTTGCGGAGGGACATATTGAGATTTAGTTGGGGGTGCACAGGCTGCATGCTGGGCAGAGCACAGGAAGGCAGCCATTGAAAGTGGGAGCACGACTCTCAGATTTTGGGTCTGGTGTCGATGGGGAGCAACATCCTTTCCAGGAAAGGCAGAGTCCTGAGCACAGGAGGGCAATGGAGAGGGATCAGCAGCAGGAAGGCAAAGGATGCCATACCCTCAGCATAGGATCTACCACCGAAGATGGAGCTACTTGGACATTTCGGAGAACCAGGGCCGCAGGAGGCTACAACTCTCCAGGCAAATGGTCACAGATTTATGCCCCTGATGTGGAAGACTGATGAGACCCTCAAGCCCCATGCTGAGCCCAGCCACCTCCCTGTGCAGCCAGAGCACCTCCACGTTCTGCATCTTCCTCCTCTTCCTCCTCCTCCTCTAATGAGCTATGTTGGTCCAGCACATCACTGTTTCAAGGTTCACACCTCTCTGGAGGGCCATGTTATGGAGAGCACAGCAGACCACCACAAGGAGCAAGTGTAATGTAGGGCACCTACTGATTGATTCAGGCACTGGAACCACATTTTTAGTGCCCTGATGGCCTGTTCAGCACTGGTACTAGTGAGCAGGTGGCTGCAGTTGTATCACCTCTGTGCCTACTTCTTGGGTTCTCATAGAGGGGTGGTTACGTGGTAATGCGAGCTCACTCTTAAGTTTTAAGAGTAAATTGGATAGATACATGGATGGGAGAGGTCTGGAGGGTTATGGACTGGGTGCAGATCAATGGGATTAGCGGAATAATATTTCAGCACAGACTAGAAGGGCCGAATGGCCTGTTTTCTGTGCTGTAGTGTTCTATGGTTCTATAGCCATCTCTCCAAGGGGTATCCATTGTCCTGTAGAATCCATCCATAGAGATTGCGGGAGGACCAGTGGGGGAGGTGTTGGAGTTGGAATGAAGAACCATGGAACCCTGCATTGCTGGAGGATGGAGAAGTCATGGTGGTTGACAGGAAAGTGAGTGCACACATCAGGAAGCTCTTGTTGTGGTTCAGATATTGAGAGAGTGGAAGCCCTTCCTGTTGTTGAATCCCACTGGCCATTCACTCAGTGCCTTGATGGCCACATGGGTGCAATAGATGATGTCCTGTACCTGAAGGAATTCAGTGATGGAAACAAAACCCACCGCCCTGCAAACTCACATCTGCCTGAAATTGTATGCACTGCCCTGCTTGTAGGTAGGGCACTGCGAGATGCAATGGGGTGCAGCCATTTGTGAAATGCCACCAAGGTCCGCAGCTGATCCTTGCAAGGGGCCAGAGGTGAAGGGGTTCAAGTTCACAGTGACTCTGATGGCTACCGATAGAGCATGGAGAGCAGCTCGAGGACCTCGTCAGAACGTTGTCAACATCAGGGATCGTCTGACCTATGCACGTTTCAGCGTTGAGCCCCTCTGACCCAGGAGGAAGGGCATGGTCTAGAACTTACTCTGCCTGTGCTAACACTTCCAGTGAAGATGCAACCTTGAACAGATCCTCTTACCGTCAATGAAGGATGCAGATCTGTGCAGAGGTTTTACTATCCCCATTCAAGGAGCCGTGCTCCCCTTCATTGCTTCACCTCTCCTTTTTTATCTTGCCATTAATAAAATGAGGCTCACATGTCTGGTTTCATGTGTCAATGTTTACTTGGTGTTCAAAAAGAGGAAAATCGTAGGAAAGTCTCAGGTGAAATATAGCACAGTGACCCACTCAGTGCCTTACCTGACGCAGCAGAGTTCTCGGCCACTTCTACGCGGTGCTCCCCTTGAGGCCTCAGAGGAGGTAGAGGCAGCCTGCTCACACGTCTCTGCCTGTGGCACGTGGCGGTTGTCCTCGTCACGGAGGTACCAGTGAGGGCACCTCCTGAGGTTTCTGCACCTGTGTCGATGCAAGGGCAGCCTCCATCGCTGGGCCCTGCTGCAGAGGGGCCAAGTAGGCCAATGATGATGATGGTGCCACATGAGGGGCAACACCCTCATCCTCCTCCGTGACAGCCTCAACCTGTGAATGGCGTTGTGGATGGCTGGAGGGGAGCACCAGCTGGGCACAACTGGCGTTCTCACCAGACTCCCTGTGCTATCAGTGCCACTGACTGGTCCATGCTGCTTTATATGGTATGGGTCCCCTGAACATCAGTGTGCAATTCCTCCATGCAGTCCAAGTTCTGTCATATATGGCCCTCCATGAGGTTGATCACTTCCTCAATGATGGAGCTCATGTGTTCCAAACCCTGAGCCATGTTGCACATGAGCTGCATGGTCTCCTCCTTTCTTAGCCCATTCTCACGTATCACCTCAGGGAACTCCAGCACATGGGAGCACATCTGTTGCTGGCGACCCAAGTAGAGCCTCCTTTCCTGTAACTCCCGAGGACTTGCATCTATGTCCAGCTGAGCGTGGCTGTGGCAGTCTTCCCTCTCCCTCCATCACCTCCTGCACACTTGTGACATTACCCAGTGCCACCTTATCTAATGGCACACAAGGATCCAGCTAGCTGACTGTATCAGTGCTGGTGGTGCGTGCACTTATAAGGTGTGACTCACCTTTGGGAAGAGCAGTTGGAGAGACAGACCTGCAGGAGATACACAGAGCGGAGAGAAAATAAATACAGCCTGTGGCGCGCGGCCTACATCACTCACCTGTGGGAAGAGCAGTCGGTGAGGTGGACCCGTCAGCTGCTCAGAACCGACTCATGCTGAGCTCGAAAGGAGAGGGAAAAACAAACAATTGTGACATCACAGGAAAGAATCAATTTGATTGGTTGAAGAAGAAGCTAGCTGTTTGGTGAGTATCCGGTCAGTGTCTAGTAAATGTTTAAGGTTTATTCTATTCCCAAGGTTTAGAATAAAGTAGGAACTGTACTTTTTAGTAAGGTTTATTAAGTGGGATTTAAAAGTTTAAGTGATTTAAAACTTTAAGGTTAAGGATGCCCGTCCTGTGTTATGTGGGGAGTCGTGAACATTTCTTGGGACCCAGACGAGCCCAGGTGCAGGGAGTGTCACCGGCTGCACAAGCTTGAGCAGCGGCTGGAGTCATCGAGGTGCATCCGTGAGATAGAGAACTACGTGGATAGCACATTCAGAGAGGTGGTCACACCGCAAGTTAGGGGTAACCAGGCAGTCCAGGAGAAACAGGCAGGTAGTGCAGGAGTCCCCAGAGGTCCCACCCTCTAACCATTTCTCCATTCTGCATATCGGTAAGGGCAATGGATCCTTGGAGGAGCGTAGCAAGAGCCAAGCCCGTGGCACCACGGGTGGCCCAGCTGTACAGGGGGGGAGGAAGAAGAGTGGAAGGGCAGTACTGATAGGGGATTCTTTAGTTAGGGGAACAGACAGGCGTTTCTGCGGCTATCAACGTGACTCCGGGATGGTTTGTTGCCTCCCTGGTGCTTGGGTCAAGGACATTACAGAATGGCTGCAGGACATTCTTGTGGGGGAGGGCAAACAGCCAGAGATCGAGGTCCACATTGGTACTAACAACATAGGTAGGAACAGAGATGTGGTCCTGCAATTGGAATTCATGGAGCTAGGTAGAAAATTAGCAAGCAGGACCTCTAAAGTAGTAATCTCCGGATTACTCCCAGTGCCACGTGCAAGTGAGTACAGAAATAGCAAGATAAGACAGATGAACACATGGCTGGAAAGATGGTGCAGGAGGGAGGGCTTTAGATTCCTGGGACACTGGGACTGGCTCTGGTGGAGATGGGTTGCATCTGGACAGAGCTGGGACTGAGTTCCTTGCGGGTCGTTTTGCTGGTGCTGTTGGGGCGGTTTTAAACTAACTCAGGAGGGGTGTGTGAACCAGGAGAGAATATTAGAAAGTAATACCAGGGTGCACGGAACACTGGGAGGGGCAGATAGCGCTAAAATAGAGAATAGTAAGTTAATAGATGGAGTCGAAGTAAGGGAGCAAGTAATGAAGTCTAATTCAGGGTTACACTGCAAGTTTGTGAATGCACGGAGTATAGTTAATAAAATTGGAGAGTTACAGGCACAGATTGCCTTGTGGGATTGTGATGTTGTGGCGATGACAGAGACCTGGTTTAAGGAAGGGCAGATCTAGGTGTTAAACATTCCTGGTTACAAAGCGTTCAGAAAAGATAGGAAAGGGAAAAAAGGAGGAGGGGTAGCATTTTTGGTTAAGGAAAGTATTGCAGTACTGGAGAAAGAGGATGTGTCAGAGGATTCGGGGACAGATTTGATTTGGCTAGAGCTAAGGAATAAGAAGGGTGCAATTACATTGCTCGGTGTAATGTACAGACCACCAGCTAGTGGGAAGGATATAGAGGAACAAATCTTCAAGGAAATTACAGAGAAGTGTAAACATTGTAGGGTAGTTATAATGGGGGACTTTAATTACCCGTATATAGACTGGGAAAAGTGGCAGTGTAAGGGGCAGTGAGGGACAAGCATTCCTAGATTGTGTTTAGGAGAATTTCCTACAGCAGTATGTGTCCAGTTCAACAAGGAAGGAGGCACTGCTGGACCTGGTTCTTGGGAATGAGGCGGGGCAAGTAGATCAAATGACAGTAGGGGAACATTTAGGGGACAGTAATCATTGTATCATAAGGTTTAGGATGACGGTGGAAAAGGATATTAGTCAATCCAGAGTAAGAATAATCAACTGGCAGAGAGCGGACTTCAATGCGGCAAGAACGGAGCTGGACCAGATAGACTGGAACTGAAGGTTGGCGGGAAAAACAGTAGCTGAACAATGGGCTACCTTCAAAGAGGAGATGGTTTGGACACAGTCAAGGAATGTTCCCTCAAAAGGGAAGAGTAGGACAAACAAATCCAGAGCTCCCTGGATGACAAAGGAGATAGAAATTGAGTTAAAGAAAAAAAAGTTTCCCCACGGCAGGTGTCAGGCAGCAAATACAACTGAGAATCAAGCTGAATATAGGTTCAGAAGAGATATAAAAAGCAAGCACAAGGAGCAAAGAGGGATTATGAAAAAAGACTGGTAGCTAACAAAAAAGGAAATCCCAAAGTATTCTATAAGCACATCAATAGTAAAAAGGGGGGGGTGGGGGGATGGTAAAAGGAGGAGTAAGGCTGATTAGGAACCAAAAAGGGGATTTACACATAGAGGCAAGAGGCATGGCTGAGAGGTTAAATGAATACTTTGCATCTGTCTTTACCTACAAGGTAGATGCTGCCCAGGCCATGGTGACAGAGGAGGAAACTCAGTCACTAGAAGGGTTTAAAATTGATAAGGAGGAAATATTGGATAAACTGTCGGCACTTAAAGTTGATAAGGCACCGGGAGCAGGTGAGATGCATCCAGGAATATTGAAGGAAGTGAGAGTGGAAATTGCAGAGGCACTGGCAATAATCTTTCAATGATCCCTGGATTCGGGGGAGATGCCAGAGGACTGGAGAATTGCAAACCCTTATTCAAAAAAGATTGTAAAGATCTGCCCTGCAATTGCAGACCAGTCAGTTTAACTTCAGTGGTGGGGAAACTTCTAGAAACAATTATTTGAGATAGAATTAATAGTCACATGGAAAAATTTGAATTGATTCGGATTTGTTAAAGGAAAATCGTGTCTAACTAATTTGCTGGAGTTTTTTGAAGAGATAACAGAGATGGTTGATAAGGGTAAGGCCATTATATGGACTTCCAAAAGGCGTTCGATACAGTGCCACACAATAGACTTGTGAGGAAAGTTATAGGTCATGGAATAAAAGGGACAGTAGCAACGTGGATACAGAATTGGCTGAGGGATAGAAAACAGAGAGTAATGGCTAATGGGTATTTTTCAGACTGGAAGAAGGTTTGTAATGGAATTCCCCAGGGATTGGCATTGGGACCCTTGCTCTTCCTGGTATGTATAAATGATTGCGATCTTCATGTGCAGGGGACAATTTCAACATTTGCGGATGATACAAAACTTGGGAAAATTGTAAAATGTGAGGAGGACAGTGTAAAACTTCAAAAGGAGATTGACACATTGGTGGAGTGGGCAGATAGGTGGTAGATGAAGTTAAATGCGGAGAAGTGTGAGGTGATACACCTTGGTACAAAGAACATGGAGAGACAGTATAACATAAAGGATACTATTCTAAAGGATGTGCAAGAGCAGAGACACCTGGGTGTATATGTACATAAGTCATTAAAAGGTGGTAGGACAGGTATGGAGAGCTACTTCTAAAGCATACAGTATTCTAGCCTTCATTAATAGGGACATAGAGTACTAGAGCAAGGAGGTTATGATGAACTTATATAATACACTGGTTAGACCTCAACTGGAGTATTGTGTATAGTTCTGGGTGCCATACTATAGGAAGGATGTGGAACACATTGGAGAGAGTGCAGAAGAGGTTTACGAGAATGATTCCAGGGATGAGACACTTCAGTTATGAGGAAAGATTGGAGAAGTTGGGACTGTTTTCCTTGAAGAGAAGAAGGCTGAGAGGAGACTTAATAGAAGGTTTCAAAATAATGAGGGCCTGGATAGAATAGATAGGGTGAAACTGTTCCCATTTGTAAATGGATCGAGAACCAGATGCAAAAGAAACAAGTGCGAGGTGAGAAAAAACTTCTCACACAGCGAGTTGTTAGGGTTTGGAATGCACTGCCTGGAAGTGTGGTGGAAGCAGGTTCAACTGAGGCATTCAAGAGGGCATTGGATGGTTATCTATATAGAAACAATGTACAGGGTTACAGGGAAAATGCAAGAGATTGGTACTCAAATAAAATGCTCAGAGAGCCGGTGCAGGCATGATGGGCCGAGTGGCCTCCTTCTACACTGTAACAATTCTGTGATTGCGTGACAGTCTGATATCTCTACAAGCAGTGATTGGCCCAATGCACAAACAGCAATCTGTCCTCTGCCTGAACGTGTGAAGCTGTGGCAGAGACATGGAAAGATCATGAGAAGTAGTCATGAAGAGTAGAAGCCTCTGCAGTGCTGAGGCTTCACAATGCAACTGAGACTTCAGCATGCTGTCAGCGGCCTGGAGTGCTGAGGAGTATGCATTCCAGTTTCTCTTCCCCCTCTCCACCAGGGATGCATATCTCGCCTTTCCCAATTTGCTCGTGGTCAGCAACACTGGCAATGTCCATGGCTTCCTCTTCCATGGCAGTGATGACGTGTGGAATGGGAACCCTTCCTCCTGTCTGGACCCTTTCTCAGGCATTGCTAACCCGTTTTTCTTGCAAGCATGAAAGAGAGAGAGATAAAACACTGCTGGCCATTGTGGCCAGTGCCATTAGCTCTGACAGGTCCTCAACAGCACCATGACTCTGAGTTCTGCTGAGGGGTCAGTAAGTATCCTGGGCTCACACTCACTCCTCCCATATGCAGGAGAAGCTGACGGCCTCACGCTTTGTAGCTGGTGTGTCTGCTGCGGGGGTGAATACCCAGAGGCCTGTCGTGAGGGGCCGGCATTTCATTCATCCTGCCAAAGCGACCGTTCAATGAAGAGTGCAGCAGGGCATGCCAGGAGCAGCACCAGGCACACCTAAAAATGAAGTGACAACCTGGTGAAGCTACACACAGGACTAGTTGTGTACCAAACAGCAAGCGGTAGACAGAGCTAAGCGATTCCACAACCAATCTTAGATCAGATCTAAGCTCTGCAATCCTGCCACATCCAGTCGTGAATGGTGGTGGACAATTAAACAACTCACTGGAGGAGGCTCCACAAATATCCTCATCCTCAATGATGGAGGAGCCCAGCACATCAGTGCAAAAGATAAGGCTGAAGCATTCACAACAATCTTCAGCCAGAAGTGCCAAGTGGATGATCCATCTCGGCCTCCTCCAGAGGTTCCCACCATCACAGATGCCAGTCTTCAGCCAATTCGATTCACTCCATGTGATATCAAGAAACGGCTAAAGGCACTGGATACTGCAAAGGCTATGGGCCTTGACAATATTCTGGCAATAATACTGAAGACTTGTGCTCCAGAACTTGCCGCACCCCCAGCCAAGCTGTTCCAGTATAGCTACAACACTGGCATCTACCCTGTTATGATGTGACAGATAACGTGTGCAAAGCAGATCAAATCCATGAGGGAAACTTGATCGCGCTATCACAATGGTTTTGAAATTTGTATTTATTTTGAGATGCGTGCACTGAATTCAGAAGTAATAAGACCGCCAAGACTTTTAGAGATTTAAAAAAAAGCTAAATTAAAATATTTATTAACAAGAGAAGATTTCAAGCACAAACATAGAACTACAAATTACTACTATAATAACTCCTAAAAATTAATCTGACTCCCAGTTACACACCCTTTAAGGCAAAAGAGATTTTAAACAGATCCAGCAAATTAACACAATACCTTGGACTGTAGAATTCAAAATGGCTTTCTCCAGCTCCAGATTCTGTAGACAGCAGGCTTCTACACAAATGCTGGAGGCTTCATCAAGGCTACTTCACATATTTCTGTTAGATCTCACAATGCCTTCCCCTGATACATAGCCTCATTCTCCTTTATATATGTTTCCCCCTTTTTCATATGTAAATTCCATTGTTTCTATGTGTCTTTGGAACTTTACTTTCCTCACAATATAAAAAAGTTCATGTTGCTATTTATTGTCAGTAACCTTTGGGAAAAATAAACACATTCCTCAGCCTTGCTTATCTGGCTATCTGTAAACAACCTAAAATCCCACTGAAATTCAAATCTAAATCTTCATCTATCTAAAAATGCTCATTCCATTCATACCTTACGTGCTAAATCAGCATCCATGTTTACTCATTAGCATGTCAAGCACCGAGCTTCTTTTGCTTAGTTCAAGCTTGCAGTCTATTTGACTTCAAATGTAATTAAATCACACACATAGACAGACCCAACTACTTACCCCCATAAACCTATTTTGCAATAAACCAGAAAAATGTTATGAAAATTATTATACTTTTGTAATAACCTGGGACTGTGGAAAATTGCCCAGGTATGTATTGTATACAAACAGTAGGACAAATCCAACCCAGCCAATTATCGCCTCATCAGTCTATTCTCAAACGTCAGTAAAGTGATGGAAGGGGTCATCAACAGTTCTATCAAATGGCACTTGATTAACAATAATCTGCTCACTGATCCTCAGTTTGGGTTTCGCCAGTGTCACTCAACTTCTGACCTCATGACAGCCTTGGTTCTAACATGGACAAAAGAGCTGAACTCCATAGATGAGGTGAGAGTGACTGCCCTTGACATCAAGACAGCATTCCACTGAGTGTGGCATCAAGGAGCCCTAGCAAAACTGGAGTCAGTGGGAATCAGGTGGACAACTCTCCACTGGTTGGAGTCATACCTAGCACAAAGGAAGATGGTTGTGGTTGTTGGAGGTCAATCATCTCAGTTCTAGGACATCACTGCAGGAGTATCCTTGGCCAAACCATCTTCAGCTGATTCATCAATGACCTTCCTTCCATCATAAGCTCTGTTCGCCAATGATTGCACAATGTTCACTGATGATTGCTAAATGTTCAGCACCATTCGTGACTCCTCAGATACAGAAGCAGTCCATGTCCAAACGCAACACAACCTGGGCAATATTTAGGCTTGGGCTGACAAGTGGCAAGTAACATTCGCGTCACATAAGTGCCAGGCAATTACCACCTATGACAAGAAAGAATCTAACCATTGCCTCTTGATGTTCAATGGCATTATCATCACTGAATCCTCCACTATCAACACCCTGGGGTTTATCATTGACCAGAAACTGAACTGGACTAGCCATATGAATACTGTGGCTACAAGAGCAGGTCAGAGGCTAGGAATCCTGCAGCAAATAACTCACCTCCTGACTCCCCAAAGCCTGTCCGCCATCTACAAGGCACAAGTTAGGAGTGTGATGGAATACGCTCCACTTGGCTGGATGAGTGCAGCTCCCAAAACACTCAAGGAGCTTGACACTGTCCAGGATAAAGCAGCCCGCTTGATTGGCACCCCATCCACAAACATTCACTCCCTCCACCACCGACGCACAGTGGCAGCAGTGTATATCATCAACAAAATGCAATGCAGAAACTCACCAAGGCTCCATAGACAGCACCTTCCAAACACATGACCACTACCACCCAGAAGGACAAGGTGCAGTGGACAGATGGGAATACCACCACCTGGAAGTTCCCTCCAAGTCACTCACCATCCTGACTTGGATATATGTAGCCGTTCCTGCACTGTCTCTGGGTCAAAATCCTGGAACTCCCTCCCTAACAGCATTTTGGCGTATCTACGTCACACAGACTGCGGCAGTTCAATAAGACAGCTCAGTAGCACCTTCTCAAGGGCAATTAGGTTTGGGCAATAAATGATGGCCTAGCCAGTGATGCCCACATCCCATGAATTAATATTAAAAAACATGTTGAAAACAGAAAGTATGTTACTTGTTTGGTATTTGAGAGGGGGAGACTGGCAGGAGTTTGTGGTTTTTACCCTTTCCCAGAAATGAACTGTGTTTCCTAATCTGAATGTTACAACATTGCCCACGTCATCCACTTTATTCTTAACCATGTGAATTGTTTAGGTTACACATAAATAAACTACCTCTTTCTCTTCCCTGACGTCTATTGCTCCATAATTAATGATTGCAAGCCTCACCCTAAAATCTGGACTTCTGCTCTAATCCTCTCTTCCACTTCCTCCTCTACGAAATGGTGCTTAATATCCACCCCTTTAACCAAGCTTTTGGTCGCTGACCCAACATAGCTTTATGTGGCTCAAGGCCAAATTTGTTTGAAAACACTCCAGTGAAGCACTTTGGGGCATTTTACTATGTTGAAGGTGCTATATAAATACAAGTTGCTGTTTAAGTTACATGTGAGGAAGAGGCACCAATTGTTAAGCAACCTTTCACCTTTCTGTTTCTCTGAGCAGCAAATTACAGGGTACATGAAGCAGATCGATTAGTTCATCACAGTGTACCGGCCTACTCCATCGCACTGAGAACCGTCGGCTTTAAAATGAATGAAAGCCCAGGTACAGTAATTGGTGCTCGGAACGTATCCCATGATCGTTAATATTCAACGCAAATTATCGGTCTTATATATTTCTGCTCTCTGGATGGTTGCTACCAATAATGAAGCCCATTTCCCAAAATCTGATTGGCTCTGAAGTTGAATACAATGTTGCTGAAATAGTCTTTGACAATCCCTAAAAGTCTATCCTAATGAAGATTAAAATGTATTAAATTTCAAAGGTGAACAAAGTCTTAAGGTTTACAGGAAGTTCGTCGAGTCGTTGTAGGTGTCTCTGCTACATGATAAGTAATTTATCCTTATCTTTGTCTCGTTCAAATTCGTGGCAATGAAGAGTCCCTCATTTAGGATTTAGGGCTTCCCATCACTCACACTTACTCCCTCAGTCCCATCACTCACTCCCTGTCACTCACCCGCCCCTCAGTCCCGTCACTCACTCCCTCAGACCCCATCATTCACCCTTGTTCCCTCAGACCCGTCACTAACCCTCAGTCCTGCCTCTCAGAATCGCTTCCTCACTTCCTATCATTCACTCCCTCAGTCCTATCACTCACTCCCTCAGACCCCATCAATCACACTCGCTCCCTCGGTCCCCATTGCTCACACTCACTTCCTCAATCCCCATCACACACTCACTTCCTCAGTCCCATCACTCGCTCCCTCTGTCCCTGTCGCTCACACTCACTCCCTCAGTCCTGTCACTCACTCTCAGTCCCTGTCACTCAGATTCATGCCCTTTCAGCCTGACTGTCATTTTAACTCCAATCCATAGGATAAACCTGGGTCAAGCTGGAGTGCGCCTGTGACCAAAGGACGCCTAAACAAGTACTTTAGGTTTTTGACTGAGGAGCAGGTTTGTCCTCCAGACTCCAGGTGGAAACTTAAGGTCTCCCCTACTCCAGCCTACCACCCTCCCCTCTTCCCCACCCCATGATTTGCTTTCTTGCCAATGTGCACCTATTCCCGCCCTCTGACCAGCTGCCGCTTCCCATTCAATTCAAAGTTGGGGTGGGGTCAGGGGACACAGTTGACAGTCTACGTGGAACCTCACCCTGCCAAGATCAGGCACATTTGGCACTCACCCTGCCTGCACTCCTCGCCCACCCAAATCCACTCCCCGCTACCCCACTGCCTAAGCTGGTCTGCCTCTGACAGGTATCTGTGACAATTAAACGCTTTCACATGTGTGTGTGTTCTGAGCTCAGCTCTCCATTGGCACAACAGAGTTTAAAGAGGTAATCTCACCACTGAACAAACCCTTTTAAGGAGGTGTCCCCGCTGCTCACCACAAGAGGAGGTCTCCCTGCTGGAACCAATTTTAATCACTGTCATATTTGAACGGCTTCCTGGTGGTAAGGAGGTTCCCTGCTGAAAATCTGTGGTGAACTTGGGGTGAAACTTGGTGGAGAAGATTGTGGTTGTTTACCTGAGAGCAGAGAAGATTTAAGGTAGATCTTACAGGAGTGTTCCAATTAATGAAGGCTTCTGCTGGAGTCAGGAAAACTGTTTCCAGTGGCTTAAGGGTCCATAACCAAAGGACACAGATTTAAAATAACTGCCAAAAGAACTGGGATGAGTTGAGGAAAATGTTTTTTTTTTATACAGCAAGGAATGAAGATCTGAAAAGCACTGCCTGAAAGGGTAGTGGAAACAGTTTTAATAACAACTTCCACAAAGGAACTGGATAAATACATGAAAAGGAAAAATTTGGGGGGTTGTGGGGAAATAGCAACGTGACTATTTGGATAGCTCTTTCCAAAAGCCAGCACTGAGTGCGATGGGCAAATGGCTGCCTTCTGCGCTGTCAGATTCTATCTCTGAGAGGCACTCAGAGGCTCAGCCCTCTGGTTAAGCATCAATTCGGCTCCTGAATGTTATTGTCTGAAATCCAGCTCTTCTGACCTGGACCAGCCTGGACACTGTGGGCCACATGAATGGCTCAGCTTAGCTCTGTCTCCTTTTCTGCACTCTAGGGCCTGCACGATACAAAGATGTGGCAGTGTTGGGGCCGAAAATCCCACATCTGAGAGCAGCGCCTGCCTACTCTATCTCGCAGAAAACTACATTTGGTAGCATGCTTAATAACACTGTGAAGGTAAGTGAACTCAAGTCTGGGACATGGGGTCAAGGCCTATTTCCCTTTTGGGATCAGTCCTCAATTTTAACTCGGCCCATCTGATGGAAACCATGCGAGGGTTTGGAAGGTTATGGTGTGGGAGAAACATTAAAATGGTGTGCGGGACTTTGCCCACTCCATACCCCACCCCTAAATCTGGCCAGTTCCAGTGTAAAATGTCCCCCCCCCACAAATCAGGCTCCGATCTGTGATTGTAACCTCATCCCTGAGTGCTGGGCTTCATCATTATCAGGCTAAAACTGCCAGGAACCGAAGACAGGGCAAGAAGAGGTCAAGTGAGCTCAGTTTCTTCAGGTATTGGGTCAGGAGAAAGAGGAGTGTCCCATCAGGATACGTTGGACCTCAGCTGTCCAGGATGTTCCCTCCCCCAGCCCAAATTGCCTGACAGGGGCTTAGGGAGTGTGTTAGAGGGTGCTCTGCTCTCAATGAGACTGTAAAGCCAAGGACCCACCTGTTTGGGTGGATGTTAATGATCCCACAGCACCATTCAAAGAGCAAAAGCTCTCCCAATGTCCTAGTCAACATCTCTCCCACAACCTGTTCAACTGGTCATTGCCGTTTGTGGGATTTCCTTGTGCCTAAAATGGCTGCTGCATTTTGCTCCATAAAATTCACTCCATTTGTAATTAATTTAATGTAAAGCACTTTTAGGATGTTTCAATGGGACCTGATAAGGTCCCAAACCTGTGATCTCTCCCACCTGGAAGGGCAAAGGCAGCAGGTGCATAGGAACACCACCACCTTGCAAGTTCCCCTTTAAGTCACCCACTATCCTAACTTAAAAATATATCGTCATTCCTTCATCGTTTTTTTTATTATTTCTTGGGATGGGAGCATTGCTGGCAAGGCCAGCATTTGTTGCGCATCCCTAATTACCCTTGAACTGAGTATCTTGCTAGGCCATTGCAGAGGGCAGTTAAGAGTCAACCATATTGTGGCGGGTCTGAAGTCAAATGTAGGCTGGATCAGGTAAGGATGGCACATTTCCTTCTCTAAAGGACATTAGTGAACCAGATGGGTTTTTACAACAATCCATGATGGTTTCACATTCACCATTACTGAGAGTAGCTTTCAATTCCAGATCTTTTTATGACTGGGTCAAATTACTGAAACTCCCTCACAAACAGCATTGTGACAGTTCATTCACAACCAGGCTATAGTGATTCATGAAAAAGGCCCACCTTCACATTCAGGGGCAACCAGGAATAAGGCAAAAAATTCCAGCCTTGCCAGCAACACCCACATTCCCAGAGTGAATAATATAAAAAAACGTAAATATAAGACTGACCTTTTTTTTAACAAAAGTACCTTTTCTCTACCCACCTTGGGTCTTATTAAATAATCCTTTGAGGCCTTCAAGCCTGGGTCCGTGGAGCAAAAAATTGTCCATATCTAGATAGAAGTCAGTACTCCCAAAACAGACTCCAATCCTCCGCCCCAAAAATATAAAATATATCATTCTAAAACCGGACAAAGTTACCAAGCAGAATTTTCCCTTCCAGGACAAAATCCCATGGCAGGGGCGGGAATGGGGAGTGTTTCCTGCCATGGAGGCCGCAGAGAATTCACATGATATCAAATGTGACCCCAGTCTCATTAATTATGCAGCCGAGGGTTCCCCGACATTTTTCACAGCGGGGCGGGGCTGGTTGGTATGCTCCCCACTCTCACACCTGGGTGTCATGTTTAAAACACGCCCGGACAGCAACTTAGACGCCACGCTGATTGAAGCGATGGCTCAGGCGTTGAGGGCACCAGCAAGCACCGCAAATGACCTGCCTCTCCCAGCCTTATCCTGATAGCTGCATGGGCTCGCCAGTCTGGAGGGTGCTGGCTCAGAACCTTTCTGCACAGCCTGCAATGCATCAATCACATGCCACACAATCCACAGGTTATTCGCAAGACTGGGAGCGTCAAAAAGGTACGTGGAACCCAATTGCTCTCAACCCCATCTACTCTCTTCGCACAGGAGAAGTAGAGAGAGGGAGAAGATGGGAGCGTGGGGAGGGGGTGGGGGGGTGGTCAGCCACAATTAAAAGAACTGACTGACTTTGAGGAGCGGGCAGCCCAGCTGGCAGGGGTGAAGTGGGACAGGTCCATTGGGGATGGAAAGATTGGCTTGTGGCCGCCATCCAGTAAGGATCCATGCATGTCATTTGAAACCTTAGGGTCAAGTGTGCCTCCATGTTGGAGGCAGCGCAGTCACTCACTCCTCCCTCACTTACACATGCCACCAGGAAGAGGGCATGGCCCAAGACTGAGGAAGCCCTGTCCAGCACTGGTACAAGCCTGGAGAGGAGTGAGGACATCACTGCTGAAGAAAGTGCACCTGTAAAGTAGTCACAGCAGACACTTCCACCAGACCAGAGACATACACCTCAGTGGATATTAGTTCTAGCTTAGGAAGGGTCTCACAATCTGGCGGTGCACAGATACGTGTCCGTAGCAGGAGGAAGCAGGGTCAGGCAAGCTCACAGGCACTTGGAGGAGTGCCGGGGAAGAGGCATCTGTGAGATCCGGATCCAATGATGGGCCTCTGGAACCGACCTTCCAAGAGATACTGGACAGACAGCAAGAGACAGGGGAAAATCAGATAGAGATGTCAGAGGCCCTCAATAGAGTGGCACACAAGGTAGCCAAGTTTGTCTGTCTGTCTGTTGGCTGATGAAGTGGTTCTGACCTGTGCACACATGAGGTCTCCATGGAGAGGTTGGTGGACTCCATGGAGTGCCTGGTCCAGCAGATTCTGCTGGAGATGCACACAGACCTGCACTCCATCACAGAAGCCCTGGGCAAACTTCTGCAGTGGCTACGCTCGAGGGGGTCAGGGCACCTCAACCTCTCTTCAGGTGCCCCTTCCCCTCAAGGAGTCACACAGGAACCTTCGGGCATCCAAAGGGAGGAGGAGCAGCAGTTGGAAACCGTTGGGATGTCCACTCAGGACCCTCTGATGGTGTCCGGCCCTTCCAAATCCCCTTTGCCTGTGACCCCTACAGCCTCATCATCAGTCACCACAGAGGGCAGCTGCCCCACAGCAGGAAAGCCAAAGTAAGCCGGGGCCCTCCACGCCTCAGCTGTCCAGAGGGTGGCCACCAAGGTCATCCAAGGCAACCGGGCCACCGGGTCAGCAGGCTGCTCCCACCCCTGCTGCAGATGTCAGGAGAGCACTTAGCAGAAGCGTTAGGGAAAGAAAAGTTAAGAAGTTCTGAATTCACAAGTGGTTGCATGGGTGCAGTATGATTATTTCACATATGAAACTTTTGTAAATATAGTTCACTTGGACTTTAATCATGTCTGATGTGGTTTATTTGTGATAGTCCTCAAGCCTTTGCCCACCACCGCCCCCACCATCATCTTCCGAGGGATACCCCATGTTCCCCGGAATCAGGCATCTGCAGAGAGGCAAAGCTCTAAAGTTCTTTGCCAGGGCCCTGTGAGCCATGAGCAAGAATTCTCCCTAGCAAGCTGAGCCTTTGTCCTTCACACCCTCATCTGTCTCAGGGCCCTAGCATTGTAAAAACTACATGTTGGGGTTCCCCTTCAGTTATCCATTTGAGATGGCCTGCATCTCACCCCTGATGACCCAACTCCCATGCAACACCTCGAAATCTCCACCATGAGGCTCAGCATAGTTGCGATCAGCCATGATGGTGGTAACAGTCGAGGTGCACTCTAACACCTTTCCCCCCCAACCCCGTCACCCACCCACATCCTCCCCCCATAAACATTGACCGCAGCCCCAACCTTCCCCCCCCCTGCACCCCCTCCCGCCGAGGAATCACTTTCAACCTCCCCACCATCACCTTCCATCCCGTCCAGGTAAATGTAGGAGTCTCTTTCCTTCTGAAAATCTCACCCCTGTTAATGATAGACATGCCCACCTTCATCCTTCCCATTCCCCAGATCCACGTTACTTTCCACAACCCCTCCAACAGCCCTCGGCGCCCCTTCACATGACATCATCGCACCCTCACCCTCCCACCCTACCAGCTCCCACTGCCCCCTTTAACCGTCACCATCCCCTCCTACCATCGGTACCCTCTGTGTGCTCCCCAGGAATCCTCCATTGACTGTACGGACCCCTCCCTCTGAACCTCTTTCCCCTCAGTAGCCCCACTTCCGCCCCCCCCCCACCATGCCCCTTCACACCCGCACAAGCCCCCCAGCTACCCCCCCCGCAACCCAACATGGCCCTTCCAACCCTCCTGCCCTATACCAGCTCACCCATTGCAAGACCCCCGCTGAATCTCTCTCTTTCCCCTACCACCCCCAACCTCCCCCGCCCCCTTATAAGCCTGCACACCTGCCCCACCTCTTCATTCCTCTCCTCCCTGTCTAATCGTCCCCCACAGACCCTCGCTGCCACCTGCTGCTGGAAGACTGAACCCCCCGGAGAAGTTGCTGATTGAAGAGCTGATCCCTGGGAGAAGCTGCTGCACCGAGAACAACCACCTTCTGGATGCTGCTGCACAGAGAGGTCGATGCTCCGCCCATCCACTGCTGCACATGATGCTCTGGGGTCCGGTCGCTGGAGGCCTCCATCTTCTCCTCATCTCCGTGACCTGCCTCAGGCCTTCTTAAGGCAAGTGCCGACTTTTACACGCCAAGTTGGTCCACACGTGTTCTGGACTGGCATGATTTCCCACTGGCGTCACGGACAATCGGGTGGGGTAGAGGGGGGGGTCGCAATTCCTGTTGGGCCTTCGTCTGCAGCCCATTAGCGGGATGCAAATTGGTTTTATGTTGGCCTCAGGCAGGAATTTGCGACCCTGCATGGCGGTCGGGAAAGGAAGATCCCACCATCATTTTACGCTGGCGTGAAACTAATTTTTGAGTTTCTTCAAGATTGCTCCCCCCACCCCCTACCTGCCAATAGACCCAATGTGGGGGGGGGGGCATGGGAAAATTCCACCCACCAACTCACATTACAAACCTCCAGTCTACCAAAATTCTCTACTTTGTGTCCTGAAAGCGCACTGATACCTTTCCTCTTTGAACTTCATCACTTAGTCACCATCCTGTTTGTGGAGCTCCTCTCCCCTGTGCTGCTATATTTAAAGGATGACTCTCCTGGCTGAATGCAAACTAGGCTCTGGTTTCAATTTAACACCAGAGGTTCAGGTCAGAGTTGCGATCCAACCTACACTTTGTCTGACTGCCCTTAATGGCTTTTTACCTTTGATTGCAGACCCCGGGCCCATGCGCATACAAACACGTAGATACTGATGTCTTCAAAACCAGAGCACCTAAATACACCATAATGGAACGCAATCTGATTCCGGAAGACACTACAATGAAACCAGGACCAGGTCGTTACAGGGCAGAAGATGTAAGTAGGGATTCTGAATGGGAATCTATCATTTAACCCTAAGCCCTCCCCACTGTGTTAGGTTGAACTTTCCCCAGGGATCAGTTGGTGCTTCCACCTGGACCTATGCCCTGTGGGTATGGATAGATCTAATTCCTGGGCTGTTCTTGAAGTGTTTTTTATCTGCACTTGTATTGCCTAAATTGTATTGCATTCCTTTATAATATTTATGTCATGTCAAAGTCAGTTGGCTGTCTTTAAAATTAGCCCATACTGGTTGTCATAGTAACCCTGGATGTTAATTAGCTGCCAAAGGGTAGATTATTCTATCGACTCACCAGCAGGTCACACCATCACCGTTCCTGATTGATACTAAAGAGACAATTTTAACATGGGGGGAGAATCAGGGAGGGAAGGTGGGGAATGCTGAATCGGCTACAGAACCATGCAAGCCTCTCTGAGCCTGAGTTCTAGGAGATATTAACTCCCAGGCCTCATACAGAGGCTGCAATACTGACACCCACCTCAAGCTGTGCTGTGTTGGAAGGGCCAATTGGTCACAATCCTTCTTTGTGTTTTTATATATAAATTGTGGCCTTATCAGAGGAGTTGGATTCTGAAGGCGTTTTCTAAAGGTGGGGTGAAAGGTTCAAATTGCAGGAGATGAGGTAATTCAGGAAATCGAGGGCAGAGAGTTTTTTCATGCAAAGGGAAATTGAGTTGCAGAATAAGTAATCAAGTAAGAACATTGAAATGGTTGATGTAAGTGGAATCAAAAGATGATTCCATGTGTTTCTGCATAGAGAAAGGATTGAGGAGTATGAAGAATAGTTGGTGAGGGACTTAAGCCCAATACTAAATTCAAGGGGTCCATACTTAATGAGGGATGGATTGAAAACTGCTGCCTACACTTTTCTTACAATGGATTCCTGACCATCAACACTGGGCAACAAGACCAGAATATGGACTCATTAATTAATTATATCAATGGATTAGAGAGGAATTCACTTCACTTGATCATTTCTGCAGATGAGAACGAATTTACTGTCCTGCAGTCCTGAACTCCTGTGGGCATTTCCCCATCACAGGAAACACAACTCTTTGAAGTCAGTTTATGAATTTGTTTGTTGGGCTGTGGGGACTAGTTCATCAATATTGGGCAAGGGTATGAAAAAATACAGAACCAAAATAGGTAAATGTTGAGGTATAGATCAGCCATGATCTTATTGAATGGCAGAACAGCCTTGAGGGGCTGAATGGCATCCTATTGTTCCTACGACTGGCTCATTCCTTGGTAGCTGGGCAACAGGAGTGAGGGAACAATTGCAGGACCTAAGTTGCTATTTTCAGCATCCGCCTGGGATGCCAGAAGTGTGAACCCCTTGAATTTAGCAGTGGGCCTGAGTCCCACGCGGATTGGATATTGGTCATTGCACTGGTAAATCCGACTTCTTTGTGCTCGTTTACCGAAAAATTAGCATAATATATCCCAATTTCTACTTTTCCTCAAGTGTCTGCAAGCTAGGTGACCACACGAGGCATCACCTTCTGTCCTTGGCTACAGTTCACACTTGCTATGTTTGTAGCCTGGTTCAGCAGATTACGTCAGGAATGTGGGGAGACCATGACAGATTTGACCATGTCCCTAGACCCAGGCCCTGCTCAGGCCCCTGTGAAGTGAGCAGATAATCCTCACGAGAGTGATCGAACATGAGACCTCCTTGCTCTCAGTTCCACACCATTTAGGAGGAAGGTATCTTAAATATCATCTCAGTCAAAAGCATGAAATTATTTATGTTGCATTACTGGATAACATGTGGACAGACTTAGCAATTTAATCCTTTGTGATTTCTTCCCAGGTGAACTTACATAAACACTACCCCAAGTACACCTTTGGAATCCACCACTCTGAGTTCCTCGCACCCCTTATTGTGACTCCCTCGGACTGAGAGACCAGAACACAGCCAGCCCCAATCCCCCAGCACACTCTTACACTCCTGAATTGCAAAAAAAATATCAATTGTACTTTTAAAAAGAAAAATTCATTTAAACATTTGATTCTTTTTCATCCTATGTGTATGGTGTGAAACCTGGAAGATTTCTGTATTAGGAGATTGGTGTTCACCGTTTACCCAATAAAAACACTGCTGGGGGCGGGGGGCAAGGTCTGTCAGAGTTGCAGACCTGGGCTCTAGGCAGCCTCCAGACTTATTTATCCTGCAGCAATCCAAGCGACAGCTACAACCTATTGCGACTTCTCATCCTTCAGATACAGCATGGAGTTCTACAATACTTTCCCAGGCCACATGACCAGACTTTTCACTGTGGACAGGGAATGTACAAGTGAATTCTCTGTAATAATGTGTCTCAGCTTGTTATTTTGCATTGGCTACTGGGGACTTTCCTTGGAGGCTGCAATAAGGAAGTCCCCAGAGGAAGCAGGATCTTTGTCCAGCAGTCTGGTGGCATGGTGCCAAAATGGAATTCAATTCAGGCTTACTGACTCAACAGTGAAGGTGGTCTTGGGGGGTGGTGGTGATGGTGGGTGAGAAGTTGAGCAGAACACCTTCAGTCTGTCCGCAAGCATCACCCAGACCTTCCTGACGCTTGCCATTTTAACACTCCACCCTGCTCTCTTGCCCACATGTCTGTCCTTGGCTTTTTGCATTGTTCCAGTGAAGCTCAACGCAAACTGGAGGAACAGCACCTCATCTTCCGACTAGGCACTTTACAGCCTTCCGGACTGAATATTGAGTTCAACAATTTCAGATCTTAAACTCCCTCCTCCATCCACACCTCCTTTCCGTTTCTTCCCCCTCCTTTTTGTTTTTTCCAATAATTTATATAGATTTTTCTTTTCCCACCTATTTCCATTATTTTTAATGTATTCCACCGATCATTTATCTATACCTCTTATGCCCTTTTAGTCTTATTTCACCCGACCCCCACTAGAGCCATCTGTACCTTGCTTGTCCTGCTATCCATTCTTAATTAGCACATTCTTTTAGATAATATCACCACCTTCAACACCTCTTTGTTCTTTTGTCTGTGACATCTTTTGGTTATCTCCTCCTATCACTGCTTACTTGTCCCAACAACCACCCCCCCCTTCTCTTCCCCCCCGCCCCACTTAAACCAGCTTATATTTCACCCCTCTCCTATTTTTACTTAGTTCTGTTGACGGGTCATGAGGACTCGAAACGTCAACTGTACTCTTCTCCGCCGATGCTGCCAGACCTGCTGAGTTTTTCCAGGTATTTTTTATTTTTTGAGAGGTTGAGCAGGACAGGTTTATGTGCTATTTTCTTCTATTTCTTCCCCATGCCTCTATTTCTTTTCAACTCTCTTGCCAAAGGAAATAGAGATTCACGGCACCTTGAGTCAGATCAGCCAAGCCTAGGTAGCAAACGGGAAAAGATCTTCTAAGTGGAGATTAGAGGATGTGGCCCCAGATGAGGTCAGAGGGAAAAGCTGAGGGGAGATTATAGGGAGTTGCCCCAGTGGAGATTAGACAGCCCTACCTCAATGTGTGGGACTGAGTAGAGAGATGGTGAAATGTTCAATCTGATGGTACTTTACAAAACATAATTGTAAATGTAATGATGGGTGACTAGCTAAACTGCTCTGTACAGATGTACATTATGGGTATTAAGGCCTGAGATGTATCATAGGTGATAGGGAGTGCTTCGTAATTCTGGGGATTTAAAATAAACTTGGTAGTGGTTGGGGGGATGGGGGAGTGTTGAGTGTTGGAGGCTGAGGGGTTGCTCAGAATCTTTTTTAAAGGAGAGTGGGAGAAATTTATAGTGAGGGAAACATAATTATATTTTACTCTTGTGGATAAAAAAAACTAATAAAAATGTATATAAAATCTGTCTGTGCTTGTTATGTAAAATGAAAGTATACATGGTTTGAAAATTGAACTGACCTAACAGGACAGGCAATTTTCCCAAGAAACTCATCGGCCAGAATTTTCTGGGGGGGGTGGGCGACGTGTAAAATGATGCCCGTTGACGTTGGGCGAGTGTTCCAACGTCACCGCGTGCCATTGCGATATTTAGGTGGGTGGGCACGCGATGTTCTCCAATACGCACCCGCCATTAATTAATCACCCAGTTAAAGCCCTTGAGGCAGCAATTGTCTGCTATTTTTCAGGGCCCGTGCGATCTTCAGGACGTTGCACGGGCGCAACGCGCAGGCGGGTAGGAGACATTTGTATAAACCTCATCCACAGGCGGGATAAAAGGGTCAGTGAGGTCGTGAGTGGTATCAGATATTTAATTGTGAAAGTTACTGATAGGTGCCTGTGTGAGCAGGAGTACTTCAAAACTCTTCGTAGCTGCTTGGACAGGAGTAACAGGCTTCTGGTCAGGACTCTGCAGTAAAGATCACTTTTGGGGCCTGCAGTTTTCAGGAAGCCTTCCCTTAGCCTGGGAATGGGAGTTGTGCTATACACTGGAGGCACCTCCTCTGAGGAGGAAGGGAGGGCCAGAGAGGGGAGGAAGCCAGGAGTGCACATTCAGCCTCCAGGGGAGCCACCTTTGGGAGAAGAGGCACAGGCACAAGGGGCGTAGTGCCAACAGGAAGTCAAAGGAGGAAGGGGCCGCAGAAGACGCCTCTATCCTGCTGCCAGGGTTTACAGGCAGCAAAGCAGCTACCTCAATATGTCTGAGGTGCAGTACCACAGGACGCTCCGTCTCTCAAGGGAGAGAGTCACCTCCATCAATCAGATGATAGGCCCTGAGATCTGTGCCAACTGTGTGGGTGGGCACCCCATGCCAGTGGCGTTGATGGTCACGGCTGCCCTCAACTTCTATGCCTCTGGCTCTTTCCAGGGGTTGGTGGGTGATCTTTGCAGAGTCTCCCAGTCAGCTATCCACACTTGTATCAAGCAGGTGACAGACGCTCTGTTCAGGCGTGCATTGACTTTCATCCACTACCGCTGGTTCAGAAAAAAAATATACAAAGGTGTTGCACATCACACCAAGTGGGGCAACATAAAAGCACCAGTGAGAAACCCATGGTGTGCCTAAAGGTGCCTTAAATTTACACTTACGGGTGCTCTGTCTGTGTTCTCCCCTCCCCCTTACTGGCACTGGCATCTGAGACAGCCTGCTGACTCTGCTGTCCTGTTGGCCTCGATGACCTTGGCAGGCATCCTCTGGCCTGTGGAGCCTGTGCTGGCCCTGCCTGGGAGGGTTGGCCAGTTCCACAGCTGGCATCTCCCCAGTCGCCGCAGCCTCACCGGATGCAATGGTCACTGGCAGAGGGGCGGAGGAGCTGCTGCCCTCATCCGGAGCACCCTGAGAGGAGCCCACAGAGATGACAGACAGCTGCTGTGCCAACGTGAGGTCGCTTTGGACCTCCCTGCTCACCATAGTTGGATGGGCATCTGGGATACTTGGTGCCCAAACCATCTCCCATACTGGCACTGATCAGTTGAGGTCAAAGCCGCTGTGAGGGCTTGCAGGTCCGAGTGCAACCCCAAGAAGCCCTGATTGTTCTCCTGGAGGATTCTTACCACGAGAGTCGCCAGTCTCTCCATGGAGGAAGCATGGCGTGCGGCAATGAGGCTCATTGCATCGGCGATGGTCCATGTGGACTCCTCCAGCACGGGCACCATGCCACGCATAGCCTCATGTTTCGCTGCCAGATCCTCCCGCAGACCCTGCTGCACTTCCAGCGTCTGCTGACTCACGGACAACTCCAGAGGCCCATCATCAGCCACCGACCGAGCAAGTACCTGGTCCCCTGCAGTCCTCCGACTGCCGGCGCCACGGGCACTCTCTATCTCCGCCCGCACCTCAAGTGAGTGTGAAGTGCCCTCACCGCTGTGCCCCGGTGATCTAATTCCCACCGAGGTGCTCGTATCTGCGTTGGTGCCTGCCTGGCAGAAATGATGTGGTGCTGGTGAGTTGAAATGTTCAGGGGTCTCAGGTGTGAGAGGAGGCCCCTCTGCCTCCTCCTCCTGGCCCTGCTCTGGTGATGCTGGAAGGAAGAACAAGGACATTTGATTAGTTAAAGTTGGGACAATGTCAATGCGCATGCCTGTAATCCTTCTGTGATCAATGGTCAACCCATGATGCAAACTTCAATCACTGAACATTCAGCAGTGCCGTAGCTGCTGGGACACACATGGTGACTTCAGTGCTCGGCAAATATATCTCCCCGTGGCACCCCATCCTCACTGCCACCGGTGGACCTGGGCGCATGGTGCCTCTCCAGATCCATGGCCTGCTGCTCGAATGGAGTCACAATGGCCAACTGGGCCTGGCCTCCGCCAGTCCGCATCCGCTCGGCGGAATTGTGTGCAGCCTTCTCTTGAAAAGGAGAGAAGAGCATTGATTAGTCCGGCCTGTACGTTGATTCCCATCGCATCCCTGCCACCCCAGCCACGCCCGCCTGTGCCCGCGCCCGCTCAGCCCGCCCGACATGGGGAAAATTATCCCCATTGTTTTTGATGTTCCCCAATTCTATCTATCCACCTTCTTGCTATGTTCTCCAAACCCACATATCCACTTTCTCACCTCATCCCCTAACCTTTATCCCTCAATCCTACCAACCTTTACTCCATATCTCTCCACCCCATCTATTCACCTTTGCACCATTTCTCATAAATGCAGAAACACGTTTAATACTCTTTCAACTCCACTTACATTCTCTGCTTCAATATTCTTCAATGATAACTTGTTCTACATAAACAGTGAACTGTACATGGGCAACCCCCATGTCCCATAACTCCTGATTAAATACTGAGCTATGCAATATAGACACATCTCTACTCATTATCCAGCACAGAAACACAGCATTCAGACCAGCTGGTCCACGCCAGCATTTATGCTCCACTTGAGCCTCTCTCATACTTCCTTGTCTAGTTCTATTAAATATAACCCTCTATTCCCTTCTCCCACATATATGCATTTGTATTATTTCCCTCAACCCACGGCCTGTGGTAAGAGGTCCACATTCTCAACACTCTCTGGGTGAAAGTTTCTTCTGAATTCCTTATTTAAGTTTCCTGTTTACTATTCTATTGGGGACCTCTAAGAGATGGTAATGGGTCAAAAAGCAGAAGTTGGGTCTAATGTGTGTAAACGAGGAAAGCAGAAGCGCCATCAATATAATTTTAAAGACATCAATTAGATCACCCTCACCCTCTTTTCAAGAGAAAAGAGACTCAGTCTTGTTATCCTTCATTCTTCCCCGATAGTACTATCCTGTATTCTGGTATCATCATCCTAAATCTTTCTTTGCATCCTTTCCCATGCATCAATATAGTTTTTAAAATAGTGACCAGAGCTGTAAACAGTATTCCACGGGCGGAATATTCCGTGATAGGTGGCGTGCGCGGAAATGGCGCTACCCGCTTCACGACAGCATGAAGGCAGGTCGCGATGGTCCACTCAGCCCACCGGCAACGGGCTGCATTTCCCGCCATCAGTCAGCGGGGAGCTAATTGTAATACATCAGCACATAATTAAAAGGCCATCCCGCCAGGCTCTTGGAACCCCACCGTATCCAACGTTGGCGGAAAAGCACGCCGACGTGTTTCACAATAACAAGCAGGTGACGTGCATTTGGCGGCCGTCACTTTGAGGGAGCTGAGGTGAGTGAGCATCAGCGTTCTCCACTGCTCGTCAGTTATATACAGGCCTTGGGAGCGCCGGGGAGGGCGGGGGCAAGTGCTGGCCAGCCTCGGAGGTGACTGCTGAGGGTGGGGGTGGGGGTCAAGTGCTGCCCTGGCACTGCATCCCGCGCACAGGCAAAGGAGGTGGGGGGTCAGGGTAAGCGAGGGAAGTGGCCATGCATTAGGGACACCTGTATAAACTGACCATGGCTCTGCAACTGAGACAGATCAGGCGCAGCTACAGTGATATAATTGGAATCGGGCTCCTAGCCGGCCCACTCATACAAGCAACACGGTGGCACCAAAGGGCCACCAAGCACCCTATACCTTACCGGCCTCCGACCCCCACCCCCTGGCACAGACTTCGAGTCTGCCACCACTTTATTGGACCGCGGAGCGGTTGGTCTGCACACGTTGTATAATCTCCTCGCCAATGCTGGCCATGCAGCAGTCACTGCTGGACGTGCTCACACCCTCTGCAACCTCAGCATCCCAGTTTGGACCAGTGCCCCCATGTTGCAGGTTGACAGGGCAGCCATGCAGTGCACTCATCTCTGGCCATCCGAGCGGTGACCAGCACTCTCTGGGAAGTGTTAAGGGGCAGCACACAGGGCCAGGAAATGTGCCAAGTACAGCCATGCCAATCACGTCTCTCTCTCTCTTTCATGCTGCAGGAGGACCACGTCAGGATCATGGATCCTGGTGACCTAGCTGTATGCCTGACGGCCTACAGAGACTGTAGGAAACCGAGGAGAGAGTGACTGAGGCTCCTGGCTGTGTAACGGCAGGAGCAGCAACCTCATGAGAAGGGGCAGCAGGGGCTCCTGCACACGCTGCCCAGGAGCTACAGCGAGCTAGTCGATGCCTAGTGACACCCAGGATTTATAGGCGCCGCCTGTCATTCCTGCAGATGAGCGAGAACCAGTGTCGCCAACGACTGCACATGTCTAGGGACCTGGATGCTCACATCTGCCACTTACTGCACTACTTGGCACCAAGGGGACATGGAGGGCATCCACTGCCAGTGGCTGTGAAAGTGACCAGGGCTCAATTTCTATGCCAGTGGCTCCTTTCAGGGCTCCACAGGTGACCTCTGTGGGATTTTCAAAACCACCACCCACAAGGGCATCCATGAGGTCACAGATGCCATCTTCTCCATGGCACACAACTTTGTGCGTTTCACCTGGGACCGGGACAGCCAGGATGCAAGATTCATTGGATTCGCCCTGATCTCAGGATTCCCACAGGTGCAGGGTGCGATTGACTGCACTCATGTGGCGCTCAGGTCTCCGTCACTACACTCGGTGGGCTTCATAAACCGCAAGGGCTTCCACTCACTGAACGTGCAGCTGGTATGTGACCACCAGAAACACAGTCTGCAGGTGTGTGCACGGTTTCCAGGGAGTGTGCACGACGCCTACATCCTGAGTTGCTCGCAGATCCCTGCAGTCTTCCAGGCTTCAGAGAATCTGCAGGGTTGGCTCCTTGGTGACAAGGGCTACCCACATTGGCCGTGGCTGATGACACCCGTGCGGCAGCCTCAGACTGCAGCAGAGCGACGCTATAATGAGGCACATGCAGCCGCTCGCAACTTGGTGGAGCAGACCATCGGGATGCTGAAGATGCTTTTCCGGTGTCTGGACCAGTCTGGTGGAGCCCTGCAATACAGTCCGCAGAAGGTGTCACGCACCGTTGTTGTGAGCTGCGCCCTTTACAAACTGGCACTCCAACGGGGAGATGAGCTGGCTGAGGAGGAGATGAGGCTCTCGCACTGGATAGATGAGGCAGGTGTGCTAGGGAGGCCCTCATAGCTGCTATATTTGTGGAGGATGATGACAACATGCAGTGAGGTGTCCCCATAGATCCTATAGGTCTGGCTTATGGCAGCACCAATACCCTCTGAGAGAATGCTCCTGTCATGGAGATGCAGTAGAGGGCCTAATAGTCGCTTGATCGCAGGAGGATGATGACAGCATGCAGTGAGGACACTCCATAGATCTTCACATAGCCTCTGAGAATGTCTGACTCCTGTCTGGCCGAGGGCAGCTCGCTTGTGCTCCATGATCAGGGCCATCTCAGAGACGCAGCCATGAAACTTTAGACGCATCTGATGCTGTGTCCGCCTTCGGCACCTTAACCCTTCAGGAGCTGGTGCACAGCATCATTGGTCACAGATGCTGGTGTGATGGGGGCCAGCCCCACCTTGAGAGCACACAGAGAGAATGCGAGAACTCTGTGGGACCTGCCCATTACATTCTGGCAGCAATAACCAGCACCGCCGAGCTGCAGGCATCAGTAATGTTTCCAGGGAGTGTGAGGCTGGACCATCACTGTGGTCTGAAGGCTGCACAGAGCACAGGGAAGAGGCCCTGAACTGAGACACCTGCCTTTTATCTTGTGCAGAAAGGTTTCAAATCTGAGTGACAAGAACACTGCTCATCAGAACAAGGAACCACAGGCAGCGAGACATTCTTCGGAGTTTATTGGCAATAGTGAACATTATGTATAAGTGATCAACACCCATGCCCAGGCTGTGCAACTACTTTTAGTTAACTTTCCTAATCCTGCCGCTACGTCTTGGTGCTCCTCGGACATCCACAGCAGAGTTGGAGGCAGTCTGCTGGCTGTGATGTCCTGTCAGTGATGATGGCGGGCGTCCTCTGGAGGGCTGAGACTTGGTGGGCCCCGGCCTGCTTTCGGGGTCCAGCTGTGTGGCAGTGGCATCCTCCTTGGCCTGTGGGGCTGGAGCTGAAGAGGTCACAGGAAGAGGGGATTTGGAAGGGCCGGTCACTCCCAAAGTCACCAGGGTGGGTGGCCCCAGAGTGCGCACCTACTGACCCTCCTCCCTATGGGTGCCCGAGGACCCCTTGCTGACTCTGTGAGCAGAAGGGGTAGCTGGAGTGAAAGCTGCCCAGCACCCTACTCGCGTACACATTGTTGGAGGCCGACTATGGCGTCAGCGATGGAGTTAAGCCCGCGCAGCAGTGCACGAGTGACGTCCTGAACCAAAGTCTCCATGACTACCGCCATTCTGCTAGTGTTGACCTCAGTGCATCGCAATGCCGGTGTTATCACCTCAGCCTGAAGACAGATGGACTCCTCCATCATGCCTTGCAATCTAAGGAGTGCAGTGGACATACCTTCCTGATGTTCCTTAGCTTGTCTTTGCAGCTCCAGTAACTGTGACATGACTGAGTCCAGAAGCTTATCATCTGACTCGGACTCAGCAACATTCTAGCCTCCAGCAGTCCTCCGAGTCCCGGGGACATGGGAAGTCCCTGCCTCTGCCTGCTGTGGATCAGAAAGTTCGATGTGTTCACCAGATTGTGACTCTGAGGCTACTGTAAAGTTAGGTTCCACCTGTGCTAGTGGAGGGTGTGGGTGAGCGCTGTGACGGGACTTCAGGGAGGGTGCCTCCAGATTCCTCTTCAGAGGTTTCTTCGGGACTTGATTGGAGGCCCTGGGTCATGGACTCTATCAAATGTTTGCCAGATGTGCCTGCGAAAGCAAGGGAAGATAATTAGTGCATTGCAGTGGCCTATGAAAGAGGACACATCACTCATGGCATGGTCGCCTGATGGATGTTGCATTGTTGGATCCTCACTTGGTAGAGCAGTGCCAACCTCATTGTCAACACAGGACCAGTCCGGGTCATCGCTGTCCAGTTGGATGGCTCTGTTTTCGAATTCTGTCAGAACTTTGATCTCCCTCATCCCTCCACCTGTCTGCGATCTTTCCCTCCTATTGTGAGCCAGTTTGTCCTGCATGGATAGAGATGGGGAGAGTGTACCAGGACACCTGCCGGGCTAAATGATATGTATGCCTGGTCTGTGTGAGTAGTGAGTGGTCCCATGGACGGGATGAGGACAATGACGGTGTGTGTGAAAGAGTGAATGGTGATGTCCCTTGCACTGGCAATGAGTGAGGGCCCTGTGGATGTGTGCTGGGTTTGTGAGTGTGTGAGGTGGGAGTGATAAAAAGAGTGACTTACCCTGGCGGAACGGAAGAGATAATTCATCCTTTTGTGGCACTGGGTGGCCGTCCTCCTCTGCAGGGCATTGGCACAGACCACCAGTGCCACCGCCTCCCAAGCTGGGGTGGTGACTTTACTGCCCATCCTGCGGCCAGAGTGGGGGTATAGGACACCCTGGCGGGCCTCCATGGCATCCAGCAGTCGCTCGAGGGACCCATCGTTGAAGCGGGGGGGCTGCAGTCTTTTTCCCTTTGCTGGCCATGTCTCCTGGGTAGCGGTGGTGAGCTGATGGCGATGAGCAATTTGCTGGTGGCTGCCTTTTAAAGATGGCGGCCGGCATGATGTAACCGCGGATGGTGGAAGGGCAAATGAGAGCCCGCTTGTCATGGAAACAGCGTGTTTCATGGGAGTGAATAAAAAATGAGGTGGATTCGAGATGATACGGAGTGAAAACCCGCCATTTTCGTCGGCTGGTAGGACTCCATTTTCCCCACCAGCGACCGCACTTAGTGCAATTCTGGGAAAATTCCGCCCAACGTGTGGTCTAACCAAGGTTTGATACAGCTTTAGCACAACATTCCTACTTTTCAATCCTATCCCTCTAGAAATAAATTCTAGTGATTTGTTTGCTTTTTTTATGGACTTAACCTTTCTTTTACTTCGTTTGTGGGATGTGGGCATCGCTGGCTAGGCCAGCATTTATTGCCCATCCCTAACTGCCCTTGTCCAGAGGGCATTTTTAAGAGTCAACCACATTTCTGTGGGTTTGGTGTCACATGTAGGCTAGACCAGGTGAGGACAGCAGATTTCCTTCCCTAAAGGACATTCGTGAACCAGATGGGTAACCTCCATCACTACTTTCAGTAATATGTGTACCCAGATACTCTTTGGGCCACATTTAGATTCTCATTGTCCAAGTAATAAGTGACCTTCTTACTTCACTTGCCAAAATGTAATATTTCACATTTACCTATGTTGAAATTCATATGCCAATTTTACACCCATTATGCAATTTTATTAACATCTTCCAATTCATTGCTGTCCTCTTCGGTACTGACCACCCCCCACCACACCCAATCCCCCAAATTTGCTATCATCTACAAACTAAGAAATTGCGTTTTTAATTCAATAAGTTTAAATCGTTAATATGAATTGTTTGTAAACTGTGGTCCAAGCACTGATCCTTGTGGAACCTCCCATCTTCTGCCATTCTGAATAACTACTCCTGACCCCTAATGTTTGCTTTCTGTCTTGCAGCCAGCTAGCAATCCATTCTGTTATTTATATCTAATCTATGCTCTGACATTATTCATCAGTCTTTATGTGGCCCCTTTCCAAATACATCCCATCTACTACATTGTCTAATCTCTCTCTGTCACCTCGTCAAAGAATTCTATGAGGTCACGCAAACAAGACTTTTTCTGTTGAAATCCATGCTGAGTATTAATTACTTTGTTTTTGGTTTGCAGGAGCAGAATTTTGCCCCTGTCGGGGGCGGGTGGGCGGGGAGGCCACCGCCGCCCAAGATCGAGATCGGAAGGCGGTTTCACACTGGCGGGCCAATTAGGGCCCTCCCAGTGTGAAACGTGAGCGGCAGCGCTCAGTGCTGCCTGTGCGGGGTGGGGAAGAGGGCGAGCAGTGCGAGCATGAACTTTGCGAGTGGCTGCTTGAGAATCTCCCTCAGGCACAGAGCTGCCTCAGGGAGATGAAGGGTTTTAAAAAATAATAAGGAAGAAATGAAAAATGTTATAAAACATGTCTCCTCACGTGAGTCTGTCACATGAGCAGGGACACGTTATTCATTAAATTTTAAAATTTTAATTTTATTTCTATTTGCTTTAGGAAACCTCTTCCCGCCTGTGGTTGAGGTTTCCTAAAAAGTGCAAAGGCTGTGTGACCTTTCCGCCTGCCCGCCAACCATAAGGTTGTACGGGCAGCGAAGAATTTCTTTTAATTACCTCATTAATAGGCCTTTTAATTGTCCGGCGCGCACTCACCGATCGAAATATCGCGTGACTGTGCATTGACGTCGGGATGCTCGCCCGATGTCAACACGCATCATTTTACGCTCGAGTGGGTTGGGCGTGGGCCCGTCGATGTAAAAATTTTGCCCCAGGTGTTTTTTTCTATTTCTTTCCTTCAATAGCAATTCCTTTATCTTTCCTACACACAATGTTAGTGAACTTGTTTATTGTTCCCTGAACAGATTCTATCTCCCTTCTTAAATATAGAATAATGTTAGCGTATCCAGCAGGATTCTGGCACTTCACCTTTTTGTAACAAATTATTAAATATGTGCAATAGAGCCTCTGCTATCCCTTCCCTAGATTATTTTAAAAAGCACCAATGCAATCTGCCTGGACTTCCGATTAAACACTAACATTTACACAGGCACCCGCACTGCTGAATAAAGGCTAAATTGTACATGGGCAAACCTCAACTCCTGGTTAAAAACTGAACTGTACACTGTAAAACTTTGTGTAAGTCTAAAATTGGTAGCCTGTTTTATATGTCTGATATTAATTCTATAGATCGATGAAGAGCTGAAGGGGAAGAAAGTGGGGTCTTTTTTGAATTGAATTGGCATTACAAAGATGTACAATTGATGCTGAAAGATTGGAACTGAGTCAGCCCTTCATGGTTTTGACACCTCTGACTACATTCATTGGCTAAGGTCTTGAAAGGAGCTACAGGGGTTCAGGTAGAGGCTGTTCATTGGAACTCCCACTGGAAATCTCCTCTGGGATTCTCCCAATCGACCATGATAATGGTTGCCCTGAAAGATTTTTATTGCTAAGTAAAGTAGGCAGCACTGCACGGCAGAATATCTTGTAGATGTCCCTCCTCTAAATGTTCTGAAGGCACATGAACTGAGGGAGTCACGTAAACCGAGGGATTTGGTCACATAAGCTGAGGAGGTCAGTCATCGAGTAACAAACTGGGGACTGGCTTCACTTAACAGATTTTTATACAAACTGAATGCCATTAAGAAGCCCGCGTTGATGATTTTGAAAGGTGTGTTGACCTTGTAAAACTCTTTTAATACAGAGCCCCAAAAAACTCAAACATTTCCATGTTTTTTAAATCCTGATTTCCCCCAACATGGCTTGAACCACAGGGTGCAGTTACAAAGCAGGCAATGAGCATTACTTTTCACTACACATAGAGTTCAACCACCATGGTACATGAAACTGAATGCGTCAATGAATCGATTTGTAAATTAATTACAGTGGTACTAATACATTCACTAAATGTTGCTAAACTCATCTTCTCTATCAGAATGAATAAAAACATTTGAATTTACATAAAATATGATATTTTTTTGATACATAAAAGATAAGAGAGAGGCAAAAGTGGACATTGGGCCGCTGGAAAATGTGCTGGAGAAGTAGTAGTGGGGAACAAAGAAATAGCGGAGGAACTGAATAGGTACTTTGCGTCAGTCTTCACAGTGGAAGACACGAGTGACATCCCCAATGTTCAAGGGAGTCGGGGGGCAGAGGTGAGTATGGTGGCCATTACCAAGGAGAAGGTGCTAGGAAAACTGAAAGGTCTGAAGGTGGATAAATCACCTGGACCAGATGGATTACACCCCAGAGTTCTGAAGGAGATAGCTGAAGAGATAGTGGAGGCGTTAGTGGTGATCTTTCAGGAATCACTGGAGTCAGGGAGGGTCCCAGAGGACTGGAAAATCACTAATGTAACCCCCCTGTTTAAGAAGGTAGTGAGGCAAAAGACGGGATATTACAAGCCGATTAGCCTGACCTCGGTCGTTGGTAAGATTTTAGAGTCCATTATTAAGGATGAGATTTCAGAATACTTGGAAGTGCATGGTAAAATCGGGCAGAGTCAGCATGGTTTCATCAAGGGGAGGTCATGCCTGACAAATCTGTTAGAATTCTTTGAGGAGGTAACGAGTAGGTTAGACAAAGGAGAGCCAATGGATGTTATCTACTTTGTCTTCTAGAAGGCCTTTGACAAGGTGCCGCACAGGAGGCTGCTCAGTAAGATAAGACCCCATGGTGTTAGAGGCAAGGTATTAGCATGGATAGAAGATTGGCTGTCTGGCAGGAGGCAGAGAGTGGGGATAAGGGGGTCCTTGTCAGGATGGCAGCCGGTGACTAGTGAAGTTCCGCAGGGGTCAGTGTTGGGACCACAACTTTTCACTTTATACATTAATGATCTAGATGAAGGAACTGAGGGCATCCTGGTTAAGTTTGCAGATGATACAAATATAGGTGGAGGGACAGGTAGTTTTGAGGAGGTGGGGAGGCTGCAGAAGGATTTGGACAGGTTAGGAGAATGGGCAAAGAAGTGGCAGATGGAATACAACATGGGGAAGTGTGAGGTCATGCACTTTGGTAGCAAGAATAGAGGCATGGACTATTTTCTAAATGGGGAGAGAATTCAGAAATCTGGAGTGCAAAGGGACTTGGGAGTCCTAGTCCAGGATTCTCTTAAGGTTAACTTGCAGATTGAGTCGGTAGTTAGGAAGGCAAATGCAATGTTGGCATTTATTTCGAGAGGATTAGAATATAAAAGCAAGGATGTGCTGCTGAGGCTTTATAAGGCTCTGGTCAGACCATATTTAGAATATTGTGAGCAATTTTGGGCCCCGTATCTCAGGAAGGATGTGCTGGCCCTGGAGAGGGTCTAGAGGAGGTTCACGAGAATGATCCCAGGAATGAAAGACTTAACATATGAGGAATGTTTGAAGACTCTGGGTCTATTCTCGATGGAGTTTAGAAGGATGAGGGGGGATCTGATTGAAACTTACAGAATACTGAAAGGCCTGGATAGAGTGGACTTGGGGAAGATGTTTCCATTAGTAGGAGAGTCTAGGACCCGAGGGCACAACCTCAGAGTAAAGGGAAGACCTTTTAGAACAGAGATGAGGAGAAACTTCTTTAGCCAGAGAGTGGTGAATCTATGGAATTCATTGCCACAGAAGGCTGTGGAGGCCAGGTCATTGAGTGTATTTAAGACCGAGATAGATAGGTTCTTGATTGGTAAGGGGATCAAAGGTTACGGGGAGAAGGCGGGAGAATGGGGTTGAGAAACTTATCAGCCATGATTGAATGGCGGAGCAGACTCGATGGGCCGATTGGCCTAATTTCTGCTCCTATGTCTTATGGTCTTATGGTCTTATAATAAATCCTGTACTTCACTCTACAGAAATAAGCCACATACAGTGTGTGCGTGTATCTGCGTGAGGTACTGATATAAGGGTCCTTCCCTCACTCTCCAAACTGGAGTATGCCTAACTTTACGGATGGAATTGCTGTATAGTCAAGGTGATAATGGGTGGTACTGCTGTATAGTCAAGGGGATAACAATTTTGCAAACACAGAAGTGATTTGTGTCGAACAGGATAGGGTTGAAGCATTATACATAGCCATCTATTCCATGATTCAACTGCTCTGACTGAGCTCCAATTCCACAATGTCCTTTCATCCTATCACCCTTACTGATGGTCAAGGATGGAGGCACTGCTTCTGTCAGCCAGCAGACCCATAGCTCCAAACAAGGTCACCCTGCAAAGTTACCTCCTCAATGTTCGTGTCACAAAGCAAACTGTACTCAGGTTCTTCTTTCCAGATGGAGGTTGTGCATGAGGTTAACAGAATGATTTTTAATTCTGAAGAATAATCATTTCTCCAGTGCTGAAGTAAGTGGTTTTTATTCCAAGTCCAATTATGAATTAAGAGTGAAGCTCAAGTGTAATTCTGTGATACTCTGTGTGTGCTTTTTCCCTGTGTCCAGATAATAGTTTCTGGATGATAATTTGATGCTTGTCTGGTATTCTGTTCATCTCCTCCATTTTAAACACTGTGTCTTCGGTTATGAATCATCGTAAAAATATGAGTGAGGTCGAGAGTATTCATCATCAAGTCACAAAACCCTTTGTTTTTCTTGGCTCCTTCAACAAACTCTTCAAGAGAAAGTTCCCCTGCAAACAAACATTGCCAAAGGGAATATAATTCAGGTCTGCAGATAATGAAAGGTGTAGGCAAACTGGGAGGAAACAAATGATTTAACTTGGCCAATGAAGAAGAAATGAAGACTTCAACAACAACTTATGTTTATATAGCAGCCTTAATGAAATAAAGTCACTTACAGAAAACTATAAAGCAAAATTTGGCACTGCACTATATAAGGTGATTTATACAGCAGATGACCAATAGCTGGATTAAAGAGGTAGGTTTAAGGGAACTCCTTAGAGACAGGTAGAGATTCCGAGAGGTTTAGGGGGAGAATTCCAGGGTTTAGGGCCTAGACAGCTGAAAGCCTAGCCACTAATGGCGAAGCAAGTAAAATTGGCTTACATATATATAAGCTGCCTTTCACAAGTCATCCCAAAGCATTTCTAGACAATGAAGTACCATTGAATTGCAGTTACTGTTGTAATGTGGGAAACGGAGCAGCCATTTTGTGCCTGGCAGGCTCCCAAAAAAATTACCAGATAATGTGATGTTGGTTGAGGGATGAAGATTGGCCAGGACACTGGGGAGAAATCCCATGCTCTTTTTTGATATAGTGCATGGGATCTTTTATGTTCCACCCAAGAACACAGCGGGGTTTAACAGCTCATCCAAAAAACTGCACCTCTGACAGTGCAGCACTCCCTCAGCACTGCACTAAAACGTCAGCCTAGATTTTGTGGTCAAATCTCCGGACTGGGATTTGAATGCACAATCTTCTGAATCAAGGTGAGCCACGTGGATCAGGTCTGATCCTTAGTCTCGATGGGTTGGTTGACCTCAGTTGGCATAGAGACAGAAGTGCTGGATTTGCTGTCAGCATCCTGGTTCCCACTCCTGATTTCTGTCTAGCAACAACTGCTGGAGGAGTCCATCTGCCAGTCAGGTGAATAACAGGGCCAGGCTCACTGCAATGTCTCAAACAGTCAAGTAACTATGTCAATAATCATGATTCAGGCTCACACATGAAAAGATGATGCTTGGGCCTAATGGACAATCAGTGCTTGTGGAGTTCTACTCAAGCAAGGAGTCCATGAATTCAGGAGGAGTTTGGGTCAGAAAAGGCTGAAAATAAAAAGGAAAACCTACTCACCATCTCCGTTGACATCAATACTGTCAAAGACTTGATTTGTGTACTCTTCCGCTGGCATGTCCTGTTCACAACCATTAATGACACGGATAGCCTGGGAGACAAAGTTACAACATACAAATCAGTGATCTACAGAGATGGCATTAAGTGAAAGACAGATACCAGAAGCGAGAGATTGTAGTTATTAAGAAAGACTTGAAAATAGAAGCTTCTTCACTGAAATAGAGAAGGTTAACTTGAGGTAGGGTCAGGAGTTGCCTAATTCAAAAAAGGGCTTCAAAAAAAGGTCTTGAGAGGATAAATAGTGGAAGGTTGCTCCCAATAGGTGGAAAGTCATAACAAGAGGGCACAGACTGAGGATTATCACTGGAAGAATGAAGGGTGGAATTTGGAAGAAATGTTTTCTCGTAGAGGTTGATTATAACATGGATTGTTTTACCACAAGTGAATGTCGAGGCAGAGACTCATTTAGAGAATTTTAGAGGAATTAGACAAGGACTTGAAAAGGAAAGAAAATTTGGAATGAGCAGGGAGTGAAATTAGAATGGACAGTCCCAGTGGAAGAGCTAGCACTGGCACATTCATGATGGGCCGAAAGGCCTCCTGTACTAATCTTGCTAATCAATCAAGATAATATACATCCTTCAGAGAGTCGTTACAGATGAGCCATTTCCACAGCTCATAACCTCTTCAATGGACAAACACTCATTAATTGATATAACAAAGCATGAGATGAGAAGAGGCCATTCAGCCCACAAAACTAATTCCTTTTATGGATTATATACGATCTACTTTCTTATCTACATCCTCACTCGTGTTCATTCCTAAACAAAAGTACCCCCCGGGCCTGAATTTTGTGCTTGTCGGGTGCGCTTGATTGGCAGGCCTGAAAGCAGCTGTGATTTCTACTTCCAGCCGCGATTGGACCCCGAACACAATTTTCAATTAAGGACCAGCCAATGTGAATGTGCCCAGGCATTGGCAATGCGATGGCAGCAGGTGCGGGAGCGAGGCGAGCACCGGATCCACTGGGGACCCAGCGGGGCATTTAAAAACTGCAGAGCCAGCTCCCTGAAAGCTGCCAGGAGGTTTTGAGGAGCCTCAGGGAGCTGTCTTGGAGAGAATTTTGAAATTTGCAGGAGTTCTGGCCTCAGCACCCATTGGGCAAGCAAGGCAGGAGGGCAATGCTAGTGGGCACTCTGCCCCTCCACCCACCCCGGTTCTCAGACAAGTGCCTGCGTACTCTAGTGGTGGCAAGGTTGGTATGGTGTTGAGGTAGAGGGCGGATTAATGAATGCACTTTGTTCCAAACAGAAGAGAAGCAATAATGCTGTGGAGCACAGATCTTTGGGTGATGGGGTGGCCAACCTGCTCATACTGATCAAATTTGAGATGGACGCCCTCAAGTTAGAATGGCAGCAAGGAGCAAGGTCCTCAGGTCGCAGGAAGGCAGGGGTGTCAGAGGAAGATAAGAGTCCAGTGGGCAGGTGTAAGACTGGTAGAGAGTGCAAACAATGTAAGGTCGTCTCATCTCAAATGAAGACTTCTAAGCAAGAGTTCCCAGCGTTCCAGCAATCACGATGCCACCATGATGCGGTTGTCCATAGTCTCAACTGCCCGCCTAAGATGCACATTGACTATGGGATGATTGTTAATACTGACATATTGTCTTCCTCCCTCAGATGAGCCATCCTCCAGAGGCTGCCGGGAGCCCAAGGACCCTCCCTTGACTCCTGAAGAGGAGCCACAGACAGATCCACCAATATCATGTCCTCTCTCGCTACCAGGCACCTGTGCAGATACAAGCATGTTGGTTTTTCAGCTCAGATGGGAGTGCACTGTTGGGAGGGCCCAGTACACTTGCATGAGGAGCTGGCGGAGGCCTAGGGTGCCAGATGTTGGAGGACTACTGTAGACAGGACGATGCTGAGTCCGTGGTAGATGATGAGCCCCTGGAGTCATCCATCAGGCGGCAGATTCTGGATGTCCAGCGGGATGTGCGGAAAGATCTAGCGGACAACCCTGAGGGTCTGCGTGCCATGGTCTTTGTCATGGAGGAACCCATGAGGAGCTTGATCACCGCGTTGACCCTGAGCACCGAGTGCACTGCCTCCTCCATTGAGAGAGTGGCAACTCTCATGGAGAGGCAGCTCCAGGAACAGAATAAGGGGTTCCTGGGGTTGCGCTCGGACCTGCAAGCCCACACACTGCCAGTGACCTCAGGAGGTCACTGCCAGTGCGAGAGATGAGTGAGGCACTTAGTCTCTATGCAAGGTGCCTGTCCATCAATGGTGAGCAGGGAGGTCCAGACGTACCTCACGCTGGTGGATGAGCTGCCTGTTGTCTCTGTGGGCTCCTCTCACAGTGCTCTGGATGAGGGCAGTAGCTGCTCCGCCCCCGCTACCAGTAACCATAACATCTAATGAGGCTACGACGACTGAGCAGTACCCAGCCATGTCGCTGGTCGCACACTCCCAGGCAGAGCCTGCTCAGGCCCTGCCGGCCAGAGGATGACCTCCAAGATCATCAGAGCCGAATCGGCAGCAGAGTCAGCAATTTGCCTCCAATGCCGCTGCCAGTGACAGTGGGGGTGGGGGGTGGGTTATCAGGACACAGCACTTGCTGTGTAAGCTTAAGACACTGTCAGCACAGGATGGGGTTTTCACAGGTGACATTTTTTCATTTCATCAGTGTTATGTATTGTTTTTGTGTGACAGTAGCAACAAAATTATGTTATGTTCCTTTTTTGCAACTCTGGAAAAGATATAAATCTAGAATTTGTCCCAATACCCTGAGTTGTCCTTCATGTTCTCCACAGGTGCGGACCTCATCGGTGCCTCATGATAGACGGCAGGGGCAGCAAACTTTATGACAGAGGCTGTGAAGTGACATTGGCCTCAGGGGGTTTCCTCTGCAGAAATGGGTGTGAAGGAGGCGGTGCACTTGCCGTGAGAGCGAAGCCATGCCTTGGCAGCCTAGCTGAAATTGCATTGAATCAAGGCCTCCCTGATGTCCCTGCCTCCCTGAAGGTTCCTCAAGTCTGCCTCCATGTCCTCACCCTGTGCCTGCCTGGCCTTCTCATCAGATCCATCAGTAGAGTCATCCTCTGAGGCCTGTGGAGCTGCTTCACTGTCCTCATCCTCCAGTGGGCTCCCCCTTGACAGTGCCAGATTATGCAGAGCGCAGCAGACAATGACTATAAGCGACATGCACTCTGGAGGATATTGCAGTGTACCCCCTGATGGTCCAGGCAGCGGAACCTCATCTTCAGCAGCCCAATTGTCCTCTCTACCACCGCCCTTGTGGAGGCATGACTTCTGTTGTACCTCTCTTCTGCCTCTTGTCCTTGGGTGCTGGAGTGGTGTCATGAGCTACCTATTCAAGGGATAGCCTTTGTCACCCAGCAGCCAGCCATCCAGCCAAGCCACAGCCACGAACAGCCTTGGCACCCAGGAGTGTCAGAGGATGTATGTATCATGAGAGATGCCAGGGTATCTTGCACAGACCTGCAGAATCTGAGTCTTGCAGTCACATACTACCTGCACGTTCTTGGAGTGAAAGCTCTTTCTATTCACGAAAGCAGCCGGCTGACCCGCTGGCGTCTTGATGGCCACATGAGTTCAGTCTATGGCGCTGAGGATGCGGGGGAACCCAGAAATTGCTGCAAAGCCTCTGGCTCGCTCAGCCTGGCTGGCTTTGTCCATCCGGTAATGAATGATGGTCATGATCCGTCTGAAAAGAGTGTCAGTGACCAGCTTGACGCAACTGTGGACAGCTGATTGGGACACTCCACGCAGATCCGCCACTGACCCCTGGAAAGATCCGGATGCGAAAAAAATTGAGGGCTACTGTGACCTTTAAAACCATTGGCATTGGGTGCCCGCTCACACAGTTGGAGGCGATCTCTGGCACAATCATCTGGCATATGGATGCGTAGTGTCCCTAGAGAGGCAGAGCTTCCTGCGGCTCTGGACCTCAGACATGTTGAGTTAGTTGGATTGCTGCCTGTACACTCTGGCAGCAGGATAATGGTGTCCTCTGTGGTGCCTTCTGCCTTGCTCTCTCTGCTGGCCCTGCACCCCCTGTGCCTGCGCCTCTCCTCCCACAGGTCACTGCCAGGGATGCTGCCTGCAGACACCTGGCCCCCTCTCCCTCCTGTCCCTCTCTTCCTCTTCAGAAGAGGTTCCACCAGCAGAGTAAACAATCCCCATCTGCTGAAATGCAGGTGGCACTGTCTTGTGCACTGAAGGCTGCATTCAGCAGAAATCCCCCAAGAGAGTTGACAAACAAAAGAGTCCTCAAAACAAAGCTAACAAAGCAGACTTTAGCAGAAACCACAGGAAAAGGTATGAAATCTCAGCGCTAAAGCATCAGCAAACTTTCACCTGAACTCCTAACAACTCATACAGCCAATGATCTGGTTCCCTTTTATCCTGCCCTTGGATGAGAAATGGCAAAAAAGCAGATTGGCGCTGCCTGTGTGACAAGCGCTAAATTGTGTGGACAACGTAAAATTAGGATCAGTTGGGTTGTTAATGGGCTTAACTGCCCGTTTAATTGTCGGCAGGTGCGTGCAGGAGCCCACTAACCGTAATGTTGCACGCGAGCGCTAAGATGTTGGGATGCACATCCGACATCTTCTCGCGCAATTTCATGCGATTTCGGGTTGGGCATATGCCTGATCATTCGTAAAATTCTAGCCCTGGTCTTCAGATATATCTGTCCAATCTATGTTCCTCTTTGTCCACTGTTAACCAGTTCCCTTCCCTGACCTGTTACAGGGTTTCTGCATTTCAGGTACCATCACACACAATCCTATCATTTATATCTCTATTTAATCCTCAATCCTTTTGCCAATCATGTATTCACCCTGTTTATTAAAGGTGTCATTTCCTTAGCATTAACTGATTTATCTGGGAACCTATTATAATACAACCCTGCCATTCATTTGGCACATTGCAATTGCCAAAACATCTCAAAGTGCTTCAAACAATGAGTGGCTGATTACCACCTACCACTCCCGTCCCCGCCTCCCTCCCCTTCAGCTAATGAATCAGTACTCCTCCATGTTGAACACCAATTGGAAGAAGCACTAAGGGTGGCAAGGTCACAGAATGTACTCTGGGTGGGGGACTTCAATATCCATCACCAAGAGTGGCTCAGTAGTACTGCTACTGACCGAGATGGCTGAGTGCTAAAGGACATAGCTGCTAGGCCGGGTCTGTGGCAGGTGGTTAGGGAACCAACAAGAGGGAAAAACCTATTTAACCTTGTCCTCAATATTCCACCCATCACAGTTGAGCCTGTCCATGATAGTATTGATAAGAGTGACCACTGCACAGTCCTTGTGGAGACTAAGTCCCATCTTCACATTGAGGATATCTTCCACCATGTTATGTGGCACTACCACCATGCTAAATGGGATAGATTTCGAACAGATCTAGCAACTCAAATCTAGGCATCCATGAGGTGCTGTGGGTCATCAGCAGCAGCAGAATTGTACTCAGCCACAATCTGTTATCCCATGGCCTGGCATATCCCCCACCTTACCATTACAATCAAGTTGAGGGATCAACCTGGTTCAGTGAAGGCAGGAGGGCATGCCAGGAGCAGGACCAAGCATACCTAAAAATGAGGTGTCAACTTGCATGCCAAAGAACGGAAGCAGCATGCAACAGACAGAGCTAATCGACCCCACAGCCAACAGATTAGATTTAAGCTCTGCAGTCCTGCCACATCCAGTTGTGAATGGCGGTGGACAATTAAACAACTAACAGAAGGAGGAGGCTACACAAATATCTCCATCCTCAATGATGGGAGAACCCAGCACATCAGTGCAAAAGACAAGGCTAAAGCATTTTCAACAATCTTCAGCCAAAAGTACCAAGTAGATGATCCACATCAGTCTCCTCCTGAGGTCCTCAGCATCACAGATGCCAGTCTTCAGCTAATTCAATTCACTCCACGTGATACGACGAAAAGGCTGAAGGCACTGGGTGTTGCAAAGGTTAAGAGTACTAACAACATTCCAGTGATAGCAATGAAGACTTGAGTTCTAGAACCATCTGCACCCCTAGCCAAGCTGTTCCAGTATGCCAACAACACTGGCATCAACCCAGCAATCTGGTAAATTGCCCAGGTATGTCTTACCCACAAAAAGCGGGACAAATCCAACCTAGCCAATTACCATCATCAGTTTACTCTCTATTATCAGCAAAGTGATGAAAGGGGTCATTGACAGTGCTATCAAGTGGCACTTGCACAGCAATAACCTGTTCACTACTGCTTAGTTTGGGTTCTGCTGGGGCCACTCAGTTCCTGATCTAATTACAGCCTTGGTTCAAACATGGATAAAAGAGCTCAAAAGATTAGAGTGACTGCCCTTGACATCAAGGCAGCATTTGATTGAGTGTGGCATCAAGGAGCCCTAGCAAAACTGGAGTCAATGGAAATCAGGGGGACAACTCTCCGCTGGTTGGAGTCATACCTAGCACAAAGGAAGATGGTTGTTGGAGGTCAATCATCTCAGTCCCAGGACATCGCTGCAGGAGTTCCTCAGGTTAGTGTCTGAGGCATAACCATCCTCAGCTGCTTCATTAATGACCTTTCCTCCATCATAAGGTCAGAAGTGGGGATGCTTGTTGATGATTGCACAATGTTCAGCCCCAGTCACGATCCTCAAGCAGTCCGTGTCCATATGCAGGAAGACCTGTACAACATTCAGGCTTGGGCTGATAAGTGGCAAGTAACATTCATGCCACACAAGTGCCAAGCAATGACCATCTCCAACATGAGAGAATCTAACCACCTTCCACTGACATTCAATGGCATTACTATTGCTGATTCCCCACTATCAACATTCTGGGGATTGCCATTGACCAGAAACTGAACTGGACCGGCCATATAAATTACTGTGGCTACAAGGGCAGGTCAGAGGCTGAGAATTCTGTGGCAAGTAACTCACCTCCTGACTCCCAAAGCCTGTCCACCAACTACAAATCACAAGTCAGGGGTGCAATGGAATATTTTTCACTTGCCTGGTTGAGTGTAGCTCCAACAACACTCAAGAAGCTCGACACTATCCAGGACAATGCAGCCTGCTTGATTGGCACCCCATCCACCACCTTAAATATTCATTTGCTCCCCCCGCAATGCACAGTCGCAGCAGTGTGTACCATCTACAAGATGCACTGCAGCAACTCATCAAGGCAGTTTTACCAGCACCTTCCAATGCCATGATCTCTTAACACCTAGAAGAGCAAGGGCTGCAAATGCATGGGAACACCATGACTTGCAAGTTCCTCTCCAAGCCACACACTATCCTGACTTGGAGCTATATCACCGTTCCTTCACTGCTGTTGTGTCAAAATCCTGGAACTCCCATCCTACAGCTCTGTGGGTGTACCTACACTAGATTGTGCAATCATTACACTAGCACAGTCTCTGTTGTTTTATAGGCAAATGTGGCAGCCCTTCTGCACCAGTAATCTCAAATAGCCAGATGGCTGAGGGAAGGATATTGGCCAGGACACTGGGAGATCGCCCCATTTCTCCTCCAATAGTGCATGGGATCATTGGTGTCCATTTGATCAAGAGAGAAGGCCACAGTTTTAATGTATAAATAGCACCCTAATAATAGCACCCCTGACCATCCAGCATTCCCTGAGTGCAGCACTGGAGCGCCAGCATAGATTATGAGCTCATATCCTGGAAAGGGGTTTGAATCTGCAACCTTCTCACTGAGAGAGGGAGAATACTATCAACTGAGACAAGCTGATACAATACCACATCTCCTACTTCATTGAGGAAAAATATTTCTTCCAATCTCCACTGTCACTTGTTAATTTTATCAACTCCTCTAGATCTGAGCTCAGTTCCACAAACGGAGCGGGAAGGAGAAAAGATCATCTAAATAAAAATTGCCGCAAAGTGAAACTAGGGGCCATAAATACAAGATGGTCACTCATAAATCTAACAGGGAAATATAGAGTATTTTCTTTATTCAGTGAGTGGTTAGACTTCAGAACCTGCTACCACAGCAAATGGCTGAGGCAAACAACTCAGATATTTTCAAAAGGAAACTAGAAAGTGTATGAGAGAAAAATGAATAGAAAGATATGTTGAAAGGGTGAGATGGGATGGATAGAATGAGAAGAGACTCTTGTCAAGTATAAACTCCACAGACTCATTGGCCCCAATGGCCTATTTCTGTGATGTATATTCTATGTAATCCAATTGTTGGTTCACATCATAGGATCAGGAGTCAGCCATTCTCACTGCCTCCTGCAATCTTAATGTAGGAATGTGTTCACTTGTGAAAATCTTCCTGGAAATGACTTCTTACCTTAATTATGTGGAGCAGTTCATGCCTGTCAATGCAGCCATTGCCATCCACGTCATAGAGCTTGAAGTACCAGCGCAGTTTCTGTTCCATTTTACCTCGAAGAACTAAACTAAGGGCAGCCACATATTCCAAGAAGTCAATGTATCCATCCTGCAACCAGCAAACAGAAAGTGTTCAGGCGTACTGCCCTAAGTTCCCCAGCATGATTCCAGCAAAGTTCAGGGAAGGTGTTCCAGAAGTGGGCCTTTGGTGATGTGGAGGCGTACCTTCAGAGCCCCAACCCCCAAAGACCCCAGAAATGCCAGTGTTCAATGTTTGGCCGGGGAAAAGGGTTGATGGAAGGGTGGAATTGCCAGAATTTCTCCCTTGCAATGGTAAGTGCCCTATTTTTGGGCAGGCTGAGACTGTGCCCCGAAAACAAGGCTACTGAAACTGCCATGTAAAGCTAAGCACCACTGTATCTGGATCCCATGTGGATGCTCCCTAAATTATAGGGGCTTCTTAATTCAGCCTCCAGATATAATTTCCGCAGTTCTGCCTCACCTCTATACAGCAAATTTGGATGTTCAGCTACCCATCCATCCAACAGTATTTTACTTCAGTCCCTAAATGATATTTTTGGTGTTTGCAACTGTGCCTCACTCCGTGGAGCTGAATCTTACAGAATGGCAAAAACCCAAGGATTAATGAATACTCTGTGTTGAGCTAACAGGCTTCATGAACCCTTTGCTGGGAAGGAACATTAAACCAAGATCTTGGCGGCCCCATTGCTGTGCCTGGTGCCCTGCATTGTAAACCATAACCCTTCATTTAGTGTCCTGTTTGCAATCTTGGTGTCATTTTTGACCCCTAGGTAAGCATCCAACAGCATATTTGTGTCATCACTAAGATCACTTATTTCTGCCTCCATTATATTGCCCGATTTTGCCCCTGCCTCAGTTCATCTGTTGCTGAAATTGTCATTCATGCCTTTGCTACCTCTAGACTTGACTATTTCAACACACTTGTGGTTGGCTTCTAACATTCTACCCTCAGTAAGCTTGAGGTCATCTAAAACTCTGCTGCCGCGATCTTTCTCATACCAAGTCTTGTTCACCTAACAACTCTGTGTTCACCAACCTACATTGGTTCCTGATCAAGTAATGCTTCAATTTTAAAATTCTCACTATTGTTTTCAAATCTGCCATACTCTTGCCCCTAATCTCCTTCAGTCCCACAACCCTCCAAGATATCTCATTCTGACCTCCTAAGCATTCCCAATTTTAATTGCTCTACCATTGCTGGCCATGTCTTCAGCTGTGTAGACCCTAAACTCTGGAGTTCCCTACCTAAGCCTCTTCCACTTGCTTTCCTCCTTTAAGACACTCTTGAAATCCTACTGTATGACCAAGCTTTTGACCATCTGGCCTAATATTGTCTTATGTGATTTGGGATTAGACCAGATGCGGAAGTCCCACGCCCATTTCCAACAGATCCAATGTTAGCTGGTTGTGTAAGGGTCAGAGGGTGATTCACACAGGCTGAAAATGCAAACTCAACCGATCTATTTGAACTAAGTGCTGACTTCAAACAGACCACATTTTGGCTGTTCCAAGGGCCTTTACCCACAGTTGAGGAAGTCACAAATTTATGGAATAAATGTAAATCCTCTTGAAGTGTGGATAAGGTCTGTTAAAATTTTTTTTTAATCCCCTGCTCTTTAAACTTGAAAAAAACAGGCCTAAGCTGTCAGCGAGAATTTTAAAAAAACAGCACCTGCTGAACTGCTTTGATTGACAAGCAATCTGGTGTAGGTTCGAAAAAAAAATTACCACATGTTCCATAGTTTCATTGGAGATCTTTGTTGACATTTCCTTAGGGCTGTTATTATATAATTATTATTGCTTGGCTGAGTTTTAAATGATATAATTCTCGCAGCAGGGGTTTCTGAATTCACAATTTGTTGACAGTTTAAAGTCTATTAAAGGATTTCAGATGTAGCTCCTGAATAAACGTTTGTTTTTATAACAGATTAACCACTTGAGGAGATGTAAAAGATTCAAATGGGTTTCATGAATGGGAGTTGGGGGGCATGAGTTGACATGGAGGTGGTTTGGGAATATGAGGGGGCATGGGGGTGGGATGAGAGGGGGTGAGGGCTAGAGAGCTTAACAGCTTCTAAAACGACTGGTGCCAGAGAACCGAGGTGGGCCTTCTAACCAGACTGACTTGGCACTCACCCCTCTCCAGGGGTCAACAGGCTTGACTCTATCCCACCCCTGCCTCCTTGGAGTGAAAATTGGATCTAATGGGGTTCTTTAAACCGAGGCGGGTCTGCCTAGTTGGGAAATTTCCCAACTTGAGCTACCTGCCTTGGTAGTGAAAATCCAGCTCTTTGTGTCTAATTTGGGATATTTTAAATTGTTAAAGATGCTATATAAATATAAGGAGTTCAGAGAGCAATTCTGAAATATGTTGACTGAGAATACAGAGACATTAACAATATATGTGGTAGTAATGTGTATTTGCACTCTGACAAATAGGTTCAAATTCACCATTACAATCCCTCACATAGTGAATGTCTGGTCTGTGCACAGCACACTTCATCTCTCTCCATCATCCATCTCACCTCTGATACCTACCTTATTCCACCCCACCCCATTACCCACGTTTCGATACCTCTTTCCATTAGGTAAAGTTTTTGAAACAATTTGACTTTCCCTCTCCTTACCTTATTCATATCAAAAGTCTTAAACATCTGTTCAATGTAGGCATCGGCTTCCTGGGTCAATCCCTTAAGGCCGAAGAACTGTTTGAACTCGTGCAGAGCCAGCTGTCCTGATGGGCACTCAATCATGAACTTCTTGTACCAGTGGTGGAGCTCCACAGCCTGCAGGTCATCCACTGTGGTGCCTTGCGAGTTTCCCATTACAGCTGTTGCTGCTAAACTGAGGTTCTCCAAGAGCACACACTCTTGGAAACGTTGAGGTGTGTTTGTCTCTCTTCTGAACTTCTTAGCCAATTTAAATGAGGGCTAAGTACAGCTCTGGCCAATTAGCTACTTTAATCTCCTCTGATAAGGATTTAAGATCTCAAGATATTTATAAAAACATATTGCCTAACCGGGAGGCAGGCCTGGATTATCACTGAGGTACAGTTGCTTCAGGACATACTGCAATCATCACTAATCAGCTGCACTTACCTGACAGCTCACCCTGGCTTTCATAAGCGCTCTTTCGCTCTGGCATTGTCTCTTTGTTCCTTTCATCCCCTTCTTCTTCTCAGACCTGTCAAGTCGCACCCACAAATTGACATTCACTTTAAAAAGCAATCTCCTCAGGTCTACCTCAGTTTTGAATATCAGTACTGCTCCCATGGGTTTAAGTCAGCATGTGAGCTCTCTTTGGAATGATACAATATGACTGGGCGAGCCACCAGGGCAGACTTGATAATCCAGTAGTTGATCCAGATGAATGTGTAATACTCCAGGCTTCTTTGGATGGTTGACTGGCCAGTGGGGGAACTCATCAGTTGGGGCAGGTCCTGCTCACCTTGTTCTGAATAACCTTTCAAACCAATGTCAAAACAATGAGGGTGATCCCAGCTTCATAAGCAGCTGGAATGCCATCAGTGCTTTGTGGGAGCATTTGGTTCTTTATAACCTTAAACCTCGCTCTCGCCCTTTTCTTGATGCTGGCACTCTCTTCGCTCTTCTCCCACAATCTCCTCTTTTCCCCCTTACAGGTGAGATGTTTGCTGTAAAATAGTTGTCCATAACTGTTCTAACTTGAATACCAATAGGGGATTAATTTAATTCAGGTGATGGGTATTGTCATTGGTTAGAGGTGCATGACGTGCAATATGTGTCTCTGTAAATAAAAAAAGTGTATAAAGACTATGTTCCTGAGTTCTATCCTTCATTGTCTGGCCATCAATAGTGGCGTAACGAGGGGAAATCTTTAACTATGCTTTAATCGCTCTTCCTAACATCTCATTTGTTTGCTCAGTATCAGTTTCTGGTTATACTTCTGGGAAGCACCTTGGGCAATTTTACTAGGTTAAAGGTTTTATAGAAATGTAAGTTGTTGCAATTGGTAACAGCACACTCAGTTTACAAATATATGATAAAGGACAGGACAATACCAACTTCACACATCACTCCTGATGGTGTGCCCCATAGCCAAAAGGTGATGGGGGGAGGTGGGGGTGGTGGCAGAATAATTCAGGTCAATTTAGGAAAATGTTTCTCTCTGACCCAGGAGAACAATGTAGCAAAGGCTAGGGGATCATAGAGACTGATGACACCAGTCCACAATGGCCCACATATGTTTACCAGAGAGGGAATGGATTTTTAGCATTTTCTGCCATATTTCTGATTACCAAATGCAGCTGAAGGGACATGCAGATAACCTGTCTCTAGCCTGCAATCAATACTCCATCTGAAAGTAATCACTTGCAGGTAAGCATGAGCCCTGTGGTGATGCTGCTATTGTAGGTTTATCACTGGGATGACTGCCACAGATAACAAGCCTATTAAAAAACATGTGTCTGGAATCTCCACAGAGTTGTCCCCAACTCCCACAGTAACTTCAGTGAAATCCCTGAAGAAAGGAACCAAATGGCTGAAGTTGGCAGGCCAAGCTGTTATCCAGGAGTTCTGCCAGTCATCTGCTGAACATTTAACTGCCCCTTCGGAGGTTTCTGTTAACTCTTCCCTTACCTCCTCATTGCCCATTTCTCCTCCCCCGCCAAACAGCAGCATCTGGAGATTTTTCTATACTGTTATTTCTATTCTGCACAAGGGTAACTTGTCTGTCATTCTGAAAAATAAATCAGAAAGGAGAATCGCCATTAGGTCCACAAATCTCCTGCCATAACTTCAGTGGGAGATCCTGGGAACTCCTGCATAAATAATAAAGACGGCCAATTTTAGGCATTTGCAACATTGCTTCAGAGATTCCGTTGATCTTTGTCTCATCCTGCAGTTGGAAGCAGCTAAAAAGTTAACACTGTTAGATCACCTACTGGAGATTATTAATAGCAATCGGATAAACTAGGCCATGCCAGTTGGATGTTATGGATAATCGGGCATTGAACAATCAACTATAAATAAATGTGCAGTCACCCTTGGTCAATGTACAATCTCTTGTAAATGGCAGTTAAGCTCAGCTCATTCGTTATGCAGCAACATTGGAAATTCCAAAGTCTCCAATTACAAGTGCAGCTCATTTGTTTGTAATTCTGTGTCCCATGGGACTTGGACCAGCGAACAATTTGACCTCATCAGCTTGGTCAATGCCACTCCAAAATCCTTTCTCCCCCAAAGATAAGCATAATCTTTCTTCAAACTAAAATCGCTGATCCCTGCAATTGACTTAATTGCTCAACCCTTACCCTCTCAATGGCAATCATATTTTTGCTGTGGTTAGTCGGCTTCAGCCATCCACAGGTCTCCAGATGATTCTGATCAGCAGGACGTCACTGCTGTTGTACCTTAATATTAGCGGTTATCATTGAGCTGATTGGTTTGAGTATTCCCCCTCTAGTGACAAAAACGTAGAGCTTATTATTCAGTCATTTCCCATGGATCCAACTGCTCCTACCTTCCACCTCTCTACCATGGCTATGCCACTGTTTCAGAGTGACAACAATGAATCTTGACACTTGTCTGTCTCTGTGGTGAAGTCTGATTCTATCTGTGACCGTGAACTATATTTTTAATAATATAAAGATGCATGGAATGAGAAAAATTCCTTCCGTCCATTAAGTCCATTCCTTCTACTTACCACTTAGTCAGAGGTTTCTGCCCAACTCCTTTCATCTCTGCAGGCAGTGTTTGGTAGAGTTTCTCCTTGCCTCATTTTGAGATACATTAAGATAATCTTCTAAACATCTTTCAATTTCTACACTCTAAATGATACGTTCTTGGAAACATGGCAGCCAATTCGCACATAGCAAGTTCCGACAAACAGCAAGGTGATAATGTTTTGGTGATGTTGATCAAGGGACAAATATTGGGCAGGATACAAGGGATAACCCTCCTGGTCCTCTTCAAAATAGTGCCATAATAGTGACAGCTTGTATAACGTTTCATTGGAAAGATGGCACCTCAATGGCAGAGCACTCCCTCAGCACTGAGTGTTAACCTTGATATGTGCTCAAATCCTAGAATGGGACTTGAATCAACAACCTTCAAATTCAGAGGCTCCCAGGTGTCAACAGCTCAGAGCACTGGATTATCTTTCTCTGCATCTGGAAACTTCCATTCTACCTTGACCTGAACCTGGAACATTCTGCCCTACTTTAAACTAGACGTAGAAACTTCCATTCTACCTTGACCTTAATCAGGAACCTTCCATTTTACCTCTGTCTGCAACTGGAACCATCCGCTCTTCCTCAATCTGTACCTGAAGCCTCACACACTTTACCTTAATCTGCACTTGAAACTTCCCACCTTATCCCTTTCACACTGTCTTTCACTCTTTAAAAGTCAAGTTGTGATTGCCAATACCTTGTTTTTTGCTCGACCTCAAACCCTTAGCATCTTTTACAGGCTGATCCTGTTTTTTATCATTCTCACTGTGTCACACAACATTTGCACTTTACACTGTTTCATTCTTTGTCTCCCTTAGTCTCTAGCTCATCCAGTCTCTCTCAATCTCAGTGTCTCTTTGAAGGAGACCATTTCATCTTTCGTGCAGTTGCTAAATGTCTGCACCTGTAGATATTTCTCTTCCTCCAGTATTAAGAAGATTGCCAACGGTTTACCATTAAGTGTTTATGTGTCACTATCTTTTTCCCCAAAATGTCCTAACATTTCTCTGCATTTGCCTCCCTTTTGTCCACTCTGTCCTTCTACTTCCTCATGCAATCATCATCAGTTTGTCATGCCACTTAATATTACAAATCAACGAGCTTTCATATCATATCCTTTGTGCTTCTGCGCAAATAATATATATATAAGGTCCCAGGATATTTTTTATGGTGCATCAATCTGAAAATCAGTGATCCACCCTGTTGTTAGAGCTGCATCCATCCAGAAAAGTGGAGAATACTCCATCAAACTCCTGCCTTGTGCCTTGGAGGTGGAAGCAAGTCTTTGGGGACTCAGGTGAGTCAGTCACCAGAATACCAACCTCAGTGTAGCCACAGCATTTCTGTGCCTAGTCCAGTTACATTTCTGGTTAATGGTGATTCCCAGGATGATGATGGTGGGGAATTTGATAATGGGAATGGTAATGCCATTGAATGTCAAAGGTTAGATTCTCCCTTGTGGGAATGACATTGCCTGGTATTTGTGTGGCGCGAATGGGGTGGAAATTGACCAGATGGATTTGCCTTGTGTTTTGTGTACAGGTCACACCTGGACAATTTTCCATAATGCTAGATAGATGCCATTGTTATATCTGTACTTGAACGGTGGCTAGAGCTGTGGGCATCCATGGCTTAGCATGCAATTAGTCTCGTGTTTTGGCTTCACCAGATTGGCATTTTCAGGTAGGCTTGGTGCTGCTTCTGGCATTTTCTTCTACATTCCTCCTTGTTGGATCTTGTGGATCCTGGTCGCACGTTTGTAATAAGTGGTGGCCGAGTTGGTACTATAGATAGAGTTGATCAGCAGACACTTCTTCGATGGAAAGCATTATGTTTATTTACAAAGGTACTCAGCAGCAACTACACGTGTACTTTCACTTCAAACTCTATCTCTACACTAGTGACTGCTTACTACTGATATAGTCCACGCTACTCTCCTATTGGTTACTAAAGCTCTTCCTTAACAGCATTCTTCTTAAAGGTATATTACACCTTAGATAAAACCATAATTATCACACTCATTGAACCCGGTTTGGTCCTGTGGCTTGATGATAATGGTAGAGTGAGAGATATGCCAGACCATGAGGTCACAGTGGGATATCATTCAATATAGTTCCTATTTTAAAACACCAATGCAAGATTTAATAAAACAGAACAAGCTTTCTAATGGGCTGGGGGACAATAAATTAAAATATTTCTACAAAAGTACTGAGATCTACAAGCAGCACACTGAGGTGCTCCCAGAATCTGAAGCGGGACACCTGTGAACTAAAAGAAAAAGGGTGCAATCACTCTCTTTGTAGAGCATTGATCTGCTGAGCCAGAACAGCAGCTACTTTCTTGTCTACTTGGCTTGTCAGCGGAGCAGGATGTAGATCTTCTCCTTGTACCAGTCCTTGTTGTAATGGTGGCAAGTCTGCGTGTCTGCTCAACATACAAGGCTGCCGCTGATGGTCCAAAGTCTCATGGATTTCAAGTTTTGAGCTGCTAGTTCTGAATCAATCCTATTTAGCATGGTGACGGTGTCAGACTGTCACAGACAACTGCATCTGCACCAGATAGATTGATGGTGTTGAGCTCAAGTAAGGTTTTTTTCCCCTTTTGATGATTCTTTCACCACCTGCCCCAAGTCCAGTACGGCAGCTATGTCCTTCAGGGGCCGGCTAAGTCAGCCAGTAATGGTACTACTGAGCCACTGTTAGTGATAGGTATTGAAGACCCCAGACTGTGTATATTCTGTCCCATTGCTATGCTCAGTGCTGTTGGACATAGAGAAGTAATGGTTAAACCTACTGTCCTGCCTTGGATGATTAATCAGCGGTAGATTTCCTTGTCCATATTTGACCTGATACCATGAGACTTCATGGGGGTGAAGTCTGTCAGGAGTCATTTTTGAAGACTCCCAGAGTCATTTTCTCTTTACTATATAACTCTGTACCCGGCCTCTTATGAATCTGTCTTACCAGTAAATCAGGTCATACCTAGGAATAACGGTGCAGGAGTCTGGGATTTTGGCTCTCCCTTTCTCAGTCGACCTCCCTCTATTTGTCTCCCTGTTTCTCATTCATTCTATTATCTATGCTTATGCTTCTAATCCTCTTGTCAATCTCTGTTTTTCTGTGTTTCTATTTCTCTCTGGGATTTTCAACCTGTTTCTCTCTCTCTTTCTGTTTTCTGGTTCCCATTCTCTCTCACCTTGTGTTTTTTTCTATTTCTGTCTGTATTTCCTACATTTCTTAATCCTCGCTCTATTTTCTGTTACTGTCTTCCTGCTCTGCCCCTCCAACTCACTCTCTCTGTGCATGTTTATCTCTGTCCGCTCTCTGTGTTTTCTCTCTCTCTTTCTTTCTCTTTCTCAGTTTTCTCTCTATGTTTATCTCTGTTATTTTCTATGTTTAGCTGTTTTCTCTCTCTCTGTTTCTCTCTGTTTTCTCTCTATGTTTATCTCTGCTTACTCTATGCTTATGTTTTCTCTCTCTTGATGTTTATGTCTGTTTTCTTTCTCTCTGATTATCTCTATTTTCCCTTTCTCTCTCTTTTTATGTGTTTTCTCTCCCTCTATTTATTTCTATTTTTTTTCTCTGTGCTTATCTGTTTTCTCAATCTTTATTTGTTTTCTCTCTCTATGTTTATCTCTGTTTTCTTTCTCTCTGTTTTCTCTCTCTCTATGTTTATCTTTGTTTTATCTCTCCATTTATCTGTTTTATCTCCCTCTATTTGCTCTCTTTCTCTGTTTATCTCTGTTTTCTCTCTCCATGTTTATATCTGTTTTCTCTCTCTCTGTCTTCTCTCTCTATGTTTATCTGTTATTTCCCTCTGTTTATCTCTGTTTTCTCTCTGTTTACTCTCTCTATGTTTATTTTTGCTTTCTCTCTCTATGTATCTCTGTTTCTCCCTCCATATATCTGTTTTCTCTCCCTTTGTTTATCTGTTTTCTCTCTCTGTTTATCTGTTTTCACTCCCTCTGTTTATCTCTCGTTACTCCCTCTCTATGTTTATCTGTTTTCTCTCTCTATGTTTATATCTGTTTTTTTCTCTCTGTTTTCCCTCTCTCTATATTTATCTGTTTTTTCCCTCTGTTTATCTCTGTTTTCTCTGTCTTTCTCTCCTTGTTTATCTCTGATTTCTCTCTCTCTGTTTTCTCCATCTATGTTTATCTTTGCTTTCTCTCTTTATGTATCTCTTTTCTCTCCCTCCATTTATCTCTGTTTTCTCTCCTTCTGTTTATCTCTATTTTCTCTCCCCCGTTTATCTGTTTTCTCTCTCCGTTTTCTCTCTCTATGTTTATCTGTTTTTTCCCTATGTTTATCTTTGTTTTCTCTCTCTCTACCTGTTCATCTCTGTTTTCTCTCCCTCTGTTTATCTCTCATAACTCCCTCTCTATGTTTATCTCTGTTTTCTCTCTCTATGCTTATATCTGTTTTCTCTCTTTCTGTTTTCCTTCTCGCTGGGCAGAATTTTCTGCCTATCGGGCAGGCGGGCCCGACCCAATCTCTGGCGGGTGGGGAGCCGTTCTCCGCTGGAGAAGCTGGCCCCCTCCACCATTTTACCTGGGCGGGCCAATTAGGGCCAGCCCAGCGTGACGTCCGCCGGGAAGCGCTATGCGCTCCCTGTGCGGGCGGGTGGGGGGGGGAATTCCCCAAAAGCGAGAGTGCGCTCTTTCGCACATGCACATGAAAGAGCACACATCTCCCTGAGGCTCAGTGTTGCCTCAGGGAGATCGCTGACACTTTTAAAAACATTAAAAATAGAAAAAGAAATCCTTAACATGTCCCCCCCATGTGACAATGTCACAGGAGATGGGACATGCTCATTAATTACACTAAAACTTTATTAAGCTGTTTAAAACCCTACATGAAACCTCATCCGGCCGTTGGATGAGGTTTCACGTTTTTTCTACTTCGCGCCGGGGCTCCTGGCCTGCCTATCAACCTTAAGGTTGGACGGGCAGGTCCCTTAATTGTTTTAATGATCCTGTCAATGGCCTCAATTGGCCATTGACCAGTCGGCGGGCGCACAGCTGATTTTGCTGCGTCCCTGCCTTCCTGAAGATTTAAATGGGGCGGGATGACGTCGGGGATTTTACGTGTCGGCGAGCGGGCCCTGCCCCCTGTTCCCAACAGCAAAATTCAGCCCTCTATGTTTATCTGTTTTCTTCCCTCTGTTTAGCTTTGTTTTCTCTCTCTCTCTCTCCTTGTTTATCTCTGATTTCTCCCACTGCTTTCTCGCTCTCTGTTTTCTCTCTCTATGTTTATCTCTGTTTTCTCACTCTGTGCTTATCTCTCTTTTCTCCCACTCTATGCTTATCTCTGTTTTCTCTCTCTATGATTATCTCTGTTTTTTTCTCTCTCTCCATGTTTATCTATATTTATTCCCTCTCTTAATCTGTTTTCTCTCTCTCCCTCTGTTTATCTCTGTTTTTCCCTCTGTTTATCTGTTTTCTCTCTCTTTGTTTATCTCTGTTTTCTCACGCTATGTTTATGTCTGTTTTCTCTCACTCTGTTCATCTTTGTTTTCTCTCTCTATTTATCTCTGTTTCCTCCCTCCATTTATCTCTGTTTTCTCTCCCTCTGTTTAACTCTGTTTTTTCTCTTTGTGCTTATCTCTCTTTTCTCCCTCTCTATGTTTATCTGTTTTGTCTCTCTGTTTTATCCATCTCTATGTTTATCTCTGTTTTTTCCCTCTGATTATTTCTGTTTTCTCTCTCTCTCTATGTTTATCTTTGTTTTCTCGTTCTGCTTATCTCTGTTTTTCTTTCTCTCTGTCTCTGTTTACTTCCGTTCTTTCTCTCTTTCTATCTTTTTTTTCTCTCTCTGTTTATCTGTTTTCTCTCCCTCTGTTTATCTCTGATTTCTCTCTCTCTATGTTTATCTCTGTTTTCTCTCTCTGTTTATCTGTTTTCTCTCACTATGTTTATCTCTGTTTAATCGTTCTGTTTATCTCTGCTTTCTCTCTCTCTGCTTATCTCTAATTAATCTTCTCTCTCTCTGTTTGTCTCTGTTTTCTCTTTGTGTTTATCTCTGGTTTCTCTCTCCATGCTTATCTCTCCTTTCTCCCACGCTATGTTTATATCTGTTTTCTCTCTCTCTGTTTTCTCTCTCTCTTTGTTTATCTCTGTTTTTCCTTCTGTTTATCTCTGTTTTCTCTCCTTATGTTTGTATTTGTTTCCTATATCTGTTTATCTCTCTTTGTTTTCTCTCTCTGTTTTCTCGATCTCTATGTTTATCTCTTTTTTCCTCTGTTTATCTCTGTTTTCTCTCACTCTATGTTTATCTCTGTTTTTCCCTCTGTTTATCTTTGTTTTCTCTCTCTCTCTCTGTGTTTACCTTTGTTTTCTCTCTCTGTTTATCACTGTTTTTTCTCTCTCTCTTGGTTTATCTTCATTCTTTCTCTCTTTCTATCTCTGTTTTCTCCTTCTCTCTTGGTTTATCTGTTTTCTCTCACTATGTTTATCTGTTTCCTCTCTCTCTATTTATCTCTGTTTTCTCTCCCTTTGTTTATCTCTGATTTCTCTCTCTCTACATTTATCTCTGTTTTCTCCCTCTGTTTATCTGTTTTCTGTCTCACACTATAATTTTCTTTGTTTTCTCTCTCTGTTTGTCTGTTTTCTCTCCCTCTGTTTACCTCTGTTTTTTCTCTCTCTCTGATTATCTTGGTTTTTCTCTCTTTCTCTCTCTGTTTTTTTCTCTCTCTGTTTATCTATGTTTCCTCTCACTATGTTTATCTCTGTTTTCTTCTCTGTTTATCTGTTTCTTCTCTCACTATGTTTATCTCTGTTTATCTCTTTCTTCTCTCACTCTGTTTATCTCTGTTTTCTCTCGCTCTGTTCTCTCTCTCTCTATGTTCACTTCTGTATTTCCCCTCAGTTGATTTCTGTTTTCCCTCTCTCTATGTTTATCTTTGTTTTCTCTCCCTCTGTTTATCTCTGTTTTCTCTCACTCTCTGTTTATCTCTGTTTTTATATGTTTAGCTCTGTTTCTCTCTCTATGTTTTTCTCTGTTTTTTCTCTCTCTCGATGTTTATCTCTGCTTACTCTATGCATATGTTTTCTCTCTTTTGATGTTTATGTCTGTTTTTTTTCTCTCTGTGTTTATCGCTATCTCTGATTATCTCTGCTTTCCCTCTCTGTTTTCTCTTCCTCTATTTATTTCTATTTTGTCTCTTTGTGATTCTCTGTTTTCTTTCTCTGTGTGTTTTCTCTCCCTCTATGTTTATGCTGTAAGACGCTGTTGCACATCCAAAGACTTATTGCATGTTAGGAGGGTTTGTATCTCCACCACCCTTTCAGCCAGTGCGTCCCACATTACTCTGTCCAAAAGGTCCTCACCTGTCAACCTCATGGCACTCAACTTAAATAAATGCCACCACGTTACTCATCCATGCGCCAAGGGGAAATGTTGTCTTCTGTCCACCCTTTCTATGCCCCTTATAACGGTATGAAGGTTAATAATGTGACCTGTCAATCTCCTGTGCTCCACGGCAAATGTCGCAAGTGTTTGCAACGTTTCCTCATCACTCCAACTCTCCAGGCCAGCATGCATCCAGGTCAGGTACCTCTGCGCTCTCCCCACCCCAATGCCATCCCTCCCATGAAGCGCAGGTCACAACTGAATGCAGAAGTGCAGATGTGGCCTCGACAGCATTTTCTGCACTTGCAACATGACCTCCCTTTTCCTACATTCTATTCCTCGTCTAATGAAGGCAAGTCTGGCTTTGACCTTGTTAAATGCCTTATGGACCTGTTCTGCTACCTTAACGGGTCTGTCCAGCAAGGTCCCTGTAATCGTCGTGACTTCCCACGGCCCTACCATTACTCATGTATTCCCGTAACTTGCTTGTCTTGCTCAAGTGCTTAACCGAACACTTATCCACATAACATTCCATGTGGTATTCCTTAGGCCATCTGACCAGCCTGTCTGTATGCACGTGTAATGTTTGGGCCTCCTCTTAACTATTTACCACCCCACCAATGTTCGTCTCCTTAGGTTCTTGAAGGGTGAGCGACTTATGAGGCTGGGGGGCAAAAGGGATGAAAGGTTTAACTGACTGAACGCTAACTGATGCACTGTCCTTGTTGTTAATTTCAGCATCACCACTGCATGGCCGCGCCCAACAAGTCCGGAACCCCCTCCTCCACACCTGAGGGCCAAGACGTGCAACTTACGGCACATCATTTCAGCCAGCCAGGCACCAGCCCAGCGAAAAACACTTCGGTGGGGAATATAACATCGGCTATTGTCCCGGGGCACAGTGGAGAGGGCACTTCACAATCGCTGGAGGAGATGGCATAGACAGAGAGTGCTGATGGTGCCAGCAGCCAGAGGACTGCAGGGTACCAGGCACATGCTGAGTCCAGCAGTGATGACATTCCTCTGGAGATGTCACCAATGCAGCAGCTGCCGGACAAGCGGCAGGATTCGCGGGAGCATCTGGCAGGGTTGCATGAGGGTGTGCTTCAGTTGGTCTCTGTGATGGAGGAGTCCAGGCAGAGCGTAAGTGAAGGCATGAACCTCAGGGCAGAGCTTCAGGCTTCCTCCATTGAGAGATTGACGACTCTCATGGAGAGGGGCTTCGATCGGATTGTGACTCTTCTGATTGGGTTACGCTCTGACCTGCAAGCCCTCACAGCGGTAATGGCCACAGGTGGTCATTCCCAATGTGGGAGATGTTCTGGGCACCAAGTGCTGCTGCTCGGTGCCCATGCATCTGCGGTGAGCAGGGAGGTCCAATGTGACCTCACGTCGGCTCAGCAGCTGCCTGTCGTTTCTGCGAGCTCCTCTCAGGGTGCTCCGGATGAGGGCAGCAACTCTCTCTCTGTTTTCTCTCTCTGCTTATCTCTGCTTTTTCCTCTCTCTGTTTTCTCTCTTTCTGTTTACTCTCCCTTTGTTTATCGCTGCTTTTTCTCTCGCCCTGTTTATCTGATTTCTCTCCCTCTGTTTATTTCTGTTTTCTCTCTCTTTCTATCTGTTTATCTCTCTTTGTTTATCTGTTTCCCCCCTCTCTGTTTTTTCTCTCTCTATGTTTATCCTTGTTTTCTCTCTCTATTTATCTGTTTTCTCCCCCGTTTTATCTGTTTTCCCTCTGTTTACCTGTTTTCTCTCTCTCTCTCACTATGTTTATCTTTGTTTTCTCCCTCTGTTTACCTCTGTTTTTCTCTCTCTCTGATTATCTTGGTTTTTCTCTCTTTCAATCTCTGTTTTTCTTCTCTCTGTTTATTTATGTTTCCTCTCACTGTTTATCCCTATTTTCTCTCTCTTTTTAACACTGTTTTTTCTCACTCTGTTTTCTCTCTCTCTATGTTCATCTCTGTTATTCCCCTCGGTTTATCTCTGTTTTCTCTCTTTATGTTTATCTTTGTTTTCTCTCTCTCTCATTTGTCTCTGTTTTCTCTCCCTCTGTTTTCTCTCTCTCTCTGTTTATCTCCGTTTTTAATATGTTTAGCTGTTTTCTCTCTCTATATTTATCTCTGTTTTCTCTCTCCCTATGTTTATCCCTGCTTACTCTATGCTTATGTTTTCTCTCTCTCTCAATGTTTATATCTGTTTTTTCTCTCTCTCTGTTTATCTCTCTCTCTTATTATCTGCTTTCCATCTCTCTCTGTCTCTCTTTATGTTTGTTTTCCCTCCCTCTATTTGTTTCTATTTTGTCTCTTTGTGCTTATCTCTGTTTTCTCTCTATATCTTTATCGGTTTTCTCTCTATGTTTATCTTTGTTTTCTCTCTCTATTTACCTCTCTCTGTTTATCTCTGTTTTCACTCCCTCTGTTTATCTCTCTTTACTCCCTCTCTATGTTTATCTCTGATTTCTCTCTTTTTGTTTTCTCTCTCTCTATGTTTATCTGTTTTCCCCTCTGTTTATCTGTTTTTTTCTCTCTCTTCTTGTTTATCTCTGATTTCTCTCTCTGTGCTAATCTCTTTCTCCCACTCTACGTTTATCTCTGTTTTCTCTATGTTTATCTCTGTTTTCTCTCTCTCTAGTTTAGCTCCATAAGACCATAAGACATAGGAGCAGAAATGAGGCTATTCGGCCCATCGAGTCTGCTCTGCCATTCAATCATGGCTGATAAGATTCTCAACCCCATTCTCCTGCCTTCTCCCCGTAACCTTTGATCCCCTTACCAATCAAGAACCCATCTATCTCGGTCTTAAATACACTCAATGACCTGGCCTCCACAGCCTTCTGTGGCAATGAATTCCATAGATTCACCACTCTATGGCTAAAGAAGTTTCTCCTCATCTCTGTTCTAAAAGGTCTTCCCTTTACTCTGAGGCTGTGCCCTCGGGTCCTAGTCTCTCCTACTAATGGAAACATCTTCCCCACGTCCACTCTATTCAGGCCTTTCAGTATTCTGTAAGTTTCAATCAGATCCCCCCTCATCCTTCTAAACTCCATCGAGGAGAGACCCAGAGTCCTCAAATGTTCAATGACAGCAGTAACTTGCACTTGTCTCACACTAAGAGCCTGATGGCAACTTCCATTCGCGCTTGTGTTTTCAGCCAATGAGGGGGCAGTTTCCAGGGCGGAAATGAGCGAGTTTGTTGCCGGATGTGAGCGATCAGAGACGTGGTCAGGATGATCTGTGAGAAATGTGAAAAGAAGCTGGGAAGAGTTATCTCTATTTTCCCCTGTTTATCTGTTTTCTCGCTCTCTGTGTTTGTTTTCTCTCTCGTTTATCTCTGTTTTCTCTCTCTCTTTGTTTATCTCTGTTTTCTCTCGCTATGTTTATCTCTGTTTTGTCTCTCTATGTTTAGCTTTGTTTTTTCTATTTATCTGTTTTCTCTCTCCATTTATCTCTGTTTTCTCTCCCTCTGTTTATCTCTGTTTTCTCCCTCTGTGCTTATCTCTCTTTTCTCCCTCTCTAGTTTATCTCTGTTTTCTCTCACCATGTTTATCTCTGTTTTCTCTGTTTATCTCTGTTTTCTCTCTCTCTGTTTTCTCTCTATGTATATTTCTATTTTTTCCATCTGTTTATCTGTTTTCTCTCTCTCTCTAGTTTATATCTGTTTTCTCTCTATGTTTATCCCTGTTTTCTCTCTCTCTCTGTTTTCTCTCTATCTCTATGTTTATCTCTGTTTTTTCCCTCTGTTTATCTCGGTTTTCTCTCTCTCTCTTTGTTTATCTCTGTTTTCCCTCTCTCTATGTTTATCTTTGTTTTCTCTATTTATCTCTGTTTTCTCTCTCTATTTATCTGTTTTATCTCCCTCTGTTTATCTCTGTTTTCTCTATGTTTATCTCTGTTTATCCCTGTTTTCTCTCTTTCTCTATGTTTATCTCTGATTTCTCCCTCTGTTTATCTGTCTTCTCTCTCTGTTTATTTCTGTTTCTCTCTCTCTGTTTATGCCTGTTTTGTTTATCTATGTTTATTTCTGTTCCCTCTCTCTGTTAATCTGTTTTCTCTCTGTATATTTATCTGCTTTCCCTCCCTCTGTTCATGTTTTTTTTCTCCCTCTCTGTTTATGTTTTTTCTCTCTTCTGTTTATGTGTGTTTTGTTCTCTCTCTCTGTCTATCTCTGTTTCCTCTGTCTGTTTATCTTTGTTTTCTCTCTCTGTTTATCCCTGTTTTTTCTCTCTTTCTCTATGTTTATCTCTGATTTCTCTCTCTCTTTATTTTATCTCAGTTTTCACTCTCTGTATATGTTTGTTTTCTCTCACTCTCTGGGCTGAATTTTCCCAGGATTGCACCAAGTGTGGTAGCGGGCGGGTAAAATGGAGCCCCACCCGCCGGTGAAAATGACGGGTTTTCACGCCGTATCATCCCGAGCCCACCTCATTAAATATTAACTCCCGTGAAACAAGCCATTTCCATAGTAGGCGGGCGCTCATTCGCCCACTTGTCATCACCCCGCTGTTGCATCACACCAGCCACCATCTTTAAAAGGCAGCCCTCTGCAAAGCACTCATCGACACCAGCTCACCACTATTGCCTGGGAGACATGGCCAGCAAAGGCAAAAAGACTGCAGCCCCCTGCTTCAATGATGGGTCCCTTGAGTGACTGCTGGATGCCGTGGAGACCCGCCGGGATGTGCTCTACCCCCACAGAATGGGTAGCAATGTCACCAACCCGGCTTGGGAGGCGGTGGCAGCGGTGGTCAACGCAAACTCCTTGCAGAGGAGGACAGCCACCCAGTGCCACCAAAGGATGAATGATCTCCTCCATTCCGCCAGGGTAAGTCACTCTTTTCACCACTCCCAACTCACACAATCACAAACCCATCACACACCCACGGGGCCCTCACTCACTGCCAGTGCAAGGGACATCACCATTCACACTTTCACACACACTGTCATTGTTCTCATTCCTTCCATGGGACCACTCACCACCCACACAGGCCAGACATACTTATCATCTGGCCTGGCAAGCGTCCTGATACACTCTCCCCAACTCTATCCATGAAGGACAAACTGGCTCACAACAGGAGGGAAAGGTCACAGACAGGTGGAGGGATGTCAGAATTCAAAGTTCTCAAAGAATTTGAAAACAGAGCCATCCAGCTGGCCAGGAATGACCGGGACCGGTCCTGTGCTGATGGTGAGGTCGGCGCTGTTCTACCAAGTGAGGATCCAGTAGTGCAACAACCATCAGACAGCCATGCCGTTAGTGATGTGTCCTGTTTCACAGGCCACTGCCATGCACTAATTATCTCCCCTTGCTTTCGCAGGCACATCTGGGAAGCAGTCGATGGAGTCCATGACCCATAGCCTCCAAGTAAGCTCCGAAGAAACCTTTGAAGAGGAATCTGAAGGCACCCTCCCTGAAATCCAATTGCAGCGCTCACCCACATCCTTCATCAGCACAGAGACACACACCTTGATGGGACCTAGCTTTAGAGCAGCCTTGGGATCACATTCTGGTGAGCACATCGAACTTCTGATCCACAGCAGGCAGAGGCAGGGACTTCCCGGGTCTCCGACACTCGGAGGAGTGCTGGAGGCCAGAACATTGCTGAGTCCAAGTCAGATGACGAGCCTCTGGACTCGGTCATGTCACAGTTGCTGGAGCTGCAAAGACAAGCTGGGGAACATCAGGAAGGGATGTCTGCTGCACTCCTTAGATTGCAAGGCACGATGGAGGAGTCTGTCCATCTTCAGGCTGAGGTGATAGCACCAACATTGCAATGTACCGAGGTCAACACGGGCAGGATGGCGGCCGCTATGGGGACCTTGGTCCAGGATGTCACTCCTGCACTGCTGCGCGGGCTTAACTCCATCCCTGATGCCATAGTTGGCCTCCAGTGTGTACGCGAGAGGGGTGCTCAGCAACTCGATCTCACTCCAGCTATCCCTTCCGCTCATGGAGTCAGCCAGGGGCCATCAGGCACCCATAGGGAGGAGGGTCAGCAGGTGCACACTCCGGGGCCATCCACCCAGGTGACTCTGGAAGTGACTGGCCCATCCGCATCCCCTCTTCCTGTGGCCTTCCCAGATCCAGCTTCACAGGCCAAGGAGGGTGTCACTGCCATACAGCAGGACCCCAAAAGCAGGCCGGGACCCTCCAAGTCTCGGCCCTCCAGAGGATACCCGCTAAAGTCATCACAGACAGGGCATCACAGTCAGCAGACTGCCTCCACCTCTGCTGTGGATGTCGGGCAAGCACCAAGATGCAGCGGCAGGGTTAGGAAAGTTAAGGATTAGTTGCACAGCCTGGGCGCGGGTGTTAATCACTTGTCCATAATGTTCACTATTGTCAATAAACTCCCAAGAATGTCTCCCTGCCTATGGCTCCTTGTTCTGATGAGCAGTGTTCTTGTCACTCAGATGTGAAACCTTTCTGACAAAAGGCAGGTGTTTCAGTCCAGGGCCTCTTCCCTGTGCTCTCAGTGGCCTTCAGACTACAGTGATGGTCCAGCCTCACACTGCCTGGAAACATTACTGATGCCTGCACCTCGGCAGTGCTGGTCATTGCTGCTGGGATGTAGTGGGCAGACGCCACAGAGTTCCCTCATTCTCTCAGCAGCTTTAAGGTGGGGCCGGCCCCCATCACACCAGCATCTGCGACCAGCTCCTGAAGGGCTGAGGTGCTGAAGGCGGACACAGCATCAGATGCGTCTAAAATTTCATGGCTGTGTCTTTGAGATGGCCCTGATCATGGAGCACAAGCGAGCTGCCCTCGGCCAGGCAGGAGTCAGACATTCTCAGAGGCTATTGGGAAGATCTATGGATTGTCTTCACTGCATGTTGTCACCATCCTCCTGCGATCGAGCAACTATTAGTGCCTGCACTGCATCTCCATGACAGGAGCATTCTCACAGAGGGTATTGATGCTGCGATAAGCCAGACTAGAGTCAAACGTTCACTACTGCTATGTGAGGATCTATGGGGACACCTCACTGCATGTCGTCATCATCCTCCACAAATCTGGCAGCTATGAGGGCCACCTGAGTGCGCCTGCCTCGTCTAGCCAGTGCGAGAGCCGAATCCCCATCGTCATCACCACCGAGGACCCCCTCACCCTCATCCCCGTCAGTGTCCTCCTCATTGGAGGCGACATGCAGCTCCTCCATCTCCCTCTCCATGTTTATCTCTGTATTTCCCCATTATGTTTATCTCTGTTTTCTCCTTGTTTATTTCTGTTTTCTCTCTCTCTCTCTAGGTTTATCTGTTTTCTCTCTATGTTCATCTCTGTTTTGTCTCTGTCTCTGTGTATCTCTGATTTCTCTCTCTCTATGCTTATCTCTGATTTCCCTCTCTGTATGTTTATCTCTGTTTTCTCTCTCTCTACGTTTATCTCTGTTCTGTCGCTTTATGCTTATCTCTGATTTCTCCCTCTCTACATTTATCTCTGTTTTCTCTCTATATTTATCTCTGTTCAGTCTCTATGTTTATGTTTTCTCTCTCTATGTTTATCTGTTTTCTCTCTCTATGCTTATCTCTGATTTCTCTCTCTGTATGTTTATCTCTGTTTTCTCTCTCTCTATGTTTATCTGTTTTCTCTCTATGCTTATCTCTGTTTTTTCTCTCTCTCTCCATGTTTACCTCCACTTTTTAATCTCGGTTTATCTGTTATCCCTCTCTCTGTTCATCTCTGCTTTCTCTCTTGCTGGGTTTATCTCTGTTTTCACTCTCTCTCCCTCTGTTTATTTCTGCTTCCTCTCTTTGTGTTTATTTCGGTTTTTTCTCTCTGTTTATCTGTGTATTTTCTCTGTTTATTTCTGTTTTCATCTGTGTTTATTTGTGTTTTTTCTCTGTTTATTTCTGTTTTCTCTCTTTCTCTGTTTACCTGTCTTTTTTCTCTCTTTATTTCTGCTTTCTCTCTCTGTTTATGTGTTTTTTCTGTTTATTTCTGTTTCTCTCTCTCTCTATCTGTGTTTTTTCTCTGTTTATTTTGTTTTCTCTATCTCTGTTTATCTGTGTTTTTCCTCTGTTTATTTCTGTTTTTCTCTCTCTGTTTATGTGTGTTTTTCTCTGTTTATTTCTGTTTTTTCTTTCTTTCTGTTTATCTGTGTTTTTTTCTGTTTATTTCTGTCTCTCTGTTTATCTGTGTTTTTCTTTGTTTATTTCTGTTTTCTCTCTTTCTGTTTACCTGTGTTTCTCTCTGTTTATTTATCTATTTTTCTCTGTTTATTTCTGTTTTCTGTGGTTTATCTGTGTTTTTTCTCTGTTTATTTCTGTTTCTCTGTTTATGTGTGTTTTTCTCTGTTTATTTCTGTTTTCTCTCTGTTTTTCTGTGTTTTTTCTCTGTTTATTTCTGTTTTCTGTCTCTCTGCTTTTCTATGTTTTTTTCACTGTTTATTTCTCTTTTCTCTCTGTTTATCTGTGTTTTTCTCTGTTTATTTCTGTTTTCTCTCTCTCTGTTTATCTGTGTTTTTTCTGTTTATTTCTGTTTTCTCTGTTTATGTTTGTTTTTCTCTGTTTATTTCTGTTTTCTCTCTCTGTTTATATGTGTTTTTCTCTGTTTATTTCTGTTTTCTCTCTCTCTGTTTATTTCTGTTTTTCTCTCTCTGTGTTTATCTGTTTTTTTCTCTGTTTATTTCTGTTTTCTCTGTTTATCTGTGTTTTTCTCTCTTTATATCTGCTTTCTCTCTCTGTTTATGTGTTTTTTCTGTTTATTTCTGTTTTCTCTCTCTCTGTTTATCTGTGTTTTTCTCTGTTTATTTCTGTTCTCTCTCTCTGTTTTTCTGTGTTTTTTCTCTGTTTATTTCTGTTTTCTCTGTTTATGTGTGTTTTTCTCTGTTTATTTCTGTTTTCTCTCTCTCTGTTTATTTCTGTTTTTCTCTTTCTCTGTGTTTATCTGTTTTTTTCTCTGTTGATTTCTGTTTTCTGTGTTTATCTGTATTTTTTCTCTGTTTATTTCTGTTTTCTCTCTCTCTGTTTATGTGTGTTTTTTCTCTGTTTATTTCTGTTTTTTCTCTCTGTTTATGTGTTTTTTTCTGTTTTCTCTATCTCTGTTTAACTGTTTTTTCTCTGTTTATTTCTGTTTTTTCTCTCTCTCTGTTTATCTGTGTTTTTCTCTGTTTATTTCTGTTTTTTCTCTCTGTTTATCTGTGTTTTTTCTCTGTTTATTTCTGTTTTCTCTCTGTGTTTATCTGTCTTTTTTCTCTGTTTATTTCTGTTTTTCTCTCTCTCTCTGTGTTTATCTGTCTTTTTTCTCTGTTTATTTCTGTTTTATCTACGTGTTTTTTTATCTGTTTATTTCCGTTTTCTCTCTCTCTATGTGTTTTTTCTGTTTATTTCTGTTTTCTCTCTCTCTGTTTATCTGTGTTTTTTCTGTTTATTTCTGTTTTCTGTGTGTTTATCTGTCTTTTTTCTCTTTTTATTTCTGTTTTTTTTCTCTCTCTCTCTGTTTATCTGTGTTTTTCCTCTATTTATTTCTATTTTCTCTCTCTCTGTTTATGTGTGTTTTTTCTCTGTTTATTTCTGTTTGTCTCTCTTTCTGTTTATCTGTGTCTTTTCTCTGTTTATTTCTGTTTTTTCTCTCTGTTTATCTGTGTTTTTTTTTCTGTTTTTTCTCTCTCTGTGTTTATCTGTGTTTTTTCTCTGTTTATTTCTATTTTCTCTCTGTGTTTATCTGTGTTTTTTCTCTGTTTATTTCTGTTTTTTTTCTCTCTCTCTGTTTATCTGTATTTTTCTCTGTTTATTGCTGTTTGTCTGTCTCTTTCTGTTTATCTGTGTTTTTCTCTGTTTATTTCTGTTTTCTCTCTCTCTGTGTTTGTGTTTTTTTCTGTTTATTTCTGTTTTCTCTCTGTGTTTATCTGTGTTTTTCTCTGTTTATTTGTTTTCTCTCTGTTTATCTGTGTTTTTTTCTCTGTTTATTTATGTTTTTTTTCTCTCTGTTTATCTGTGTTTTTCTCTGTTTATTTCTGTTTTTTCTCTCTGTTTATGTGTTTTTCTCTGTTTATTTCTGTTTTCTCTCTGTTTATGTGTTTTTTTCTCTGTTTATTTATGTTTTTTTTCTCTCTGTTTATCTGTGTTTTTCTCTCTTTATTTCTGTTTTCTCTCTGTTTATCTGTGTTTTTTTCTCTGTTTATTTATGTTTTTTTTCTCTCTGTTTATCTGTGTTTTTCTCTGTTTATTTCTGTTTTCTCTCTGTTTATCTGTGTTTTTTTCTCTATTTATGTTTTTTCTCTCTGTTTATCTGTGTTTTTTTCTCTGTTTATTTATGTTTTTTCTCTCTGTTTATCTGTGTTTTTCTCTGTTTATTTATGTTTTTTCTCTCTGTTTATCTGTGTTTTTTTCTCTGTTTATTTATGTTTTTTCTCTCTGTTTATCTGTGTTTTTTTCTCTGCGGATTTCTGTTTTCTCTCTCTCTATTTATCTATGTTTTTTTCACTGTGTATTTCTGTTTTCTCCCTGCTTATCTGTGTTTTTTCTGTTTATTTGTTTTCTCTGTTTATGTGTGTTTTTCTCTGTTTATTTCTGTTTTTTTCTGTTTATTTCTGTTGTCTCTCTGTTTATGTTTTTTCTCTGTTTATTTGTTTTTTTCTCTCTCTGTTTATTCTGTTTATTTGTCTTTTCTCTCTGTTTATGTGTTTTTTCTGTTTAATTGTTTTTTCTCTCTCTGTTTATTTGTTTTTCTCTGTTTATTTCTGTTTTCTCTCTCTGTCTATCCCTACTCTCTTCACACCTCCCCGCCCCCTCCCCCTCCCTCAGGTTGTTATGGGAACGCTCCCGGAAGTGTTCCCCCTGTGTGGAGTTTTGGTTCCGGGTGCCGGTGCTGATGTGGCTGCTGTTCGCACGGGAAGCGGGTGAGTGAGAGCGGCGACAGCGGCTGCTGCTCCTGCCCTGTCCTGTCCGAACCGACTGGCAGGCCGGACTCGAGCGGACAACTGGTCGCGGTTAAGAGGGAGGAGCCCGGGAAGAAAGACGGGAGAGGGAGGCAGAGGGGAAGACACCCGAAGAGCAGGGCCTGGCGCTGGGCGCTTGGGTAGGAGAGCCCTGGTGGGGCGGGTGGAAAAGATAAAAACTGTCGGGTTATCGGCGGCTGAGTCTGGTGATGGGGGTGAGGTGCCAGAGACTGGCGGTACACGCACTGTTAACCTCGGCGGTGCCTTGAAGGGAGGTGCGATTGAAAATGGTTTATGCTGTCTTCCCACTTTCTATGTTGTCTTCCCATAGACTGACTGGGGCTCGCTGACCTGCACCTTTGCTGATCGGCTGTGAGAAAGTCCTGGCCTGACGCCTGAACTTTCAGCTCATTGCTCTCACCCTGCCCCGAATTCATATTTAGTGACTGCACCACTTCTCCGCCCTCTTCCCCCCCCCCCCCCCAAAAAAAACCGTCTGCACTGGTGAATGAATAAGTTTGTCTGGCCTGGAAACCACAACAGGACACTGAGAAAGGGAGTAAACAGGTTCATTTTTGGGCAGAGGGGCTGTGGGAATCCCTGTACGGTTGCATCTGGAACATTAACCTGTCATTACTTGTTCTAGATACAAAAGCAGTTGCTGTGTATCACCAGAATTCAAGTTTACAGAAATTAGACTGAAACCTAAACGTTCACCATCTGGCCCAGAACAGCAGCAGCTCTCAACGTTTAATGTAAATTAGATAACGTATTATATGATTTGTTGTTAGAGAATTGTGATGGCCTCGGTTTCCAGGTCACAGTCGTTTTTGTGGTTCTGGTCCTGAACTAGCAGAGGTGTGAGTTCAAATCCCATCAGGGCAAATCGTGGACAAAATCCCATTTGATTCACTAATGTCATGGATCACAAAGCTACTGTAGCCTACACATTGAAACACTCAATCAAGAAGCACCTTGGATGGTTGTTAAGCGACATATAAGTGACACGGGCATGATGGGCCGAATGGCCTCTTTGAGATGTCCGATTCTAGAGCAAATTGCTGTTGCTGTGTATTGTGGTTTCTCACTCAAAAGTGCCCTGTGATAGTTGGAATAAAGCAGAAATGTGGTGTCCATCTGGGCTATTGATCTGCAGTAAATCACTTTTTCCATGGGCATAATTGCTCTCCCAGTGCTGTTGCTAAGATTTGCTGACGTATTATTGTAGATACAGGAGAGATTACAATTATGCCAATATATTAATGGGGAACAGGCCCATTTCAGTTTTGTAGAAGTGTAACGCAACCATTTTGTGAGTGTATGTTCAGTTACTGTTTCACACATTCCTAGAGTATGTATTTAAAACTCAACATTGTAAAACAGAACTTTTTCTGCCCCATTCTCGTTACCCTAAACAATCAGACAGTTGCCCTGAAACCAGAGTTCGGGAGGAATGAGCTCATAAGCATTTTAACATCGTGTTCTAAAACCAGAGAGATAACAGAATTACACTATACTGAATACTGGTGATATGACTGTTTCTGTCCCTTTATCCCTGGTTCCTTCATAGAATTGCACAGAATATATCACACAGAAACAGGCCATTTGGCCCAGCTCATCTGTCCTGGTTATTATACTTCACTCAAGTCTCACCCCATTCCATCTATCTCATCTCAGCCTTTTAGCATATCTTTCTACTCTTTTTTTCTCTTGTGTACCCTAGTTTTCTTTGGAAAATTTCCAAGCTATTCGCCTTAGTCACTTGCTGTGTTGGTGAGTTCCACATTATCATCACTCTCTAAGTAAAGGCATTTCTCTTTATTTCTCTTGGATTTATTTGTAAACACCTATTTATGGCCACTGGTTTTGAATTCTTGTGCAAATAGAAACATTCCTCATCAATTCTTTCCAATCCATTCATAATTTTAAAAACCTCTTTTCGGTCCCCTTTCGGCCTTTTTTCGAAAGGGAAAGCCCTGACGTGCTCAACGTTTAATGTATTTTCTGAAACCTGTAATCACTGTTCTGTTACCATCTTTGTAAATATTTTTTTCCACTTTCTCCATTGATTCCATATCCTTTTTTATAGAATGGAGACCAGAACTGGACACAGTACCCTATGTGCAGCCTGACAAGGGTCATATTCAGTTTTTATTTTTCCAACCAAAGTGCATCACCTCACATTTAGCTATGTTGAAGTTCATTTGCCTCCTAACTGTCCAGCCTTTGAGCTGTCTCAGTCATTCAGCTAAGCTGTTTTAAAATATTGACGTGGTCTCGGCTTCAATCATTAACTCTGCTAGTGCATTCCACAGCCTCATAACCTTCTTTGTTAATATAAGTATTCATCGTATTGTCAGTTTTAATTCGCTTACATTTAATCTTATCTGACCACTTTGATTTGCCTCTTCTATTCCTTCTGCAGCATGTCCATTTTGTTGTTTTTAACTTGTAACGTTATCTCACCTATTTCCACCTTCTCTGCCTACTATTTCTGTTTGCTTTTATTTTCCATGATCCCTTTCCATCTACTTTAACAGACTGTTCATCTCTATTTATTTTGTCACTTCATTAGCTCCTATCCTGTTTATTGTTATGGGGCAGGTAAAGGAGTTTGGATTCAGATTAACTATGATCTAATTGAATGGTGGAACAGGCTCAAAGGGCTGAACGGCCTCTTACCATTCCTATGTTTCTAATTGTAGCCCACCCATCCAACTTTCTCCATTACTTCCCCCTGATCTTCTGCCAATGCCCCTTGAAATGGAATCTCATTTCCAAACACCAGCCTTTAGCTCAGGGTTGCATTCCCTGATCTTATCCTATTCGTACACAGTTGGAGGAGTAAACCAGAACTTACTGCCCTAACCCTGCTTCCTAAACTCTCTGCAGCCACTCGGGCTTTTCCTGTCTTAGATCATTGACTCTCAGGTGGGCTGTGGTGACTGGCTGCACCTCAGTTGATCACAATCACCAAGTAAAACCAGGAAGTAAACATCTAGCAGCAAATAGGAGGGCAGCAATCCATGCTGTTTACATGCTAGGTTCAGTAGAGAGTGGGTGTGGGACAGGATTTAAGGGTTGTACTTTCAAGTGGCATCAGGATTTAATCTAATCCAAAACTAAATAAAAAAGCTGCCAATTTTATTTTGGACCTAGCATAATGTTATATTCAGCAGTTTGGCTTGCATACAAACCCCATTTTGCAGACTATTTGCTCATGTACTCTAGAATCTGTTTGCTCTATTGATTTGGTGTCAAATACCTAATGCTAAGGAAATACCTTAAATTGAACAGGGGCTGGCCATTCACCTGTCCAAGCATTCATTAGATCACTGCTGAACTGTATCACAGCTCCATTTACCTGCCTTTGCTCCATATCCCTTGTATCCTTACCTAATAAAAGTCTATTGATCTCAATCCTGAAATTTTCAATTGAGCCCTAGGATCTATAGCACTTCAGGAGAGAGTTCTAGATTTTCACTATCCTTTGTATGAAGAACTGTTTTGAATTGAAGGAGGGTCTAATTAACCCTAACCTGCTGAGATACCTGTGCTCCTCTAATTCTGACCTCTTGAGCATCCCTGATTTTAATCACCCCACCATTGGTTGCTAAACCTTCAGTTGCATAGACCCTAAGCTCTGGAATTCCCTCCCTACACCTTCCTGCCTCAACCTCGCTTTCCTCTTTTAAAACGCTCCTTATAACCTGCCTGTTTGACCAAGCTTTTGGTCATCTGACCTAATATCATACCTTATGTGGCTCAGTGTCACACTTTTGTTTTATAATGCTTCTGTGAAGTGTCATGGGATGTTTTATTATGTTAAAGTTGTTATATAAGTTGTATAATTTGGTGATTGCTTGATCCCCGTAGTTTGAAACAAGAAACTTTGGTTTACAAGGTCATGTTTCAATTTCTCACTTAGCAATGTCAGTCAAGTTCCATCAATCTCAGAAAACGACTCAATTGTTGATGATTGATTTCTCACTTCTTCATTTCATTATATCTCTGCAACCTTTCTTTCCCCTGTTTTATCAATCCATCATTGGTGTGCCACTTAACTGTTCTCTAGTTTCTCCTACACACTGCCTATTCCTGCCCACTCTGCAAATAAATTTATATAGCACTGAGGCCATTCAGCCCATTGTGCCTCTGCTGGCTCTCTAAAGGAGCTATGCAATTAGTTCCACTACTATCCTCTTGCTTCAAGTCTATATTGAATTCCATTTTGAAAGATACTGTTGAATCTGCTTTGACTGCTCTTTAAGGTGTTCGTTCCAGATCATAACATAGGAAGCCTGCTGCAACCTCAGTGTTTAAAACGAGACCCATTGCCTGTCTTGTTCTTCCTTGGGATCTAAGAACTCTGGAGCTCCTCAACCATCCCTTCCTGCTACAAGTCCAAACTCAGTGTTCCCCCTAACCACAACTTTCTGATTCACCTCCTCATCCCTTCTACCTTTTCAACTTGTTTTCTTGATACAGGAGCAGTCTAACATTGTCTTCTTGTCCCATGTGCAGCTTCAACATGTTGAGCCGTCTATCGGACCTGGCGAAGGGGGTCAACAATGTGCTGCAGGATCTCTCCGGGGACGATAGTGGAGATGGGACCAGTGCTCCTCAGGTAGCGGTGAGTAAAATACAGTATGGTCTTGGTGATAATAGTCGGTGTGGTTCCTGTTTCAACCAGATGTCAATGTCACCAGATTTCTTTTGCCCTAAATGTCTTCCTTCAGCTTGAAGTTCTGTATTGGGAGAAATATCCCTCAGAGTTCTAATGAAAGGTGATCGACCTGAAGCATTAACTCTGTTTCCCTCTCCTCAGATGCTTCCAGACTGCTGAGCATTTCCAGCATTTGTGGAAGTTTGCTTGGTAGACAGGTAATAGGTTCATGCTGTGCTCCAGGGCTCAATGTATATTTTTCTGCTGGTCTTTGACACTGCTGGATGTTGTATGAAAACTTAACACACGCTGTTATATGTTATGGAAATTCTTTTGACAATGCTATTTGCTAAAGCACGTGCAATTTCCCTGATGGATTACACCCTTGAGATTGATTGCTGACCTGTTCTGCCAATTTGTTTGTGTTGTGCAGGAGACCAGCCAGCAGGCTGAGATGGAGACCTGTGCTGAGGTATCAGATGATGTGCTGGAGCGTCTGGCACAGAGCGAGCAGCTGGTCATTCAGCTCAAGGAGCTCATACGTGAGAAAGATTTGCAGCTTCACAATAAAGAAGTTGCATTGAAGGTGAGTTGTGGTGTTTACCTATAATTAGCTCTAGAGATATACTGTCCATCCCTTCTAAATCTTCTGTTGAAGCCCATCCCTCTTCTGCCCTCCTGACAATTATACCAAGCATCTCCCATTATTTGACAAAATTTACCTTGCATATCTTCCTTGAATTTAGTTTTCACTAATTTCCATTTTTTCTCCTCTGCTCCTGCTCTCCTGGTTTAAATTGGAGTAAGATTCTTATGATTCTGTTTCATTTTTACACTCCTTGATTAGGACCCTCCTAAACTATTTTCTCTGTCGGCAATAGAGCTGGACTTTCTCTAACCCTTCTGAAAACTCATCTCTCTCTCACCTGGGATCAGCTTTGTTGTCCCTCACTGCATCCTGTCCAATGCTGAGATATGATTCAAGTGGCTTGGTGACCAGAATGGTACATGGTACGTAAGTGTGATCTGTGTGTTGTATAGCTCCAAAGTAACCTCTGGATCTATCCTCCAGTATTGTGCCAACATATCCCACTGTTTGATTAGCTTTTCAAATTGTTTTGTTGTAAGTGCAGCCATTGAAAGTGACAAATCCGGTATCTGTCCTAGGGCCCTCTCTTGAGTCTCCATCTGCCAATTCAGGCCCATTCATTGGATGCTTATGAGGTTCATTTCTGTACATGCATTCTCTCCATGATCTCACCACCTTCTGTTTAAAGAAATTTCACCTGAATTCCCTATTGGATTTATTAGTGTCTACCTTATATTCATGGCTCCTTGTTTTAGTCTTTACACATGTGGAAGCATCTTCTCTACATCTACACTATCAAATCCTTGCATAATTTTAAAGACCTCTATTAGGTTATCTCTGTTTTCTCTTTTGTAGAGAAAAGAGTCATAGCTTGCACAATCTGTCAGTTTTGCTATCATCTTTGTAAATCATTTTTGCACTTTCTCCAGTGTCTCTATATCCTCCTTATAATAGAGACCAGTCTTGTGCATAGTCTGTGTGGTTTAGAGCTGAACCCAATCCTGCCCTTCCTAATTTCCATTTTGGTATGTATAACCCTGATTCTACACCAGGTGATGTTTTGCTGACCACAGCAAGGGAGTCACTTTGAGTGCACTGTTTGATAAGAATGAGGAACGTTCTCTCAGTTAATTTGCGATCGTTTCACAGGAAGAGAAGGAGCTGTCTGATGCCAGATTGTCAAAACTAAAGCTGCAGGCAAAAGCCAAGGTTGCCTCGTTAAATGCCCGGATCGAGGTGCTCCAGAAAAAGACATTGCTTGTACACTCATCACAGCCAGAAAAGACAGAGGAGCAGACTGCCGAGGTAAGGATGTATGTGACAGTGTATTCGTGAGGGTTCCATCCATGTGGCTTAAAACAGTTGCATGAACATCAAACAAGTGCACCTGGTAATGAATTGTGGTCAATGTCATAATTTTGGGAATTTTCTGCTTGCCTGGTTTAAAAGATCATGAGTTAATTGCTGACTTGATTGAGAAACCTCATATGAAGGGCCAAAGCACAGATTGTAGGATACCATTGAGCTCAAACAAGGCGAGAGAAGGTGAGGTGTATCAGAAATTAGTGATCAAATGGTACCAAGTGAGAGTTGTTATGTTGTGCTGTTCCCATTGCATTACGCAGCCCCCATTGCATTACACATGCAGCCATTTAGCACAGAGCAGGTAAGCTTCCTGTGGGGAATATCCAATTGCTAACAGGGTCAAACTGGAGTCAATTGGGAAGATTCCTAGTTTTCAGTCACCTGAATGCCAACAGTGTTAATCATGTTGACAATAATGTGCAGCTGACCACAGAAGACTATAACTCTTTCGAGTTATCAACAGTCACAGATTGTAACTCTTTCGAGTACATTCACAGTTCTTGGTTTCCGGGAGTGGGACATGAACCCACAACCTTCTGATTCAAAGGCGAGGGTGCTATGAACTGAGCCACAGCTGACACCTCAACACAGAAGACTATAGCTGGACCTGTCATAGTTTCCCAATTAGTGGAAGCTGGTGGCTAAAATAACAAGCAAGTAAATGTAGAGTCAGTGTGTGAGCAGTTTTTCTCTTTACTCTTTGTAGCTGACCTGTTTTGATAGGATTAAAGTCTCTCGGATTCTGCTGCATTTACTGTCCGCTGGGATTTGCTGATCCACTATCACTTTAGCTACTGGCTCTTGACAGGTACTTGAGAAGGTTTGAAAATAGCTACCATGTGTGGCTTAGTTAAAGCTTTCTTCACCATGTGAGCCATTATCTGGTACTAGATGGAATGACTTTGACATCAACAATATCCTGTTAGTTTCCTTTTCAAAAGGCAGCACTGCTCCCTATGTCTGTGACCCCCCTCCAACTCCAACAACACTGTGAAATCTTTGCATCCTTCACTTCTGGCCTCTTGTACATCCCTGATTTCCATCGCTTCACCATTGGAGACCGGACCTTCAACTGACTAGACTTCTAAACTCTGGAATTCCCTTCCTAAACTTCTCTGCCTCTCTTTCTTCCACCCCTGCCTCCTCCTTTAAGACATTTCTTAAAACTTGACCAAGTTTTTGGTCATCTGCCCTTATATCTCTTTATGTGACTCGTTATCTGGTCTTCTGATAATGCTCCTGTGAAGCCCTTGGAATGTTTCACCACTTTAAAGGTTAGGTATGCCTTAATACTGTCCCAACAAACACTCCCTGGGCAGGTGCAACATGGGTGAGATACAGAGTTAAATTCCTTCTAACCTGTTTGATCAAGCAATCCCATGGCACAAAGAGCACAATTTTCATAACTGAGTAAAAGTCCCTCTGCATTGCATTAAATTTCCACAGCAGCAGCAGACCCTATTGGTTCATACTTCATGCTTGTCTTGAGTGAAATGGACAATTTCCTGCTGTATAAGAGGCTGTTTTGTAATGTTAAATTTCTGTGGAGAGCTGGGTTGATGACACCCCAAACTCATTCCTCATAGAACCCTTACCACCTGGATATGTTCATCCGTTCTACCTTGGCTTGTTCAAAATTTGTTAAAACCCACTTTTAACTTACTGCGCTGCTCCATCAACATGGAGCCAACTTAAATTGGGTTGTATTTGTTTTTTTCTTTCAACTTCACAGGTGAGTCAGAAACCGAGCTCCCCACTTGAACAACAAGATGAGATTGAGAAACTTAAGTGTCAACTTCAGCAACAAGAGGAGAACTGTAGGACTCTGCAGGCAACTGTAGATAGCATGAAAGACCAGCTTCAAGCTACCAATGAACTCCTGAAGCAGAAAGAAACTGAACATGCAGAACAGGTAAAGAAAGTAGCTTGCTGTGAAAGGAGGACAGGTAGAGCATGGGTTAGATACAGAGTAAAGCTCCCTCTACACTGCCCCATTAAACTCCCAGAGCATGGGGTAGATGCAGAGAAGAGCTCCCTTTTACACTGTCACATAAAACACTCCCAGTACAAGTACAGAATGGGTAGATAGGATTTTCCCCAGTCCCAGAAGAACTTTCTGTACTGCCCTAGTGTGGCTTTCTCCATTTCAGCTATCAGCCATCTTATCAGCCATGGAAGCAAGACTGACAATTTGGTGTAAATTATTGCGGAATTTAAGGCAATACTGTGTGGGAACAGAATCAAAACCATCCAAACCAATTTCACATTGAACCCTGGTGACCAGCAGACAGATCCTTGGGGACCTGTATCTGACTCTTTATACAACCCAAATTGTGTATTCATTTTTTTGTAACTGTAGCTTCGGTCAGTTCAAGAGGTCATTCTCGAAAAGGACACACGATTCCAAGAGCACATCCAGAAACATGAGGAGGAGCTTATGCAGCTAGCATCTGGATCTGAGATAAACAAAGACCTGCAGCAAGTAAGTGTTGCTGGACTAGTAATGAACTAACCATGGATCACTGGTAGGGAGGAGAAAGCCTGATGTAACAGATGGGAAATTGTCTGAATAGATTGAGAATTGGCTGAGTGACAGAAGATTGGTGGCAATGAATAGACAATGCTCAGCCTGTGAAAGCATAGTCAGTGATGTTCTCAGTCCCCTTCTATTTACAATATTTATCAATGCTGTAAAAGGGGATGTCTATAATTAGATTAAATTTGTTGGTGTCGGAAATTTATGTGGGTAGGTAAGAGAAAGCTTGCATTTACATAACACTTTCACAACCTTGGGATGTTCCACTGCACTTTACAGATAATGAAGTGCTTTTGAAGTGTAGTCACTGTTGGAATATAGGAAACATGGTGACTAATTTCGCACTGCAAGCTCCTATAAACAGCAATGACCAAATAATCTATTTTTGTGATATTGAGGAATTAATATTGGCCAGGGCACTGGGGATAACTCCCCTGCTCTTCTTCTTCTGCCATGGGATCTTTTATAGTGAACAGAGGGTGCACTCAGGGCCTCGGTTTAATGTTTGGGCTGAAAGATTACACCATTTACTACACTGAAGCATCACCCGAGATTACGTGCTGAAGTCTCTGGAGTCAACTTGAACCCAAGATTTCTGGCTCTGAGATAAGAGTGCAACGCAATGAGTCACAGGCGATAGATTGAGTATCTTCAGAGTGCCCTAATCAATGATATAGATGGGCTGAGATATAACAAATGAATTTTAATGCAAGCCATTGCATTTAGAAAGTGGAAACCATTGACATTTGTATAACGTGGAAGGGTGTCTCATGGCAGAAGCTGCAAATGATTTCGCAGTCATTTATCTTACTCTGAAAGCACCTTGTCAGTGTGATGCAGTTATGAATGAGGCAGGCTGAGCCCTGGAAATACTTTGAGCACATGACAGTAAATTATACTGACTCTGCAGATCACTGATGAGGCCAGGTCTATGCAGTTTGGATCATCTACTGCAAAGGATATGGGTCCATTCAGAGCGGTCAGGTTGATCAAGGCTTGAGTGGACTGAGTTATAAAGAAGGGTTCAAGCAAATTCTGTTGTTCTCTTCAATATGATTTTCATGTGTCTTTTTTGCTGGTGTGTGGAAGCATGTGTCTGTGGTGTCTTAGTGATTGTTCATGTGTGTATAGTGCCCATACATCTTGTATGTCTGCATGTTGTGTATGTGCCTGCTTGCACATGTGCCTGGGTGTGTGCAAGTGCGTGTACCTGTGTGTATTGTGTGCATGGTTTTTCTCACTTCCCTTTCTGTTCCCCTTTAAACACTGGCACTCCAGTCTTGACAAAGGACCAGTGTAGTCAAAATGCTAACATGTCTTGTGCGTAGAGGGTGCTTGACCTGCTGAAGGTTCACAACGATCTTTTTTAGATTTACAGCATCTGCAGTATTTCAATTTCTGTTCTAGTTGAGGTGTGTGTTCCCAACACTTTCTGCCTTTTTTTTCGATTTTGAGTATGTAAGCTTTTTCATTGTTTCCTCTCTTGTGTATTTTGTTTTATCTGCAGACAGTGAAATCATTACAAAGAAAACTGGAAGAGAAGGAGGAGGCGTTGCTGGGACGGACTCGTGTGGTGGAGATGTTGCAGCAGGAACTAAATGACAGTGATCGGAACAAACAGGTATAACTACCCATTTATACAAAACCTATGGCTTTATGTAGAGAGCTGTTGCTTTTCTTGTTTTTATTAAGAAACTTAGGTGAAATTATGTAGGGCAAAACCAAGATGCAAAGTGTAGCGGAGAAATAAAGGTAAATCGGGGAATAGGGGATGTGATTTTTAAAAAATCATTCTCACTATTCTGGTATTTATTGCCCATTATTTTGTTGTCTTAACAATTTAATGGCTTGCTAGAACACATAAAAGGGCAGTTCAGAGTTCATCACAATGGTGTGCAGAGTCTGTCACACACAGGCCAGACCAGTTAAGGATGACAGGCTTCTTGACTTTATCTGTTAATGTTACTGATTCTGATTTTTATTTTCATTAGATGCAGATGTCATGAAACTTATCTCTTGAAAGCCTATAAATCATAGTAAGGAGGGAATGAGTTCCATAGTTTTCAAGACATGGAAAAAAAAAGAACTTAGTAGGAAACTGATTGGAAAACAGGAGGTTGGAAGCATGAGGCAAAGCATGCAAGGTGCCTTATTTGGAGCTTAGCACAACCAAGGGAGGAACAGTAAAGATAGTGGTATCCATGTAACAGCAAGGGACAAAGGATGGTAGCTGCATGGGTAGGGACAATCAAACCTGCTAAGTTAGCTCATCAGGTAGTGCAGTAGGTCCCATAGAGTCTATTGTTCAAATGTTCGTGAAGCTCATTGAATACGAGTATTGGCCAAAACCAAATGAGGTAAAGGGACATCTCAAGAGACCTTTCTACATTCAAAGTATTTCTCAAATAAACTCTCATCAGCCCCACTAACCAAGAGGGATTCTACAATGATTCTTACTGTTGCTGCAAATGGGAGGTTTTATATGAACCAGTGACACGTGATGGAAAGGGTGGACATGGGTACATGGTGAGGGCAGGATTACCCTCTGCTGTGATGCCCACCCCTGCCATCAGGCCTCGCACATAAGGAACAGCCACTGGGTGGGATGTGGTACCCAGAGGGCGACTGTCTCCCATGGGACCATATCCTAGAAAGGAGTTCATGTCAAGTAGACAATAATGTGCTGTTTCACTTTGTCCTAAAATAAAAATCCAGAACAAATCTGCAGAAATGATACTTCAGTGAGTGAGTGGTCAGTTTACAAAACAGCCTTCCTGGGGCCATATGGAAGCTGTCAGTGCTGACACCTTCAAATATGAATTAGATCGATAGCTTTAAAAAAAAAACATTTTGGGAACCAGTATGTGAGTAATTTGAGACATGATGTGAGGTAAACTCAGGAGGAAGAGGTGACAGTGGACCAATGGTTCCCAAAGCTCTCCACCACTGGGGCTTTCCTCGTGCCTGGGTCTGTTGTAGACTAATTGATGGTGATTGATTGCTGTGATTAGACAGCAACTCCATTTCTATTGTATTGTGAGTACCACAATAATAGAAAGTAAACTAAATGGACCTTGGCTTTACATCGAGCAGTTCCCATACTCCTGTGAGTAAGCGCGATCGGAAGATGGGGAAACGTGATATTCTTAACCGAAGTTTTTCAAGCAACCATTCAATATTTTACCTGCTTTTGCTCTTCAGGTCCTCAAGGAAAAGTTGCAAGAGGCGGAGGCCAACATTGCTATTTTACAAACTGCACTAGAATCGGAGAGACTGTCAGCTGAGACACAGCTGAGGGAGGTGACTGAGAAATACGAGACTGAGTTAGCGGAGAAGAATTGTGCTGTCACACAGATGCAACAGGCACTGCAGGATGCGCAGTCATCCGGTGCTGATCTAACAGCACAAAACCAGCAGCTGCAGAGTGTGATGGAAGGCCAAGAGAGAATGTGTAAAACTCTGACTGATAAAATAAAGGAATTGGAAGGTGAGGAAGCCAAGTTCTCAAGGAAAATGATAGCTACATTTAAGTCTTTATTGACTTTGTTTCTTGCTCAGTGGCTCAACAGAGGTTCTCATGCTCTTTCCGATAACCTCCCTTTACAGTGGCATTTGCCCTAAGGGTTAACATTAGCCCTATTTTCCCCCTCATTTGTTTTCAAGATTAAATATTATCTCATGTTGTTGTGATGGTTAATCACAGACCTAGTTTTACAGGCTTAACGTAATATATTTATTTGCAATTAAATAAACATGACCAGAAAAGTTTGGAATTAGTACGAATACAGTCTGTAAACATACACATCGACAGAAGTCTGAAATTGGTTAGTTGCTGTATGCAAGGACTTCATAGTTTTAAAGACAAAGCCTTTATTGACTGAGCCAATGTAATTGCTTCATTCATTCTTGATATTGGAGTAACACTGCATCAAATCACTTTCCTTCAAGCAGATAGTTCAGAATAAATCTTCATAAAAGATGCTGAAATCAAACAAACTCCCTTTTAAATCCTTAATTTCTTTAGACTTGAAATCTTTAGATAACTTCTGAAAATTGCAGGTGAAGATTCAGGCTTTGAGTACAGGAATCCACCATGACTGAAAAGACTAGGAGAGGAGGGGAAGTTATTCAGGACATGCTGGTTAAGTGATGCCAGTCTTTTTTTTTAACAACTTAACATTGGTTAAGGTTAGAGATGCTAGTTGGAAAATGGACACCCAGTTTCAACATTGATTACTCTCAGGGCAGGTACAGCACCAGTTAGATAAATATAAATCTCCCTCTGCACTGTCCTATCAAACACTCCCATGACAGGCACAACATGGATTAGATACAGAGTGAAGCTCCCTCTGCATCGTCCCATCAAACAATCCCAAAGCAGCAATAGTATAGCTTCAATGCAGAGTAAAGATTCCATTAGCCATGCTTGCACTATGGAGGTCATTATCTAGTTTCTCAACATTACTGAAGTCCCTCATCCTGGTATCCTGCTAGTAAATCTCCTCTGCATGCTCTCTAAGATCATGCCATCCTCCTTAATTGTGGTATCCAGAATTTGATAAGGTACTCCAGCTGAGGTCTAACCAAACAATCAATGATTTATTGGAATACAAAAGCATGAGATAAGAGCAGCAGTAGGCTATTCAGCCCTTCAAGACTGCTCAGGCATTCAATAAGATCATGGCTGACCCATCTTAACTAGACCGTCCCGTATTTTCCCTATATTCCTTAATTCCCTTGGTACCCAGAAATCTATCGACCTCTGTCTTGAACGTAAATAACTGAACATCACATCTCTAGGGTACAGAGTTGCAAAGATTCTCAACCCTTTTGAATGAAGAAATTTCTCCTCATCTCAGTTCTCAATGGCCAACCCTCTACTTTGAGACTGTTGCCCCTTGTTTCAGACTCCCTTGCCAAGATAAACATCCTTCCGGCATCTACTGCCAAACCCCTTAAGAATTTTATATGTTTCAATTTGATCATCTCTCATTCTTCTAAATTCTAGGGAGTATAGGTCTAGTCTACTCTTGTTTCCTCATAGAACTATCCTCTTATCCCAGGAATCTGTCCAGTGAACCTTCATTGTACTCACTTTAAGCAAGTACATCCTTCCCTAGGTGAGGAGACCAAAGCTGTAAACAGTACTCTAGATATGGTCACCGTAAGGTCCTGTATAACTGTAGTAAGACTTAACTCTTATACTCTAACCCTTTGTAATAAAAGCTAGCATACTATTTGTTTTCCTAATTGCTTAATGTACCTGCATGTTAACTTTGTGATTTTTGTACAAGGGCACCCATATTGCTCTGCATACCAACATTTCCCTGTGTCTTTCCATTTAAAAGGTGTCCTGTTTTCTAATTTCCCTGCTAAAGTGGTTCACATTATCTTCCCTCTGCCATGTCATTGCTTCTATACTCTATGGTCAAGGATTGTAGAAACTTGAAAAGCCTAATAATAAAATAAAACCTTTCCTTAACTGTGTGGGATTTTGTTTCCACTGCCCTATGCAGAAATCTGCTTCATGAGTTAGCTACGTGGCTTGGAGTAGAATTTCTTGACATCAGTCCTGAATTCATGTTTTGCCTTTTTTCAAATCAACGCCTTTGGCGCAAAAAAGCAACATTAAATTCAGGAAGCCCTTTTTCTTTACTCCTGCAGATGGACTGAAGAAGGTTGAAGCCAGTGAGCAATCGGAAGCTAAATTAATGTCGCAAAGGGAGACACCTGTCAGAATCCAGGAGCTTGAAGAGAAAGTCCAATTACTGCAGGTTAGAGAACTATTTCTAGAAGTGAGATGGATGAGCAGGGAGATAATAAGCTCAGGATTGGCATAGCAGAGGTTCAGGAGCTGCTCATGATTCTGTTTGAAACTTTGTGTATGGTGTACAGATGGCTCAGTGAATGTGGACTGGGCAGCAGAGCTTGTTTGAACCCCACACTGTCTATCGCTCCCTCCCTCTGACTTTGCTATGCTTTACGCTTCCCGCCTTCAGCGTGACAGACAGTGACCAGCACTGAGTATCGGTGCACCAGGCCCCAGATAGTCAGCACCAGTAACGCAAGACCAACTAGTCATTAGAAAGCGAATGTATAATCTCAGTAACAAGACAAAGCCATTGGAGGAGTTAATCTTCGATTTTCAGATGACTGGAAGTTTTGGTGCAGTTTGTGATGTTATTGGAATCTCTCGTCTTGGAGTGGGTTCGTGCCCACATTCATCCAGTTATCTCCTGTCCTGAAAACCTGGAGGCTCCATGGCACTGGCCTCCCTCTGATACCTCATTCGTTTTTTGTGTGTGAGTTAAGACTGTGTTGTGTGTGTGTGTGTGTGTGTGTGTGTGTGTGTGTGTGTGTGTGTGTGTGTGTGTGTGTCAGCAGGCTGTTCGATCACATGAAGCAACTCACAGCTGAGCATGATTCTAGCCTTAAGCAACATCCACATATGGGCTACGTCCAGCAGATTTGGTGTATGGATAAGAGGTCAATGGATAAGCAGTCAAGGATGGAAACCCAGAGGAGCTGAGGCCAACTGTAGCATCCCATCTGAACCCAGCTAATGCAGGACAGACCAGGGGCTGAAAATTCTGAAGCCCTGCTGTATATATCAGTACCACATCCTGGTGTGTTTTTGTGCTAGGAATGTAGGAGCAAGTGTAGGCCATTCAGCCCATCGAGCCTGCACTGCCATTCGGTACGATCATGGCTGATCATCCATTTCAATGCCTTTTTCCCCACATTATCCCCATATCCCTTTGTCATTGGTATTTAGAAATCTGTCAATCTATGTTGGTTTACAGCGTTTTAACTTCTCTGAAAGTTAATATGTTGTTCTCGCTGCAGCTCATGGGCATCGATGGTTTCCTTGTTTCTGTACGTCTCCATGAAATGTCTCAACTCACCATACCCCAGTGCATTAAGTAAGGTAACGAAGATGCAAAATGACAACATTGAGATCTATATTACTGCTTCAAACCTGAAGCTGAGCTGCTATTTCGGGACTGAGATTAAGCTTTAAGCAGCTTGTAAATTATCTCTGTGCCACTTCTAATATCCCAGTTAGATGTCAGTCTGCTTACACAGTTGGATTTCTGTGGTTATTGATGCTTGTTCCCAATTGATTCTAATTGCCATGTAAACTAGTGGTTGCTACAGTACAATAATCCAGTGGTACCATGAGGCTAGTGACAAACCATACATTTTATTATTGGAGTGTCAGCCGTGGCTCGGTTAGTAACACTCTTGCCTCTCAGTCACAAGGTTACGGTTCAAGTCCCGCTCCGGGGCTTGAGCACAAAAATCAAGGCTAACACTCCAGTACAGTATTGAGGGAGTACTGCATTATTGGATGTGCTGTCTTTTGGATGAGACTTTATATTAAGGCCCTGTGACACTATTTCGAAGCAGAGCAAGGGGGTTATCCCCGGTGTCCTGGACAATATTTATCCCTCAGTCAACATTACAAAAAAGACATTATCTGGTCATTATCACATTGCTTCCTGCATTGCAATAGTGACTACACTTAAAAGTATTTTGTTGGCTGTAAAGTGCTTTGAGATGTCTGGTGGTCGTGATAAGTGCTATATAATGTAAATCTTTTTTTTACCATATTTTTTGAGCATTGTACATCTGATCTGCTTTGTTTCCCCCAGATTAGACTTCTAAAGCAACTGACAAAAGGTCATCAACCTGAGAAGTTAACTTTCTTTCTCCCCAGATGCTGCCAGACCTGCTGAGTATTTCCAGCATTTAATGTTTTTATTTCAGATTTTTAGCATCTGTAATATTTTATTATTAGACTTCTCCAGACCCCTCCTTTTGACCTTTCTGGCATCTTCCTGATTCCTACTCTACATCGTCCCTCTTGTCCATCACCCTGCACTTCTCTGCTTCCATTGGCATCTATTCTCCAATGCACCAAATTCAGCACCCTTATTCTTGTTTACAAATCCTCCCACCCTACATCTGCAGCCCCCTCCAGCTTGCTGTCTAACCCTTGTCCCTCAGTTGCACAGCTCTGGCCTCTTGTGTGTACACCTCCTTGACCTTAACACCTCAATTTGAAGATTCTCATCCTTGTTTTAAAATCCTGTATGCCTTTGTTCCACCTTATCTCCGTAATCCTTTTGCCCCACAACCATAGACTCATAGATTTTAGACATCTGCAGCACAGATGGAGACCATTCGGCCACGCCAGTCACCAAAGATCTGGCTACACTAATCCCATAGCCCCGGAGGCTATGGCAACGCAAGTGAATAACTAAATACTTCTTAAATGTTACAAGAGTTTCTGACTCAACCACCCTTTCAGACAGTAAGTTCCAGACTCCCACCACCCTCCTGGGTGAAACAATTTCTCCTCAACTCCCCTCTTAGCCTTCTACCTCTACCTTAAATCTATGCCCCCTGGTCATTGACCCCTCTACTAATGGAAAAAGTGCCCTCCTATCCACTCTATTTATGCCCCTCATAATCTTATACACCTCTATCAGGTCCCCTCTCAACTTTCGTTGCTCCAAGGAAAACAACCCCAGCCTTTCCTCATAGCTCAGACCCTCCAGCCCAAGCAACATCCTGGTAAATCTCCTCTGCACCCTCTCCAGTGCAATCACATCCTTCCTATAATGTGGTGACCAGAACTGCACGTAGTTCTCCAGTTGTGGCCTAACCAGCGTTTTATACAGTTCCAGCATAACCTCCCTGCTCTTGTATTCTATGCCTCGGCTAATTAAGGTAAGTACCCCATATGCCTTCTTAACCACCTTATCTACCTGCCGTGCTACCTTCAGAGATCTGTGGGTATGCACACCAAGGTCCCTCTGATCTTCAGTACTTTCCAGGGTCCTATCATTCATAGTGTAACCCCTCGCCTTGTTAGCCCTCCCCAAGTGCATTATCTCTCACTTTTCCAGGTTGAATTCCATTTGCCACTGCTCCGCCCACCTGACCAGTCCACTGATATCCTCTTGCAGTTTACGGCTAACCTCCTCACTATTTACTGTCCTACCAATTTTCGTGTCATCCGCAAACTACTTGATCATACCCCCTAACCCTCCGAGACATCTTTGCTTTTCTTATTTTGGTCTCTTGAGCATCCCCAAATTTAATTGCTCCACCACAGGTGACCATGTCTTCAGTTTCCAAAGCCCTAAGTTGTGGAATTTCCTCCCTAAAACTCTTTGTCTCTCGTTAGATGCTTCTCAAAATCTACCTCTTGCCAAACTTTTGGCCATCTGCCTTAATGTTTCCTTATGTGACTCAGTGTCAAATTTAATTTTATAATGTTTCTGAAAAGTGCCTTGCAAGGCTTTATTGTGTTGAAGGCACAACATACATACTAGTTGTTGTTGTTCACTCCCCCACTCTCCTATTTAAGGCACAGTTCTTCAACATAACCTCTAGGACTCCTTAAATTCCTTTGCCTGCTTACTTACCTCCATAACCTTTTTTAAAGTTTTCTTGAAATCTATTTATTCATTCAGTTACCTCTTCTAACCTTGCCACCATTTTGTCTCTTGTATGTGCCAGAACTGTCATCCTCCACTGTCCCATATATTCTCACCTTTTTTGCAAAGTTGTTAAACTTAAACTGTTCTCTATCCTCCTCTGGGTTTGTGTCCATGTCCCATTTGTGGCTGTGGCAAGTAATTTATTAAGGTTTTGTTAATCTGCACTCCTTAGATTCTTAGCTTCCAAAAGATCTTCCTCGAGCCGTCTTTTCTCCATTTCAAACGTTCCCCGTAACTCTTTGCGAAGTCTAACTAATAGTTCTCACTTCCCTTCTCCCCCTAGTAGTTCTTCTATTGATATTCCAAGTCTGGCAAAGAATCCAATTAAGGTAGACATCCTGGATTAGTCAACTTGCATTTAAATAATCTAAGGAAACAATCAAAATATTGCTCCGATAGGAGCCTGCCAACAACGAACAACATACTGGCAAGTGCTGTGGGCTTTTCCACCTTCACTAATAAAGGGAAACATCGAATTGTTTCAGAGTGTGGTTACAAAAGTTAAAGTTGTGACAATTTTGGCTAACGCCTTCCCTCTGCTGAATCCTAAGATTCTTATAGCCGACCACACCACCTACCAAATTTTTCTATTATAAATCTCTTTTTCTACATTTGCTTCTGTAAATTTGTTGCACTCTTCTGTGTTATGGCACAGCTGATGGTAAATGCTTAGCAGTTCAAACCCCAAAGGGAAACTTGAAACAACTGCCACAACTTGTTTTGCAATTTGTATAAATTTTGAGATGCGTGCCTTGAATTCAGTAGTAATACGACCACCAAGTCTTACAAGTTTTTGCAAAGTTAGATTAAACATTTATTCACGAGAAAAATGATTTTTAAACACTTACATGTGTCTACAAATTACCACTATAAAAGCTTCTAAATCCTTTAATTAATTCAACTCCCAGTTACACTTTCGTTAAGGCAACAGTAAGACACACAGATTTTAAAGGACCCAGGAAGGTGACACACAATACCCTGAACCAGTCGAATTCAAAGTGAGTTTTCTTAACTTCAGCAGCTTGAGGCTTAGATACTGAAGGTTTTTCACACTTGCCACATCTTAAAGTGCCTACCCTTACACACAGCCTTCGCTCCTTTCTATCTGTTTTCCCCTTTGAATGCAAATACCCATTTTTTCACTCTGCCTTTGGACTTTACTTTTCTGATCATAAAAATTTAGCATAGTACCCATTTTACCAGTAAATTTTGGAAAAAATAAACAAATTGTTTCTGAATTTCACCTGTCTAGGTGCCACATTTCATTCCATCTTTTGAAAACAATCGAGTCTGGTTTATTTAAAAATGCAAATGTACTTTTACACCTTACATCCTAAACTTTCTCCCATGCTTGCCGTGTTTACATCAAAGCCATCAGGTCAGCTGACGTTAATCCAATCAACTCTCTCTCTCTCTCTCTCTCTCTTTCTCACCTGCACCCACACAGACACCATGATTTTACAGTAAATTCCAGTCACATTATTATATCTTCCTGACTTCTGTGAGAGGTAGTGCTGTCACACCTCAGTTTCAAAACTCCTCAATTCCAATCTTCCCTGCTTCTGTTGCATTGCATTTAATCATCAATAAAAATATAATATCAAGATATTTCATAAAAATGTGGACTGAATTACCTTTGTGTCCCCGGTCTAACTGCCCTCTGTCCTCTAATCGACGCCTCCTGAAGGCTGCATTTGATCTTGCCTTGCAGTGAATTGCCACAAGTCTGATTACTATATTATTAGAAATCTAATGTATTTATGCATTTCCTGTTGTCACAATTTCTGATCAGATTTTCATGTCAATATTTAAGAATTAAACTGCCATTGCAAACTTTCTATTTCAAATCCTGCCTGTAACCAGTTGCCTGCAACGGTGCAGTTTCAGGATCTGACCAGTAGGTAGTGCTATGAGGTAAGTTTCTGACATTGTTCGCATAACTCTATTGCTATCTTACATATAAAGCAAAACTGACATTTGTCAATTGACTATGAGCAGTATGTTTAGTTCCCAAAAATTAAGTCATATTTTAGAGATTCTTATGATCTGAAAGCGAATGAACTGTCACATTCAGTAATTTGGATTTTATTTTTTATCCTCCCTCCCCCAACATCCAGACTGCTGTTGAGGAACAGGAGCTGACATCGCAGAACAGATTGGCAGAGCTAGAAGAAGAGAAGGGAAGCCTCTTGTGGAAGACAATGGACTATGAGGAGGTTAAGACTGAAAATGGTAAATGGATTTGTTTTAAAAAGGAGCCACATTTTCTTAAAACAGATGGATGACCATGCATTCTATATTTTGCTGATGTTGGTCAAGGGAGGTGTGTTGGTAGGACACTGGTAGAGCTCCCTGTCCTAATATTGCCTTGGGATCTTTGATGTTGGTGTTTGTGTGTTTTCTCTTTTCCTCTTATCCACAGGAGCACTACAGGCTCTGAAAGCAAACCACCTTATATGCAGTTTGCCCTCTGTGCTCGCATTTGTGGAAAGGTTTGGGGTTCAGGTGTAAAATAATTTATCGCAAAAATGTCACTCATATGCGATGCCACAAAGCACAGCATCCCACAACAAACCCCACACATTTCTACAGTTACTCTTGTGAAGTGCAATTTGCTGCCAAGGTATCATACACCCTATCTCTATAGCTGGCCATTATCTCCCAATGCTCCTTAGATATGGGTGTGTTGCCAGAGTTCTTGAGAATTGAATCTTTGTTAAAAGTAGGGTGTAAGGATAGAGGCAGTAACTACAGGCCAGTCAGTTGAACCTCAGTGGTAGGCAAGCTTTTGGAAATGATAATCCCACGTCAAAATCAACAGTCACTTGGATGAGAAATAAAAACAAAGTGCTGAAAAAACTCAACAGGCCTGACAGCTTCTGTGGAGAGTGATTTGATTCCAATATGACTCTTCCAATATGGTACTCTGACAAGAAACTCAGACAAGTATGGACTAATTAAAGGAAAGCCAGCATGGATTTGTTAAAGGCAAATCATGTTTAACTAACTTGTTTGTTGAGTAACAGAAAGGGTTGATGAAAGTATACCAGTTGATGTGGTGTACAAGGACTTCAAAAAGGCGTTTGATAAAGGACCACATAGTAGGCTTGTCAGCATAATTGAAGCCCATGGAATAAAAGAGGCAATAACAGCATGGATGCAAAGTTGGCCGAGTGACAGAAAACAGAGTCGTGGCGAATGGCTGTTTTTAGGACTGGAGGAAGGTATACAGTGATGCTCTCTGGGGGTTGTTACTATGACCTCCTTCTCTTGATATATATTAATGACTCAGACTTAGTGTACAGGGCACAATTTCAAAATTTGCAGAAGACACAAAACTTGGGAGTATTGTGAGCTGTGAGAAGGATAGTGATAGACTTCAAGAGGACAGAGACAGACTGGTGGAAAGGGCAGACACTTGGCAGATGAAATTTAATACAGAGAAGTACAAGGTGATAGATTTTGGTAGGAAAAATGAGGAGAGGTAATATAAAACAAAGGATACAATTATAAAAGGAGTGCAGAAACAGAGACACCTGGGGATAAATGTGCACAAATCATTAAATATGACAGGGCAGGTTGAGAAAGTGGTTACAAAGACATACAGAATCCTTGACTTTATAAATAGAGGCATAGAGTAAAAAAGCAAGGACATAATGATGAACCTTTATAAAACATTGGTTTGACCACAACTGGAGATATGTGTCCAGATATGGGCAATGAATTTAGGAAAGTTGTGAAGGCTTTAAAGAAAATATTTATGATAATGGTGCCAGGAATGAAGGAGTTCAGTTACATGGATAGATTGGAGAAGTTGGGGTTATTCTCTTTGGAGAAGATAGAGAGGAGATTTGCTAGAGGTGTTCAAAGTCATGAGAGGCCTAGGCAAAGTAGATAGAGGAAAAACTGCTTCTGTTCTATATGCACAAAGGTAGAGAACCAGAGGGCAAAGATTTAAGGTTTTTGGCAACAAAATTAAGGTGGCTGGAGAGCAGTGAGTGATCACAATCTGGAATGCACAACCTAAAAGGGTGATACATTCGTAGCTTTCAAAAGGGAATTGAATAAGCATATGAAGAGATAATATTTGCAGAATTATTGGGAAAGGGTGTGGGTGGGAGTAGCTAAATTGCTCTTACGGGGAACTGTCACAGATGTGTAGGGCAGAGTGGCTTCCTTCTGTGCTGTAACCATTTTATGAATCTTCGATAATTCCCTAGTCCCTTCCCTGCCTCGGTATATAGTACTGGGGGTGTCTGGTCTCTGTTTAGATATAGAGAACTGGAAGTTTATCCCCTGTCTATGCAGGATTATAAACCTGTGGGTAGACAGAATTACCGAGACACTGTTTTGTGCCTTGCTGTATGACGATCAGATGTTGTGGTGAAGAGCATCATAAAAAGCAGAAACCAAAACTGAAGTGCTCATCATTGTTGTTTCAACAGAACATCTGCGAGCCAGGATCAAAAAACTGGAACAACATAGGGGGACTGAAGAGTTGGCTCAGGACGCTCAGGGGTGCATTCAGGTATGGACGTGAGACTAACTTATCTTCAGAGGCCTGTTGTTCACTTTACCACGAGCATCATCTGCACCTGGCCTCAACCATGCCTTCGTTGCTCCAGGCAGTCTGATGGACAGTACAGTTGGGAGAACTGTAAACACTGTCAGGAGCTGGCACAGATACCTCAATGTTCTCCCTGATAGATCAGGAAACCTGTAAAGAAAGAACTTACGATTAAATAAAAGTGAGATAAATGACTAGATATATATTTTTTAGTGATGTTGGGTCAGATTTAAGTATTAACAGGAAACCTTGCTGTTTCCTTTGAATAATGCTGTGATATCTTTTGTGCCTAATTGGGAGGGTAGATGGGGCCTCAGTTTGACACCCTTCAACAGTGTGTTACTCCCTTTAGCACTGCACTGAAATGTCAGTTTAGATTATAAACTCCAATCTCTGGAATGGGGTCTGAAATTGATCTTAATAGGAACTTTGTTTCCTCGAGAATTTTAATTGCACTGGAATGTTAAGATGGGAGAGTTAAGACTAGGAGAATGGACATTTGTAGGAGATTTGGGGTATGGGAGGGTTACAATTTTGTAGAAAAGTTGGTGTACGAGAGGGATGGGATTTTGAGGGTGAGTTGGAGTGCTAGAGGATTGAGGTTTTGAGGGTGAGTTGGAGTACAAAGAGGATGGGACTTTGAGAGAGTCAGTGTACTAGAGGGATATGATTTTGAAGGAGACTTGGACTAGAGGGTTGGGATTTTTTTAGGAAAGTTGGGATACCAGAGGGATAGATTTCAATGGGAAATTTAGGGTATGAAACAGATGAGCTTTAATAGACTGGCCAGCCTTTTTGCATCCATTACTTTTCTTATGTTCCTAATATTGCCTCCAAGTTTTCTTCACCCCATTGGCTTAGGCTAGACCTGAGCCAGGTGGAGGTGAATGGTGGTGTTGTTGTACCAGACAACAGTGCTAATTCTTGGAGACTGATTTGTGTCTTAACACAAGGAAAGAAATGCATTTTAGTAGAGCCTCGTCACCACCTCAGAACATCCCAAAGTCCTTCACACAGTAAAATACCTTTTTGAGGTAGAGTCACTGTTATGTGATCAATCATTGAATGGAAAGGAGTGGTGTAAAATTGGAGCTCATGTCTGATAGTGTATCAGACTGTGTATAAGGTGAAGATGCTGTGTAGGAGCTGAGTTGCTTCAAACCTTAATGTAGCAGTTAATAGGCTTTTAGCCAGAGAGCATGGCTTACAATGTACAGCTTGGCCCAATACTACAGCTGGTTGAATCTGTCTCAGCTCATTAACACAGGGTTATTGAAGGTTGTTTTACTGCATCATATGTTAGAATAATTTTATAACCTGTGGCTGTGCACGAACAGTGACATCCATTCATGTGCACAGACCACCATCTTCACCACCACCACCTAAATTCTACCAAAGGCTCCATTCATGAACAATACCATTCAGTGTGATTCCCAGCTATACAGACCAGGAGATTCTAGTTTCAATCCCTCATCAGTGCTGTTAGGTGATCTCAATGGGGAACTGCAGTTGACCATGTAGTAGAGTTTAACCTCTCAAACTTCCTCTCACCCTGTTAGTATAACCTTCTAATTCTTTCTCCTTCATGGATTTATCTAGCTTCCCCTTAAGAACATCCATGCTATTTGTCTTAACTTCTCCTTCTAGTAGTAAGTTCCACATTCTCACCACTCTGGATTCCTTATTGGGTTTATTAATGACTGTCTTATATTTACGACTTGCTATTTTTGGCCTTCCTCACATTGGGAAACATTTTCTCTACATCTACGCCATCAATATTTTTCATAATCTTGAAGACCTCTTGTCAGGTCACCACTCAGCATTCTCTTTTCTAGAGAGAAGGCCTCTAGCCTGTTTAGTCCTGATTGTTATAACCTCTTGATTCTGTTATTCTTAACTTATATCAGACCATGTCATGTCAGTTAGAGAATTTGGCACCAGCTACAAGGGTACAGAGAGCATAAGTGAAGCTGACTAAGGATTGAGGGCCTCGGGGAATTTTGTAAGTTGGGGGAACTTGATTTTATTTTATTGTTTCATCTTCACAAAAGCACTGACATCAAGTATGGCTTGTGCTTCTGTTCTTCTCTGTTTAGGTTGGAGATACTGGCAGCAAATTATTGGACAGCATAGTACTGGACCAAGCAATCCAGTCTGGAGACATTTCACCTGGCACAGGTAATGATTGTGACAAATTTGGAGAAGTTATTAGCTGTGCTTGAAGAAGAAGGGCTAAGATCAAGTGTAGTATCTGTTCTTATCAGTTTAATATCTGATACGCCCCTTATCTGGGGACCATATATTAAATTGATTTTTGGAGCAGGGAGATGGAATAGGGGCTTGCTCTGTCCACTCCACGCATTGACCTGGCATTGCAGTACTTCTGGGATCAGTGCACAAAAAAAAGGTTGGTTACTATGGATAGGAAATATCACAGCATCATTTCCACATAGGTTCCTCTATGTCAGGCATTGTTAGAGGTGCAAGAGGAAAACAGTCATTAGCCTGGAGCCTGAAATTTAACTTGTTCTGACTGCCCTTTGATTGACCCTGAGCCAGGCAACACAGGAACAGGAGTAGACTATTCAGCCCATTCAACCAATTCTGCCAGGGGAGCAACTAAACACCGGTAAGCAATGTGATGGGAGGTCCTCTAGGATTGGTATAGAATCAGATGTTACGTTATTTCATTGGGGATCCACCCAGAATCTTGATTCTACTTTACAGGCCTGCGGGGGGGTGGTGTTGGGTGGAGTGGAGGGTGCAGGAAGATTCATTGTTCAAACTTCACTAACTCCAGGCTTCCCCTAGTCACTGATAGATTCATAGAATGATGCAGTGTAGAAGGAGGCCAATCAGCCCATCATGTATGTCCCAGCTCTGTGAAAGAGCCCTCCAGTTAGTCCAACTACTCTACTTTTTCTTCATTGCCCTGCACATATTTCCTTTTCAAGTATTTATCCAGTTCCCTTTTGAAAATTACAATTGAATCTGCTTCCTCCACCTTTTCAGGTGGCGCATTCCAGATCATAATAACTTGTAGTATGAAAAAAGATTTTCTTCTTTTCTTCTCTGGATGTTTTGCCAATTATCTTAGTCCTCAGGTTACCAACCCTCCTGCCAGTGGAAACAGTTTCCCCTATTTACTCAATCAAAATCCCTCACGATTTTGAACACTTCTATCAAATCTCCCCTTTCTGAGCGAAACCATCTCAGTTTCTCTATTGTCTCCATATAACTGTATGAAAATGTGTCAAAATGTACACTGCCTTGTGATACCGAATTATACAGTCCACAAAGGCCGGGCCTTGGTTGTGGTCAGCCAGGAGATGGTCTAGATAACAAGGGGAAAACTCAGAACCATGAAACCTTTTTTGAGATTTGTAGAATATCTGACATAAATCAGATTAATACAGATCATATATATTTAAGCAAAGTAAAATTTAAGTTGTCATTTCACTTCTACCTCCTGGAGTCAAATCCAGCCTTGCAGGGAGAATTGAAGATCATCTGTTTCTAAGGAGAAAGAGGTAGGTAGTACCCTGGGTCGGACACTTTAGGATTTAATTCCAGAACCAGCCTTCAGATCCAGCCTACAATGATGGCTACAAGGCTCCTATCTGAAATAAATTTATGACATTCAATCAGTCACTCCATAACCTCGTCCCAAAGTACAAAACTTTTCTTAATTTAGCACTACATAAGAACATAAGGAATAAGAGCAGGAGGAGGTCATTCAGCCCCTCAAGCCTGCCCCGCATTCAATAAGATCATGGGTGATCTGCCCAGGCCTCAACTCCTCTTTCATGCCAGCTCCTCATAGCCCTCAGCTCCCAGATATTCAAAAATATATCTACCTCCTCGTTAAATACTTTGTGATCTAGCTTCCATAACTCTCTGGGGTAGAGAATTCCAGACATTCACTACCCTCTAAGAGAAGAACTTCCTTCGCATCTCAGTTTTAAATGTGTGCCTCCTTATTCTGTAACTATGTCCTGTAGTTTGAGATTCCTCCACTAGTGGAAACATCTTCTCAACATCTAACCTGTCAAGCCTCCTCAGAATCTTGGACGTTTCAATAGATTACAAAATCACCCCTCGTTCTTCTAAACTATAATGAATAAAGGCCTAACCTGTTTGACATTCTTGATAAGTCAACCCCTTCATCCTAGAAATTAGCCTAGTGAATCTCTTTTGAACTGCTTCCAATGTGAATATATCCTTTCTTAAATACGGGGACAAAAACTATACGCAGTACTCCAGGTGCGGCCTCACCAACACCCTGTACAGTTGTAACAAGACTTCCCTATTTTTAAACCCCAGCCCCCTAGCAATACAGGCCAAAATTCCATTTGCCTTCTTAATTACTTGCTGCACCTGCAGGCTAACTTTGTGTTTCATGCACGAGAACACCCAGATCCCTCTGTGCTGCACTTTTTTGAGTCTCTTTCTATTTAAATAATAGTCTGCCTTTTGATTCTCCCTACCAACGTGCTTGACTTCACACTTTCCTATATTAAGCTCCATCTGCCAAGTTTTTGCCCACTCACTCAACCTATCTATATCCCCTTGCAGATTCTTTGTCCTCATCACTACATGCCCTCCCACCTATTTTTGTATCATCAGCAAATTTGGATACGTTACGCTCTGCCCCTTCCTCCAAGTCATTAATATAGATAGTAAATAATTGAGGCCCTAGGATTGATCCTTGTGGCACTCCACTAGTTACGCCTTTTCAACCTGAAAATGACCCATTAATCCCAAACTAAACTAGCAATCTCTTTCAGAGAGGCAACAAGAGGTAGGTGTGGGAATGGAAAACAGCCAAGGTGTCCCTTCTGAGGCTGTGAGTGAGATTCATTGTTGAGTTAAACTAGCAGGGGCTTTACTCTGAATCTAACTCATGCTGCACCTGCTCTGGGGGTGTTAATGGAACAGTGTAGCAGGAGCTTTACTCTGCATCTAATCCATGCTGTACCTGCCTGTGCTGATGTTTGCTGGAACAGTATAGAGCAGTTCCATTCTCCAGTATTGACAACTCTGTGATGAATATAAAAATTTATTAAATGCAACTATACTTTTGAAAAGGAAAGGAAAATAATGTAAAATGATAATCAGCAGGCCCGTCTGCATCTGAAAGAGAATAAAAATGGTTAAAGTTTTATGAGAGACCCGTCGTCAGAACAGCTAACACCCCAATAAAATGCTTGTTTCTACATAATGGGGTGTTGGTGTGGAGGACCTTAGTGAGAGATTGTGAAAGTGAACAGGGGAGGCGATGGTGTAGTGGTGTTGTCACTGGACTAGTAATGCAGAGACTGGACCTGGGTTCGAATCCTGGCATGGCAGGTAGAATTTGAATTCAGTAAAAATCGAATTAAAATTAAAAGCCTAATGATGACCATGAAACCATTGTCGATTGTTGTTAAAAAACCCTCCCTTTAGGGAAGGAAATCTGCCGTCCTTACCTGGTCTAGCCTACATGTGACATCAGACCCACAGCAATGTGGTTGACTCTTAAAATGCCCCCTGAAATAGCCTAGCAAGCCACTCAATTGTAACAAACCACCACAAAGCCTCAAAAAAGGAATGAAAAGGACCACCAGACATCGACCTAGGCACCAGAAACGACAATGGCAAACTCAGCCCTGTCGACCCTGCAAAGTCCTCCTTACTAACATCTGGGAGCTAGTGCCAAAATTGGGAGAGCTGTCTCACAGACAGCCTGACAGAGTCATCCTCACGGAATCATACCTTACAGATAACGCCCCAAACACCATCCCTGGCTATGGGATGGTGGTCCCTGTCCCACCGACCGGACAGCCCCAGTAGAGGTGGTGGCACAGTGGTAAATAGTCGGGAGAGAGTTGCTCTGGGATCCTCAACATCGACCCCGGACCCCATGAAGTCTCATGGCATCAGGTCAAACATGGGCAAGGAAACCTGCTGATTACCACATACCGCCCTCCCTCAGCTGATGAATCAGTGCCCTTCCATGTTGAACATCACTTGGAGGAAACACTGAGGGTGGCAAAGACGCAGAATGTACTCTGAGTTAGCGATTACTTCAACATCCATCACCAAGTCCTAAATGACATAGCTGCTAGAATGGGTCTGTGGCAGGTGGTGAGGGAACCAACAAAAGGGAAAAACACACTTGACCACCTCCTCACCAACCTGCCTGTCGTAGATGTAATTGTCCATGACAGTATCGGTAGGAGTGACCACCACACAGTCATTGTGGAGACAAAGTCCTGCCTTCACATTGAGGATACCCTCCATTGTGTTGTGTAGCACTACCACCATGCTAAATGGGATAGATTTTGAACAGATCTAACAATGCCAGAGCCACTTGGCTCCTGACCTCATTACAACCTTGGTTCAAGCATGACGCACTGTGGGCCATCAGTGGCAACAGAATTGTACTCGAACACAATCTGTAACCTCATGGCCTGGCATATCGCCCACTCTACTATTACCACCAAGCCAGGGAATCACCCTAGTTCAATGAAGAGTACAGGAAGGCATACCAGGAGCAGCACCAGGTATACCTAAAAATGAGGTGTCAACCTGGTGAAGCTATAACACAGGACTACTTGCGTGCCAAACAGCATAAGCAGCAAGTGATATTAGAGCTAAGCAATCCCACAACCAACAGATCAGATCTAAGCCCTGCAATCCTACCATATCCAGTCTTGAATGGTGGTGGACAATTAAACAACTAACAGAAGGAGGACGCTCCATAAATATCCCCATCCTCAATGATGGAGGAGCCCAGCACATCAGTGTGAAAGATGAGGCTGAAGCATTTGCTACAATCTTCATCCAGAAGTGCCGAGTGGATGTTTCATCTCGGCCTCCTCCGGAGGACCTCAGCATCACAGATGCCAGTCTTCAGCCAATTCGATTAATTCCACGTGATATCAAGAAACGGTTGATGGCACCGGATAGTGCAAAGGCTATGTGGCCTGAAAATATTCCGGCAATAATACTGAAGACTTGTGCTCCAGAACTTGCCACGCCCCTAGCCAAACTGTTCCAGCACAGCTACAATACTGGCATCTACCCGGCTAATTGGAAAATTGCCCAGACGTTTCCTGTGCACACAAAACGGGACAAATCCAAGCTGGCCAATTACCTCCCCATCAGTCTACTCTCAATTATTAGTAATGGAATGGAGGTGTCATCAACAGTGCGATGAAGCAGCACTTGCATAGCAATAACCTGGAGACTGACATCCAGTTTGGGTTCTGTCAGGGCCAGTCAGCTCCTGACCTCATTACAGCCTTGGTTCAAACATGGACAAAAGAGCTGAACTTCCAAGGTGAAGTGAGAGTGACTGCCCTTGACATCAAAGCTGCATTTGACCAACTGTGGTATCAAGGAGCTCTAGCAAAACTGGAGTCAATGGGAATCAGAGGGACAACTCTCCACTGGCTAGAGTCATACCTAGCACAAAGGAAGATGGTTGTGGTTGTTGGAGGTCAGTCATCTCAGCTCCAGGACATCACTGCAGGAGTTCCTCAGGGTAGTGTCCTCGGCCCAACCATCTTCAACTGCTTGATCAATGACCTTCCATCATGAGGTCAGAGGTGGGGATGTTCGCTGATGATTGTGCAATGTTCACCATTCGTGACTCCTCAGATACTGAATCAGTCCATGTCCAAATGAAGCAAGACATGGACAATATCCAGGTTTGGGCTGACAAGTGGTAACATTCATGCCACACAAGTACCAGCCAATGACCATCTCCAACTAGAGAGAATCTAACCATCGCCCCTTGAAGCTCAATGGCATTACTATCACTGAGTCCCTCACTATCAACATCCTGGGGGTTATCATTGACCAGAAACTGAACTGGACTAGCCACATATATACAGTGGCTACAAGAACAGGTCAGAGGCTAGGAATCGTGGGACAAGTAACTCACCTCCTGTCTCCCCAAAGCCTGTCCACCATCTACAAGACACAAGTCAGGAGTGTGATGGAATACTCCCCACTTGCCTTGATGAGTGCAGCTCCCGCAACACTCAAGAAGTTTGACATTGTCCAGGACAAAGCAGCCTGCTTGTTTGGTACCACATCCACAAACATTCAATCCCTCCACCACCGACGCACAGTAGCAGCAGGAATTCTCCAAGGCTCCTTAGACAGCATCTTCCAAACCCATGACCAGTACTATCTAGAAGGACAAGGGCAGTAGATAGAAGGGAACGCCACCACCTTGAAGTCCCCCTCCAAGTCACTCAGTGTCCTGACTTGGAAATATATCGCCATTCCTTCACTGTCGCTGGGTCAAAATCCTGGAACTCCCTAACAGCACTGTGGGTGTACCAACATCGCATGAACTGCAATGGTTCAAGAAGACAGTTCACCAACACCACCACCTCATGGGCAATAAATGCTGGCCCAGCCAGCAAAGACCATATCCTGTGAATGAATTAAAAAAAGGAGAGATAGAATAATCACTGAGGTAGTTCATCTGACCTCAGTGCTAATAGGTTTAATTGAAATGAACAGGAATCAGACCCCTGGGTCAGCAGATTAATTCGCCCTGAAATTGCAAGCGGGAAATATCCCTCTGTCTGTGTAGGAACAGGATCAGAAGCGGTGTAATTTAGTCACTAACACAGGGATTATTCTTTCCGGCTGTCAGTTTGCTCCTTTAACTCTTTCTTCTGCTTTTTGGAAAGGAAAAGCTCAAAAATTGTTCCCTCAAAGTCAGCCAAGGGCACATAATCTCACTGGGAGAGGGCAGAGGCAGCCTCACCGAGCATGGAATGTTAATGAGAGTTGATTTTAACCATTTCACTGTTTGCTCACTGAATACCTCTAATAATTCTTGCCCTCCAGCGCCCCTCCCTGCCCTCTTTTCAACATAAAAGGATGTCTAGCTATTTTTTTCAGTCCTCTATAGCAACTGTCTAAAAGTAGATTACTTAAGTATATAAGTTAGGGGCCAAACCCCTGTTTTAGGTGGCCTCACAGATGGGTATTTGGGTTCCTCGTCACAGACAGGTATTCAGCCTGCCCCAGCCAGGGTTCATAACTAGGTCTAAGCAGCAGTCAGCAACTAGCGATGAAACTTAGTCTTTGGAATGCATTGAGTGGTATGACTGGGAGACTGGGATTTTCCTAGTGCTTCGTAGCAAGTGGCATGCTTTTCAGAGTGGAAATGTCCATCTGTGGGCGTACCTACATCACATGGACTGCAGCAGTTCAAGAAGGCACCACTATCCCCCTCAAGGGTAATTAGGGATGGGCAGTAAATGCTGGCCTGGCCAGCGTTGCCCACATCCCATAAATGAATTAAAAATAAATTGGAAAACTAGGCTCTCCTTGCTGCAGGCAGTATCCAATAGCCACAAGAGTCGCAGAGGAAGTTGGAATGCACGTGCAGGTGTTTCTGAACTCACGGAGAAGAGTAAATAATAGATTATGGATGGAATGTTTGACTTTCGTTTGCAGGTCAGACAAACAAAATGGAGGATCTTCAGGACATTCCTGAAACAGAACAAAAAGCAGCAGAATTGACGGAAGTTCAGGTACAGGAACTTCATTCTGTAGCTCTTCCTATCTCAGCTTTGCCCCAATGTATTGCTAGTATCCCTCATGATGCCTGCACTTGTGCAATCTGTTCAAGCTTTTCTTTCTGCTAAGTGAAAATTGGAAACATTCAGTAATTTAAATTGAGCATTTTGCATTAAGAGATAGCAGTACAGAGATTTACGTAGTTTTGATACGATTGGAGTTCTTGATTTTGGTTTGATTGATAGCAGTCTTGTCTCTGAAGTGTTTCAGAGACACATGCTACATTAAGATAAGTCTTGGCTGGTGTAAATTTTCAAAATTCAGCTTTGAATATCTAACCATTGTTTATTTGAAGCTGCTGTGGATGTACCTTCATTGATTCCACTCCCAGCCTTTAAAAATGTTTAAATTTATTCATTCCTGATGTTGGTGTCGCTGGCAAGGTTGGCATTTATTGCCCATCCCCAATTGCCCTAAGAATGTGGTGGTGAGTCTTTGTGAACTGCTGAGCCTTTGCCAACTGAGTAGCTTGCTAGGTCACTTCAGAGGGCAGTTAATAGTCAAGGTGTAGGAATGGGGTCACTTGAAGGTCAGACAAGATAGGGGGAGTGGCAGGCTTCCTTCCCTGAGAGAGATTAGCACATCAATTGGATTGCTATATGGTAATCTAGCAATTTAGCTGACACTAGAAAAAATGATCATGTATGTTATGATCCCCAGCTGACATTACCCCTGGACAAGCCTGATCCCAGAGTGGAACCCAGCTTGATAGATCCTAACTTTTATTTGTTTGGTTAGATGCGTGGAGAGTAGCTACTGAACAGAGTCTCAGAAGTCAGCTGATGATATACTTTTAACAAAAGAATAAAACTTTTATTAAACAAGAAAAGATGAACTATATTACAATACTCCTTCACCCACAACTATACCTTTACAGATATATACAGATATGTAAGGATAACACAAGTTACAAAAGCTATCTTATACTCTAATGTCCACAGTAAGTACACAGTCCAAGTAAATCTATGGCATCCTGTGGTCAGACGCACCACACTCTGAAACCAAGTGACATACCACCTCAACTGAATGCTATGGATCTCTCCTTGACTCTCCCCAGACGCTTTTCAAACTGTGAGCCTATCAGTCTCACTGAACTCTGCCTTTCACACAGAGGTTTCTAATCCCCACTCTCCAAGGACTCGCTTAGGAATCTTTTCCCAAACCAACGCTTTCTCACAGACACCTTATGCAAGAGTTCACCTCTAGGATTTTGAATTTTCCTTCCAATGTTCCTCTTCCCTGGGTCACCACATGCATTGAAGCTGTTTTCCCCACACTCTCTCACCAACTCAGCCATCAACAGTACCACTGCTTCACATGCCCGTAGCAAAGTGTTTCAGACCTTCAATTGTCTCTTTGGACCTTCTTGCCTCTTGCAAGCTGTTCTCACTTTAAAGCTGCAGAAAGCAGACTTAGTCTCTTTAAATCTGAAGCTTGGAGCCTTTATCTCTGCCCCTCATTCTTAACTTCACTTAACAGGATCTTTTTCAGGTTCCTGTCCTTCCTTTGACTAGAAGGTCTGCTTGGGACCTTCCCCTGTCTCTGTCTCACTCCTTTGGCCTTAGGTTCTTTTGGGGAAACCTGCAGCCCCCTCTGCAGTGTCCAGGCTCTCTGGGGTCTTGGCTTCAAACTGAACCTTAAAACTGCTTTTTCTTCAGTTTTTGTGTCTTTGAGAGGGACCTGCCTCCACGGACCCCTGTCACTAGACAACAGCCCAATTCTTCTACTCTTGTTTGTTTAACCTAGCTGCAACAGTCGTAAAAAAGAAACCTCATTAGAAATGCAGGCACCTTTTTAAAATAAAACTAAAACTCCATTAGACCTTTCTTAACACACACATACAGAAATACAAATCATACTTGAACTTTAAATCTCATTCCTAACACCTAAAGGTATCAGTATCTCTATTTTCTAACAGCTGACAAATCACTAGATTTACTGCATTCAGTCTGACAACTTGTCATGGTAGGATTTTAACTCGCTCCCTCAGGATTGATAGTTCAGCACCGTTGGCATTCAATGGCTTTACCGTTGCTGAATTCCCCCACTGTTAACATCCTGGGGCTTACCATTGAGCAGAAACTGAACTGGATCAGCCATATAATTACAGTGGCTACAAGAGTAGATCAGAGGCTGGAAATTCTGCGGTTCCCTCATCTCTTGTCTCCCCAAATCCTGTCGTCCATCTACAAGACACAAGTCAGAACGTGATGGAATATTCTCCACTTGTAGGAGTGCAGCTCCAGCAACACTTGAGAAGATCGACACCATACAGCACAAAGCAGTCCGCTTGATTGGCACCCCACCACTAAACATTTCCTCCACCACCAATGCACAGTGGCAGCAGTGTGTACTATCTACAGGGTTCACTGCAGCAACTCACCAAAGCTCCTTCGACATCACCTTCCAAACCAGTGACCTCTACCACCTAGAAGAATGAGAGCAGCAGATGGATGAGAACACCACCACGTGCAAATTCCTCACCAAGCTATGCACCATCCTGATTTGGAAATATATTGTTGTTCCTTCACTGTTGCTGGGTCAAAATCCTGGAACTCCCTTTCCAACAGCACTGTGGGTGTACCTACACCACATGCACTGCAGTGGTTTAAGGTGGCAGCTCACCACCTCTAGGACAATTAGGGGTGGAAGATAAATGCTGGCCTAGAAGAGACGACCACATCCTGTGAATTAATAAAATTAAAAATAAATTAAAAGTGCACTGTTATACAATACTTGCAGCCATCCATGGAGGATGCCGCAGCGCTTATTGGCCAATGTGAGCTGGCATATGAAAGTTCCTGGGAAATAAAGCTAAGATTTGAGAGGGTGGCGTGAGAATGGCTTTTGTCAGTCACACGCCATGTTCTTAGTTTCAGCTGCACAGGAGAGCAGAGCCATGTGAAATCCCAAGTGGCTTCAGGGAAAAGGAGGGTAAAAGGTAGGGGGAGTGACCCAACAGAAAGTGTTCTTGCCTCCCGCTCCTAATGGCCATTTCAGAGGAGTGTTGATGGAATGCTGTGGACATTCTGTTTCAAAAAAAGAGACGTTCGGACAGGTGACCAAAGTTTGGTTAAAGAGGTTTTAAGGAAATGAAAGGTGGAGAGGCAAAGTGTTTTGGGGAGGGAATTCCAGAGGTTGGAGCCTGGTCAGCAGAAGTCATGGCTGCCAATGGTGAGCTGAAGGAAGTTGGGGATGCTCAAAAGGCCAGAGTTTTATCATCTCGGACCATCATCTGGATATTTCCGAGTTCCCCATTGTTTAGCATTTACTGAGTGTCTGTTTGTTTTCTTTAATCTAGCACGGTGACGCAGAGGGCATTGACCTCGGTTCCTTACAGAGGGCCATCTCTGAAAAAGACAAAGAGCTTTCTGTTGTTACTCACCAACTAGCAGAAGCTCAAAAGGACATAGTGAGACTCAGCCAGCAGCTGTTGGACAGGCCGGGAACAGTTCTGACAGAAGACGGGGATGGCTCACTGATACAGGTGCTGGAAGGAAACCAATTTCTGCCTCTGGAACAGAAGGTCATGTCAGCAGCTGATAAAAATTTTAACGTTTTGGTAGAGCAGAGGGAAGGAAGGAGCTCCATCACACTGATGGAAGAGAGCACAAACTCAGGCAGTGAAATAGAGAGCACCACTGTTTCGGTACAAATAGAGGGGAAGAATACCTCTGTCATACAAGTAGAACAAAGGAGCACAACAGTTGTCCATCTGGATGAGAGCACCTACTCTACAACAGAGTTGTACAGTTCTGGGGAACATCTTGGATATGGTTCCACCTCACAGGGAGGACTACAGATGGTCTCAGGAAAAGAGCAATGTGGTGAGATTACAAGAGATGTTCATTCATTTCATGTGTTTGAGAATGAAGAGCTTAAGAAACTACAAGCTCGCGTACAAGAACTTGAAAATAACCGAGAAGCAGTGGAGACCTTGTACAACAGGCAGCTAGAGGACAAGCAAGAAGAGTTTAAGAGCTTAAATCAGAGAATTTTGGATTATGAGAAAGAAGCAGAGAATTCAAAGGAAACCATTAATAATCTGAGTTTAGAAAAGGACCAGCTTCTTGATCAGATTCAGCGATATGATGAGGAATTGTTTGCAGTATCTCAACTGAAAGAGAGACTGACAAAAGCGGAGGAAGATGCAGCGAATGAAGAGAAAAAGCGTCTTTTGTTTTTGGAGAGCACGAGCATGCAGAGCAGCTTGTTAGAAGAACAGCTTCACAGTGCGGAAAATGAATCTAGGTCAAAAGATGTGAAAATTGAAGCCCTGGAGAAGGACCTGGATATCATCCAGTGTCGTGTCTCTGAGCAGGAGGCAGAGGCTAAAGGTTTGAGAGGGCAGTTACAAGAGAAAGAAGAAGCTGTCTTGAGCTTGAAGCAACTCCTAACAGACGACAAGTCCAAAGTTGAGGAGCTCATGCAGAAGTTGGCCTCCAAGGAGCAGGAATTGATGAGCATGCAGCAGAGTCTGTCTGAGGAAACGAGCAAAGTTCAGCAGCTTCAGAGCAGTCTGTCAGAAAGGGACGTCGAAATGACTGAGCTTACCATGAGCATGTCTGACAAAATGGTCGCGTTGAATGAAGACAAATTTTCACTGGGGAACGAAGTGAAGCTCTTAAAGGAGCAGCTGTTATCACTGCAAAGAGCACAGGAGGGAAAGGAAGACCAGAAACCCAGTGGTGAGAGCACACTGCCCTCTCAGGAGAGGGAACAGATGGACCTCCTGCAAAATAACACTGCTGGGTTTGAAATGCTGTTAAAGGAGAAGGACGGTTTGGAGAAACAAGTGGAAAACCTGAAGAAGGAGAATGAACAGGTAAAAAGAAAGCTGCAGGCTGCTTTGATAAAGAGGAAGGAGCTTTTAAAGAAAGTGGAGGAAATGAGCCAGGAAGCACCGAATAAAGAGCTCCACACAGAAGAAAGCTTGCCAAAAAGGCATGGAGCAGAACGTAGTGACCTAGTATCTTCAGAACCGGTGAGGCCACTCAAAGAAGCGCAAACCCAGGATCCACAAACTGTTGACTTGATTAGGGCACTTTCTGAAAAAGAAACTGATTTGCAGAATGTTAACAAAACTCTGCAAGATCAAGCAGCTAGCGTTAGTCAGCTTCAGGATTTGGTAGAAGGTCTGAGACAAAACCTGCAGGAAAAAACGGACCGTGTGAATTCCCTCGAAGCTGATATATTTGCCAAGCAGTTAACTATTCAACAGCTAACATCACAGCATGAGATAGAAAAGAAATGTGTTGAACACGAGAGCACTGAAGTAGATTCTGACAAGAACATGGCTGAGTCCACTGCCATAATGGAAGGGTTGGTAAAAGACAAACAAACTGAGCTTGAGTGTAAGCTTTTCACTCTGGAACAAGAGAAAGATCAGCTGCAGAAGAAGCTTGAGGAAGCTGTAAGTTCACGTAAGGACATGATGAAAAAGGCTCAGGAGAAAAGCAGACGTCACAGGGAACAATTGAAACAACAGAAAGAGGAGTATAATGCCCTGCTGGAGAATTTTAATGAACAAAGTCAGGAGAAAGCGAGCACCTGTGAGGAACTTGTAAAAGTGAAAGAGCAGCTATGGCTATTGGAAGAGAAGCCTTCTGCAGCCAAAGCATTGCAAGCAGGGAAGCTACTTCAGGGTAACCCTGAAGAGATAACTGTCCCAGAGGAGAATCAGCATTCAGGCTGGAGCCCGGAGTGGGTAGACGACTCAAAAATAGAACCTGTTCAGACATTCATTGATGAACCAAGAGCTGACAATCTTTTGGTGGCGCAGTTAAAAGAAGAGCTCCAGAAGGTACAGGATGAGAAGGAGGGCCATTATTTAAAACAGCAGCATTTGGCACATCTTGAACAAAGAACAAGGGAAGAATCAGCACAGCCTCTGGATCAAATCACTGAGCTGCAGAGTATCCACTGCCTAGAGAAGGAGGAGTTACTTCAAGAAGTTGACATTCTGAAGAAAAGATCTCAAGACATGGAACTTAAATTAGCTTTAGAAGAAGCTAGGGCTGAATCTGTCTCCGAACACTTGGCCACACTTAACAAGGAATGTGAAGAATTAAAGAACATCTCACAGAAAAAAGATGAGGAAGTAGAACATTTCCATTTACAGTTGAAGGAAAAAGATGCACTCCTCAAAAACCTGCAACAGAAGATGTCTGATAAGGAAGATCTTGTCAGAGCTCTGCAAACTCAAATGGAAGAGCAAACCAAAGAGTTCGAAGAACAGAGCAAGCGCCTCCAAACAGAGATCCTGGAAACTCAGCAAAAGCAAGAGGAGGATACTGAAGAGGCTAAGTCCAAACAGCAAATACAGAGGAAACTACAAGCTGCCCTGATCTCACGTAAAGAAAGTTTGAAAGCAAATAAGTTGCTGAAGGAAGAGCTGGCTTCTGTAACAGCATTGAAAGAAGAATTAAATAGCAAGGTAGGAGAAATCGAGAAAGCTACTGAAGAACTGAAGCAGGACAAAGAAGACTTACTGGCAAAAATGTTGAATCTCCAGGAGCAAAAGGAAAAATTAATCGCAGAAGTGAATAAGTCATTGACTGAAAACCAGAATCTCAGTGCTTCATGTGAGAGCTTGAAACTGGTCATTGATGGTGTTACACAGGAAAAAGAAAGCTTACAGCAGGAGATTGAATCCTTGAAAGGAGAACAAGTTGCTGAAAGCTCAGAGTGGCAACGCAAACACAGAGACCTACAGAAGGAATACGAAACCCTCCTACAGTCCTACGAGAACGTCGGCGGTGAGACTGAAAGAATGAGTCGTGTATTGGATGTTAGCAAGCAGGAGAAGCAAGAACTGCTCTGTAGGATTCGAGAAATCGAGGCTCAGAAACTAGAAGTAGAAAAGCAACTTAAGGAGGCTGCCCAGGAGCAGGACGGAATGAGAGAGAAAATGAGGAAGTTCGCTAAATCGAAGCAGCAGAAAATTATGGAGCTCGAGGAAGAAATTGAGAGGCTTCAGTCAGAACAACAGCCTGAAATAAGCCAGGTTAAGCCATCAGTATCCTCTGACTCAACAGAAAGTCAGCTTCAGGAGGAACTGCAGAAAGCAAAGAGGGAAACTGAAGAGGCGATGAATGAACTTGAGACTTTAAAAGCTCAAAGGGATGCCTTGGACCTAGAGACTGACGTATTGAGACAGCAGCTGAAGGATATGACCGAAAAACTGGAAGGAAGCGAGAAAGAATTGGAAAAAAATCAAAGCAATGTCGTTCAAGAACAGGAAATTCAGATGGAAGGAGCGATTGTTGCGTCCCTTGCAGTAGAGGTTAAACAAGAATTCAGCAACAAATTGGGTTCTTCCATAAAGTCAACTGCAACCCGTGTCTCTCCTGAGGACTCGCAAGAGGTATCTGATCCCGGTTTCCTTGATGAAGTTACCAGGTGCAGACAAAAACTGTCACAGCTGACAGAAAAACTGACACAGATGAAAACTGACAAACAAATGATAGAGGATGAGATGCATGAATTGAAGAAAACTAGTCAACTTTTGAAAAGTGAGAAAGAGACTTTGGAAGAACAATTGGTTAAAAGCCAGGATGAATTCAAACTGATTCATGAGTCTGTCTCTAAGTTGGAGCAGGATAACCACCAGATGAAGCAACAAGTTGAGGAGTTAAAGAAGGAGAAAGCAGCTGCAGAGTCGGATAAAGATGACCTTGAAGAGCGACTGATGAATCAGCTAGCAGAGCTGAATGGCAGCATTGCCAACTACCAACAGGAATCGAAAGACAGCAGCGACAAAGTTTCATGCCTTGAACTAACTGTGAAAGACAATCAGAAACAGATGGACAAGCTGGAAGAAGAGGTGAGGCAGCTCAAGAGTGAGAAGGCAGGAACTGCAGCCAAGATGCAAAAGGACTTTGAGGAAAAGGTCAAGTCCATGCAGAGGGGAAAAGAGGGAAGAAAGGTCCACAACAAAGAACTGCAGGAGCTGCTTAAGGTAAAACAGCAAGAGGTCAAGCAGCTGCAGAAAGATTGCATCCGGTACCAGGAGAAGATCAGTGATCTGGAAAAGACCATAAAGGCACTGGAATTTGTTCAGCAAGAAACTCAGAAGAGATTGGATGCTGCGATAAAGGAAACAACAGCAAAAATTGAGGATTGCAAGAAGGCCAAAGCAGAGTTGTTTTCCTGCAAAGTCCGACTCGATGATACCCAAAGTGAGGCAGCTAGGATCCTAGCAGACAACCTGAAACTGAAAGAAGATCTCCAGACCAACGAAGAAAAGGCCCAAGAGCAAGCCAGCAGCATGGAAGAAGAGCACAAGAGAAGGCTTAACCTGGAAAAAAATGAACATAGAAAGCAGCTAAGAAATATGCAAGAGAAATTGGAGTGTTTGGAGCGTGAGAATAAGCATGCTGATGATTCTATTGATGTGCTGAAAGACGTGTTGGAAAGGAAGAAAGTGGAAACCAACAAAATTCAAGCTGACTTTAATGAAAATTTGGCAAAGCTGGCAGCCTTCACTCGTAGTATGTCCTCTTTGCAGAATGACCGGGATAGAATCATTGACGAGTCCAAGAAATGGGAAGTCAAGTTCAATGATGCGATCTTGAAGAAAGAGGAAGAGATCAGGGATAAGGAAGACAATTGCAATGAGCTGAAGGAGCAGCTAAGACAGGCCTCCGTTCGCTGCGAGGAACTGGAAATCAAGCTTTCCAGGTAAAGTGAAAAGGTTTGGGGGTCAGCACGGGGTTTGTCTGACTGTTGGGGCACCTCACCTTCTGTGCATAGCAGAAAATCATGGGTGAAATGCCCATGGTTTCCCAATATGCGTGGTTGGCAGGGAAGATTGCTCCTTAATTTTGATCAAATACAAAGAGCCCAGTTCAGCTACTGCCCAAAGGTAGGGAAAATGAAAGGCTCAGCTACCATTGGTCTTCTCTTCCTCCTATAAACTTTGCAAGCTCAACATAATCACTATTTGGTTTTTCTCATTATCACACCTACTAACTTAAATATCCATTCCCTGTATCACCAGCGCACTGTGGCTGCAGTGTTTACTATCTACAGGATGCACTGCAGCAATGCACCAGGCTTCTCCAACAAACAACCCCAGCCCTAAAAACCCATGATACCCACCACTTAGAAGGATGAACAGCAACTGCATGGGAATACAGTCACCTCTAGGTTACCCTCAAAGTCACAAACCTTCTGCCTTGAACATGTATTGCCATTCCTTCATTGTTGCTGGGTCTTTGTGGCTGCTTCTAATAGTATGGTAGGAGCAATCCAGTGATGTCTACATCCTGAGAACAGATATTTAATAAAAGTGATTTCAGTCTTCGTGATGTGTTACATGATGGACCTTTGTTCTTCATCCAAGTTTTAGGAATATATAGAACTGGGCAGCCTTAGGAGCTCTTTTACCCCTCTGTCAAATTTTATATCAGGCCCTTGGTGAATTAGTTGTCATATTCCTTTCAGCTTTGCAATGACCAGCGCTGTGAACACAAGAAATAGGAACAGAAGTGGACCATATGGTCTGTTGAGCCTGCTCCGCTATTCAGTACTATCATGGCTGATAGCCCATTTTCTCAACTCCATTTTCCTGCCCTCTCCCCATATCCCATATCTCTCACTGTAGAGATGAGCGCAATAGGAAATTTAGCACATACAAATGTATTTCTGTTTTTGGTGAAAGCTGTCCGTTTATGTTTTAAAAGAGCTCACTTGATCCAGTTAGATAGATGATAGGTAGCAGGCCAAAGCCTTGTGTGATCATCTGTATAAATAGGAGCCTACTTTATTTGAAACAGAATTTGTTTAATGTTGGTTGTTTTTGATTACCTCAGATATTTAGAAGAGGCAACGAGGATACTGTCTTTCTTTTGGGCAGGAGAGGAGGAGGATGAAGTAAGAGTTGTCACTTTGGGCTGACTCCATCCTCCTAGTTGGTCATTTATAAAGTGCTGAGAGTGGAGCCCTACGAGTTAGTGGATTTGTAAAGCTCTGCAGAAATGTTTAAGTTAGCTTTGCTTCCATGCATAAATATTGTGGATTCTTTTTCCAGATTGGAGCACAGTGAGCAGGAATGGGAATCAAAGTTCAAGACTGAAGAAGAGGTTCACAGGCAGATGATGAAAAAAGTTGAGGACGAAAACCAACAACTTTACTCAAAATCAGAAGAATACCAGAAGCTTTACAAGGATTCTCAGAACGAACTACTGAAACTAACAGAAGAAACTAAGAGCCTGAGAGAACGGATTGCTGATTTGAACAGCTCCCTTGAGAAGCTTGAGAAAGCCAAAGGTGACCTGGAGGAAAACCTGAGGCAACGAGAGACAGAGGTGCAAAATTACCTGCTAACCTGTGAGCAGCTCCAGTCTGACCTCCAGAACTCCAAATCTTTAACCGAGCAGCTGCACAAAGAGACTGGAGAGAAGGAGGAGAAGATTGTTTCTCTCCTAGCAGCTAAAGAGGAGGCTGTTGCCAACGCCATCGGTGAAACCCAGCAACAGCATGCTGAAGAAATTGGGCGTTGGGAAAGTCGGGTTCAAAGGATGGAAGAAGAGAAATCAGGGGGAGAGCAAGCAATCAGAAAGCTGCAGAAAGAAACTGAAGATCTGGATGCAAAGCTGAAGAAAACTGAAGAGGAATTAAAGCAGCACAAGATAAAGCTGGAGTCTTTCACAAAGTCTATGGCCTCCCTCCAGGATGACCGGGAGAGAGTTCTGAGTGACTACAAACAACTCGAGCAAAAACACATTGAGGTGATTGTAGAAAAAGATCAACTGATTCAGGAAGCTGCCACTGAGAACAACAAACTCAAGAATGAATTGAGGAGCCAGCAAGCGCAGAAGGATGATTTGAACTCTGAAAACGCCAAACTCAAAGCACAGCTCTTGCAATACAGGGAGGATCTGAACCAGGTGATTTCCATGAAGGATTCTCAGCACAAGCAATTTTTAAAAACTCAGCTCGAGAGAATTAAAGTGTTAGAGAACAAGAAAGCTGATGTTGAGAAGCTGTTAAAAGAAGTAGAGAACAGTTCAGAGGAGCTCAGTCAGGAGAACAAAGCTCTGAAGGAAGAGAAGCAGAATCAGAAGGAACAGTTGCAGCTGGCAGAGAAAACCATGGGTGAGCTAAAGGAAGAAGTGGAAAGATTAACAGTTGGTGGGCCTGTTCAGGTGCTTCAGCAACAGTTGGATGAGAAGACAGGAGAGGTGGAAAAACTGGTTGCCAATCTCTCCTCCATGCAGGAAAAGGTGGCCGAGCTTGAGTTGAAAGTGGTCAAGGTCGAGGAGGAAACTGGGCATCGGCTCCGTGCCACAGAAACCAAGTATGAAAAGGAACTTGAGAATCTGCAGCATAATGCCGGCATCATGAGAAATGAAACAGAAACGGCGGAAGAGCGAGTGGCCGAACTGGCAAGGGACCTCATGGAGACCGAACAGAGATTACGGGAATCGATTGAAGAGGTTGACCAACTCAAGGCGCAGAATCTGTCTTTTGGGAAAGCCATGAGTTCCTTACAAGTCAACCGAGACCATCTTCTGGTGCAGCTTGAGGAACTACAGAGGAAGTACATATCTGAGTTAGAGATAGAGAAGAGCAGGAGCGAAGGTTTGTGCCAAGAGCTAACCCAATATGAAACCAATTGCAATAACCTGGCAGAAGAGAAGGATCGTCTATCCTCAGAGTTGGTAGCTATGAAGAGCAGCACCATTGAAGACAATCTGCAGGCCCGCATTGATGAACTGAGTAAGCAGCTGTCTTCCAAACAGCAAGATGTGCATGATTTGACCTTGGAACTAGAAGGCTCAGCCAATCAACTAAAAGCATTCTCCAAGACTGTGACAACACTACAAGATGAGAGGGAGAGACTGTTGGACGAAGTAGCCAAAAGCAAAAAGGTTCATGAAGTTAAGCAGGGTTCTGCACCAACCTCTTCAAAATCAAGCGAAGTGCAGAGTCTGAGAAACGCTCTGTCTTCTTTGCAGAATGATCGAGATAGACTGGTAATTATGATTTCTGTCACTGTACGTTTTACATGAGGACTTCCCTCATGGCTTGAAAATATTTATTTTGTCGATTCCTACTTTTCACTGTGCCCCCCAGCTACCTCCCATCCACAATCTGCTCCCTGTAGCATAACTTGCATCAAGTTCGGTCAACACATCACTGTGTGCACTGACCAATATTGGCTCCCAGTCAAGCAAAACTTTGATTTTAATATTATCATCCTTGTGCTCAAATCCTTCCGTGGCATCATCACATCATCACTCCCTTTCTGGTGTAGTAAAATGTCCCAAGGCACATTAGAGAGACGTTAACAAACAAAATTTGACACTGAGCCATATGAGATATTGGGATGGGTGACCAAAACTTGGCCAAATAGGTTTTAAGGAGCAACTTAAATGAGGACAGTGGTTTGGAGAGGTTTGGGGAGAGAATTCCAGAGCTTAAGGCCCAAGCAACTGAAGGCACAGCTACCAGTGATGGAGCAATTAAAGTCGGGGATGTGCAAGAGGCCAAAATTAGAGAGACACAGAGGGTTGGCTAAAAGAGGTTATGGAGATAGGGAGGAAACGATCTAAGAAAGCACATCAGCTTCTTTTCATTTTAAACATTGTGAAGGTGTTTGTAAACATTTGTGAATTACTTAAAATTCTTTTTTTTACTCGTTCTCAGGGTATGAAAGCTGCTGGAAGGGCTGGCCATTTATTGCCCAACCCTCGTTGCTCTGTGAGGTGGGGTGAGCCGCCTCCTTGAACCATTACCTTGTTTTGCTGATTCGTCCTGTCATCTCTATGTTGGCTGTCCAAAGGGGCAATTCACCGAGTGCCTTTTACCCCCCCCCCCCCCCCCCCCCCCCCCCCCCCCCCATGCCACTGTAACTGCACATTCTTCCTTCTCAGATAATAATTCAATTCCCGTTTAAATGCCTCAATTGAACCTGCTTCTGCCACGGTCTCACGCAGTGCAATCTAGATCCTAACCACTTGCTGCGTGAAAACAATTTTCCTCATGACACAAGCGCCAGAATACACACCATTTTTTTTACTCAGTCAGATTCAGGCAAAGAAACAAAATCTGAAAATCTAAAATTGCAGCTCTGTAATGCCAAAAGTGGAAATATAGGAGAGAGATCAGGTGATTCACAAAGTAATTGCCAGGTGACTGCAAGTTTATGTTCTATAAGCCTAGGTTGTGGGAGGAATGAAAGGTATTGCCATCCCCCATCTCACTGTACTGCGCTGGGATCCTGCACTCTGTCCCCAGTCCACTGTACTGCGCTGGGATCCTGCACTCTGTCCCCAGTCCACTGTACTGTGCTGGGGTCCTGCACTCTGTCCCCAGTCCACTGTACTGTGCTGGGGTCCTGCACTCTGTCCCCAGTCCACTGTACTGCGCTGGGGTCCTGCACTCTGTCCCCAGTCCACTGTACTGTGCTGGGGTCCTGCAGTCTGTCCCCAGTCTACTGTACTGCGCTGGGGTCCTGCACTCTGTCCCCAGTCCACTGTACTGTGCTGGGGTCCTGCACTCTGTCCCCAGTCCACTGTACTGTGCTGGGGTCCTGCACTCTGTCCCCAGTCCACTGTACTGTGCTGGGGTCCTGCACTCTGTTCCCAGTCCACTGTACTGTGCTGGGGTCCTGCACTCTGTCCCCAGTCCACTGTACTGTGCTGGGGTCCTGCACTCTGTCCCCGGTCCACTGTACTGTGCTGGGATCCTGCACTCTGTCCCCAGTCCACTGTACTGTGCTGGGGTCCTGCACTCTGTCCCCAGTCCACTGTACTGTGCTGGGGTCCTGCACTCTGTCCCCAGTCCACTGTACTGTGCTGGAGTCCTGCACTCTGTCCCCAGTCCACTGTACTGTGCTGGAGTCCTGCACTCTGTCCCCAGTCCACTGTACTGTGCTGGGGTCCTGCACTCTGTCCCCAGTCCACTGTACTGTGCTGGGGTCCTGCACTCTGTCCCCAGTCCACTGTACTGTGCTGGGGTCCTGCACTCTGTCCCCAGTCCACTGTACTGTGCTGGGGTCCTGCACTCTGTCCCCAGTCCACTGTACTGTGCTGGGGTCCTGCACTCTGTCCCCAGTCCACTGTACTGTGCTGGGGTCCTGCACTCTGTCCCCAGTCCACTGTACTGCGCTGGGATCCTGCACTCTATCCCCAGTCCACTGTACTGCACTGGGGTCCTGCACTCTGTCCCCAGTCCACTGTACTGTGCTGGGGTCCTGCACTCTGTCCCCAGTCCACTGTACTGTGCTGGGGTCCTGCACTCTGTCCCCAGTCCACTCTACTATGCTGGGGTCTTGCACTCTCACATGCCTTTTTCTTCTCCCTCCTTACCCTCATCCCAGTGTCATTGTTCCTATGTTGGTGTTCTGCCCTCTGCTTACTCTTCCCCAGTGTATCTCTGCAGTTGAACTTTCCAAATTCTGGTTGCAGCTGAAGGAGATGAAGAGCCTGCAGCAGCAGTACATGCAGATTGGGGAGGAGACGGCTGAATTGTCACAGCTCCGGACACAGCTCGAAGACCAAAACCAACAGATAGCCGATTACCAAGAGACCCAGGAGCAACTGAAGAAAGAGCGCAATGCCTGCCAGGACGAGCTGGGACAGCTAAGGTTAATATTTTATTAAAAGCAAAATAATGCGGATGCTGGAAACACTCAGCAGGTCTAACAGCACCTGTGGAGAAAGAAACAAAGTTAACGTTTCGAGCCCGTATGACATTTCCTCTCAGAGAAGAAGGGTCATTCGGACTCGAAACGTTAACTGTTTCTCTCTCCACAGATGCTGCTAGACCTGCTGAGTGTTTCCAGCATTTTCTGTTTTCGTTAAGATTTGATTGTTTATTTTCTGTCAGTGTTATTGGCTCACACTTGCCTCAGTCACGTCTTGTCATTCCCAAGCTCAATCTAATCACTGCTGGCCCAAGATCAGAGCCGTGAGCAGCAAAACACCTCCAAAATGGCTATTGTTCACGAGGAAGAATTTGCTTTTGTATAGTCCTCAAAACTTCTTTGCATAATTCACACAATCGATTACTTTGAAGTGCAATAATCTGTTGTATAGGCGAAAGCAGCAGCATCTCTGGCCCAAGCATGTCCCACAGGCAGCATTGGATGGGAGGCAGCAATCTTCAATACTTTCTGACAGACAGCGTTCGTTGGGAGGAGGGGTCAATCTGAATCAGTGCCAATATCACCCTCCCACAGCTCCTCAAAAATATAGGAGATGTGTTGTGTAACTCTGTCGTGCGTGAATGACTGTTGCCCTGTGTTGTGTGTGTGTGACTGTTGCCCTGTGTTGTGCGTGTGTGACTGTTGCCCTGTGTTGTGCGTGTGTGACTGTTGCCCTGTGTTGTGCGTGTGTGACTGTTGCCCTGTGTTGTGCGCATGTGTGTGAGATTGTGTGTTGAACTGTTGCCCTGTGTTCGCGTATGTGTGAGATTGTTGTGTGTGTGTTGAACTGTTGCCCTGCGTTGCGCACGTATGTTACTCTATTGCCCTGTGTTGTCTTTTTTTGTGTACTCTGTTGCCCTGTGTTGTGTGTGTGTGTCTGCTACTTTGTTGCTCTGTGTTGCAGGTCTGAGAAGTTGTCTTTTACCAAGCAATGTGAGAGGCTGAAAGAACAGTACCTGATTGCTGTGTCAGATAAGGACAAACAGATCCAAGAGCTTCAGAGCTTGTGCCAGGAGCTAAGGCTGAAGGTGACCCAGCAGGTACCTGGTTTTTACAGCTATACCATCTTATTTTCACAGTTGCTGCTGACCTGAGACTCTGCATGGTGCTAACTCAGGAACAAAATCGTTATTTCTCCTCTTTCACACCTTCTTTAGGATATGGGGAGCAAGTTGGTCCCAGCATCCATCCCTGGACAGTGATAGAGAATGGGAGTTTTAGCTTTCGTCAGCCAGTGTGAGCTAGGCTGGGTTAAAATCAGCCTGGGTTCCCACTAATCATGCTGTGACTCCCACTGTGCTTGTGGGCATGGGCATTAGCCACGACCAACCTTGTCTGTGATGTCCTCGAGTGCTGCAGTGATATTGGCTGCCTGGATTCTCATATGATGGAAGATCATTTGGAACAATTGCTGAGAGTTAGCTGGCTCCCAGCAAGGCCAAGGGGGAGAGGAGACATGGGAATTACACCATGGAGGAGTGAGTGCAGGACAGCAGGAAGCTGATGCTGCATCCTGTGCCCCCAATTGATGGGGCGTGATTTGTGCCAATGATTCTGGCACAGGGTGGGAGTCTCAAGGAAACAATCCAAGCCGAGGTCTGGACCCGCACCATATAGAGGCAGAGAACAAAACATTTTAACCAAAAGAATATAATTCTAGTAATACAATCTGTCAAACAGGCACCGGAAGAGGCAGTTAACCCTGGTGTGACCTTTAAAGGTCTGCAGACAGAGAACAGCCAGCTGAAGGCCCAGCTGAACAACAGCCTGAAAGAACTCCATCAGAAGGAACTTCGCATCCAGAAACTCAACAGCAAGGTGGGTGTTGTAAACAGATTTGTTTTTATCCTGGTTCTGTGTCTTCTATTTTCCTCACATGTCTGTTCTATTTGCTGTGGGAGTCCTCAACAGAGCCTGTGGTGAACCAATGAATGACAGACTATAACTTCAGGATTGCCACATTCATCTGCACTTCAGCTAAATCCTGAAGTTGTGGTCAGATTCAGAGGGCTAATTACAGCAAATGCTGACAGTTCATCAAAAATTCCAAATTACAATCCGCTTTCTGCCCCTGCTAAAATACCAAGAAGCTTTTATCAATGTCACAAATAGCATCCTATTTGATTGTGTGAAGGGTAATCAATCGCACCTCATCCTCCTTGACCTTTCTGCAGCTTTTGGCAGCGGTGACCACATTGTCATCCTCCAACACCTCTCCTCTGTCATTGCGTTGGGTGGGAATGCTCACCTGGTTCCATTCACTGCAGTAGCTTCTCCTATCGCTCCTGAAAACCTACCTCTGTGACGAAGATTTTGTTTATCTGCTTAATCTCTCCTTTTGTAGCTTCGTGTCATATTCTGTTTCGTAATGCTGCCGGGAAGTTTCTTGGGACATTTTATTGCACTCTATAATAATGCGCTATATAAATACAAGCTTTTGGCGCTGCCGCATTCCCCCTTTCTCCCTGGAGGTGTGGACACCCTCTCCCCCTCCCCTGGAGGTGTGGACACCCTCTCCCCCTCCCCTGGAGGTGTGGACACCCTCTCCCCCTCCCCTGGAGGTGTGGACACCCTCTCCCCCTCCCCTGGAGGCGGGGACACCCTCTCCCCGTCCCCTGGAGGTGTGGACACCCTCTCCCCGTCCCCTGGAGGCGTGGACACCCTCTCCCCCTCCCCTGGAGGCGTGGACACCCTCTCCCCCTCCCCTGGAGGCGTGGACACCCTCTCCCCGTCCCCTGGAGGCGTGGACACCCTCTCCCCCTCCCCTGGAGGCGTGGACACCCTCTCCCCCTCCCCTGGAGGTGTGGGCACCCTCTCCCCCTTTCTCCCTGGAGGCGTGGACACCCTCTCCCCCTCCCCTGGAGGCGTGGACACCCTCTCCCCCTCCCCTGGAGGTGTGGGCACCCTCTCCCCCTCCCCTGGAGGTGTGGACACCCTCTCCCCCTCCCCTGGAGGTGTGAGCACCCTCTCCCCCTCCCCTGGAGGTGTGGGCACCCTCTCCCCCTCCCTCCCTGGAGGCGTGGAGACCCTCTCCCCCTTTCTCCCTGGAGGCGTGGACACCCTCTCCCCCCGTCGCGGCTGGTGGCGTGGACACCCTCTCCCCCCCGTCGCGGCTGGAGGTGTGGACACCCTCTCCCCCCGTCGCGGCTGGTGGCGTGGACACCCTCTCCCCCCCGTCGCGGCTGGAGGTGTGGACACCCTCTCCCCCCCGTCGCGGCTGGAGGCGTGGACACCCTCCCCCCCGTCGCGGATGGAGGTGTGGACACCCTCTCCCCCCCGTCGCGGCTGGAGGCGTGGACACCCTCTCCCCCCGTCGCGGCTGGAGGCGTGGACACCCTCCCCCCCGTCGTGGACGGAGGTGTGAGCGCTCTCTCTCTTTCCCCATGCCTCCCCATTCCGACTCCCCCACCCACCACAAGCTGAATCTCATCCACATTTTCGGATGGTGCCTACTCTCACCCCATTCCTCTCCCTTGAAGAAGCTGACTCTCAAAGCAGGTTAGGATGGGTAGAGGGTAAGAAATGCCAGCCTTGCCAGCACTGCTCAATTCAATTACAAAACTCGACCTGTAGGCTTCCAGCATGTACAGTTTGACGTTGTGGACTCTACAAAGGTAAGATGAAAACATCCTTGCCCAGTACCTGCTCCTGTGTTCCTTGATGTATGTATCTTGTACTTCCCATCCTCATCCTGTCTGTTCCATCGACAGATGTCCCTGGTGTTTGAGGAGAAGATTGCACTCTCTGCCCAACTGCGGGGAACTGGTCAGAACCTGCGTGACACACAGCATCGATTGAACCAGTTACAGGCACGTCACCTAACCCTTGAACAACAGTTGCAGACTTCCACAGATCTGTTGGATGAGAAGGAAAAGGTGAGTGAAAGAAGGATAAGGAACTGGGGGAATTAGCAGCTTAATCGCCAGTTCTGAATGATTTTTTTTTAGAATTCGCTCACGGGATGTGGGTGTCGCTGGCTGGGCCAGCGTTTATTGCCCATCCCTAATTGCCCTTGAGAAGGTGGTGGTGAGCTGTCTTCTTAAACCACTGCAGCTCACGTGGTGTAGGTACACCCACAGTGCTGTTAGGAAGGGAGTTCCAGGATTTTGACCCAGCGACAGTGAAGGAACGGCGATATATTTCCAAGTCAGGATGGTGAGTGACTTGGAGGGGAAATTACAGGTGGTGGTGTTCCCATGTGTTTGATGCTCTTGTCCTTCTACATGGCAGTGGTCATGGGTTTGGGAAGTCCTGTTGAAGGAGCCTTGTTGAGTTCCTGCAGTGCATCTTGTGCATGATTCACACTGCTGCTACTGTGCATCGGTGGTGGAGGGAGTAAATGTTTGTGGATGTAGTGCCAATCAAGCGGGCTGCTTTGTCCTGAATGATGTCCAGCTTCTTGATTGTTGCTGGAGCTGCACCCGTCCAGGCAAGTGGAGAGTATTCCATCACACTCCTGACTTGTGCTTTGTAAATGGTGGACAGACTCTGAGGAGTCAGGAGGTGAGTTACTCGCCACAGGATTCCTAGCCTCTGATCTCTTATAGCCACAGTATTTATGGCCAAGTATGGCTAGTCCAGTTCATTTTCTGGTCAATGGTAACCCCCAGGATGTTGATAGTGGGGGATTCAGTGATGGCAATACTATTAAATGTCATGGGGCAATGGTTAGATTCTCTCTTGTTGGAGATGGTCATTGCCCGGCACTTGTGTGGCATGAATGTTACTTGCCACTTGTCAGCCCAAACCTCCGTATTGTCCAGGTCTTGCTGCATTTGGATATGGACTACTTCAGTATCTGAGTCGTCGCGAATGGTGCTGAACATTGTGCAATCATCAGTGAACATCCCCACTTCTGACCTGATGATGGAAGGAAGGTCATTGATAAAGCAGCTGAAGATGGTTGGGCCGAGGACACGACCTGAGGAACTCCTGCAGTGATGTCCTGGAGCTGAGATGACTGACCTCCAACAACCACAGCCATCTTCCTTTGTGCTCGGTATGACTCCAACTCAGAGTTTTCCCCCTGATTCCCATTGACTCCAGTTTTGCTAGGGCTCGTTGATGCCACCATGTCAAATGCTGCCTTGATGTCGAGGGTAGTCACTGTCACCTCACCTCGGAAGTTCAGCTCTTTTGTCCATGTTTGAACCAAGGCTGTAATGAGGTCAGAAGCTGATTGATCCTGGCGGAACCCACACTGGGCGTCAGTGAGCAGGTTACTCGATAGCACTGTTGATGACCCCTTCCATTACTTTACTCATGATCGAGAGTAGTCTGCTGGGTCGGTAATTGGCCGGCTTGTATTTGTCCTGCTTTTTGTGTACAGGACATACCTGGGCAGTTTCCCACATAGCCGGGTAGATGCCAGTGTTGTAACTGTACTGGAACAGCTTGGCTACGGGCGTGGCAAGTTCTGGAGCACAAGTCTTCAGTACTATTGCCGGAATATTGTCAGGGCTCATAGCCTTTGCAGTACCTAGTGCCTTCAGCTGTTTCTTGGTATCTTGTGGAGTGAATCGAATTTGCTGAAGGCTGGCATCTGTGATGCTGGGGACCTCCAGAGGAGGCCGAGATGGATCATCCACTCGGCATTTCAGGCTGAAAGTGCTTCAGCCTTATCTTTTGCAATGATGTGCTGGGCGTCCCCATCATTGAGGATGGGGGTATTTGTGGAGCAGCCTCCTCCAAAGTTGTTTAATTGTCCATCACCATTCATGACTGGATGTGGCAGGACTGCAGAACTTAGATCTGATCCATTGGTTGTGGGATCGCTTAGCCCTGTCCATCACTTGCTGCTTGTGCTGTTTGGCACGTAAGTAGTCCTGTGTTATAGCTTCACCAGGTTGATACCTCATTTTTAGATATGCCTGGTGCTGCTCCTGGCATGCCCTGCACTTTTCATTGAACCAGGGTTGATCCCCTGGCTTGATAGTAATGGTAGAGTGGGGGATATGCCTGGCCATGAGGTTACAGATTGTGTTCAAGTACAAATCTGCTGCTGTTGATGGCCCACAGCGCCTCATGGATGCCCAGTCTTGAATCGCTAGATTTGTTAGAAGTTATTGTTGGAAAAGAGAGAAAATTGAAACCTGACAAAGGTCCTAGCCTGGGATTCACCCCTGTACTTATTATTCTGTATTCTATATATAGACTCTCCTGAACCTCTCAAGTAGATTCCAGCCTGTAACACTTTCTGAGATATATCTAAATGACCCAAATCCTTCCAGCTGTATTTCATTCCCAGTAACTGTAATTCGTTGTAATGTTAGATATGTGAGTGCTGCTTGGTGTTTCTGGGTGCTGTCTTGACCGCTGTCTATGGTTGTGTTTTTTTGATCTGTAGGCAGACCCCATGGTTGATGCTGCCCCTGGTGGCCCACAGGAGAAGGACAGAAACAAAGAGCAGGTCAAGGAAATGGAACTCAGACATTTGAAGCAAAGGTAATGACCGTAACGGAGCCTCTCATCCTTGGGTTGATTCTGCGCTGCAAAATGGCAGTTGAACCAGTTTTTGCTGCAGGTATCTGACAAGTTATGTCCTAGACCATAAATTCTCCACCCTTCACACAGTGGACAACTGTAGTGGGACACTGGGACTCTTGTTATGTGGGCAACATTTGCTTTTCATGTGTGGGTCCACCTCTTGCTGCACGATTTTCCTGCCTTTTTCAGTGTAAAATGGTCACCAAGAACAATCAGATAGGGAATTCAGAAGAAGCATCTTTACCCAAAGAGTGGTAAGAACGTGAAACTTGCTGCCACAGGGAGTGGTCGAGGTGACCAGTATAGATGCATTTAAGGAGAAGCTAGATCAGGCTATGAGGGAGGAGGGAATTGAGAAATGAAGAGGGTATGGGAAGAGACTTGAGTGGAACATAAATGCCGACATGAACTAATTGGGTCGAATGGGCTTTCTCTCTGTTGTGAATTATATATAATTCATGTAACCTCTACCACTGGTATCAGACTGAAATGGAACGTTTATTTGATGTAAGGGATTATATAAACACAAGAGCAGTTGGTCCTTGTACCTATTACTCTGAGGGAAATCATTCTGATCTCGACATCCACTCGAGGCTTATTCATTTTATGTTATTTTGAAGCTCCCAGTACAAATTCATATGAACATACGAATTGAGAGCAGGAGCAGGCCACTCGGCCCGTCAAGCCTGCTCTGTCATTCAATAAGGTCATAGCTGATCAAATTGTAACCTCAACTCCACATTCCCACCTACCCCGATAACCTTTCACCTCCTTGCTTATCAAGAATCTATCTAGCTCTGCCTTAAAAATGTTCAAAGACTGCTTCCACATAGAATTATAGAATGATACTGCTCAGAAGGAGCCCTTGACCCATTGTGCCAGCACTTTTTAGAGCTGTCTGATAAATCCCTGCTCTTTCCCTGTAATTTTTTTTCCCCTTCAGGAATCTATTATTGATGCTTCTGAGCACCTGATGATTTCCCTCCTGTAGGCTTGTTAATATAAAATTATCTATGACCATTTTGAAATAGCTTTTCAATTTCTCAACCATGACAAATAACCCCCACTGAAGTAATTTCTTTCTACTGCTGCAGGCCCCATTTTTAAATGTTGTTTTGATTACAGGCTGCTTGTTTTTGCAGCCTGACTTCCTCTCTGAATATCTCTCTAAAGTGTACTCAGCTCTGCGATCAGGAAAGGTAGTGGGCGGCAGTGAGATCAGAAATCAGAGAAAGTGCCGGAAGCAACACAGCAGGTGCATTAGCATCTAAAAGAAGGGAGGTTAGTTAGCATTCTGGGAGGATGCCCGTTGTCAGATGTGATCGGCCTGCTGTGACTTTCCAAAGTGTTTGATGGGACAGTGTAAAGGGAGCTTTACTCTGTATCTAACCCTGTGCTGTACCTTTCCTGGGAGTGTTTGATGGGACAGTGTAGAGGGAGCTTTACTCTGTATCTAACCCTGTGCTGTACCTTTCCTGGGAGTGTTTGATGGGACAGTGTAGAGGGAGCTTTACTCTGTATCTAACCCTGTGCTGTACCTTTCCTGGGAGTGTTTGATGGGACAGTGTAGAGGGAGCTTTACTCTGTATCTAACCCTGTGCTGTACCTGCCCTGGGAGTGTTTGATGGGACAGTGTAGAGGGATCTTTACTCTGTATCTAATCCCATGCTGTATCTGCCCTGGGAGTGTTTGATGGGACAGTATAAACAGCTTCGTTAGCTTTTAGATTACCATTTGAATCAATCACATAGAATGCTTGTATTTGAATTGACTTCTGGCTCTTTTTGCCCTTATGTGTATTCAGACAAACCTACTACTTCAGTATTTCAGTTGGTGGAGGCACTGCCTAGTGCAAAAGTGACTCACACAGACCAGAAGGCCCTAGATTAATGCAATGGCCAACTAACAGTTAGGGAAATTATAATTGGCCTCAGCACCTATGGGTTAGGGAAGGCTGGGAGGCGGTGGGAGGTGCAGTGTGTGTGGCGAGGGGGTGCGGGATCTTGGAGTTCCTGCTTTCCATTGCTATCGATTAACCAGTGACTCCTGTGTAGATAAGAGATGAGGCTTGTGATTGTATGAAATGTGGTCAGTGATGGAATAATCCGGAAATATTCTGGGTTATAGGGTCACATATGAAGATTGGCTCTGGGAAATGTATTGGATGCTGGGTTGTAGTAATTGATCTGTATCACAGTATAACACCACCTTCAGCGGAGATAAGGAGCAATAAATGCTGGGGGCATTTGTTGGAGCAGATACTGTTCTTGAAAGCAGGCTGCATCGACTAGACTTGTATTCCCTCAAACACAGAAGATTAAGGGCTGATCTAATAGAAGTGTTCAAAATGAATAAAGGATTCTCTGGACGTGTGGAGTCCAGATTAAGGGCGCATAACCCTAAAGTTAAAGCTAAACCTTTCAAGGTGTTGTCAGGAAACTCCTTCACACAGTGTCATGGAAATCTGGAACTCTGCCCTCCAAAAAGCTGTCGGGGCTGGGGGGACCTGTTGGACATTTCAAAACTGAGATTGAGCGATCATTGTTAGGCAAGTGTATGAAGGGGCCTGGGACCATTGCTTTGGGTGGAGCTACAGTGCAAGTCAGTCACGATCTAATTAAATGACAGAATGGGCATCTTCCTGCCCCTGCATTCCCAAGTTCCTGTGAAAACTATTGTTTTTTTTGGTCTGCGTTTCTCAGGCTGATTGAAGCCAAACAGACGCAGGACAGAACTGAGCAAGAACTGAACCAATTGGAGGGTTCGCTGGCTGAAGAACGGGAAAAACGATTGGCTGCTGAGGAAGCCCTGTTGTCAGCAGAGCATCGACTCAAAAGGTAAGAAGCAAATGGCTGAACAATTTAAATAATATTTAATGGGGAGAGAGAGATTGGGGAATTCATTTAAAAAGGGAAGAGAGAATGGGGCTTGAGGTGAACAGAGAAAAGACATCATCTCAGGGCTGATAGACACTTAAAAGCAAAATGTTATAAATGGGGGGAGCTGATTAGACAAATCTGTCCCATTTTCAATGATCAGCTACAACTGCTTAGCATTTCCCCATATCCTACACCCCATCAACCCACCTTCTCCTCATATCCCTGCATCCCACCCTATCCCTGTGTCTCTAGACATCGCCTTTCTTTCATTTCCCCCTCTGATGGGGGAACCCTGAGCAAGGAGGTGCAATCTTCAAATTAAAACTAAGACATTAAGGAGTGAAATCAGGAAGCACATTTTCACACACAGGCTGGTGGCAATCTGGAATCCCACAAAAAGCTGTGGGAGATAAGGTTCAACTAAAATGTAAAGAGATTGATGGATTTTTGTTGGATGAGGATATTAAAGGATGTGGGGCTAAGGCAGGTAAATCTGGTCGGTCATGATCTATGGTAATTGAATAGTGAAACAGGCTGGAGGGGCTGAATGGCCACCTCCTGTCTGTCTCTCTCTGCTGGCTGTTTAGTTCTTCAGGAACATTCCAGAGCCCGTTGCACTAACCTGCCCAGAGTTTGACATTAGAGAAGCCGTGTAGTGGGATCTCGGATATGAAGAAGCTGCGGTACTGATATGTTGCATTTCATATTTATTTCCTTTCAGTGTGGAGCTGAGCGAGTGGGTCAGTGCCCAGGAGCGGCACCTCAATGCCTCTGCTTTGGAGGAGCATTCCATGCTGATAGACCTACCGGAAAGTGCCACTCCCAGCAAGGTCAGAATCTCCTGTACAGAAGATATTCACATTCAGAACGCTCGGACCCCTTCCATCCCTGGAGCTAGACCCGCCACTCCCCCTGTGTAACCCCTCCACCCTGTGTAACGCCTTTCCCTTCCCCCCCCCCCCCCCCGCCCCCCCCCAACCCCACCATGTACCACTCATCCAACACCCACCCCACGGTGTTACACCCTTCCACCCACCCCCTCCCCACCAATGTAAGATGCTTTTTCTCTCCTGTTTTCCCCCCACAACCCACTCTGCCATAGGAACACGCACTCCCTCCCCCTGATGTAACACATCCCTTTCTTCAGTATCAGTTTGATAACAGACTCCCTGCTGCTGGCCTCACTGTGGCCCGGCCCCTGCTGGCCTCACTCTGTGTCTTGTGCTGATTCTGGTTCTAATCTGTTGTATTCTTTTTGTCTTCAGACTCGGAGGGGCTCCAGAGTGAGGTCATTTTGTTCTCTGCTTCACAGCCGATCTCGGACCAAGTTGCTGTTTGCCGTGTATGTCATTGCGCTGCACGTCCTGTTTCTCCTGTGCTTCACAGGGAATCTGTAAACTCCAGGAAATTTGATGCTGAGGACCGGATGGGACTTGCGGACTGTGAGCTGACAGAGTCCAATAGCAGCACTTCATCCTGAGAGCATCAGCTTTATCTGGACCTGGAGCTGAGGATTTATTTTGCTTTCTATGAGATTTTCCTCCATGAATGTTTAACCCTGTTTGCAGAGCATTGCTTTGGCTTGGGGTATTTGGTTTACTGCTTTTGAATGATGGGTGATAGTGTTGATGTTTTATGGTACTGGAGTGGGAGCTGATCTTGGGCCTCATCCTAGATTGTGACTGGCAGGATCAGATCACATTGGCCCATCATAATGCACAGATCGGGCTGTGAGGATTCAGAAGGGTGTAACTGCTGCCATATGCTCTGATCTCCTCCTCATGTAAATGTCTGACGGTTAAAATGTTTACCCGTTTTCCTTTCTCAAGGAGGGATTACTCCCTCTGGTGAAGCACAATAGCCTTTTCCAATTCTACACACATTCCTACTGCTAGAATTTAGGTGCTGAAAGTGATCTGCAGTACTGGCTGTGTTCCAGTAGGTGGTGGTGTTGCACCATATATAACACTACAGATAGCTGCAGGGCGATGGAACAACCCACTTGATGGGGAAGGGACTCAACCATGCCATAAAATATAACAAGTACAACGCTCCGCAACAATTCAGATCTCATCGCCCAGGAAAGGAGAAGATGAAGTTGGTGGGGGAGAGAATAAACCAAAGTGAGACACTTTCCAGCAGGTCCAGTTGTAGTGCAGGCAGAGAGAGAGAATTTGCAGCTCTCAGTTAGATATGTAGATAGATTTAGGGAAATTCTGGTAATATACAGCAGCTGGTCAGGGTACTACAAAGGTGTACAACAGGTGGGATGCTTCACTTTCGTTCAGGTGTACTGGACACACTAACCAAATATATTTTTTACCAGTTTCAGCTTTTTAGCATTGCCCTGAGGTGTAGTCCCAGGGCTGCTGCCTGTCAGCTGATTGACAAGTGCCTTCCTACTATACGTTTACACTTTATTCATTTGAACTCCTCATGATTTTGCAGCACATCTTTGGGATCTTTCTGGTCCCTGATAAATTGACTCCTAACTACGTGCCTGGGAGTATGGAGTGGGTGGGATTGGAGATTGTCAGCAGGGTGGGTTGTAGTAGTGGGAAGGGCAGGACATGTGCTCTCCCTGTGGGTAAATTTGAAATGCCTGGTTATTGATTAGCCTGGGAATAGGGTGTCTGCTGGCGGCTGCCATTCTCCCTGGGTTGGGTGGGTGGGGTGGGGAGGGGGGGTGGGGGGGGTGGTGGTGTGTGACGACCAGGGCACAGTGACAAAGCAACCCCCCCCTCCCTCCCAGCTACCAGAGAGGGCAGCTGATCCCGGGCGGTATCCTGATCCTGTCACAGTCCTGAGAGCTACCCCAAACCCGGGTGACGTGAGGATGGCCAGCTGCTGGTCTTGTGAGCAAGGCAGCAAAGTTATGGAATGGTGGGGAGGTTCATGTCATGGGATGTTCTATCATTGTTTTAAACTGAAGTTTGGGGGTGGGGGTGGGGGCAGACTTTTGGCCTTCTAATGTGAAACTTTATAACACTGCGAAATCACAAGGAGTTTAAATCAGAACTTTTTATAAATAAAATATATATAAGTAAATATTTCCACAACTGAGGGAATTTTCTACTTCTGTACAGTGAATGAGAGGCCAGTGCTCATCACAAACGATCCCATTTAATTTAATAGATTGTCTATTTATATTATGCAAATCAGATGAATAATGTGTTCCTTTCCCAGGCACAATGGATAAAATGGCTGTTGATGGACCCTAGTGCAGTTGGTAAGATGGCTGCCAGTGATCAAGCTCCTTGCCAATGTTTGACACCGCTTTTCCTCATGTCTGTGGACAAAGTGAGTTGGCGCTGAGTATTAGAGGGATCAGGGAGCTATCGACAGCACTGGAATGGAAATTAGCCAAGGGAATGGTGGGGGAGGGGGAGCTGGAGGAACGTCAATGACCAAAACATTCATGTATGGCTTGGAATAAAATATTTTTGAAATCAAACTGATGAGTCTCAGTCTTTGCATTCACTGTTAGCTTAGCAACTAAGGATTTGGGGCTAGTCAAACCCAAAATCACCGCCATTCTTTTTATATTCTTTAAGATAGCTGCATTTATATCCTCACCAGAATTGGCTCATCCCTTTTTCCATCTCTGCTCTCCTGCCCATGCTTCCCTTCTCTGCTCAACAGTCCTCCCCACACTTAGCACTCGCACTCTCCCTCACCCTCATACACCTCCAGGTACATCCTGCGCTGTTTCATTGCTCTCAGTGGACCCTGTGCAGGTTATGACATATCTCTACAGCAATCCTTCTGGTGTGTGTGACATGCCTGAGCACCAGTAAGAGGGAGTGTCCTCCTGAGAATATGTAGCCTGTCTCTGCTTGTCTCTGGGAGGATATTTGCTCTGTTTGTTTGATGATGACTGAATAAGGTAAGGTCATTTCCTGCACCTCCAGGATTTTTCCTGGTGTTTAGGAGATCACATTCCATCTTCCTATGAAAAACCTAAACAACCAACTTCTATGAAGTACAACATGCACTTTGTAAAGATATTATCAAACTAAATTTGACAGAGCCACATAAATAGTTTTGTAGTACAGAACTTGAGTATTGCTGAAGAAAAGAGACATTGTCGAAGTTTTTCATCTTGCATTCATCAGGACAGATTTGCAAGAATGCCAATTGTGAAGGGTACAACAATTTATACTGCATGAGAAGAGTGCTGATTGGTTGGCAGGTGGACTCTGGTAGAGACATTGCCATGGAGAATGTACCAGGGAACAGGTAACTGCCAAGCTTTGTTTAAATTCAAACCAGGCAGATCAACCCTGATTGATCAAGGCCATTGCCCTTGGGAATCAACCAGGTAACGGTTGACCTCCCAAGCTTTTGGTTAGTTGAAAAAGGTGCATTGCGTGGACATGCTCCTTCTGTCTGCAAAGATCAGGGCCCTGTGTGAATATATGTAGCTTCTAACAGGCATAGCTGAGCCATACTGCGGGCCCGAGTCCTGTCCTTTGCAGACAGAAGGAGCACGTGCATGCATTGTGCTTCTTTAACTAAACAAAATGTTGGGGGTGGCAGTCATTCCCTGGTTAATTGGGCAGGGCACTGCCTTGACCAATTGGTTGACCTGCCTGGTTTGAATTTAAACAAAAGCTTGGCAGTTAACTGTTGCCTGGTGCATTCTCCATGGCAATGCCTCTACCAATCAGCACACTCATGCAGTATAAATTATTGTTCCCTTTACAATTGGCATTCTTGCAAATCTGTTCTGATGAGTGCAAAATGAAAAGCTTTGACAGGATGTCTCTTTTATCAGCAATACTCAAGAGCCACTTAAGGAGATATTAGGACAGGTGACCAAAAACTTGGTGAAAAAGATAGGATTTAAGGAGCATCTTAGAGGAGGAGAGGGGGGTTTAGGAGCCAATTCCAGCACCTTGGGCCTATAGCTGAAGGCCCACTCACTAATGCTGCCGTGGTGAAAACTGAGGATGTGCAAGAGGTCAGAATTGGAGGAACTGTAGGGGATTAAAGTCGAGGCATTGTGGACAATGAGGTCATGGGAGGTCAGCAAGCAGAGGTTGTTTGATGAATGTGACTCGGTGCGAGTTAGGATATAGCCAGCGGAGTTTGGGCAGTGGGCTTGCACCCAGTGGAGCATTAACCTTGGGGGAGGGAGGGGATGGTATCATAATGTGCATTATTTAAGATAATGAGTCCCTCTGCCAGCTGTGGGCTCTTGCTGATAAGTGAGCTGAAGGTGCTGGATACTAAGGTTGCTTCTTATACATCATCTCCTTCTGCATTGCTCACAGCAATGGTAGTGCTGGATACCAGTCAGTAAAAAGTTGTGGGCTGTCTGTTGGGTGCTGGGTAATTTAAAGATCATTGTGGGGGTGGGGCAGTTGGTGGGGTTTGGTCACGGGATTGCTGGTCCACTCATGATCAGGGCGAGTGCCTGGTGACTATAGGGTCCAGCTGCATTGGCATATGCTGTGCCCAATGCCGCCTAGCTCAATAATACCAGGACTGAGTGGGCTATGGCCACAGTGTGGGTCTGGAGCTGGGATCCTGGCAGGGCCCTGGAATCTAATCTCGTTCTGGATCTTGTCCTTGTTCTGCTCTGCATTATGGAATCCTGTCCCCCCACCCCCCTGGTCCAGCTTCTGATCCTGGTCCCAGTGGGAACAGTTCCCAGCTCCAGTCAGTGCACTCCTGAATGTGCACAAGCTGGCCTGAAACTTATTGAAAAGCGAAATGTGGCTGACTCCTAACTGCCTTCGGAAATGGCCTTGGCAAGCCACTCAATTTAAGGCTGAGCAACAAAGTGCTGACCTTGCTAGTGACAGCCCACACCCCAGAAAAAAATAAACCCCCACCCCCAAAAAAAAAACACTGCAGCTGCTGGAAATCTGAACTAAAGTCAGAAACTGCTGGAAATAGTCAGGAGGGAGAAACAAGAGTTAATGTTCCAGGTCAATGACCAGCTGAGTGTGCCCTGCCTTGTAATGTTTGTGCTATGTCAGGCTCTCCTTGGGTTGTTGGCTGCGGGATGCGCGCACACGAGGGCGCCCCTTCCTGGTTGAAACCGAAGCGCCTCCCCGCCGTCCACAGCCAAACCTCTTGACAAGGACCAAGTGCCGAACCGTCCCGGGACCCCAGAGCCAAGCACCCCCCCCGAACGCCCTGCCGCCGGTAAGAAAGTTTCCCAAACTTCTCCTAACTTCCCGAACTCTCCCAGGAGGAGCTGAGCCCTGCCCCAGAGTTAATACTTAACCCAGAGAGAGGAACCGCCGGCCGCTTGGTTGGGCAATCTGGTCTACATTCTGGCTTTCACCAGAATTGGAGTGAAACCCTTCCTGACCAGAGGCTCCACATCTTCACCTCTCTCCCCAGAGGAGTTTGGAAACACTGATCATCCCTGAGCCTTGTAATTGCCTCAGTCGTATGTATCTGATTCCTGTAAATGTGTTACAGGCTGGAATCTAATCGAGGGGTCCAAGTGGTCTATATACTCAGTTAGACAGACCCCAGCCACTGAAAAATACTGCAGGTTATGCAAATCGGAATAAAAAAGAGAAAATTGCACAGCAGAACAGAAACAGAAATACCTGGGAAAACTCAGCAGGTCTGGCAGCTGATGCTGCCAGACCTGCTGAGTTTTCCCAGGTATTTCTGTTTCTGTTTTGGATTTCCAGCATCCGCAGTTCTTTGCTTTTAAACTGCACAGCAGGTCTGGCATCCACCATGGTTGACATGAGCCCTGGACCTTGTCCATTCCATTTCCTGCAATCCTCCTCTCAACTTTCAATTGCTGGCGGGGTCAAGAACAGGTGTGAGCGCAATTTTAAAAAGCGTGTTCCCCGAGATGGGAGGGGTGTGGGGTCTCTGAAACCCGATGTCCCGGGACGCACTCCAGTTTGTAAAGTGAGGGTGGGCGGGCGGGCGAGGGAACGGGGAACCCGCTCGCCTCCAATTAACGACCCTTTAAACTCCCTGAGGAGCTGGTTAACGGGTCAGGGAAGATGCGACACCAATTTTCAAATTGGGAATTCCGCAAACCCAAACAGTCCGGTACACGTTAGTGCTCAGCTATTGGGTTTAAAGTGGGGAGGAGGGAAAGTTTTTTTTTTAGTGAAGTGAACCTAGGGGATCTTGTTCGGGATCATGCGCGTTACCTCTGATTTGACTGCATGGACATTCTCAATTGTGTTGAGGCTGCTGGGCCTCCGAGGAGTTGCCTGCTCTACTTGACAAGGCAATGGCAGGCTCCATCATGGCTGCCGTCTGCCTTTGTCACTCGTGCTGTGCAGGCAGCTCCCATGTCCTGCTAATACTCGGAGCCACTAACTGTGGCGCTGAGCTCATCACCAATTAGAACATTTACAGTTCAGAATAGCATCTCATGAGCAGCACAGTTGCAGCACGGGGTCAGGACCTGGAACGTTTCCAGACATCGGGTTTCCAGGCCTGCTTAGAAAATCCCTTCAGATCGATGACTTTTCGTCAGGACTGGAAGAAGTGAGAGACATAATAGATTTTAAGCAAGTACAGAGTAGGAGGAACAGGGAAAAAAAGAAATCAGAGGCTGATAAGGTGGCAGGCAAGAGAATTAAATGACAAAAGGGATGATGATGATAATGCAGAACAAAATAAGATGGTAATGGAGAAGAAATGATGGCTCTCGAGGCGTTGTAAATAACAACAGCTGGATCATTACCAGTACTCCCTTTCAGAAAAAAATAGGAGCAGTGGTTATGATCTGAAGTTATTGACGACAATTTTGAATCTGGAAGGCTGTAAAATGTCTAATGAGAAAATTAGGCTCTGCTCCCTGAGCTAACATTGATCTTCATTGGAAGAGTGTAGGAGGCCAAGGACTGAGAGGTTAAAGTGGGTGTGACCCAGAGAATTAAAATGACAGGTGACCAGAAGCTCAAGGTCACACCTGCTGACTGAATGGAGAAATTCCATAAAGCGATCACCCCGTCTGTGTTTGGTCTCCCCGATGTAGAGAAGACAGTATTGTGAGTGGCGAATACAATCTACTAAGTTGAAGGAAGTGCAACTGAATCGCTGTTCACCTGGGAGGAGTGTTTGGAGCGTGGGAAGGGAAGAGGTAAAGGTGCGTTTGGGAAGAGGATGGGGTATTGGGGGTGACTGAGGAGTGGACCAGGGTATCACAGAGATAATGGTCCCTTCAGAATGCTGAACGAGGAGGCAAGGGAAAGATGTGTTTGGTCATGGCATTCTGCTGGAGCAGGCAGAAATGGCAGAGGATGATCTGTTGAATGAGGAGCCTGGTGGAGTGGGAGATGAAGACAAGGACCATGGATCTGGGTGGGAGGGGAAGAGGTGAGGGCAGAGATGCAGGAAATGGCATGGACACAGTGGAGCCCTGTCATTCACGGTGGAGGGGAGTCCTTGGCTGAGGGATATGGAAGATATGTCGGAGGTAATGGTTTGGAAGGTCGCATCATCAGAACAGATGTGACGGAGACAGAGAAACTGGAAAAATGGAATGGAAACCTCACACGAAGCAGGGTGGGAGGACTTATAAACCAGGTGACTGTGGAAGTCAGTGGGCTTATAGTGGATATTGGCTGGTCATCTATTCCCAGAAAAGGAGATAGAGAAGTCACGGAAGGGAAGAGTCAAAGATAAATGAGGTGAAGGTGAGAGAAGGGTGGAAATTGGAAGCAAAGTTGATGAAGTTTTCCAGTTCAGGGGGAGGGCAGGAAATGACACCAATACAGCCATCAATGTACCGGAAAAAGGTGAAGGAGGGGACCCAAGTAGGACTAGTACAAAGAATGTTCCACATATCTTAAGAAAAAGCAGGCATAGCCGGGACTCATATGGGTTCCCATGGCAACATCTTTTATTTGGAAGAAGTGAGTGGAGTCAAAGGAGAATTTATTCAACAATGATAACAAATTCATCCGGGTGGAGAAAGGTGGTAGTGGGATGGGGACTGATTGGGCCTCAGTTCAATGAAGAAGTGGAGAACCCATTGGCCAATGCTGGTAGGAGATGGACACCCTCGAGGTGAAAACAGAAAACCAAAGACTGAATTAAAGGCCAAATCTAATTGAGGGTTTTTGTGCTTTATCTGTAGAATAAAACATACCCAAGAGTGAGATACAGACTAGAGTCTGATCAAGGGGTTTAAATATAGAATAATGGATACTCAGGAGTTGCAGGTTTGCCTCTAATTGAAGGGATTATATCTAGAATATAGAGTGAGTGTCAGTTTTGGACACTGGATCATAGGAAGGATAAAAACAATGAAAAAGGTGCCATGCAGATTCACTGGGGTATTATCAGGATTACATCAGGGAAGAGAGACGTACAAAGTTAGGCCTTTTAACTATTGTTAAGAAAATGAAGGGGTTTCAGACCTGGTCCTTTGGGTGTCTTTGACCTGGGCAGTTCGGGGCTGGTGCTTTGATTTAAAACCTGGGCAACAGACAATAATCTGTTTTTCTGACACTCGCCTGAGAGAACAGACAGTGTTAATGACCAAGATTAGCAATATCAGTCACCCCTCACCCTGCTCTCAATCTGAAATGGACCTCAGCAACATTCTGACCTACCAGCACCCATGGGTGCACTCTTCACCAGACAGACCTCAGAGGTTCAAGTAGGCGGCTTACCACCACTTTCTTAAGGGCAATTAGGGATGGGAAATAAATGCTGATTTTGCCAGCGACGCCCATGTCCGGGGAGAATGAATGATCGGTTAAATAAATAGATCGGTTTGTGACTGGAATTTTCCACCTTGTGTGATAATAAGCTCTCGTTTGCTGCACACCAAAAAGTAAAAGGCCCTGTATCCTGTCAGCTTAAGAATCCATTGTTAAACTGTAATAAAAACGTACAATGAGTAAACTAACCAAGCCAATTAATAAAACAGGTGGCAAGAGTGTTTCTTACTGAAGCAATATGAGACAATGAATTAGAAAAGTTGTTCTCTGTTTACACCTACACAGTAGAGCTGGCGAGGAGGCTCGGGGTGGAGGTGGGGTTGTGAAATGATCTTGAATCACAGGTCTGACTGTTGAATAACGTTTAGTTTTTTTAAGTTACTCTATTTCTGTGGGAGGAGCAGCACAGGATCGGGGAAGGGCTTCTGACCCTGGTAGGTTGAGAATTCTCGCTGGCAGGCCAAAGTTCAGTTTGGAGTCTAGCAATGAATCAGCCCTGAAAACTTCAGCAATTCATTTCAGTTTTGTGCAGAGATTGAGGTGAAGAAAAGGAGCTGGAGCTGCGAGCGCATGTAAATATATTGAATAAACCATGAATTAGGAAGCATAGGCCCACAAAGCAAGAGCTGGAAAGAGGAGGCCTGCAGCTGAGGTCCACCAGAATGTAGCAGTTAGGTGAACTCCTGCTCATCCTTGTACAAGAAAGGGAAGATGGGGAAAGTTACATAGTATCTGTGCATTGAGGTTCTGTGATGGAGGAGTCACGTTTCTGTGGGAGGGTGTGAGCAGCATGGGGCGTTGGACGTGCATAGGAACAGTGAGTCGAAGATGATGAATCTTGGTTTCAATGATGAAGATGTGGGAGGATGAAGAACCTGGAGCGGGAGAAGATTTACAGTGTGCGAGGAGCAAAAGGGGAGGCTTGTGAGAGCCAATTAAAATTGGTAAACTCAAGGGCGACAGGAAAGCTTACGAAAGATAGGGAGAGGCTGGAAAAGAGAAAGGATCATTCACCAGCAAGGTGGGGGTCACTCACTGTATAACTTGTTACAAGTGCAGCTGATGTTAATGCTGAGCACGCCAGATCTCGGATTGAAATCCATCTCAGCTGATTGTAATTTTTTTGTGTGTGCTGCAGGAGTGAGGAGGGCAAGCTACTGAACACAAAAGCACAGGGCTCCAGTGATAACTTTTAAACTTTGAAGAATTAAATTGTTTCTTAAAAAGAAAAAAGCACACAAGATAAAAGATACACAGAAAAAAATCTTACAAAATCGTTCCCAAAATGCTTTAATAAAACTAATAAAAATAAAACTATTTTTTTTGACAACAGCCCTTATAGATTCTTAACCAAAAAATACAGGAAGTATTACCCAAACCGAGAAATTGCTTTCATTTTAAACAGAAGTACAATCCACAGCTTCTCAGAGCAAATCCATGCGGTTGTGGGTTTTCCAAAGGAAGATTTAAAACAAACTGTTTCCCAGGACAAATATTCTCCTGGCTCAAAACTGAGGTGCTTTCTTCAATTAACACAGTTCTTCAGCACACTCCAAAACACTGGAGTTGGCCTTCAGTGGGACCACACCCACCCCTCCACACCACCCCACACCCCCCACAGCTACTGCTACAACTGAAAACCCGTTTCATAAATACCTTTTCACCCCTTTCATCTTAGTTCTCCATTGTCTTTAAATGACCCTTTGAAAACTCAGGTTCCCAAATATCGACACCTTCCATGTTCCTATTTTACCTCTATTTCGGGTAAATAAAATTTCAATTATCTGCCCCTGTTTACTCGCAAATCTCCTGTAAAATGCAAATGTTCTTTTGTACTTTTGAGACTCTTTTGAAATGCAACAGCTACAAATCAATTTCGAAACTTATCCCCAAATGCTCGTTTCACATCTACTCTGTTTACTTGTAAGTTAACACCCACCATAAGACCTCATAACAAAATGCAAGAAGATAACACCTTTAGTTTTTCATCCCTTAGATTCTACAGACAATCTGACTCTAACAACCTCACCTTTGATTAACCCTGGACACACACAGTCACAGCTTACCCTTATCTACACAGAATATATACATAAACACAGAAATAGAAAAATATACACATATCATCACAAACTGTACACAGTCACTAGATAAAAACAAAAAGCTAAAAGCTACTGCGGATGCTGGAAATCCAAAACAAAATAAAAACAGAATTACCTGGAAAAACTCAGCAAGTCTGGCAGCATCGGCGGAGAAGAAATCAGTCAACGTTTCGAGCCCTCATGGCCCTTCAGCAGAACTGAAGCATAGTTTCAACAAGGGAGAAATATAAATTGGTTTAAGGTGGGTGGGGGGGAAGAGACACATTGAGGGTGTGGTGTGAGCAGATAATCAAAAGATGTCAGAGACAAAAGGGTCAAAGAGGTGTTGAACTTTTCTCAGACAAAGACCACCACCTTCAACACCTCTTTGACCCTTTTGTCTCTGACATCTTTTGATTATCTGCTCACACCACACCCTCAATGTGTCTCTTCCCCCCCACCCACCTTAAACCAATTTATATTTCTCCCTTGTTGAAACTATGCTTCAGTTCTGCTGAAGGGCCATGAGGGCTCGAAACGTTGACTGATTTCTTCTCCGCCGATGCTGCCAGACTTGCTGAGTTTTTCCAGGTAATTCTGTTTTTATTTTGTTTTGTACACAGTCACTGTTTATTCAGGGTGAGGGTCACTCGCAGTGTAACTGTACAGAGTCACTGTTTATTCAGGGTGAGGGTCACTCGCAGTGTAACTGTACAGAGTCACTGTTTATTCAGGGTAAGGGTAACTCAGTGTAACTGTACAGAGTCACTGTTTATTCAGGGAGAGGGTCACTCGCTGTGTAACTGTAGAGTCACTGTTTATTCAGGGTAAGGGTCACTCACTGTGTAACTGTAGAGTCACTGTTTATTCAGGGTAAGGGTCACTCACTGTGTAACTGTACAGAGTCACTGTTTATTCAGGGTAAGGGTAACTCAGTGTAACTGTACAGAGTCACTGTTTATTCAGGGAGAGGGTCACTCGCTGTGTAACTGTAGAGTCACTGTTTATTCAGGGTAAGGGTCACTCACTGTGTAACTGTAGAATCACTGTTTATTCAGGGTAAGGGTCACTCACTGTGTAACTGTACAGAGTCACTGTTTATTCAGGGTAAGGGTCACTCGCTGTGTAACTGTAGAGTCACTGTTTACTCAGGGTAAGGGTCACTCACTGTGTAACTGTACAGAGTCACTGTTTATTCAGGATGAGGGTCACTCACTGTGTAACTGTAGAGTCACTGTTTATTCAGGGTAAGGGTCACTCACTGTGTAACTGTAGAGTCACTGTTTATTCAGGGTGAGGGTCACTCGCTGTGTAACTGTAGAGTCACTGTTTATTCAGGGTGAGGGTCACTCGCTGTGTAACTGTACAGAGTCACTGTTTATTCAGGGTAAGGGTCACTCACTGTGTAACTGTAGAGTCACTGTTTATTCAGGGTGAGGGTCACTCGCTGTGTAACTGTACAGAGTCACTGTTTATTCAGGGTGAGGGTCACTCGCTGTGTAACTGTACAGAGTCACTGTTTATTCAGGGTGAGGGTCACTCGCTGTGTAACTGTACAGAGTCACTGTTTACTCAGGGTGAGGGTCACTCGCTGTGTAACTGTATGCAATTCAGAGTTATCCAACAGACAGTGTGTGAGGAGATTACCTGATGGCCTATAATCCATGCAGTTCCTGTTTTAAGGAGTTAAGGGTTCTATTTTTGGATAGTGGGTCATGATGACAGTTATCCAGCTTTTGGGCAGAAAAAAATACACTGCAGGTGATAAGGGACATGAGATTTACTTGTGGGTGTTGCTGAACCTGGGAAATATCTGGTGTAACGATCCCTAAAACTTAGGCGATAACCTTCACAGGTAGATGGGGCATTTGATGACAGAATCTTAAACATTGCAGCATAACAGGATGTTTATGGATTTGGACTCTGATGCAATACGTGACAAAGCGTCATCTGGTGGAACTGGGTTTGATTATTGTATATTCACTGATAATGGCCAGTCAATATAAGACTGTTAACAACAATTGTAATCAAACATTGGGTTACAACCTGAGTGTAAGTCTTTGTAAGTGGAGAACTTGTGTCCTGTACCACCCAGAAGGTGTTCATGAGTACGTGTACAGACCCTTACCTCAGTTGCATAAATGGATGAGATGGAGACCTTGATTGGGTCGAATGTCCATGGGCTATGGTGGAAACTAAACAAGTTGGTTCCAAGTTGTTGCTGCTTTGTTTATTAAAACATCTTCCTTTTGGCTCTCAGAGATGTGGAAATCTGCAGTGGGCCATAATGTCAAAGTGGAAATCGAGAAGGATGGAGACGATTGGGAAACAGATCCTGACTTTATTGTGAGTAGTTCTTTTGTGTCTGATCAGGTGGAGAATATTCTGAATTGAAATCCTGTGCTGGACGGCACTGAGGGACCTTGTCCTTTACCCTGTGCACTTCTGGGTTTCAAGTTCTGCCATTGAATCCTCCAGGTCTGGGTTAGAGAATTTGGACTGAGATAGGTCTAAACCAGTTTGAGTTAATGTCCGCACAATGTTGAGATAAAATGACTCTGTCTGGCCTGGGTTTCACTTCAGAAGCCTGTGTAATTCTCTACATTGAGCCTTCCCTAATAGTTCAGTTGAATTATCCAATCAGAAGCTGAGTCACAGAGGCATGGAGGATCCCAGTTGAACCATTGGCTACAGTTGGGTTAGCTCTTCTCACCCAGGATAATGCCTTCAGTCTTCCTGCACTCAAGAACCTCTTGCCCCTTGTCCCTCTCCCTGCTGGGGATTGTGGATATTGGTTGGGGTAAGGACAGGAGTGGGCATGAGTGAGTCTGGAATAGATTTCCTGCACTGAATGCTTTGGCTCATAAATTGAAAAAGGCCATTTCAAGAAGGCACTGGATGACAGTGGACATCTGGAGAGCTGTACCCTCCTGGTAAGCAGCCAGCATCTTAAGGAGAGGGGGAGCTGGTAAACATCAAGGAGTAAGTTAATAAGATAAAAAAAAAATTGCTAAAGATAAAGTCTGCTCATCTCAGACATAAGAAGATTGGCAAAGGGTACAGCTGGGATTTTAAAATGTATACATGGAGTGTGGGCATCGCTAGCAAAGCCATCATATAATGACCATCTCTAATTGTATTCTACAACCTTCATTTTGGTCGTGCCAATGTGTTAACTCTTGGGTTGACTGTGTGTGTACAGGTGGGTTGAGTGCATGTGTGTGTGTGTGGAGGTGGGTGGGTGTGTGTGTGCGCGCGCGTGCGTGTGTGTGTGTGTGTGTGTGTGTGTAGATATGGGTGTGTGTAGATGGGTGTGTGTGTATATGTGTAGATGAACGTGCGCGTGTGTGTAGGTGGGTGTGTGTGTACATGGGTGTGTGCATGTGTGGAGATGGGTGTGAGTGTGTGTAGATGGGTGTGTGCATGTGTGTAGATGGTTGTGTGTGTAGATGGGTATGCATGTGTGTAGGTGGGCGTGTGTGTGTGTAGATGGGTCTGTGTGTGTAGACAGGCATGTGTGTGTATGTGTGTAGATGGATGTGTGTGTAGATGGGTGTGTGTATGTAGATGTGTGCGTGTATGTGTGTGTAGATGGGTGTGTGTGTGTCTGTGTGTAGATGGGTGTGTGTGTATGTAGATGGGGTTGTGTGTTTGTAGATGGGGGCATGTGTGTATGTGTAGATGGGTGTGTGTGCATGTGTAGATAGGTCTGTGTATGTATATGTGCAGATGGTGTGTGTATGTGTAAATGGGTGTGGGTGTGTGTGCATTGATGGGGGTATGTATGTGTAGATGGATGTGTGTGTGTGTGCACGGGCATGTGTGTGTAGATGGATGTGTGTGTGTACACGGATGTGTGTGTGTAGATGGGTGTGTGTGTTGATGGGCTGTGTGTGTGGTTGTGAGCATGTGTGTGGTTGGGTGTGTGTATGTGTGTAGATGGGTGTGTGTGTGTATGTGTAGATGGGTGTGTATGTGTGTGGGTCTGTGTGTATTGATGGGTGTGTGTGTGTGTGTGTAGATGGGTATGCATGTGTGTAGGTGGGCGTGTGTATGGGTGTTTGTGGAGATGGGTATGTGTGTGTATGTGTGTAGATGGGTGTGTGTGTGTGTAGATGGGTGTGTCTATGTAGATGTGTGTGTATGTGTGTGTAGATGGGTGTGTGTGTCTGTGTGAAGATGGGTGTGTGTGTATGTAGATGGGGGTGTGTGTTTGAAAATGGGGGCATGTGTGTACGTGTAGATGGGTGTGTGAATGTGTAGATAGGTGTGTGTATGTATATGTGTAGATGGTGTGTGTATGTGTAGATGGGTGTGTGTATGTATGGGTGTGTGTGTATTGATGGGGGTGTGTATGTGTAGATGGATGTTTGTGTGTAGATGGGAGGGGGGATGTGTGTGCCTGTGTGTGTGTTTGTATGTGTAGATGGATATGTGTGTGTACACGGGTGTGTGTGTGTAGATGGGTGTGTGTGTTGATGGGCTGTGTGGGGCTGTGGGCATGTGTGTAGATGGGTGTGTGTATGTGTGTAGATGGGCGTGTGTGTATGTAAATGGGTGTGTGTGCGTGTGTAAATGGGTGTGTGTGTGTGTGTGGATGGGTGTGTGTGTAGATGGATGTGTGTGTGTATGTGTAGATGGGTGTATATGTGTCTGGGTCTGTGTGTATTGATGGGTGTGTGTGTGTGTAGATGGATGTCTGTGTGTAGATGGATGTGTGTGTATATGTATAGATGGGTATGGGTGTGTAGATGGGTGTGTTTGTATCTGTGTGTAGATGGGTGTTTGTGTGTAGATAGGTGTGTGTGTTGATGAGTTCTGTGTGTGGTGATGAGCATGTGTGTAGATGAGCATGTGTGTGTGTGTAGGTGTGTGTGTGTACGTGTGTGTATGTGTAAAAGGGTGTGTGTGTGTTTAGATGGGTGTGTGTGTGTGTATGTAGATGGGTGTGTGTGTGTGTAGATGTGCACATGTGTGTAGAAGGGTGTGTGTATGCTCCAAATGCGAATGTGTGTAATGATCTACTCGATTTCTGCTGCAGTTGGGCAATTGACACCAATATACCCAGCCTGGGAGGCACAAAGAAGGGAAGTTCTCAGAACATGGCTGCAATCATCTCTACCAGGTTTTAAACTGGATTCATTTTCCAGATTTCATCTGCTCCGAAATGTTTCTCTTTTCATCCTGTCGATTGCTCCCCCTCCCTGAGCCTCTTATCGTAACTCATCAGGGAATTGTCTAAGATCATACAAACTGCTGACAAGCACCTTCCAATTCCACACTATCTGCAGCTACCAGGAAACGTGTAAGAATGGATTTGTGAAGTCACTTTGCTCCATTTTGCTCCTTCACTGAGTCTCCTCCCAGTGCCTGTCAAATCTGGGACCTCACTTTTGTGGGAAATGGGGTTGACATTGCTCTTTATAACGGGGTATTTATTGTCCACCCCCAAATTACTTTGAGAAGGTGGTGGTGAGCCTTCTTTTGGTATAGCTGAGTAGTTTGCTAGGCCACATCAGAGGGCAGTTAAATATCAATTACATTTGTATGGGGCTCTTTTTTATTTGTTCATTGGATGTGGGTATTGTTGGCAAGGCCAGCATTTGCTGCCCATCCTTGAGAAGGTGATGGTGAGCCATTTTCTTGAATTGCTGCAGTCCATGTACACCCACAGTGCTGTTACAGAGGAAGTCCCAGGATTTTGACCCAATGACAGTGTAGGAACGATGATATAGTTCCGACTCAGGATGGTGAGTGGCTTGGAGGGGAACTTGCAGGCGGTGGTGTCCCATGTGTCTGCAGCGGTTCTTCTAGATGCTAGAGGTTGCAGGTTTGGAAGGTGCTGTTGAAGGAACCTTGGTGAGTTGCTGCAGTGCATCTTCTAGATGGTGCACACTACTGCTACAGTGCATTGATGGTGTAGCGAGTGAATGTTTAAGGTGGTGGATGGGATGCCGATGAAGTGGGCGCTTTGCCCTGCATGGTGTTGAGTTTCTAGGGTATTGTTGGAGCTGCACTCATCCAGGCAAGTGGGGAGTATTCCATCACACTCCTGACCTGTGCCTTGTAGATGGTGGACAGGCTTTAGGAGTCAGGAGGTGAGTTACTCGCCTCAGAATTCCCAGCCTCTGACCTGTTCTTGCAGCTACAGATTAATGTGGCTGGTGCAGTTAAGTTTCTATTCAATGGTAACCCCCAGGATATTGATGGTTGGGGATTCAGTGATGTTGTTGCTGTTAAATGTCCAGGGGCGATAGTTAGATTCTGTCTTGCTGGAGATGGTCATTGCCTGACACTTGTGTGGCACGGATGTTACTTGCCACTTATCAGCCCAAACCTGAATATTGTCCAGGTCTTGCTGCATTTGGACAGGGACTGCTTCAGGACCTGAGGAGTTGCGAATACTACTGAACATTGTGCATCCATCAGCGAACATCCCCACTTCTGACCTTATGATGGAAGGAAGGTCACTGATGAAGCATCTGAAGATGGTTGGGCCGCGAACACGACCCTGAGGAACTCCTGCAGTGATGTCCCGGAGCTGAGATGATTGACCTCCAACAGCCATCTTCCTTTGTACTGGGTATGACTCCAACCAGCGGAGAGTTTTCCCTTGATTCCCATTAACTCCAGTTTTGCTAGGGCTCCTTGATGCCACACTCGGTCAAATGCTGCCTTGATGTCAAGGGTAGTCACTCTCACCTCACCTCTGGAGTTCAGCCCTTATGTCCATGTTTGAACCAAGGCTGCAATGACTTCGGGAGCTGAGTGGCCCTGGTGGAACCCAAAGTGGGCTCCAGTGAGCAGCTTATTGGTGAGTCAGTGCCATTTGATAACACTGCCAGTGACTCCTTCCATCACTTTGCTGATGATTGAGAGTAGACTGGGGTGAAAATTAGCCAGATCATTTGTCCTACTTTTTGTGCACAGGATATATGTGAGCAATTTTTCACATTGTTGTGGAGATATCAGTGGTGCAGCGATACTGGAACAGCTTGGCTAAGGGTGCAGCTAATTCTGGAGCACAAGTCTTCAGCATTACAGCGGGATGTTGTCGGGACCCACAGGCTTTGCTGTATCCAGAGTGCTCAGCAGTTTCTTGATATCATGTGGAATGAATTGAATTGGCTGAAGTCACTGGAGTCACATATAGGCTCAGGTCAGCTAAGGATGACAAGTTTCCTTCTCTAAGGGCATTGGTGAATCAGTAGGGGTTTTTATGATAATCAGATAGCTTCAGACTCAGTTTTACTGATTGTGATTTTTATTCCAAATTCTCAAATGGCCCAGAAGTGATTTGAACTCAGGTTCCATGCATTATTGGCACCGTAACATAACCACCACACTATCTATGTCTACTACCTATTCTGAGGTCACATGCAGCCTGCATGTTAATTCTGTTTTTTAATAAACCTTGAGTGAGGTATTTTTATAATCTGTGACACTAAAGAGAGAATGTAAAGACTAGAACACAGACCTACATCACAGGCAACAAGGCTGATCTTAAAATATGGATCATCAGGTTAAGAAACAGGAAACATGGTCAACTTGCACTTCCTTTTCTACCCACTGTTACTGTTCTGCATCAGTCTTCCTTCATGACCGCGCTCTCCCAGCTTCTGCTTGACTAAACTGAGGCACAGGCAGACAGCAGCAGACTAGGCTGAGACCAGTCACTTCAGTTTATTTCTATCCCCTCTCTGCTCTCCCCCTTCTTTTTGTCTCTGCCATTTTCATTTTCTTTTACCATCTCTGCTCTGTCTTCCCCCCTCTACCCCTGCTGCCTCCCCATCTTCTTCCCCCTCTCTCTTCCCCCTCCCCTTCCCCCTCCTTCCTCCCCAACTCTCTCCACCCTGCCCTCTCTTCCCCTCCCCATCTTCTCCTTTCCTTCTCACCATCACTCCCCCTCTGCTCTTTCCCCTACCCCTCTCCTTCCCCTCTTCCTCTTTCTCATGCTGCCCCTTTCTCTCCCCATCCCCTCTCCTTTCTCTTCACCTTTCTCCTCTGCTCCCTTATTTCTTCCCTTCCCCTCCCCTTCTCCCCACCTCCCCTCTCCTCTCCCCCTTTCTCCCCTTACCCTGTGCCCCTCCCCTTTCCTCCTCTCTCTCCCATCCCCCTCTTCTCTTCTCCCTCCTCTCTCTTGCCCTTCCCCTCAGCATCCTCTCCATCCCTCCCCATTCCCCCCCTCTCACCGCACCACTCTCCCCCTTCTCTCTCTCTCTTTCCCCTCCCCCAGCTTTGAGGGGCCTACTTGGTTCCTGTATGACTCAGAGCTTTTTGTTTATTCATTCACGGGATGTGGCCGTCGCTGGCTGGGCCAGCATTTATTGCCCATCCCTAGTTGCCCTTGAGAAGGTGGTGATGAGCTGCTTTCTTGAACTGCTGCAGTCCATGTGGTGTAGGAACACCCACAGTGCTGTTAGGTAGGGAGTTCCAGGATTTTGACCCAGTGACAGTGAAGGAACAGCGATATATTTCCAAGTCAGGACGGTGAGTGACTTGGAGGGGATCTTCCAGGTGGTGGTGTTCCCATCTATCTGCCACCCTTGTCCTTCTAGGTGGTAGTGGTCGTGGGTTTGGAAGGTGCTGTGTAATGAATTCCTGCAATGCATCTTGTAGATGGTACACACTGCTGCTACTGTGTGTCGGTGGTGGAGGGAGTGAATGTTTGTGGACGTGGTACCAATCAAGTGGGCTGCTTTGTCCTGGATGCTGTCCAGCTTCTTGAGTGTTGTAGGAGCTGCACTCATCTAGGCAAGTGGGGAGTATTCCATCACACTCCTGACTTGCGTCTTGTAGATGGTGGACAGGCTTTGGGGAGTCAGGAGGTGAGTTACTAGTCACAGGATTCCTAGCCTCTGACCTGCTCTTATAGCCACAGTATTTATATGGCTAGTCCAGTTCAGTTTCTGGTCAATGGTAACCCCCAGGATGTTGATAGTGGAGGATTCAATGATGGTAATGCCACTGAACATCAAGAGGCGATGGTTGGATTCTCTCTTGTTGGAGATGGTCATTGCCTGACACTTGTGTGGCGCAAATGTTACTTGCCACTTTGTCAGCCCAAGCCTGGATATTGTCCAGGTCTTGCTGCATTTGGACATGGACAGCTTCAGGGTCTGAGGAGTCGCAAATGATGCTGAACATTGTGCAATCATCAGTGAACATGCCCACTTCTGACCTTATGATGGAAGGAAGGTCATTGATGAAGCAGCTGAAGATGGTTGGGCCTAGGACACTACCCTGAGGAACTCCTGCAGTGATGTCCTGGAGCTGAGATGACTGACCTCCAACAACCACAACCATCTTCCTTTGTGCTAGGTATGACTCCAACCAGTAGAGTTTTGCCCCTGATTCCCACTGACTCCAATTTTGCTAGGGCTCCTTGATGCTGCACTCAGTCAAATGCTGCCTTGATGTCAAGAGCAGTCACTCTTACCTCACCTCAAGAGTTCAGCTCTTTTGTCCATGTTTGAACGGCTGTAATGAGGTCAGGAGCTGAGTGGGCCTGGTGAAACCCAAACTGGGTGTCAGAGCTTTTTTGTTCTTGGACTGTTTCCAAGTGTTGATCAAACTCCAAGTGCAGAAGAACTTCCTGATATCAGTTCCCTAAGTTTACTTTAGGTAGTTTAAACACTGTGTTAACTGCACAAGTTTAGTAGGATTTCAGATTTACCATTCCTATAACAATGTTATAAACCTCGATAAGAACACCTCTTTGACACATGTTTTTGTTGTTGAGAAGCCCAGATGGCTCCAGTATTTTCTCATAACCCCCGACCTCTGACACCAATGATCAGCCCCCTGGCTCCTCTCTCTGCACTGCCTCAAACACCCGAATCTTTCTCTCTGCTTTCTTGGTGCCCATAACTGGACACAAAGTGCTGACTAGAGTCCTGGATAGTGTGACCATTATTTCCGCTAACATATATTTCTCTGAATTGTGTAAAGGATATCTGTTGTGGGAAATATAATTTTCAATAAGATTAGCTTTTCTGAGCTTTGGAATAAATCAACTTCATTGGGACAATGTAGAGGGAGCTTTAGTCTGTATCTAACCCATGCTGTACTTGCTCTGGGAGTGTTTGATGGGGTGTTAGGAAATAGAGATAGTTTACATATATTATATTAGTATTTGTGGGTGTTAGGAATGAATTTGAGCTTTAAAGTTTAAGTTTGATTTGTATTTCTGTATTTGTGTGTTAAGAAAGGTCAAATGGAGTTTTAGTTTCACCTTAGAAAGGTGCTTGCATTTCTAATGAGGAGTTTTACGACCCCTAAAGAAAAAGTGAACATACAAGGGTAGAAGAATTGGACTGTTCCCAAGCATCAGGGGCCCAGAGAGGCAGGTCCCTTCCACAGGTACACACAGAAGAAGAGAAACAGCAGTTTGTTTTGGAAGCTGTTTGAATTCAGTTGGTTTGAAGACAGCTGTGCAGCAGAAGTAGCCTAAAAGGGGACAGATAGCAAGTCCCACAAATCCAGGCGAGTGGAAGAAGAGAAAGTCCAAAGAAGACCTTCTAGTCAAAGGAAGGACAGAAACTTGGGAAAATGTACTGTTAAGTGAAATTAAGAGTAAGGGGCAGAGAGAAAGGCCCCATTCTTCAGATTTAAAGACACAAAAGCTGCAGAAAGCAGATTTAAAGCGAGAACAGCTTGCAAGAGGCAAGAGGGTCCAAAGAAACAACTGAAGGTCTGTAACTCTTTGCTATGGGCATTTGAAGCAGTGGTGTACTGTTGACGGCTGAGTCAGTGAGACAGTGTGTGTGGAAGAAAGCTTGAATGCATGTGGTGACCTAGGGAAGAGGAACATCAGAAGGAGAGTTTTGAACCCTGGAGGTGAACCCTTCTGGAAGAGAGAAAGTGTCAGTTTTGGAGAAGATTCCAAGGCAAGGTCTTGGAGAGTGGAGATGGGAAACCCTCATGTGAAGGAGGAATTCAGTGAGACTGGTTGGCTCACGGTGTGACAAGTGCCTGGGGGGAGTTGAGGAGAGATCCATAGCATCTGTATGGGGTGGCACCTGTCAATTGGTTTCAGAGTGTGGTGTGTCTGACCACAGGGTGCCATAGATTTATAAGGACTGTGTACTTACTGTGTACATTAGAGTATAAGATAGCTTTTGTAACTTGTGTTATCCTTACAAATCTGTATATATCTGTAAAGATATAGTTGTGGGTGAAGGAGTATTGTAATATAGTTCATCTTTTCTTGTTTAATAAATGTTTTATTCTTTTGTTAAAAGTTCATCAGCTGACTCCTATGACTCTGTTCAGTAGCTACTCTCCATGTATCTAATCAAACAAATAAAAGTTAGGATCTATCAAGCTGGGTTCCACTCTGGGATCAGGCATGTCCAGGGGTAACCTCAGCTGGAGAATGTAACAAGGGACATTCTAAAGGGAGATTTATTCAGGGTGACCAATCATCCCTTATTTTACAGGATTGTCCTGTAATTGAGGCCACTATCCCTTGTCCCAAGTTGCACTTATTTGAAATTCCTTTGCCTGTAATTCAGTCGTTGAAATCTCGTGCATGTGCAGTGCACACTCTTCTCCTGTCTGCATCCTCGCAGAGTTCTGGAAGTACTCCCCCTGTCTCCCCTCAGCGCTTCCTCAGTGCTACCCCTCCAACAGTGCAGTGCTGCATCAGTACTACCCCTCCAACAGTGCAGCACCAGCTCAGTACCGTCTCTCTGACAGTGCTGTGCTCCCTCAGTACCGTAACCTGACAGTGCAGCACTCCCTCAGTACTGCAATCCAACAGTGAGGCACTCCCTCAGTACCACAATCCGACAGTGCAGCACTCCCTCAGTACCACAATCCGACAGTGCAGCGCTCCCTCAGTACTGCAAACCGACAGTGCAGCGCTCCCTCAGTACTGCAATCCGACAGTGCAGTACTCCCTCAGTACCGCAATCCGACAGTGCAGCACTCCCTCAGTACCGCAATCCGACAGTGCAGCACTCCCTCAGTACCGCAATCCGACAGTGCAGCACTCCCTCAGTACTGCAATCCGACAGTGCAGTGCTCCCTCAGTACTGCAATCCGACAGTGCAGCACTCCCTCAGTACCACAATCCGACAGTGCAGCGCTCCCTCAGTACTGCAATCCGACAGTGCAGCACTCCCTCAGCACCACAATCCGACAGTGCAGCGCTCCCTTAGTACCCCTCCCTCAGTATCCCTCCCCTGCCCCCACCAATGTAAGTATCTCGTTAGATGTTAACCTGCAATTCTGAATCAGAGTTCCAGCCTCCATACTGCCTGGCACAGACTTGAACCCTGTTGAACCCTGACTCAAAACAGGAATGCTGGGTCAAAAATTGGTCCAGATTCCCTGATGATGGCTGTGCTATTGATGTGGTTCCAATTTTCTGTTGTTCTAGAATGACATTTCAGAACAGGACCAGCGATGGGGAGCGAAGACTGTCGATGGGTCAGGCCGGCCCCAGCACATCAAGTAGGTATTGGGAGGAACTGCAGATACGGGGTACACCCTGACTCTATGGCTACTGGGAAGTATTGCTGCAGGGAGACTACACTGGGCATGGTGGTCATGGCAGGGAGTGCCCCCTCCATAACCGCACAATTGTGGATATTGAGGTAACGGCAATGAAGGAACTGCAATATATCTAAGTCAGGACTGTGTGAGCCTTCTCAGTGGTCGAGGTCAGAGGAGAGGGAGGTGCCTTTGAAGTTAAAAAAAAAGAAAGACTTGCATTTATTGAGCACCTTTCATGACCATCAGAGAAAATGCTTTACAGCCAATGAATTGAAGCCAATGAAGGAGTAATGACATGTAGTCATTACTGTAATGTAGGAAATACAATGGCCAAGATGCACGCAGTAAACTCTGACAAACAGAAATGTGTTAATGACCGGACAATCTGTTTTTGTGATGCTGATTGAGGGATAAACAATGTCCAGGATAGTGGGGAGAACCCCCCTACTTCTCTTCAAAGCAGTGCCATTGGATCCTTTTCATCCACCTGAGCAGACAGATTGGGCCTCTGTTTTATTGTCTCATCCAAAAGACAACACCTGCAACAGTGTAGCATTCCCTCAATACTGCATTTGTTTGTCAGCCTTGAAAGTTATGCTCAAGTCCTGAAGTGGGATTTGAACCCAGAACCCTGTGATTCCGAGACAAGACTGCTACCAGCTAAACCACTTTAACAAGTTGCTGCAGCCTATCCTGTAGATCATAAACACTGCTGTCACTGTGGTAGAACAGTCTGTATAGTGAGTCTAGTGGCTGGAACACTGATCAGAAAATTGTTTTGTCCTGGCTACTGTTGAGCTTCTTGAATGTTGCTGCAGGGAAAGTCCAATAAATGGGAGGGTTTTTTTTTTAGTGTTTAGAATTTACCTTCTAGAAGTTTTCAGTCCAAAGCAGAATTTGGCAGGACTGGGTGGGTGAACAAGCTAATTGTCAAAGATCAGCCCGAAGATTGCCTGATGAGCTGGACATTGTCTGTAGCCGGTGACTCACGTTCTTGCTATGATTGCTGTGTAATCTCTGAGTTTCCGCTTTTTAGCTCATTTCTGTGGTTTCCTTAATGGGAGGGGGGGGGCGGTGGGGAGAACAAGCTGTCTCTGTGTCAACTGCAGGCACGGATGTCATGAGCAGCTCTTGCGAGAGCTCAATCACTAAATTAGGGCATCTGAAAAAAGCACGTCACATACGCGCAGAGACGGGAAACTTCCGGACTATCTGATAAGATTGGAGGTGACTAGTTGTGGCGCATTTATTGATGGAAAATTTGTTAATTGAAAAGAAAAAATTGCCGCCACTTCTTGTCATGAGAATGACACAATTTTCACAAAATACACCCCTACCTCCTCGGGTTGACTGAAATGTTGAGACTGACGGTTGTGCCTGGCCTCCCTCTGGCAGTGCCCTCTAGGGGTAAAGGCGCAACACATCTGCTGACCCAGGGGAGGCTGGCAGTGGGACCTGGGCCTTTCCTAGTTAAGTGACACCCGGAACTTCGGGAAGAATCATGCAGAAGGTTTACAGTTGAGAGGTTAAACTGAGATACATGCAAAGGTCGGCTTGAAGATCACACAGTGCATGCAGAGACCAGCAGGGGAGTTCTTCTGCCTTCCTGGTCAACATTCCTCCCTCTCCCAATGTCAGGAGAATAGATTCTCTGGTCATTTATTTCATTTCTTTTGTTGAGCCTTGTGTACAAATTAGCTACTGCGTTTCCTTAAGTGACAAGAGTGCGTTTCAAAGTAAAGCATTGGCCATGAAGTATTTTGGGACATCCTAAAGACATGAAAGGTGCTATAGAAACGCAAGTTCATTTTTTATTTCTTGTGGCTGAGGATTTCCTGATGTGTGAAGCCTTTCAGAAGGCCTTTCCTTTAACAATCCCACCCAGATGGATTCTGGTCACCACCACTTCCCTGGGAGGCCCTGCACAGCCAAGCAGTGAGGCTTGGTCAGAGGGAATAGCTTTGGCTCCTCAGATTTGGGGGCAAAAAGCCTATAGAGAGTTTATACGAGAGAAAGTCAATCAGCTCTAAGACTTGCGGATACACCAAGGGCTTTAGGGAGTGAACCAGCCACCTCCGCCCTACATGTGATTCCCACACCACTTGGTTGACTGGCAACCCATCTTGTAGCACAAGCAGCTGCTTATTCAGGAAGGAAGGCCACCATTACCTTCTCAAGGGAGCTAAAGACCCCATCTTCCAGCTTCACCCACACATCCCATGTACACATCTTATAAAAAAATATGAGGCAACAGAACAAGAGGGGTCCAGGATCAGGGGGTAAAGGTTGAGTTTGGGCAGATGTCAAATACTTGCTTGCGCACAGGAAGATTGACAGCAAAATGGGGTTGGTAGGAAGGGTGACCAAGGAGAGGATTTGGATCCATTTAAAGAAACAGCTGGGGGCTTTAGTGAAGAATCAGTGGGGCTGAAATTGCGGAAGGATAGGATTAAATGGGCTGAAAGGCCTTCGACGTCCAATGTAAGGCATTGAGCTGTCACTGTGTATGGATTTTGGCACAGTCCTGTGCCGGAGAGAATTAGATGCAGCAAGCATCAGGATATCCGAATCCTGGCATTTGAACATCATGCCAAGTGGGCCCTGAATAAAGGGAAAGGGAGGAAGCAGAAAGGGAGAGAGTGTGTGGATAGAGGGGTACCCCAGGGATCGGTGCTGGGACCCCAGTTATTCACAATATGTATTAATGATTTTGATGAGGGAACTAAGTGTAATATCTCCAGATTTGCAGATGACACAAAGCTGGGTGGGAGGGTGAGCTGTGAGGAGGATGCAGAGATGCTTCAGTGTGATTTGGACAAGCTGAGTGAGTGGGCAAATGCATGGCAAATGCAGTATAATGTGGATAAATGTGAGGTTATCCATTTTGGTGGCAAAAACAGGAAGGCAGATTATTATCTGAATGGCTATAAATTGAGAGAGGGGAATGTGCAACGAGACCTGGGTGTCCATGTACCCCAGTCGCTGAAGTTAAGCATGCAGGTGCAGCAGGCGGTAAAGAAGGCATATGGTATGTTGGCCTTCATAGCCAGAGGATTCGAGTACAGGAGCAGGAATGTCTTGCTACAATTGTACAGGGCCTTGGTGAGACCACACCTGGAATATTGTGTGCGGTTTTGGTCTCCTTATCTGAGGAAGGATGTACTTGCTATAGAGGGAGTGCAGCGAAGGTTTACCCGACTGATTCCTGGGATGGCGGGACTGACATATGAGGAGAGATTGAGTCGATTAGGATTATATTCGTTGGAGTTCAGAAGAATGAGGGGGGATCTCATAGAAACCTATAAAATTCTAACAGGACTGGACAGGGTAGATGCAGGAAGGATGTTCCTGATGGTGGGGGAGTCCAGAACCATCTGAGGATTTGGGGTAGACCATTTAGGACTGAAATGAGGAGAAATTTCGTCACCCAGAGAGTGGTGAGCCTGTGGAATTCGTTACCACAGAAAGTAGTTGAGACCAAAACATTGTATGTTTTCAAGAAGGAGTTAGATATAGTCTTGGGGCGAAAGGGATAAAAGGATATGGAGAGAAAGTGGGAGCAGGCTATTGAGTTGGATGATCAGCCATGATCATAATGAATGGCAGAGCAGGCTCGAAGGGCCGAATGGCCTACTCCTGCTCCTAGTTTCTATGAGAGTGATGTAACTTAAATTCTTTCTCCATTCCCCTTGCTCCACTTGCAATTTGCTCTCCTCCTCACTTGGTCTCCCCTGTCTGACTTGAGGGTCTGGACAAGGTGTCTGCTGCTCTCAAACCACCCATGGGCTGATGTGGGCACCTTTCCCCATCCTCTCTAATGTGTGGAGGTGTCACTCGCAGACTTCCTGCTGCCACAGAAACACTTATGGAGCTGAGAAAACTGGGACATGGGCTGAAATTTCTCCCAGACAAAGGGGATGAAGGGGCCTTCTCCCTGTCTGGTGAGGTCAGGGTGGTGCAATGGACATTCCCAACTCCTAGACTTGGTTCATTCTCTAGCTGGGTGGGTGGGATAAGGGTAGCTCTGGTCCCCTGCCTCTTAAACTCACTCAAACATCTACCAAACATCTAAATTCATAAGCTGATTACACAATCCAGGAAAACACTGTCCCAATCCTGAATAACGGGGTTCTGTGGTTTGTTTTTTGCAGTGTCCATGAGCTGAGGCAGAATGTCTCAAAAGACCACGAGACCATAAAGAAAAAGGAGCTGGAGGAGGGATCGAAAGCGTCGTACGGTTATGGTGGGAAGTTTGGGGTTCAGAAGGATCGCATGGACAAGGTAATTGCTCATTCCAGCTTTTCTGTGCTCCCAGTTTCCTTTCATGTCATTAGATATGAAAACCTGGACTGTGAACTTCATACGTTGAACCATTTGCAAGTGCAGAATGTGCTGGGACAGGAGAAGCAGCGTGCTAGAACAGGAGAGGCAGCCTTCCAGAACAGGAGCTTCCTGTAACAGGGGAGGTGTTTTCGAACACCTTCTAGAACAGGAGAGAAAGTGTATGAGAACAGGGGAATGCCAGGGCAATGTGGCGGGCATATTGTATGCTTGCCAACGCCCCTAGCAATAAAATTTGGGTGAGCTGGGAGTGGTGGGAGAACTGGGAGGGGTGGGTGAGAAGGGAGTGATGGATTGGCTCCATTAACTGTCCATGCTGGCTGTAATTTTACCTGGACTTGAGCACAATAGCTTGAGTACAATAGATCCTTTTGAACGCTGGGGTTGTGCAGTCCCAGTGGAACATAGTCACTGGGGACTGATGGACATGTTGTGTGCATCCTGTAATTCCTGGTATCCCTCTTCTCCCAGTCTGCCTTAGGAAATGAGTACGTGGCAGATGTTGCAAAACATTCATCACAGACCGACGCAGCCAAGGGATTCGGTGGGAAGTACGGAGTTCAAAAAGATCGGACGGACAAGGTAAGGATAAAAAGGGACTCTGCAGCCGTTGTTAACCTGTGGAGGGGTAAGATCCAATATGACAGCAGAATAGAGCAGACCCAACACTGACCTGAGCTCTGATCCAGCCCACACAGAGGGCTGGCAAAATTTGGCAGATGGAGTTTAACGTGGATAAGTGTGAGGTTATCCATTTTGGTCGGAAGAATAAAAAGGCGACTCATTATTTAAATGGAGAGAAACTTCAGAATGCTTCAGTGCAGAGGGATCTGGGTGTCCTCGTACATGAATCGCTGAAAGCTAGTATGCAGGTACAGCAGGTAATAAGGAAGGCAAATGCAATTTTGGCATTTATTGCTAAAGGAATAGAGTATTAAAAATGGAGGTGGTTCAGAGGAGGTTCACTAGATTGATTCCAGAGATGCAGGGCTTGTCTTATGAGGAGAGATTGAGCAGTTTAGGCCTATACTCGCTAGAGTTTAGAAGGATGAGAGGAGATCTAATTGAGGTATATAAGATGCTAAAGGGGATAGACAAAGTAGACGTGGAGCGGATGTTTCCCCTTGTGGGGCATTCTAGAACGAGAGGCCATAGTTTTAGGCTAAGGGGTGGTAGATTTAAATCAGAGATGAGGAGGAATTACTTTTCTCAAAGGGTCGTGAATCTGTGGAATTCACTATCTCAGAGTGCAGTGGATGCCGGGACGCTGAATAAATTTAAGGAGGAGATAGACAGATTTTTAATTAGTAATGGGTTGAAAGGTTATGGGGAGAGGGCGGTAAATTGGAGTTGAGGCCGAAATGAGATCAGCCATGATCGTATTGAATGGCGGGGCAGGCTCGAGGGGCTGAATTGCCTACTCCTGCTCCTAGTTCTTATGTTCTTATGTGGGGTCTGTAGTTTCTGACTGCCGTCAAGGTGACTCAGCTGACAGCTTGGGTTCTGTCACTTCAGCTGTCAGCAGGTTTCACCAGCACATACTGGATACAGAGGCTGGAGGGGAGAGAAATAAAAGATCACACAGGGTCTTATCTGATGTTTAATATCGATTGTTTAAACATTAATGAGGGAGATTTACTCTATATCTGACCCAGTGTGCACCTGCCCTCGGTGGATATGCGGGATGAGGATATGGAGAGAGGGTGGGTAGGGGGAATGAGGATATGGAGAGAGGGTGGGTGGGGGGGGATGAGGGATATGGGGAGAGGGTGGGTAGGGGTGATGAGGGGAATGGGGAGAGAATGGGTAGGGGGGATGAGGATTATGGGGAGAGGGTGGGTAGGGGGAATGAGGATATGGGGAGAGGGTGGGTGGGGGGATGAGGGATATGGGGAGAGGGTGGGTAGGGGTGATGAGGGATATGGAGAGAGGGTGGGTAGAGGGAATGAGGATATGGGGAGAGGGTGGGTAGGGGTGATAAGGGATATGGGGAGAGGGTGGATGAGGGAATGAGGATATGGGGAGAGGGTGGGTAGGGGGAATGAGGAGAGGGTGGGTAGAGGGAATGAGGATATAGGGAGAGGGTGGGTAGGGGGAATGAGGAGATGGGGAGAGGGTGGGTAGGGGTGCTGAAGATATGGGGAGAGGGTGGATAGGGGTGATGAGGGATATGGGGAGAGGGTGGGTAGGGGGAATGAGGAGATGGAGAGAGGGTGGGTAGGGGGAATGAGGAGATGGAGAGAGGGTGGGTAGGGGGGTAAGGATATGGGGAGAGGGTGGGTAGGGGGGAATAAGGGTATGGGGAGAGGGTGGGTGAGGGTGATGAAGGATATGGGGAGAGGGTGGGTAGGGGGGATGAGGATATGGGGAGAGGGTGGGTGGGGGAATGAGGCTATGGGGAGAGGGTGGGTAGGGGTGATAAGGGATATGGGGAGAGGGTGGGTGAGGGAATGAGGATATGGGGAGAGGGTGGGAAGGGGGAATGATGAGAGGGTGGGTAGAGGGAATGAGGATATGGGGAGAGGGTGGGTAGGGGGAATGAGGAGATGGGGAGAGGGTGGGTAGGGGTGCTGAAGATATGGGGAGAGGGTGGATAGGGGTGATGAGGGATATGGGGAGAGGGTGGGTAGGGGTGCAGAGGGATACGGGGAGAGTGTGGATAGGGGTGATGAGGGATATGGGGAGAGGGTGGGTAGGGGGAATGAGGAGATGGAGAGAGGGTGGGTAGGGGGAATGAGGAGATGGAGAGAGGGTGGGTAGGGGGGTAAGGATATGGGGAGAGGGTGGGTAGGGGGGAATAAGGGTATGGGGAGAGGGTGGGTAAGGGTGATGAGGATATGGGGAGAGGGTGGATAGGGGGGGAATATGGATTTGGGGAGAGGGTGGGTAGGGGGGATGAGGATATGGGGAGAGGGTGGGTAGGGGGGATGAGGATATGGGGAGAGGGTGGATAGGGGGGGAATAAGGATTTGGGGAGATGGTGGGTAGGGGGGATGAGGATATGGGGAGAGGGTGGATAGGGGGGATGAGGATATGGGGAGAGGGTGGATAGGGGGGGAATAAGGATTTGGGGAGAGGGTGGGTAGGGGTGATGAGGGATATGGAGAGAGGGTGGGTAGGGGGGGATGAGGATATTTTGGGGAGATGATGGGGATGAGGATATGGTAGAGGGTGGGTAGGGGGATGAGCGATATGGGGAGAGGGTGGGTAGGGTGATGAGGGATATGGGGAGAGGGTGGATAGGGGTGATGAGGGATATGGGGAGAGGGTGGGTAGGGGTGCAGAGGGATATGGGGAGAGGGTGGATAGGGGTGATGAGGGATATGGGGAGAGGGTGGGTAGGGGGGGATGAGGATATTTTGGGGAGATGATGGGGATGAGGATATGGTAGAGGGTGGGTAGGGGGATGAGCGATATGGGGAGAGGGTGGGTAGGGTGATGAGGGATATGAGGAGAGGGTGGGTAGGGGGGGATGAGGATATTTTGGGGAGATGATGGGGATGAGGATATGGTAGAGGGTGGGTAGTGGGATGAGCGATATGGGGAGAGGATGGGTAGGGTGATGAGGGATATGAGGAGAGGGTGGGTAGGGGGGGATGAGGATATTTTGGGGAGATGATGGGGATGAGGATATGGTAGAGGGTGGGTAGTGGGATGAGCGATATGGGGAGAGGATGGGTAGGGTGAAGATATGGGGAGAGGGTGGTAGGAGGAATTGAGGATATGGGAAGAGGGTGGGTAGGGATAATGGAGGATCTGGAGAGAGGGTGGGTAGTGGGGATGGAGATATGGGGAGAGAGTGGGCAGGGGTGACGGGGGAATATGGCGAGAATGTGGGGAGGGGTAGTGAGGAATACAAACATACGAATTAGGAGTGGAAATAGGCCACTCAGCCCTTTGAGCCTGCTCTGCCATTGTTACCTCAACTCCATATTCCCGTCTACCCTTATTAACCTTTCACCCCCTTACTTATCAAGAATCTATCTAGCTCTGCCTTAAAAATATTCAAGGGCTCTGCTTCCACCACCCTTTGAAGAAGAAAGTTCCAAAGACTCACAACCCTCTGAGAGAAAAAGTTTCTCCCCATCTCTGTCCAAAAGGGCGACCCCTTATTTTTAAACAGTGACCCCTAGTACTAGAGTCTCACACTAGAGGAAACACCCTCTCCATATCCACCCTGTCGATGTGCCCCAAGATGTCATATGATTCAATCAATGCGCCTCTTACTCATCTAAACTCCAGCAGATACAAGCCTAGCCTGTCCAACCTTTCCTCATAAGACATCCACATATTAGCCTAGTAAACCCTCTCTGAACTGCTTCCAACACATTTATATACTTCCTGAAGGAGACCAATACTGTACACAGTACTCCAGATGTGGTCTCACCAATGCCCTGTTGAACTGAAGCATAATCTCCCTACTTTCGTACTCAATTCCCCTCTTAATAAATGGTAACATGCTGTTAGCTTTCCTAATTACTTGCTGTACTTGCAAACTAACCTTTTGCAATTTGTGCACTAGGAACACCTAGATCCCTCTGCATCGCAGAGCCCTGCAATCTCTCACTATTTAGATCATATGTTTCCTTATTATTTTTCCTGCCAAAATGGACAATTTCACACTTTTTCACATTATACTCCATTTTCCAGGTCTTTTCCCACTCACTTAACCTACCTATATACCTTTGTAGTCTCTTTGTGTCCTCTTCACATCTTACTATCCTACCTATCTTTGTGACATCAGCAAATTTAGCAACCGTACCTTCGGTCCCTTCATCCAAGATATGAGGAGAAGGTGGGAAGTGTGATGAGAGTTTTGGAGAGAGGGTGGGTAAAGGTGACTAGGGATATGGGGATTTAAAAAAAAAATTCATTCATGGGATAGGGGTGTCACTGGCTAGACCAGCATTTATTGTCCATCCCTAACTGCCCTCGAGAACTGAGTGGCTTGCTGGGCCATTTCAGAGGGCATTTAAGAGTCAACCACATCGCTGTGGGTCTGGAGTCACATGTAGGTCAGATCAGGTAAGTACAGCAGATTTCCTTCCCTAAAGGACATTAGTGAACCAGATGGGTTTTAAAAACATTCATTTACGGGATGTGGGCATCGCTGGCTGGGCCAGCATTTATTGCCCATCTCTAATTGCCCTTGAGAAGTTGTTGGTGAGCTGCCTCCTTGAACCACTGCAGTCTATGTGCTGTATAGGACCTGCTGTATACACAGTGCTGTTAGGGAGGGAGTTCCAGGATTTTAACCCAGCGACAGTGAAGGAACGGCGATATATTTACAAGTCAGGATGGTGTGTGGCTCATAGGGGAACTTCCAGGTGGTGGTGTTCCCATGTATCTATTGCCCTTGTCCTTCTACATGGCAGTGTTCATGGATTTGGAAAGTGCTGCCTGAGGACCCTTGGTGAGCTTCTGCAGTGCATCTTGTAGATGGTACACACTGCTGCCATTGTTCGTCAGTGGTGGAGGGAGTAATGTTTGTGGATGTGGTGCCAATCAAGCGGGCTGCTTTGTCCTGGATGGTGTCAAGCTTCTTGAGTGTTGTTGGAGCTGCACTCATTCAGGCAAGGAGAGAGTATTCCATCACACTCCTGAATTGTGCCTTGTAGATGGTGGACAGGCTTTGGGGAGTCAGGAGGTGAGTTACTCGCTGCAGAATTCCTAGCCTCTGATCTGCTCTTATAGCCACAGTATTTATATGGCTATAACAGTTCAGTTTCTGGTCAATGGTAACCCCCAGGATGTTGATAGTAGGGGATTCAATGATGGTAATGCCATTGAATGTCAAGGGGAGATGGTCAGGTTTTCTCTTGTTGGAGATGGTCATTACCTGGCACTTGTGTGGCGCGAATGTTACCTGCCACTTCTTAGCCCAAGCCTGGATATTGTCCAGGTCTTGCTGCATTTGGACATGGACTGCTTCAGTATCTGGGGAGTCACGAATGGTGCTGAACATTGTGCAATCATTAGTGAACATCCCCACTTCTGGCCTTTTGATGGAAGGAAGGTCATTGGTGAAGCAGCTGAAGATAGTTGGGCCTAGGACACTACCCTGCAGTAATGTCCTGGAACTGAGATGATTAACAACCACAGCCATCTTCATTTGTGCTAAGTATGAAAATCGACAATGGTTTCACGGTCATCATTAGACTTTTAATTCCAGATTTTTTATTGAATTCAAATGTCACCATCTGCTGTGGTGGGAGTTGCACCCGGGTCCCCAGAGCATTACCCTGGGTCTCTGGATTACTAGTCCAGTGACAATACCACCATGCCACCAGAGTTTTTAAGTGAAAATGGGCCAATTTCCTTTTCCTGGTCCTACATGTTTGCTTCTTCTGCGCTGACCTGAATTTGGTGACTCCTGTGGATTATTACTGTACTAATTCAATCTCTTGTCCTTCTCTTGCAGTCTGCCATGGGATACGAGTACAAAGGAGAAGTGGACAAGCATGCTTCACAGAAAGGTAAAGTGTGGCCTTTTCCCAGCCAATCTGGGGAGAGAGGCCACAAGGAAATGGTCAAGAAATTCCACACTTGTGATGGGATTGAAGTCAAATCCCCACTTCATTATCTGTGACGTGTTGCTCTCTGTATTTACCTGAATGTGCATCACTTTCTGTATTTACCTGGTTTTAAGTTACATTCTGCCTTTACAAGGATGTGTGTTACTTTCTGTATTTACCTGGGTGTGTGGTATTCCCTGTATTTACCTAGCTGTGCGATACTCTCTGTATTTACCTGGGTGTGCGGTATTTTCTGTGTTCACCTGGGTGTGTGAAACTCTGTGTATTTCCCCAGTTGTGCAATATTCTCTGTATTTGCTGTGGCTTGATATCCTGTGATATCTTCATCTCCCTCAGATTATGCCAAAGGATTTGGTGGGAAATACGGAGTTGAAAAGGATAAAGTGGATAAATCTGCTTTGGGATACGATTACAAAGGAGTGACTGAGAAACATGATTCACAGAAAGGTATGTTCATTTGACAGCATCCTCCCACTCACACAGAATGGAACGTCCCTGACCTACTCCTGTCTAACTGCAACAGAATTGTATCTCATAGGAACATAGGACCTGGAGTAGGCCATTAATCACAGAATCACAGTGCAGAAGAGGCCCTTCGGCCCGTCGAGTCTGCACCGACACGTGAGAAACACCTGACCTACCTACCTAATCCCATTTACCAGCACTTGGCCCATAGCCTTGAATGTTAAGACGTGCCAAATGCTCATCCAGGTATTTTTTAAAGGATGTGAGGCAACCCGCCTCCGCCACCCTCCCAGGCAGCGCATTGCAGACCGTCAAGCATGTTTCATAGGAGGAGGAGTAGTCAATTACTCCTTCTAGCCTGTTGGACTATTCAGTTTGACCATGGCTGACATGTATCTCAACTCTATTCACAGAACCACAGAATTTGTTACTGTACAGAAGGAGGTCATTCGACCCACCAAGGGCAACAGCTCTCCGAATGAGCATTATGACTTATTGCAATTCTCCTGCCTTTTCCCCATACCCTTACACATTGCTTTTATTCAAATAATCATTGAAAGCCCTCTTGAATGCCTCGATTGAAGTGGCCTCCACCACACTTCCAGGCAGTGCGTTCCAGACCCGAACCACTCTCTGCATGAATTTTTTTTTTTCTCACATCGCATTTGCTTCATTTTAAAATCGTTCTAAATCTGTGCCCTCTCATTCTTGATCCTTTTATGAGTGAAATCAGTTTCTTCTTATCTACTCTGTCCAGCCCCCTCAAGATTTTGAACACCTCTATCAAATCTCCTCTTAGCCTTCTTCTCTCCAAGGAGAACAATCCCAACTTCTCCAATCTATCTTCATAACTGATGTTTCTCAACTCTGGAATCATTCTTGTAAATCTCTTCTGCAATCTCTCCAATGCGTTCATATCCTTCCTGTAGTGTGGCACCCAGAACTGTACACAATACTCCAGTTGAGGTCTAACTAGTGTTCTATACAAGTTCAGCATAACCTCCTTGCCCTTGTACCTATGCCCCTATTAATAAAGACTAGGATACTATATGCTTTATTAACTGCTCTCTCCACCTGTCCTGCCATCTTCAATGATCTATGCACATACACACCCAGGTCCCTCTGCTACTGCACACCCTTTAGAGTTGTACCCCTTATTTTATGTTGTCTCTCCATGTTCTTCCTACCAAAATGCATCACCTCACACTTCTCTGCATTAAACTTCATCTGCCACCTACCTGCCCACTCCACCAACTTGTCTGTGTCCTTTTGAAGTTCCACACTGTCCTCCTCACAGTTTACAATGCTTTCAAGTTTCATGTCATCCGCAAACTTTGAAATTGTCCCCTGCACACAATGGTGTAGATCATTAACCTATATCAGGAAAAGCAAGGGTCCCAATACTGACCCCTGGGGAACACCACTACAAATCTTTCTCCAGCCCAAAAGATATCCATTGACCATTACCATCTGCTTCCCATTACCCCGCCAATTTTGTATCCATGTTGCTACTGTCCCTTTTATTCCATGAGCTATAACTTTTCTCACAAGTCTGTTGTGTGGCACTGTATCGAATGCCTTTCCAAAGTCCATGTGCACCGCATCAACAGCATTGCTCTCATCAACCCTCTCTGTTGCCTCTTCAAAAAACTCCAACAAGTTAGTCAAACATGATTTCCCCTTTAGAAATCCATGCTGGCTCTTAATCAACTCACATTTTGCCATGTGACTACTAATTCTATCCCGAATAATTGTTTCTAGATGATTCCCCACCACTGAAGTTAAACTGACTGGTCTGTGATTACTGGGCTTATCCTTACAACCTTTTTTGAACAGGGGCATATTGCTTGCAATTCTCCAGTCCTCTGGCAGCTCCCCTGGGTCCAGGGAAGTCTGAAAGATTATGGCCAGTGCCCCTGCAATTTCTACTCTCACTTCCTTTAGTAGCCTTGGATGCATCTCATCCCTCATCCGGTCCCTGTGTCTTGTCAACTTTAAATAGCGACAGCTTATCCAACACTCCCTCCTCATCAGTTTTGAACCTCTCTAGTGACAGAGTTTCCTCCTCTGTCATCGTGGCCTGGGTAGCACCTGATTCCTTGGTAAAGGCCCTCCTTAGTTCCATATACCTTAATACCCTTACTTACCCTCAGTTTTGAAATCTTCCATGGACCCCTACCTCAATAGCTTTTTGAGGGAGTGAGTTCTAGGTTTCTGCTCTCCCTATCGTCTGTGAATGGCCTGGCTGTAATTTTCATGTTATATCCCTTGTGCATGCACTCTGCCATCAAAGGAAATGATTTCTCCCTATCTACACTCTCAATTCCTTTAATCATCTTAAATTCTACAATTAGATCATCCCTTAATCTTCTATACTCAAATTAACATGCTTTTTGCAACTTGTCCTCAGAATTTAATTCTTTAGCCCTGTTATCATTCTGGTGAATCTGCGCTGCACCCTCCCCATCCCCCTCTAACGCAGTATATTCTTATCGCGGTGCAGTGCCCAGAAATGAATGCAGTGGTCAGGAGCTCTGGACATTGTAACATAAATACATCCCTTTGTATTCTAGCCCTCTTGATATAAAGATCAGCATTACATAGGCTTTTAAATAGTACTTTGTATGCCTATTCACTAGCTTACTCCATATTTCTACATGGAACCCCAAACCTCACTGCCCTTCCACAGTTCCTCTCTTCCCACCAGTTAGAAAATGCTCTGATTGACCTTTATTTGCTCTATAGTGCATGACCTCTCACTTCCCCGCACTGAACTCCCATCTGCCAAGTTTTATCCATTCATGTAATCTATCAATGTCCCTTTGCAATTTCCTGTTCTCATCTACACAATTTATTGTGCCATCTAAATTAGTGTCATCACCAAATTTCGACATGTGGCTCTTTGTTCCTTCATGTATATGTCCTATAAATATAATGAAAAGCGGAGGCCCCAATACAAGATCCCTGGGGGATGGAGGCTAGGGATAACGGGTATGTACTCAAGATGGTGGGATGTAACTCGTGCTATCCCCCAGGAGGTCTCCTACCTCCTAACAGAGGAAATGTTACTCTGTATCCTAACCAAGCCAACAGGTTGCTTCCAATTCCATGCGCTCTCATTTTTGTTTACTAACAGTCGCTTATGTGGAACCTTGTTGAATGCCTTCTGGATTGTCCACATAAATAACACCCAAAGACACTTTCTTATCTGCCATTATAATAGAAAATGCTGGAAATACTTAGCAGGTATTAGTACTGGCACCAGTACTGGGGTAGAAGGGAGCTGTTCCGGTGGGACAGGCTTCACTTGAACCGTGCTTCGACTCATGTCCTGGTGAACCGAATAACTAGGGCTTTAAACTAAATAGAGCAGGGGGAGGGTTCTGGAAAGGGGATACGTAGGCTTTCAAAGCAAAAGGACATGGCAGCCTTGCAGGGCAACAATTTAGGTAACGATACCCAGAATGGGACAGGAAGGGAGAGAGTGTACAAACATAAAAAAACAGCGGCAGATAGGGTCAAAGGGAGAAAAAATGGTAAAAAGGCAAAATTAATGGCCCTTAAATGCACATAATATTTGGAACAAAATAAATGAATTAATGGCACAAATAGAGGTTAATGGGCCTGATCTTATAGCCATTATGGAGACATGGTTACAAGGAGATCAAAACTGGGAACTAAATATTCAGGGGTATGTGACATTTTGAAAGGACAGGCAGGAAGGAAAGGGTGGTGGGGTAGCTTTGTTAGTATGAAATGGAATAAGTACAATAGCAAGAAAGGATCTTGGATCGGAAAATGTAGAATCCATATGGGTGGAGGTAAGAAATAACAAGGGGAAGAAGACACTAATGGGAGTAGCCTATAGCCCCCCTGACAATACCTATACTGTAGGACAGAGAATAAATCAAGAGATAATGAGGGCATGTAAAAAAGGCAGTACATTAATCATGGGTGACTTTAATCTTCATGTAGATTGGGAAAATCAAATTGGCAGAGGTAGCCATGAGCAAGAATTCATGGAGTGTATTTGGGACAGTTTCTTAGAACAATATGTTGTGAATCCAACCAGGGATCAGGCTATTTTGGATCTGGTAATGTGTACTGAGGCAGTTTTACTAAATGATCTCAGAGTAAAGAATCCCCTAGGAAACAGTGACCATAATATGTATGGTAGAAGTTAACATTCAGTTTGAGAGTGAGAAACTTGGGTCGGAACCAACAGTGCTAAACGTAAATAAGGATAAGTACAATGGAATGAAGGCAGAGTTGGCTGGAGTGGACTGGGAAGGAGTTTAGCAATAAAGACGGTTGATGAACAATGGCAGACGTTTAAGAAAATCGTTCATGACTCTCAACAAAGATATATCCCAGTGAGGAAGGAGGATTCTAGGAAGGGGATAAACCAACCATGGTTAACCAAGGACCTTAAGCACAGTATCAAGTTGAAAGAAAAAATATACAATGTGGCAAAGATTAGTGGTAAGCCAGAGGATTGGGAAAGTTTTTAAAACCAACAAAAGATGACCCAAAAATAGTAAAGAGGGATAAAATAAACTTTGAGGGTAAACTAGCAAGTAATTTAAAAATGGACAGTAAGAGCTTCTTTAACATGTAAAAGGGAAGAAAGAGGCCAAAGTGAACGTAGGCCCCTTAGAGAATGAAGCTGAGGAAATTATAATGGGGAACCAGGAAATGGAAGAGGATTTGAATAAATACTTTGCTTCAGTCTTCAGGGAAGAAGATACTAATAGCATTCCAAAAATATTACATAATCAAGGGGTAAAAGTGGGGGTGGAAATAAATACAATAACTATCACTATTGAAAAAATACTCTGGAAACTAATGGGGCTAAAGGCCGATAAGTCTCCTGGACCTGATGGGTTGCATCCTAGGATATTAAAGGAAGTAGGTACAGAGATAGTGGATGCACTGGTTGTAATCTCCCAAGAATCCTTAGATTCTGGAAAAGTCTCAGAGGATTGGAGAAGGGCCAATGTAACACTCTTATTCAAAAAGGGAGATAAAAAACAAGTAACCACAGGCCAGTTAGCTTAACATCTGTCATTGGGAAAATGTTGGAGTCCATTATAAGGGCTGTAATAGCAGAGCATTTAGAAATATGTAATCTAATCAAGCAGATTCATGGCTTCATGAAGGGGAAATCATGGCTAACAAATTTATTTGAATTCTTTGAGGAGGTAACAAGCGGGATAGATAAAGGGGAACCAGTAGATGTAATATGTTTGGATTTCCAAAAGGCATTCGATAAGGTTCTGCACATAAGACTACTGAATAAGATGAGCCCATGGTGTTGGGGGTAGTATATTAGCATGGATAGAGGATTGGTTAACTAATAGAAGACAGCGAGTTGGGACAAGGGGGGCATTTTCGGCATGGCAACGTGTAACTGTGGGGTGCCACAAGGATCAGTGCTGGAGCCTCAATTATTTACAATATATATGAATGACTTAGATGAGGGAAGTGAATGTATTATCGCCAAGCTTGCAGATGACACAAAAATAGATGGGAAGGCAAGTGGTGAGGATGACACAAGGAGTATACAGAGGGATATAGACAGATTAAGTGAGTGGGCAAAAAACTTGGCAGATGGAATATAAGGTGGGAAAATGTGAGATTATGCACTTTGGCAGGGAGAACAGAGGAGCTGAACATCATTTACATGGAGAAAGACTGCAGAAGGCTGCAGCACAGAGGGATTTGGGAATGATTGTGCATAAATCCCAAAAAGCTAACTTTCAAGTTCAACAGGTAATTGGGAAGGCAAATGGAATGTTGGCCTTTATTTCAAAGGGAATGGAGTATAAAAATAGGGAAGTTTTGCTAAAACTATGCAAGGCACTAGTTAGACCACACCTTGAATACGCTGAACAATTTTGGTACCCTTATCTAAGGAAAGATATACTGGCATTGGAGACAGTGCAGAGAAGGTTCACTAGGTTGATCCCGGGTATGGAGGGATTTTCTTATGAGGAGAGGTTGAGTAGGTTGGGCCTGTACTCATTGGAGTTTAGAAGAATGCGAGGCGATCTTATTGAAACATAAGAGTCTCAGGGGGCATGACAAGGTAGATGCTAAGAGATTGTCTCCTCTTGTGGAAGAGCCTAGGACCAGAGAGCAAGGGGGCACCCATTTAAAAGAGAGACGAGGAGGAATTTCTTCTCTCAGAGGGTAGTCAATCTGTGGAATTCTTTACTGCAGAGGGCTGTAGAGGCTGAGATAGACAGATTTTTAACCAGTAATGGAATCAAGGGTTATGGGGAAAAGGAATGAAAGTGGAGCTGAGGATTATCAGATCAGCCATGATTTCGCTGAATGGCAGAGCAGACTCGATGGGCCGAATGGCCTATTTCTGCTCCTATGTCTTCTGGTCTTATAGGTCAGGCAGCACCTCTGGTGGGAGAAACCAAGTTAATGGCTGGAATTCTATGCAAGAAGCTGAAGTCCTGCTGTGGGAGCCAAAAGCAGCAGACGAGTGTGCTTTGGCAGTGGTGGGACCCTGGTGGTGGTTGTCACTGGGGCTGCCGTCCTATTAAGGACAGTGGCCCATCCCTAATATCTGCTAGCTTAGCCAGAGTGTCAGCAGCTCAGCGACCTCAGCAGCATCACTGGTAAGAGTGGCTATAGCTAGGGTTGCACCTGGAGGGCATTTTGATGGCTGGGTGTCCTCATAGAAAGGTAAGTGGTGTTGGGGGTTGCTGGGGGTGGGGAGGAGAGCTTTGGCAAGGGACCGGCAATACGATTGCCACAGGGATGGCCATTTCCACAACTGAGCCTTGCAGTGGACCATAGAGAGCCCGATAAGGAGGCCCACAGCACCTATGAAGCCCACCGAGAGGCTGCCAGGTTCCACAGGGTGGTCTCTCCACATGGTGGCGGGCCCTCCCAACTTAGTCAAAATGCCCACAGAGTCAGGAAGAGGCCCTTAATTGGCCACTTAGCTGGCTGAATTGGGCTGCTGGTGGGTGGCCAATCAGCCACCTTTCAACCACTGTCAAAATGGCATGGCGATGGGAAGACGTCGAGCATGCCACCCAATGTCTCCCAGCCCCATTTTGCCAGCCTTTCTACTTCCCAGCCCATCCCCGGAGGGCTGGTAAAATAACCAAATGATTGACCTGAAATGTTAACTCCGTTTGTTTCTGTCTCTAAAGGGTTGTTAAGATCTGAAATGCACAACCTGAAAGGGTGCATGGAATCAGATTCCATATGAACTTTCAAATGGCAATTGGATATGTACTTGAAGAGTAATAACTTACATCATTATGGTAAAAAGCAGAGTTTCAATTTGACATCTCTTTTAAGAGTCAGCATAGCCATGACATCCAAATAGTCTGTGATACTCTATATTTACCTTGGTTTGATATACTGTGATATTTCCATCTCCCTCAGATTATGCCAAAGGATTTGGAGGGAAATATGGTGTTGAAAAGGACAAGGTGGATAAATCGGCTTTGGGATATGACTACAAAGGAGTAACTGAGAAACATGATTCACAGAAAGGTATGTTCACCTCCCACCCACTCACACAGAATGGTACCTCCCATTCCCACACACTCACACAGAATGGTGCTTCCCATTCCCACCCACTCACACAAAATGGTACCTCCCATTCCCACCCACTCACAGAATGGTACTTCTCATTCCCACCCACAGAATCACGGAATTGTTCTGGTGCAGAGGGAGGCCATTTGGCCCATTGTGTCTGCACCAGCTCTCCAAATGAGCATTATGACTTAGTGCCATTCTCCTGCCTTTTCCCCATAACCCTGCACATTGTTTCTATTTAAATAACCATCTAATGCTCTCTTGAATGCCTCAAATGAACCTGCCTCCAACACATTTCCTGGCAATAAATTCCAGGCCTGAACCATTTGCTGTGTGAAAAACGTTTTTCTCACATCGCATTGACTTCTTTTTCAAATCATTCTAAATTTGTGCCCTCTCATTCTTGGTCCTTTTACGAGTGGGATCAGTTTCCTCTTATCTACTCTGTCCAGCCCCCGCATGATTTTGAACACTATCAAATCTCCTCTTGGCCTTCTTCTCTCCAAGGAGAACAGTCCAATTCCTCCAATTTATCTTCATAACTGAAGCTTCTCATCCCTGGAACCATTTTTGTAAACCTCTTCTACACACTCTCCAATGCGTTCACATCCTTCCTAAAGTGTGGCACCTAGTATCCTATACAGGTTCAGCATAACTTCCTTGCTCTTATACTCTATGCCCCTATTAATGAAGCCTGGGATGCTAACTGCTCTCTCCATCTGTCCTGCCATATTCAATGATCAATGCACATGTACACCCAGGTTTTTCTGCTCCTCCCTTTAGAGTTGTACTCCTTATTTTATATTGTTTCTCCACATTCTTCCTACCAAAATGAATCACCTCATCTGTCTCTGCATTGAACTTCAGCTGCCACCTATCTGCCCACTCCACCAACCTGTCTATGTCCCTTTGAAGTTCTGCACTGTCCTCCTCACAGTTTACAATGCTTCCCAGTTTTGTATCAACCGCAAACTTTGACAGTGTCCCATATACACCAAGATCTAGATCATTAATATATATCAGGAAAAGCAAAGGTCTCAATACCGACACCTGGGAAACTCCACTACAAACCTACCTCCAGCCTGAAAAAATCCATAAACCATTGCCCTCTGTTTCCTATTATTCAGCCAATTTTGTATCGACACTGCTACTGTCTGTTTTATTCCATGAGCTATAATTTTTCTCACAAGTCTGTTGTGCATCACTGTATCAAATGCCTTTTCAAAGTCCATGTACATCACCTCAACAGCATTGCCCTCATCAACCCTCTCTGTTACCTCTTCAAAAAACTCCAGCAAGCTAGTTAAACATGATTTTCCCTTAAGAAATCCATGCTGGCTCTTCCTAATCAACCCACATTTTTCCATGTGATTATTAATTCTATCCCAAATAATTGTTTCAAGGAGCTTCCCCACCACTGAAGTTAAACTGACTGGTCTGTAATTGCTGGCTTATCCTTACAACCTTATATGAACAAGGTCGTAATGTTTGCAATTCTCCAGTCCTCTGGCATCTCCTCTGAGTCTAGGGGAGACTGAAAAATTATGGCCAGCGCCCCTCAATTTCCGCTCACTTCCTTCAACATACTTGGATTCATCTCATCCAGTTCCAGTGCCTTGTCAACTTTAAGTACTTACAGTTTATCCAATACCTCCTCCTTATCAATTTTGAACACTTCTAGTGACAGAGTTTCCTCCTCTGTCACCATGGCCGGGGTAGCATCTGCTTCCCTGGTAAAGACTGACGCAAAGTATTCATTTAACCTCACAGCCACGCCCCTTGCCTCCATGTGTAAATCCCCTTTTTTTGTCCCTAATCGGCCCCACTCCTTTTACCACCCTTTTACTATTTATGTGCCTGTAGAAGACTTTGCGATTCCCCTTTATGTTGGCTGCCAGTCTTTTGTCATAATCCCTCTTCGCTTCCCTGATTTGCTTCTTCACCTCTCCTCTGAACCTTCTGTATTCAGCTTGGTTCTCAATTGTATTTTCTACCTGACACCTAACTCATAAGCACACTTTTTCTTTTTTATCTTAATTTCTATTTCCCTTTTCGTCCAAGGAGCTCTGGATTTGGTTGCCCTACCTTTTCCTTTTGAGGCAATATACCTTGACTGTGCCCAAACCATTTCTTCTTTGAAGGTAGCCCATTGCTCAGCTACAGTTTTACCCATCAGCCTTTGGCTCCAGTCTATCCAGCCCAGCTCCGTTCTTGCCCCTTTGAAGTCTGCACTCCCCCAGTTAATCATCCTTACTCTGGATTGCACATTGTCCTTTTCTATAATCATCCTAAACCTTATGATACAATGGTCACTGTCTCCTAAATGATCCTCCACTGACACTTGATCTACTTGGCCCACCTCATTTCCAGGAACCAGGTCCACCAGTGCCTCATTTCTTGTTTGACTGGACATATACTGCTTTAGAAAATTCTCCTGACACACTCTAGGAGTTCTTTCCCCTCTCTGCCTTTTACACTACCACTATCCCAGTCTATTCGGGTAAATAAAGTCCCCCATTATAACTACTCTTTGAACCTCTTTGTAATTTCCCTGCAGATTTGTTCCTCTACATCCTTCCCATTAGTTGGTGGCCTGTAGACTGCACCAAGCAATGCAATTGCACCTTTTTTGTTCCTTTGCTCTAGCCAAATTGATTCTGTCCTTGAACCCTCTGGGACATCCTCTTTCTCCAGCACTGCAGTGCTCTGCTTAACCGACACAGCCACCTCTCCCCCTGTTCTTCCTGCCCTGCCTTTCCTGAGCACCTTGTACCCAGGAATATTTAACACCGTCCTGCCCTTCCTTGAGCCAGGTCTCTGGTATCACTACAACATCATAATTCTGTATGGCAATTTGCACCTGTAACTCCCCAATCTTAGTTACTATACTCCATGCATTCACTACATGCAGTATAACCTGATTTAGACTACATTACGTTCTCTCTTACTCCGACTCCACCTATTAACTTAATATTCTTTATTCTAGTGCCATCTGTCTCTCTCAGTATTTTGTGCACCTTGGTATTACTGTAATATTATCTCCTCATCCCTACACCCTTGCTGAGTTAGTTTAAAGCCCCCACAACAGCACTAGCGAAACGCCCCACAAGGAACCCATCCGGCTTTTACAGGTGCCATCTCCCCCAGAGCCAGTCCCAGTGTTCCTGGGATCTAAAGCCCTCCCTCCTCATCATCTTTCCAGCCACACATTCATCTGCTTTATCCTCCTATTTCTGTACTCACTTGCAGGTGGCACTGGGAGTAATCCGGAGATTGCTACTTTTGAGGTCCCGCTTGCTAATTTTCTACCTAGCTCACTAAATTCTGATTGCAGGACTACATCCCCCTTCCTTCTTAATTCATTGGTACCAACGTGGACCACAACCTCCGACTGTTCACCCTCCCCCAGGAGAACGTCCTGCAGCCGCTCGGTGACATCCTTGACCCTGGCACCAGGGAGGCAACACACCATCCTGGGGTCACGTCTACAGCTGCAGAAACGCCAGTCTGTTCCCCATACTAATGAATCCCATATCACTATTGCTCTTCCTTTCTTTCTCCTCCACTCCTGTACAGCCGATCCTATCGTGGTGCCACAAACTTGGCACTGACTGCACACCTCTGAGAAATCAATCCCCTCACCTGTATCCAAAACTGAAGACCGATTAACAAGCGGGACCCCAGGGTACTCCTGCACTACCTGCCTGTTTCACTTGGACTGCCTGGTGGTCACCTATTCTCTTTCTGCCTCCATGCTCCTAACCTGTGGTGTGACTACCTCTCTGAGCGTGCTATCCACGTAGCTCTCAGTATCCCGGGGGTGCCACAGTGAGTCCAGCTGCCGCTCGAGCTCCAAAATCTGGAGCTCAAGTTTCTGCAGCTGGCAGCACTTCCTGCACATGTGGTCGTCTAGGTCACCGGTAGTGTCCATGACTTCCCACATGTTACAGGACATGCATTCCTCACAACCAAGCTACCCTGCCATGTCTTAACTTCCCTTACGTTAACTTTATTTTGCTTTGTTTACTTATATTACTTTACGTTACTGGCCCTGACTGCCCCTTATTCTTAGTGTTTCTTACTCAAATCTAAGTAGCTACTTTAAAAATAATATGCCTTTCTAATTTACAACTATTTAAAGACACTCCCTAACAGTTTCTTATCAACCAATGAACTTACAGTTTTCCTGTGATGTCACTCTTCGATTTTTTTTTTTCAAACCCAGCTCCGAAGGTGAGGTTTACGCCCAGGTCCGTTTCTGCTCAGTTGCTCCTGCTCCCAACTTAGGATAATTCCAATGTATACCACACTTCTTTCATCCATGCACCGATTTCCCACGTGAGCTTAATTCGCTACTCACTCGGTCTCCGTCTCACTCCAGCATTGTCGCCTGTCTCCTCATGTGGCCCTTACCACTCACACAGAATGGTACCTGCCATACCCACCCATTCACACAGAATGGTACCTGCCATACCCACCCACTCACACAGAATGGTACCTGCCATACCCACCCACTCACACAGAATGGTACCTGCCATACCCACCCACTCACACAGAATGGTACCTGCCATACCCACCCACTCACACAGAATGGTACCTGCCTTACCCACCCATTCACACAGAATGGTACCTCCAGCTCTCACACAAATACCTTCCATGTGCCCCCTCCCCTGGCACCAGAATTTTGGTTTCCACTCCCTGAACAAATCTCTCTGATTGCTTCAACCAATTTCTGATCATTGTAGTGTTTTGGCGCCAGCTCACTGCAGCCTCGGGAAGCGATCTGAACTCACTTGTTGTTAGGGTTTCCAAAAGTGATTCAATTTATTCCTGGAGGCTTCATCACATGACTTGCCCCCACGCTGCAGCTATTACTAAGCCAACACACCCATCCTTGTGATGTATGTCCTACACCAATTGGAAAGCAGAGACTTGTTACCCGATTGAATTATGTTTGACTGTCAGCCAAACAGTCTTTTGTTCCCCTATTTTCAGTATTTTTATATGTGGTAAAGAGAAATGTTCAAAGAAAGTGGCAACAAAAAAAACCAAACTTTTTTAATGTCCCGATGATTTTTCTCCAGTGTTGCACACAGCAATGTCCTGGAGATTGATCCTGAATTCCTGAAGACTCCAGGCCAAGCTTGGAGGGTTGGCAGTCCTACTTGTGTAACAGCATGAAGGAGGTTTATCGGCTGTATTTGTGTCCAGTTGGAAAAGGTGAACTCTGGGACTGTTCACCTCTTTACACAAGTCACCTGAACCCATCTCCCACTCATGACTCAATCTTTAGCCCTTGGCACTAAGAATATGAGACTGATACAATTACCTTACAGATTATGCGAAAGGATTTGGAGGAAAGTATGGAGTACAGAAGGATCATCAGGATAAAGCTGCCCATGGTTGGGATCATAAAGAGGACGTGAAGCTTCACGAATCACAGACAGGTGAGGGGCTGAGTGGACAAAGTAGCAATAAATGAATGGAAAGCAGGCATACTAGCCCCTCCCCTAGTATGGGTGATCCCAGAAGGTAGCTAGCAAGTGACAAATGGTGAGGCTGGCAGATTCTCTCCCATGCCCTTATTGATCTTTAGTGATGTGAAACTTCAGTCAACTCTGTTTACTCCCTAAAAACAGCCACTTCCCCATGGTCAGGATCACTTGTATCCTGAGCGTAGATGCTGAGGGGCCGTTGAAGGCACTGTCTGTGTGCTCACCTTGGGCAGGAGGGGTTACAGCTTGTCCTCCTGGATAACTTTGGGATGAGGGTTGGTTCTAAGGGTGGGGTAGGTCGGGCTTGGATGCGAAGCGGGGCAGGGCCCATGCAGCAACTGGATGAGGTGCCGCCCAGGGGCGATGGTGACTCTGGACGCATGCCGGGCCCTTCCTGTGGATCACCCCAGCTGCTGTGCCCATCGACCTCCTCAGCAGGCGAGTGGCCTCGGCCAGTACCTAGCAGCTGACATTTTTGATGGACGAGGGAATCAAGGGTTATGGGGGGGCAGACAGGATAAAGGAGTTGGGACCACAGTCAGATCAGCCATGATCTTATTGAATGGCGGAGCAGCTCAAAGTGCTGAATAGCCTATTCCTGCTCCAAATGTAAAGAGAACGAAAGTTGATATTGATATTTCAAGAGAACTGATCAATTGCTTCCTGACCATCTGTGCTCACCCTCCTGCCATGGCCCCCAGCAACCCCAGAACTGCCCCACATCTGTATCCCTTCAGAGCTGCACCATACCTGGATCCCTTATGCAAAAAGATGCAAATGACCAATGAGATCCTGTTGACTACACTTCATTCTAATTGGCTGCTCCATATTTGGGCAGACGGGCGATCTTATCTCTAGCGGGAAGTTCCAAAAGCGGCATTGAGGGGCGGGAGCCAGTAAATTGGCTCAACCAGATGTCCCATTCTCCAGCCTTTCAGAGCTTTACAGGCACAACCGAGGAGGAAAATCTGCCCCCAGTTCAGAGTAAGAGTGGAATTCGGGGAACTTTATCACCCAAAGTGAAATTCAACAACAACAACTTGTATTTACATAGCACCTTTTAACATCCCAAGGTGCTTCACAAGGAGCACTGTGGAGCAAAGTTTGACCCCGAGCCATGTAAGTTGATATTAGAGTAGATGGTCAAACATTTGGTCAAAGAGATAGGTTTTATAGAAGGAAAGAGAGGTGGAGAAACTGAGAGGTTTAGGGAGAGAATTCCAGAGCTTAGGACAAAGGCAGCTGAGGCAAGGTTACTAATGCTGGAGCAATTAAAATCACGAATGCTCAAGGAGACCAAAATTAGAGGAGCGCAGATATCTCAGAGGGTTAGAGAGCCGGAGGAGATTGCAGAGAAAGGGAGGGGCAAGTCCATGGAGGGTTTTGAAAGCAAGGATAAGAAATTTACAATCAAGGCATTGCTTAACCACGAGCCAGTATTGGTCAGCGAGCACAGGGCTGGTGGGTGAACAGGACATAGTTTGAGTAAAGACACCAGCAGCTGAGTTTTGCTAACATCATATCTATACAAAGAAGAATGTGGGAGGCCAGCCAGGAATGCATCGAAACAGTCAGTTGAGGAATAAATTCCAAGGGGAAGATATTGATGTGAACTCAATAAATTATGTAAAATAACTGGCAGAAGGGTTAAAGGGGAGTTGAGAAATCTTTTCACACCGAAGGTGGTGGAGATCTGGAGCTCTCTGCCTGGAAGGTGGTAAAACTTGGATGTGCACTTGAGGTGTCACAACCTACAGGGCTACGAACCAAGAGCTGACAAGTAGGATTAGGCTAGGCAGCTGTTTTTTGGCAAAGAAACAATGGACCGAAAGGTCGCTTTCTATGCCATAAATACTTTGTTTCTATAGAATTACATGATGACATGTGCAATGGCCCTAAGGTCTGAAATTCCCTCCATAAACCCCCCCACCTTTCCATCGTGCTATCCTCCTTTAAGCCCTCCTTAAAACCTCCCTCTTTGACCTAGCTTTTGGTCATCACCCCCCCCATTATTCCCTTTATGTGACTCGGCATCATATTTTGTTTGAAGTATTTTGGGACAACTCCGTTCCTAACAGCACTGTGGGTGTACCGGCACCAGCTGGGCAGCAGCGGTTTAGGAAGGCAGCTCACCACCACCGTCTCAAGGGCAATAGGGATGGTGGCCTTGCCAGTGATGATCACATCCCATGAAAGAATTAAAAAAAGGTGCTATATAAATACAACTTGTTGTTGTACTCTTTCTGTTATCTCTGCAAAGAATTTTATCAGGCTAGTTAAACACGCCTTAACCTTTCGGAGTCCGTGCTGACAATTTTTAAGTATATTTCCTGTCTCTGGGGCCAGGATTTTATGGCCCTGCCGGGGTGTGTCTCCCCCTGGTGGACGTGGTGAGCCATTTAAATCTCTATTCAGTTCGGCGGGACTGTAATATCCCATTGGACGGGAGAGGCTGTAAAATCCTGGCCTGGATGTTCTTCTATTGTTTGTTTTACTAGGGATCCCATTACCTTTCCTATCACTGACATTAAACTTGACTGGACTACAGTTCCCATTTTTCATTGTTTCTCCCATTTTGTACATTGGAACAACATTAGCTGCCCACCAATCCCTTGGCACTACCCCCTCTTCTGTGGATGGAGTCAAGAGGTAATTAGATGTGTTTCCGATGATATTGCGGTGGGTCTTGGCTGTTCCCATACACAAGGAGCTGTAGACCATGATAATGCTGCAAAATCCCAGACCTTACCCAATTGCTCATCTGGTGTTAGGATACACAGATCAGTCATGATCTAATTGAATAGCGGAACAGGCTCAAGGGGCTGAGCGGCTTTCTCCAGTTCCAATGTCACTGAGCCATGTTGAAGGCCCTGTGTTCAACCCTTGGTCCATACTGGGTTAGTCAATCTCAGAGCACCACCACTGACCTCAGTTCCCTGGAAGCCGAGGCAGGGAAAGATCAGACAGAGTTCTTGCTCCTAACCACTATCTAGAGTTTGTCTGGGAATAGACATTGGCTGAGAATGGGGTCCAGATTGATTGCAAATTCATCACCATAATCAAATAGCTTGGTGCTACTTGGGTGAGGCAGCAGGGGGCTACTGGTGATTGTGAAACTGTACCCAACGAGAGTCAGTGCCCTCAGGAGAAGATGGATGGAAGTGAGGGCAGGAAAAAGCTCCTGTGCCATTAAGCTGGTTACTTTGGTAATGGTTTTTGTTATCTCTCTGTTATCTTCCCTCGTTCTGTAGATCATGCCAAGGGCTTTGGTGGGCGATATGGGGTACAGCAGGACCGGATGGACAAGGTAGGCCCTCACAGACTGTGAACTCCATGAGATGCTCTCTGTAACAAAGCAAGCCACGGCCTCAGAGCCACAGATCTTCCCCCTTCCCTGAGTCCTCCTTCCATCCAATAGCCTGAAAACCCAAGCTTGGCTTCACAACTTCTTGATTTACTTCACTCCTTTCCTCCTTGCTGCTGTCCTGCACTAAGAACCTTGACCCTTCACATCAGTGTCTCAATGGACTAGAAACCTCAAATATTCTGATACATTGCACCAATAGCCAGGATTGATGTTGCAACATTTCCATGGCAATAATATATCGATGGTCATCTACATATTTGTACCTCTTCTAGGACACAGTCAGATCAGCCATGATATTAATTAAATGGCGGAGTGGGCTTGATGGGCCAAATGACCTACTCCTGCTCCTATTTCTTATGCTTTTATGATCGTCATACTTTCTGCTGAGATAAATTTTCAAATTCTTCTCCACCTTCATCGAAGTCAACCTTTGAATATCAGTTTGGCTCAGTTGGTAATGGTCTTGCCTCTCAGGATATTAGGATCGAGTCCCAACCCAGGACTTGAACACATGATCTGGGCGGACACTCTTGCCCAGTACAGAAAGGGGGGCTGCACCACTGGACAAAATGTCAAACTGAAACCCAGCATAAAGGATTATCATTAAAATGGGAGCGCACAAAATTGGAGGTGACCTTGTGACGTGGGTTGGAAATTGTTTGTTGGGTAAGGAGACACGGGCTGGGATTTTCCAGCTCCACTGTAGCGGGACCCACCACCAGTCCGTTGACTTTCGGCAGGACCGGATAATCCTGGGGACGGGCGGGGCTGGAAAACCCTGCCCACGGGATAAAGGGAATGTTCTCTGATTGGTGGGATGTGGTGTGCCCCAGGGTGTGCCTCAGCTTTTCCCCATATTCATCAATGACTTGGAGAAAAGAATAAAGAGTCGTTTCTGGAAGTTTGCTTTTAACACCATGTTAGGAGGCACAGTCAGTTTACAGTTTACAAAGGCACATGGACAGATTGAATGTGCATAATTATAACAGATAGGAGTTTAATGTGGGGAAGTGTGAGGTCATCCACTTTGGATCTGAGTAAAACAGTTCAGAGCATCTTCTTAATGGGGTGAGATGAGGAGCTGCGGAGGAGCAAAGGGATTAAGGTATCACTAAAAACTAATACAGAGGTACAAAAAGCAATCAAAAGGCCTCATCTCAAACTGGTTGGAATACCAGTGGTGCTTCAGTTTTACAAAGCCTTAGCCATTCCCAATCAGGAGTATTTTATCTAGTAACCTTGGTGTGGGCAGATTCAGCAGAATATATCAGGGCTTAAAGGGTTAACAATGAGGGCAGGTTGCCTATACTTGGCTTGTATTCCCTTGAGTTTAGAAGGTTGTAGGATGATCTAATTGAAGTATTTAAAATGAGAAAAGGATTCAGGAGCTTAGGTCCAGAGAAACTATTCCTCCTGGTTGAGGTTTCTAGAACAAGGAGTAAAATCAGGAATCACTTTGTACGCACAAAGCACAGCGGAAACCTGGAACCCTCTCACCTAAGAGGCTGTGGATGCTGGGGGCTCTCAGAGATGTACAAGGGAGCTGCATGGGTCAAATCACGTTTCTTCTTTTCTTGCCCTTGAGTGGGGGAGGGAGGCTCTCGCTACACCCCAGGCACTGGCTGCTGGAGGTGGGTGTAGAATATAAGAACGTAAGAAATAGGAGCAGGAGTAGGCCATTCGGCCGCTCAAGCCTGTCCTGCCATTCAATAAGATCGTGGGTGATCTAACCCAGGCCTAACACCTCTTTCATCCCAGCTCCTCATAGCCCTCAACTCCCCGATATTTCAAAAATCTATCCACCTCCTCATTAAATACTTCCAGCGGCCTAGCCTCCACAACTCTCTGGAGTCAGTGTGCTGTGTACTGCCAGTCCCTGGGCATGGTGATTGTGCGAAGCTCGGATTTGTCTTGAGTTAGTTTGATGGTTGACTGTTTTACCAATTCACGTTGCAGAACGCAGCCTCTTTCACTGAGATGGAGAGTCCAACGTCATCCTATCAGAAGACAATGCCAGTGGAAGCTGGTGAGTTGGACTGTGAAGCCATTCTAAATTGATGCCAGGGTTCCTGAGTCAAACTCTAGATGTTGCCAAGTTGGTTCTGTCAGCTTAAATGGCAAAAAATACACATATTTACTTTTCAATTCCCTCCCTCCCTTCCTCCCTCCCGCCACCTTTTCTCCTGGATGTCTTGCTCTTTACCAGAGTTCAGTTCCATGAGCATTAGACAATTCCCCCAGCACCTCATCAAAGTCTGAGCCTAGACAGGGAGTGTTAGCAAGAGGGGGTGTCACAACCAAGACTGATCATGTCCTTTGGTGCCAGTGACACACCCATGCCCCTGGGGAGCACTAGTCACGCACCCACTGCTTGGTGCCAGTGACACACCCACGCTGCTTACGGTAGATTACCATCGATCAGCAACTGGAATGCTGGCACATGGTTTTTAACGCTGCACCATATCCCCTCCCCCACCCCCTGTTTAGCCCAGAGGCACTGAGGCCAATTCCAGCACCACCAACACAGGAATCAATTAGGCTGATGTTGACCTGCGATTGAACCCAATCCATTCCTGATCGTGACACTCAGGCCCGCTCTCTGCAAAAGCGAGGGATCTGATACCCACAACAGGTCTCGTTCTCCATGTAATTCAACTCCTGGGCTACCACTTTTCCCTGTAACTCCCTCCCATATCTATAATGTGTTAAATTTCATTACATAAAGGGGATGGGAACTCCAACCTGCCTGCGTACTCACCCTGTGGCAATGTACAGTGTGCCAGTGTTTCCTCACCTTGTGCCAGTGTTTCCTCAGCCTGTGCCATGTACAGTGTGCCAGTGTTCCCTGTGCCAGTGTCCCCACACCATGTGCAGTGTTCCCTGTGCCATGATTCCTGTGCCAGTGCACCCTGTGCTCATGTTTCCATACCCTGTGCCCATGTTTCTTTGTTCCTTTATCCTCAATCAGGTGTTTTGTGAACTGATTGTAATAACTGGTGTACTGTATGTTACTCTCTTATATCTCACTTTGTCTTGGACCTTGTCTGCCATTCGATCTCCTCCCCCAATCTTCCTTCCTCCCTCTAACCCTATATCCATCATTTCTCTCTCTTTCTTTAAATTTCTGACTCACTTTGCTTGTCTCTATCTTCTGATCCTGTTCTTCCCTTTATCTCCTTTCTCCCTGAATCTACGGTCTCTACTTGAGTGAATTTCTCGCTCTTTTTTCTCTTTCTCTCACTATTTTTCTCTCACTCCATTGTTCTCTGTCCCTCTCCCATTCTTTCTCTCTCCCCCACCACTCTGTCCCTCACTCTTTTTCCCTCTGCTTCTCCACCTCTCTTTCTTTATCCCTCCGTCTTTGTAGTGACTGTAGCTTTAAGACTTATTGTACCGTGTAGTATCACGTGACAGTGTGAACAAATCAGCCCGAAGCACAGGGAACCTTAGGGGTAGAGTTGGTCTAGTTGTGGTTCTTGATGGAAGCAAGTAACTGCTGCTCAAGCCCTGTAAATAAAGTTCACTGTTTCTTATGAGAAACCTGTCTGGAAAATCAAGTCCATAACAGTCGTTATCTCTCTTCATTACTGTCACCTTCCGTCTCTCTGTCTTTGTGCCTGCAGCCAGCAGTGGTGCAAGCAGTCTGAAGGCGAGGTTTGAGAACATGGCCAAAGCCAGTGAAGAAGATAACAAAAAGAGGGCAGAGGAGGAGCGTGCTCGGAGACAGGTCCGAGAGAGACAGGAGCGGGAGGAGGCGCAGAGAAAGCAGCAGGTGAGTAGGTGGGTGATGGTGGGTAACTCAGCTTAGGACCACCTCACCCTGATCTGTCCGAACACTGCTTCCAACAAGAGCCCAACAGTGGAATGAGTTTAGCACCTCAATCCAGACTTGTGAGGAAGGAGCATACCTGCCTGCCTCTTGTCCCTTACCGTAGACAGATCTTCCCCTATATTGATGAACACTATTGTAAAAAGATCTCAAGTCACTGTCTGTGTGTTAAGAATGAGAACTCCCTCAGTTCTGACCCATCGACACTGCAGCACTCCATCAGTACTGCCTCTCTGAGAGTGCAGCGCTCCCTCAGTACAGGCCCTCTGAGAGTGCAGTACTCCCTCAGTACTGTCACTCCGACAGTGCAGCGCTCCCTCAGTACTGCCTCTTTGAGAATGCAGTGCTCCCTCAGTACTGTCTCTCTGAGAATGCAGCGCTCCCTCAGTACTGTCTCTCTGAGAGTGCAGTACTCCCTCAGTACTGTCTCTCTGAGAGTGCAGCGCTCCCTCAGTACTGTCTCTCTGAGAGTGCAGTACTCCCTCAGTACTGCCTCTTTGAGAATGCAGCGCTCCCTCAGTACTGCCTCTTTGAGAATGCAGCGCTCCCTCAGTACTGTCTCTCTGAGAGTGCAGTACTCCCTCAGTACTGCCTCTTTGAGAATGCAGCGCTCCCTCAGTACTGTCTCTCTGAGAGTGCAGTACTCCCTCAGTACTGCCTCTTTGAGAATGCAGCGCTCCCTCAGTACTGTCTCTCTGAGAGTGCAGTACTCCCTCAGTACTGCCTCTTTGAGAATGCAGCGCTCCCTCAGTACTGCCTCTTTGAGAATGCAGCGCTCCCTCAGTACTGTCTCTCTGAGAGTGCAGTACTCCCTCAGTACTGTCCCTCCGACAGTGCAGCGCTCCCTCAGTACTGCCCCTCTGAGAGTGCAATGTTCCCTCAGTGCTGCCTCTCTGAGAGTGCAGTGCTCCCTCAGTGCTGTCTCTCTGAAAAGGAGCGCTGCCTCAGTACAGGCCCTATGAGAGTGCAGTGCTCCCTCAGTGCTGTCTCTCTGAAGAGGAGCGCTGTCTCAGTACAAGCCCTATGAGAGTGCAGTGCTCCCTCAGTGCTGTCTCTCTGAAGAGGAGCGCTGCCTCAGTACAGGCCCTATGAGAGTGCAGTGCTCCCTCAGTGCTGTCTCTCTGAAGAGGAGCGCTGCCTCAGTACAGGCCCTATGAGAGTGCAGTGCTCTCTCAGTACTGTCCCTCCGACAGTGCAGTGCTCTCTCATACTGCTTCTCTGAGAGTGCAGCTTGGTTATGGGTCAAGTCTGTGGACTGAGGCTTGAATCCACGACCTGCTGACTGCATAGCGGGAGTGCTGCCACTGAGTCATGGCTGACACTTGGAGACACAGTGAGGAGAGCAAAAAGCAATTAGTTATCACTTATGTAGTCAGCTCCTTCTCATTGTTACCTCATAGAGCGGGTCCATCCAGCTCTCTGACTCCACACTATTGAAAACCTGGGAATGAGTGGTCAGATAATGTATCAGCCAGTTTGGTCAGTGAATAGTTGAGCTGTACTGATCAGGGTCGACCAAATTTCAATTCTTAGTCTATGCCAAGTTAGGTGACCTCCATTAAAGCAGTGGAAGGGTGGACGTGACCTCAGTATCTACAACACTAGTGATGGAGGTCCAGCCAAGGATCCCAATCCTGCTATCACCCACTGACTCCTGCTGGATGGGCAATTGCATGGGGCCTCCAGAAAGGAAGAACCTCATGACTTGCACAATCTGGATTCACACATGAATTAAAAGCTGCTAAGGTGAGGTACCTGAGTGTGCCAGCACTTCTGGCACACTTAGCAGGCCCCAGCAAGAGTTGGGGTTTTAATGAGAGGTTAGAAGAGGAGACAACTTGCTTTCAGAAGAGTGAGAGGTCAGGGAAGAGGAAGAATGCATAGGGTGGTGGTTGTGGTTGGGGGGACCCTAAGTTCAGGAGGACCAAGAGAAAAGTATTGAGCAGGCTAGGATGGATAAAATAGAGACAATAAAAATGATGAATGATGGAAATGCTCGAGTTGAGAGGTTACTAATCAGATGAGATGGGAACTGATCGTTTGTATGATGCAGTCAGGTTCAAAGGCTACCTTCCGCTTTGACCTTTGACCCTCTTCGTTCACAGGAGCAAGTGAAGCAGGAGCAAAAGGCAGAAATACCGGAACCCAGGAAGACCAATCAGCTTCCGCCAGTTCCTCGGAGCCGAGGTCAGAAACCAATGAATAAACCTGAGCCAGAACCAGAACCAGAACCAGAGCCTGAACCAGAACCAGAGCCAGAGCCAGAGCCAGAACCAGAGCCAGAACCAGAGGAATCCCCTGTCTATGATAACCCTGATACTTACTGTGAGGTAATGGACTCTGATCAACAGCCATTGAAATACAAGGCACAATATTAACATTTCAGCAGAGAGCTTCTTGTGCTTTTCTAGCATTTTCTCCCCAAACTAATGTCACCACGGTAATTCAGCATAAAAACCACTATTTTGGACCCAATCAGCATTAGAAGACCACAGGATGGCAGCTTTGGGAAATGGAGAAACACACTGACCCTCCAGTAGTGGCACTCCCCTGTGGATAGGCAGCAGAGGGAGCTTCATTCTTTAACCACTCAGGGGGTGTTTGTTGGGACAGTGTAGAGGGGGCTTTGCCCTGTATCTATCCCCTGCTGAACCTGCCCTGGAAGAGTTTGGGACAGTGTAGAGGGGCTTCGCTCTGTATCTAACAGTGTTGTACCTGCCCTGGGAGCATTTGATTGGATAATGTAGAGGGAGCTTCACTACAACAATAGCAACAACTTCCACCTCTGACCTAATAAAACGTCCCGAGGCACTTCCCATGGTCGTTATAAGACAAAATATAACACCGAGCTACATAAAGAGCCAATAGGGCAGATGACCCAAAACTTGATCAGGAAGGTAGGTTTTAAGGGTCTTAAACTAGGAATGTGAGGAACAGAGCTGGAGAAGTTTAGGGAAGGAATTCCAGAGCTCAGCACCCATGCAGTGCAAGGCATGGCCACCAATGGTGGAATAATTCAAATTGCAGAGTTCAGGGAGTAGGAAGGGGTTTCTCTGTAGGGAAGGAATTGGGGATTTGGTGGCTGGGGTGGTGAGGGGTTGCTGCATTGCCCATCCCAAGCAGAGGGTGCCTAAACATTCTATTGTGAGGCCAATCAGAAGACCCCCTACCCTTTCTGGACCCACAAAAAGAAGTGTATGTTTTCCCGGCTGTACATGACTTACTGTCACCTGGTTGGGAAATGCTTCCTCACCCAAGCCTGAGTTAAAATGGCAGTTGGGGCCTGATGGCATCATCAGACCCTGATCTGTATATTTAAAGAAGGATCTCGATGGATTTGGGTGGGAAGTTTAGCTCTCTTAGTACCACAGCTATTCAGCCTTGTCAGGGCCAGGCATACCACAGTTGGGACTGACCCTGTCTTAATGTGAAATCCATGCCTGTATCTTCCAGTGGATCTCATGGAGCAGGAGCAGTTATCCTGACTAGGTTCTCACCTCTGGCACCCCTCAGTGGAGAGCAGTTACTGTATTGCCTACTTCCAGCCTGGCCAAGATCAGCTGACTGTGTTATTTAACTATCAATTGCCTGCTTGTCTATTGTTCTTCTCATTGCAGGAGGAGAATGACGAAGACATTGTGGACTATGAAAACATTGTGGACATATCTCAGCAGCCCGTCCCCAAGGAGGATGTGGAGGACCCGGGAAACTATGAGGAGCTGATGCCAGTCCAAGAAATGGCCAAAGCTGGTGAGATACCCCATCCAGAATGTCACCTGTATGTTGTGAGGGATAATTTGCTGCTGAATTGTGCTGTGGGGAAAGGTGGGTTTGAGGCGATGGGGAGAAGTTGGATTGTAGATATTGGGGAATATAGGGAGATGCAGGTTTGGGAATATAGGGAGAGATGGGTTGGGAATATAGGGGTGAAGGTGAGCTTGGGAAACATATGAATAAATACGACTGGGGGATATGGAGGAAGGTAGGTTGAAGGGCTGAACAATATGGCCAGACAGTGGGTAGGTGCGGTTAAAATCATAAAAATTAAGACTCTTGTAACTTAAAATCATTCTATTGCAATTTTTCCATAGGTGAAGAGAATATTTATGACATTGCAGATAATGGTGTGACTGCAGTTGCTTTGTACGATTACCAAGGAGGTAGGTCAACGATAAGAAATAAATGCAATTGAAAGAATGTATTTGGCACAGTTTCCCTCCGCTTAGCTTCCTCTGCCCAGTCCCTGGTGGAAACTAAGGGCAGAAAACTGCTCCCTGCTGTCTGACAATACTCCTCCATGCCATCTCTCAGTTGACTGCCTGCAGGGGAACAGCAGGCCACTCAGTCCCTCCAGCCTGTTCTGCCATTTTATTAGCTCATGGCTGACCTGTACTTCAACATTTTGCCCACCTTTTCTCCATGCTCTTTGACACCCTTCCCTCACAAAAATCTGTAAGTCTCAGTCTTGTAATTTTCAAATGATCTCCAGCATCCACTGCCTTTTGGGAGAAAGTCTTTTTGTGGAAAAAGTGCTTCCTGATTTCACTCCTGAATGGCTTAGCCCTAATTTCAAGGTTATTTCCAGGTCTCCTGGATTTCATAATTTAACCAGAGTGGGCTTTGAAGCTTAAATTATGAAGACAGGTTGTATCAACTAGTCTTGTATTTCCTCAGCTATAGAAGATTAAGGCATGATTCAGGTGTGTTTAAAATTATTAAAGGAGTTGATAGGGTAAACAGAGAGAAATTATTTCCTCTGGCAAGTTCAGATCAAGGGCCCATAACCTTAAAATTAGAGATAGGTCAGACTGTTGGGTAAGCATATTAAGCAATATGGAACCAAATTAAGTAAATGGAACTAAGGTACAAATCAGTTATAATCTTAACTGAATGGCAGAACCGGCTTGAGTGGTTGTAACCTCATGGCCTGGCATATCCCTCACTCTACCATTATTATCATGCCAGGGAACTACCTTGGCTCAATGAGAAGTGTAGGAGAACACACAAGGAGCAGCACCAGATGCACCTAAAAATGAGGTGGCAACCTGGTAAAGGTGCAACACAGGACTACGTGCGTGCTAAACAGAGGAAGCAGCAACAATGGATTAGATCAAAGTTCTGGAGTGCTGCCGCGTCAAATTGTGAATGGTGGTGGACAATTAAACACTAACAGGAGGGGCAGGCTCTATGAACACCTCCACCCTCAACGATGGCAGAGCCCAGCAGGTCCATCATGCAAAAGACAGGGCTGAATGGTCTGCAACCATCTTCAGGCAAGATTGCTGAGTGGATGATCCCTCTCAACCTCCTCCTGTGGTCCTCACCAACACAGATGCCAGACTCCAGCCAATTAAATTCACTTGATATAATATCAAGAAATGGTGGAGTGTACTAGATGCAAAAGAGGCTATGTGACTTGGCAACATCCAAGCTGTATTACTGAAGACTTGTGCTCCAGAACTAGCATTGCCTTTAGGTTATTCCAGTATAGTTACACTGCTGGCACCTACCCAACAATGTGGAAAATTACCCAGATACGTAGGGCAGGACAAGTAGGACAAAGCAGGACAAATCCAATCCCGCCATTTACCTCCCTATCGGTCTTCTCTCAATCATCAGCAAAGTGATGGAAGATATCATTGACAGTGCTGTCAAGCGGCACTTATCTACCAACAACCTGCTCACCAATGTGCAGTTTGGGAGTTTGGGTTCCACCAGGGGCTGCTCAGCTCCACACCTCATTGAAAATCAGGATCAGCAACAGTGAGTCTGAAGCTATCTGATTATCATAAAAACCCCTACTGATTCACCAATGCCCTTAGAGAAGGAAACTTGTCATCCTTAGCTGACCTGAGCCTATATGTGACTCCAGTGACTTCAGCCAATTCAATTCACTCCACATGATATCAAGAAACTGCTGAGCAATCTGGATACAGCAAAGCCTGTGGGTCCCGACAACATCCCACTGTAATGCTGAAGACTTGTGCTTCAGAATTAGCTGCACCCTTAGCCAAGCTGTTCCAGTATCGCTGCACCACTGATATCTCCACAACAATGTGGAAAATTGCTCACATATATCCTGCCATAAAAAGCAGGACAAATCCAATCCAGCCAATTTCCACCCAGTACACTCTCAATCATCAACAAACTAATGGAAGGAGTTATTGACAGTGTTAACAAGCAGCACCTACTCACCAATAACTAGCTCACTGATGCTCAGTTTGGGTTCTGCCAGGATCAATCAGTTCCAGGCCTCATTACAGCCTTAGTTCAAATATGGACTAAAGAGCTAAACTCAAAAGGTGAGGTGAGAGTGGCTGCCCTTGACATCAAGGCACCATTTGGCTGAAATGGTGCTATCAAGGACAAAATTGAAGTCAACAGAAATGGAGGAAAACTCTCCACTGGTTGGAGTCATACCTAACCCAAAGGAAGATGGTCATGTTGGAGGCCAATTCTCTCAAGCCCAAGACATTGCTGCAGGAGTTGCTGAGAGCAGTCACCTAGGTCCAGCCATCTTCAGCTGCTTCATCAATGACCTTCCCTCCATCATAAAATCAAAAATGGGCATGTTCACTGATGTTGCACAGTGTTCAGTTCTATTCACAATTCCCCAGATACTGAAGCAGCCTGTGCCCACATACAGCAAGATCTGGGCAACATTCAGGCTTGTGCTGATAAGTGGCAAATGACATTTGCACCCCACAACTGCCAGGCAATGGCCATCTCCAACAACAGATAGTTTAACCACTTCCCATTGACTTTCAACGGGATTACCATCAGTAAGTCCGCTGTCCACTATCAACATCCTGGGACTTATCATTGACCAGTGACCTAAATGGACCAGCCAGATAAATACTGTGGCTACAAGAGCAGGTCAGAGGCTAGATATTCTGTGGAAAGTAACTCAGCTCTTGACTCCCCAGATTCTTTCCATTATAAGGTAAAATTCCGGAATGTGATAGAACACTCTCCACTTGCCTGAATGAGTACACCTTTAAGAACGTTCAAGAAACTTGTCACCATCCAGGACTAAGCAATTGATTTGATTGGCACTCCATCCACTATCTCAAGCATTCACTCCCGCTACTACCAAACTGTTTTGGCAGCAGTGTGTGCCATCTACAAGAGGGAAATGCAGCAACTCACCAAGTCTCCTTCGGCAGTATTTCTAAACCTGCAACCTTTACCACCGAGAAGGCTAAGGGCAGCAGGCACATGGGAAGAATCTGCATTGTTCCCTCCAAAGTCATGCACCAACGTGACTGAGAAATATACAGGCATTCCTTCATTATTGCTAGGTCAAAATCCTGGACCCCTCTACTTGACAAGTACAGTGGATATGGCTCAAGAAGGTGGCTCATCACCACCTTCACAAGGGCAACTATGGATGGACAATAAATGTTGGCCCTGCCAGTGATGCCCATATCCCATGAATTTTTCTTTTTCATAAACAAAAGGACTACTCATGTTCCTATTAATCCTTTTATCATTTCAAAAACCTCAATTATATCATCGGTCAACTTTCCAAACTCGCGAATTACAAGCCAGGTTTATGCAATCTGCCCTTATAATTTAACACTTTTAGCTCCAGTATCTTTCTGGTGAATCTGCACTGTACCATCTGCAAGCCCTTTATATCCGTCCTGAGGTTTAGTTGCCCAGAACTGAATATAGCATGACAGATGGCACCTGACCAAAGCTCTGTACAACTGAAGCATCATTTCCTTCCATTTGTAATCCAGTCTCCTTGAGATAAAGACTGACATTCCATTAGCCTTTTGATTATTTTTATGTACCTTTCTATTAGTTTGTAGCAATTTGAATCCCTGGATACCTAAATTCCTTTGTTCCTTCACAGTTTCTAGTTTCTCACCATTAAGAAAATATTCCGATTTGTCTTTTTTGGATTCAAAGTGGATGACTTACACTGAACTCCATTTGCCATGAGTTTTGCCACTCAGTTAATCTGTCCAAGTCCCTTTGTAACTTTCTGCTTGCATTTACACAATTTACTGTGTCTCCTAACTCACTGTCATCTGAAAACTTGAATATATAATTCTCTACTCCATCATCCAGCTCATTGATAAATATGGTGAAAAGCTGAGGCCCCAATACAAATCCCTGTCATACATCATTTTTCACACTCTGCCAAACAGTCCAACTGGGGCCCATGCCTCAGCCCTTTGCAGTTCATCATCCACAACATGATCCCTGTAACTCTGTTACATACCCAGTCCTTAAAACTACCTTTATTACACAATTAGCCCCCATTAAAGCATTCCATGTTACAGTCCACCCTTCATTGCCAGCAATGGCTCAGTGAGTAGCACTGTCATCTCTGAGTTAGATGGTTATGGCCTTAGTCCCATTGAAGAGTGCTGCAACTGTCGAATGTGCAGCCCTTCAGGTGAGGTGTTAAATTAAGGTCCCATCTGCCCTCTCAGGCAGGTGTAAAGAAAGAAAAAAAAAGAAAGGCTTGCTGTCATATCATCTCTTTCAAGACCTCAGGACGTCCCAAAGAACTTCACAGCTAATGAAGGACTTTTGAAGTGCGGTCACTGTGATAATGCAAAAGGACCCCCAACACTATTTGCAGAAGAGCAGGGGAGACCTGGCCAATGTTTTTCCCTCAACCAACATCATGAAAACAGATTATTTGTTTGTTACTATATTGATGTTTGTGTGGCTACCTGGTGTGCAAATTAGCTGCCCGCATTACAACAGTGACTACACTTCATTGACCATGAGGCTATTTGGACATCCTGAGGTTTGGAAAGGGGCTATATAAATGCAAGTCTGTCTTTAAGAATCAAAAAATAATTTGCTGTTCTCCATCACCTATAACAGAAGTGCTTGGCTCAGTGCCAGATTTTCAGCAGCTCTCAGCTTCAATATTCACCACTGATTCTTTTTAAATGTGTTACAGAGGGCAACGATGAAATCTCCTTTGATCCCAATGACATCATCACAAACATCGAGATGATTGATGAGGGCTGGTGGCAAGGGCAATGCCACGGCAAAATCGGACTCTTCCCAGCCAATTATGTGAAGCTGACGCAGTGAGCGCTGACCAATCACATTGGAGTTCACTTCACCACTCTATAAATACCAAACCTTCAAACGTTTGGACACTGAATTTGAAACTCTTTATGATTTCAATTATTTTGTACTTGGCAAGCATAAATATTTTTTCTCTCTCATTGAAACCTAAATCCTGCTGTTCCCATGATTGAAACAGTTGCCATGTTGACCTGGAGATCCCAGCACAGAAATTGGGCATTCTGCCCCTCGCTTGTGTGCCATTGTAAACTCTTTAGCCAGAGCTGCCTTATCAAATACCATTTCCCCATATCCTTTTATATTTTTCCTTTGCAAATTCTAACCTAATTGCCAAACTTGCCGGCTTGGTCTGGGGAGCAAATGCCTCAACTTTCCACTCATCTGTCCTCACATTTTGCCATTCATTGTGGAATATGGGACCCTGTTTGGACTTGCTCATCACAAATTAAACTGGTGGATACACAACTCTGAGTAATTAAGTTTTTTTATATGTCAGGCACATTGCAGCCTAGTCTGTCTTATGGTGCTCTGTAAAACAACTCTTCCTCATTCAGATGCAGCAGTAAATTGGTAAATGGACATTGTGATAACATCCAGTTGTTAATTGACTCTAATTTGTTCCATACGCCTTTATCTACAACTCAATATGGTTAACAGGATGATCAATTGTCCTGTATTTTAAGGGATTGTTCATTGTTTTGACTGTCCCGTGTCCTTTAAGGGATGCTTTTTGTCTCTTATTTCCAGGACAGCCTGTGGGAGACTGAGCTGAGAGTCTCCTCTTGCCTTTGCCTCATTGTTTACTTGGTGAGTATGCATACTGTGGCCATTGGCCACCAGTGGGAGTTGTGATCACCCCCACCCGATCTTGGTCCTACAGTTGAAGTGTCCCTTATATTATTTCACAAGAGTCGGTCACCCTGACAGTCAATCTTTCCTTTTTACCTTTCCTTACTGATTTGTTGGTATAACGTGGGCTGCAGATGACCTATAAATCACTATCGCCCCTGACTCTACAGCACATCAGCCTTTCACAATCAACTGGTCACATTGCAGTTGGGCATTTCTTAATTACTGTTCAACTGGACAGTGACAGTCCAACTCAAAACTTCACTCATGCAGCATTCGTGATGATGACAGTTATCCTTGTGGACAAATACAAACCATGACCCATGTTGCTGAATGATCCCAGCTAACAAAACTACCTGGGGAGCTGTGTGGTTTGCTCACAGTTCTCCAAGATGCTGGAATTATAAGCTGATTCTGCATATGCTAAATAAAAACATTCAAACCCTCATTCATTTCCTTTTTAAATGTTGCTTTGGTCTCTGCCTCAAAAGTGCCTTGTAGTCCTAGTAAAACATTCATGGTTTAATAACCCTTCATGTGAAAATATTTCCCCTCATTTCTCTCTTTGTTCCCATAGTGATGATCCTGAGCCTTGTTCCCGATTTGCCAATTAATGGCGTATTTCCACACTTCTGTAATGGTGAAAAGCCTTTGTTATTCCTGTAATCCTAGCCCCCTGCTGCTATACAATTACAGCCCCACACTAGAATGGGAATTATCAGAATTCAGTTTGCAAGCAGTTCACACAGCTTGGCTTAACATCTCTGGATAATATTTTATCCAATTCAGCCCAGTTGGTGACTGGATTAGCACACTGACCTTTCACCTTGTGAGTGAGGAGTTTGAGTTATTTAACCCATAACAAAAACAGAAATACCTGGAAAAACTCAGCAGGTCTGGCAGCATCGCCGGAGAAGAGCAAAGTTGATGTTTCGAGTCCTCATGACCCTTCAACAGGACTAAGTAGAAATAGGAAAGGGGTGAAATATAAGCTGGTTTAAGGGGGGGGGGGGGTGTGGAGAAGGGGAGGGAGGTTGTTGGGACAAGCAAGCAGTGATAGGTGGAGATAACCAAAAGATGTCACAGACAAAAGAACAAAGAGGTGTTGAAGATGGTGATATTATCTAAAAGAATGTGCTAATTAAGATTGGAGAGCAGGACAAGCAAGGTAGCTCTAGTGGGGGTGGGGTGAAATAAACCGTGGGTGGAATACATTTAAAAATAATGGAAATAGGTGGGAAAAGAAAAATCTATATAAATTATTGGAAAAAATATTATTGGCATGAGAGCAGGGTGGAGTGTTAAAATGGCAAGCGACAGGGAGGTCTGGGTCATTCTTGCAGACAGACCGAAGGTGTTCTGCAAAGCCAGACCTCCCTGTTGCTTGCAATTTTAACACTCCATCCTGCTCTCTTGCCCACATGTCCGTCCTTGGCTTGCTGCATTGTTCCAGTGAAGCTCAACGCAAACTGGAGGAACAGCACCTCATCTTCCGACCAGGCACTTTACAGCCTTCCGGACTGAATATTGAGTTCAACAACTTTAGATCTTGAACTCCCTCCTCCATCCCCACCCCCTTTCCGTTTCTTCCCCCTCCCTTTTGTTTTTTCCAATAATTTATATCGATTTTTCTTTTCCCACCTATTTCCATTATTTTTAAATGTATTCCACCCATGGTTTATTTCACCCCACCCCCACTAGTGCTACCTTGCTTGTCCTGCTCTCCAATCTTAATTAGCACATTCTTTTAGATAATATCACCACCTTCAACACCCCTTTGTTCTTTTTTCTGTGACATCTTTTGGTTATCTCCACCTACCACTGTTTGCTTGTCCCAACAACCTCCCTCCCTTCTCCACCCCGCCCCCCAGCCAGCTTATATTTCACCCCTTTGCTATTTCTACTTAGTTCTGTTGAAGGGTCATGAGGACTGGAAACGTCAACTTTGCTCTTCTCCGCCGATGCTGCCAGACCTGCTGAGTTTTTCCAGGTATTTCTGTTTTTGTTTTGGATTTCCAGCATCTGCAGTCTTTTGTTTTTATTTAACCCTGGCTGTACCTACCCCCTGGGAGTGTTTAATGGAACAATATAGGGGGAGTTTTATTCTATGTCTAACCCATGCTATAACTATCCTGGGAGTGTTTGATGGTACAATGTACAATGTCGGAGGAACTGTAAAGGAAGCTCCTGAAATACATCTAACCAGATTTGACGGCACCTGGAAGAGGTACAAGGAGCGTGATGTTCCAGCTGATCAATTCCGTGAATTACATTTGGAAATATCTTATGAAGCAGATAATGTAGAGTTGCTCAGCCATCAGGAAATGGAAATCACAAGCCTGAAACATTATTTTCAGACAAAAGCTGATATTTTGCTTGTTCAGGAAGGAACTGGAAACTGTAATGAGGAGACAGTGCATAGAAAATACTTTGTTATTACATACAGAGAGGCAACATTCAGCCCTGCCAACCAGCCTCAAATGCATAGGCTGTGTCTATGTCAGTATTTAGACTATATATGAGCAAATACTGCTAATCGCGTTTACTCACCCTGCTTCCATACCCTTTCCTCCCCTTTTCCATCTAGTCTTCAAAGCTGACATAGTTCCTGCCTCAAACACTCATCTTAGATGTGAATCCCACAGTCTCAAATGCAGTGACTGTTTGTCTTGAATATTGCTGAAAAGAGAAACAAGTTGCCAAAGCTTTTCGTCTTGCACTCATCAGCATGCCTCAGCCAATCAGAGTCGACTTGCCAACCAATCAGCACCCTTTTCTTCTGTAGTGTAAATTGTTGTGGTTGTTTGAAATGTAGCATTCTTATGTTTGTCCTGATGAGTGCAAGAGGAAAAACTTCGGCAACATGTCCCTCTTTTCAGCAGTATTCAAGTTCTGTACTACCAAGCGACTAACATTATCTTTCTGGCTTGAAACCTGCATTGTTGTAATGAAAAATGCCAAGGTTTTCAAGTCTTGCTTCCTCATACCAGGCAGCATCCTAATGAATCTGCGTAATACCCTCTCTAAGGCCTCAGTATCCTTCCCATTTAATCTCCTTCCACAGCCCATACGGACTCTATTAATAATTACCTGTTGTCAAATTATGCACCAGAAAGGTGTACTGGATGGCACTCTGGCCTCAGCACTCTATTGGCTGGGAAATTACCACATTGACAGGTCATGCATTTCCAGCTAGGCTACAAATTATATTTATCATAAAAGTAAATTTATTCAGAAGCAAAATAAATCAGCTGATATAGCTCTTATTTTTGTCCCAGTGATTGAAACCATTTTCTGAGACCAAAATAGGAACTCAAAATTCCCAGAGTATTTTTTTTATAGTCCTTGCACTCTGATTTGGATGATCATTACATGGTTCTTAGTTCTATGGAGTTTTGACTCACTCCTGCAGCATCCAATTAGATGACTGAAACAAATGAAACGCAGACGTGGCTTGAAATCGGCTAGATTTACACTAAACTGAACGTGTGCTGGAAACAGAACCTTCAGTCAAGCCAGACCAAAGACCCAATAGTTGAAGGTGCTGTCCTGCCATTAATGAGCACTGCTCCAAGCATCTGCGTGACCCAGAGGTTTCTAAAATAAATGCAAGACCACATATGGCCAGTTATTATAAAGCAGGGTTGATATTTGATGGCTCAGTCAGTAAATTGTTTATCAGCTTATCGGTCTGTCTGGAATTGAGAAGTAAACTCTCTGTTCACTTTCAAAGGATTCCGCTTCCGCCAGTTCCATTTCAAAAGGTATTGAAGCATCCATTGTTTCATAACCAGGAGGGAAGCTCTGTGATTTAACATTTAGTCACTCAACAGTAGTGTTTGTATTTTCTCTATGGATTCTCAAGACAAAGATAATGGTAATCCTATCAAAAACAGTAAAACTGGCTTTTTTTTAAACCCCTAATGCCCAGCCTAGCCACTATTTAAATGAGAATATGTCACAGAAAATTATTTATGAACATAAACATTCACCACCTAGAAAGGCAAGGGCAGCAGCTGTATGGGAACACGACCACTCCAAGTTCCCATCTAAGTCACACACCATTCCGACTTGGAAATATATTGGCCATTCATCATCACCTGGACAAAATCCTGGAATTACCTACCTAACAGCATCATGGAAGCACCTTCACCCCATGCACTGCGATAGTTCGAGAAGAAGGCATCAACGGATGGGCAATAAATTCTGCCAGTTACGCCTGTTTCTCCTGGTTGTCCAAAGCAACATTCCTCCCACAACCAAGGTCACCAAAGGCAGATTAACTGGCCATTATTCTTAGTGGGCTCTTGCTGTGTGCAGAATGGCTGCTGCTCTTGCCAAATCATGGCAACTGCTGTTTGTAGATGCTTTAAGAGGTGTGATCAGGTACTGTATAAAGTTAGGCCTGCTTTTTGCTCCTAACAGGTGTCAACTGTAGCTAAGTGGGTAGCACTTTTGCCTCTGAGTCACAAAGTTGTAGGTTTAAGTTCCAACCTAGAGACTTGGCCACATAATCCAGGTTGACATGTCAGTGCTGAATTGCCTTTGGAGTTGGTGTTAAGCCAAGAGTCTGTATGTCCTCTCAGATTGATATAAAAGAGTCCATTGCACTGTTGGAAGAAGAGCAGGAGTTCTCCCTAGTGTCCTAGTCAATATTTATCCTTCACCAGCATCACTAAAACAGACAGTTGGCCTCGATTACATGCTCAAGTCTCTAGAGTTGGACTTGAACATAGGAGCAGCTGTAGGCCATTTGGCCTGTCAAGCCTCATCTGCTATTCAAACAAATTATGGTTGATCATCTATCTCAATGTCAATTTTCCCAGTATTCCCATACCCCTTGATATCATTAATATCCAGAAATCTATCTATTTCTGTCATGAACATGCTCAATGACACAGCCCTCTGGGGTAGAGTATTCCAAAGATTCACCACCCTCTAGGTGAAGAAATTCCTCCTCATCTCAGTCTTAAATGGCCTGCCCCTTATCCTGAGACTGTGTTCCCTGGTTCTAGACTCATCAGCCAGAGGCTACATCCTATCCACATCTACCCTGTAATGCCCTGTAAGAACTTTATAAGCTTCAATGAGATCACTTCTTATTCTTCAAAACTCTAGAGAATACAGGCCCAGTTTCCTCATCTCTCTCCATAAGACAATCCTGCCATCCCAGCAATCGGGCTGGTGAACCTCTCCCTATATGGCCAGTATTTCCTTCCTTAGATAAGGAGACCAAAACTGTACACAATACTCCAGGTGCAGCCTCACCAAGGCTCTGTACAACTGCAGCAAGACTTCTTTCCTCCTGTACTCAAATCCCCTTGTAATGAAGGCCAACGTACCATTTGTCTTCTTAATTGCATGATGCGCCTGCCTGCAAGCTTTTAGTGACTCATGAACAAGGATACCCAGGACCCTTAAGGACACCAACACTTCCCACCCTCTCACCATTTAAGAAATACTCTACCTTTCTGTTTTTACGACCAAAGTCGATAACTTCACACTTATTCATATTATATTCCATTTGCCATGTTCTTGTCCACTCACTTAGCCTGTCTAAATCCCCTTGAAGCCTCCTTGCATCTTCCTCAGAACTTACATTCCCACATAATTTAGTGTCATCAGCAACTTTGGAAATATTACCTTTGGTCCCCACATCCAAATCATTTATATAGATTGTGAACAGCTGTGACCCCAGCACTGACCCCTGCCTTATCCCACTACTAACAGCCTGCCATCCTGAGAATGACCCGTTTATTCCTATTCTCTGCTTTCTGTCTGTTAACCAATTTTCAATCCATGCCAGAATATTACCCCCAATCCCGTGTGCTCTAATTTTCTTTACTAACCTCCTATTCGAACCTTGTCAAAGGCCTTTTGAAAATCCAAAGATAATCACCAATACGTTAATTATCTCTGTAGCCACCTCTTTCAACACTCTGTAATGTAGCTCATCTGGTCCAGGGGATTTCAATTCAATTCAATTAATTTTTCGAGTACTACCTCTTTATTAATACTAATTTCATTCAGAACTGTGCCTATGAGGATAGATTGGAGACTTTGGGACTGTTTTCCTTGGAGAAAAGAAGGCTGAGAGGAGACTTGATAGAGGTATTCAAGATCCTGAGGGGTATGGACAGGGTAAATAGTGAGAAACTGTTCCCACTCAAGAGCACAGCAAGAACTAGAGGGCACAGATTCAAAATAATTGGCGAAAGGAGTAAATGTGATGTGAGAAAAATTTTTTTCATCCTGAAAGGGTGATGGAGGCAGGTGCGATCGAGCTTTTCAAAAGGGAATTGGGTTGCTACCTGAAAAGAGAGAATGTGCAAGGTTACAGGGATAAGGCAGGGGAGTGGGACTAAGTGGAATGCTCTTTCAAAGAGCCAGTGCAAACTCAATGGGCTGAATGGCCTCCTTTTGCACTGTAAAGATACTGTGATAGTTCCTTATTTTTACAAGTCCCTTGGTTCCCTTGTATCTCTGGGAGATTACCTCCGTGAAGGCAGACATAAAATAATTGTTTAGTTTCTCCTCCATTTTATTCTCCAGGAATTCTCTTGTCTCTGCCTGAAATGGACCCACATTTGTCCTTGCTAATCTTTTCCTGTTCACATACCTGAAGAAGCTTTTACAGCCTGTTTTTATGTTTCTCTTTTCCCTTTATCAATTTCTTATCAGAACCCACAACCTGATCATTGCCTAGCTGTGTGCAAACTGATTGTCAGGTTTTCTACATTAAAATAGTAACTATATTATAAAACACATGCTAGGCAGGAAAGAAGACTGAACAGTTTCCACCTTCACTGTCTCAGAGGTATCCTTAGCATCTCTTGGCAGGGACAAGGTCACCAACTCAGAGGACCTGGAGTATGCACATTCCATCAGCATACACTCATTGCTATGTCAACAACATCTGTGCTGGCTCAGCCACGTTCATTGGATGGATGACAGCTGTTTATCCAAAGGCCATATATATGGTGAATTGGCCATTGGGTCACGATCTCCTGGGTGTCCATACCTCGCTACAAGGCCATCTTACAAGTGTGATACAAAGATGGCGGCCATTGACACTGACAACTGAGAGACAGTCATTGACGGCTGTGACCTCTGGACCCTGACTGGAAGGGCCTTGGAAATGGCAAGCTGAAATGCAAAGCTCAGCTGGCCAAGAAGAGGGCCCAGAGTAAGCAAGAGGCTGGCTCTGAAGAAGGGTCAAACAGACTCAGAAAATTAACTTGTTTTTCTCTCTTTCCACAGATGCTGTCAGACCTGCTGAGTTTTTCCAGCATTTTCTGTTTTTGTTGCTGATGAATCTTGCACTTTCTCAGAGACTGCCATGCCAGAGTGGGGCTCCTGAGCCACAGCAGACGAGAGTTAACACAGAGTTGACCTCCTATTGAAACTGAGACGGAAGGCTGCCACCACATTAGCCACTACATTATGAAAATCCTTCATTTGCTGTAAAATGCTGGATAAATAGGGTTGCCACCTCTAATTGGACATATACCTGCAGGTTTCATCACATAATCTCCTGCCTTCAACAGTTGCACTCAAACAGCCTTTTTCTCCATCTCCATCAATTGTATAATCAACAAAAATGTTCAAAGAAAATGAAAAAGCACCTAATTTTTTAATGTCGCTATTATTTTTCTCCTGAGTTGCTTGACCAGGAGATTAATCTTTATGTTTATTAATCTTTACGCCTGTCTCTTTATGGGGTATGTGGAACATTCCTTGTTCCAGTCCTACTCTGGCCCCCTCCCACAACTCTTTCTCCGGTACATCGATGATTACTTCGGTGCTGCTTCATGCTCTCGTCGGGACCTGGAAAAATTTATTAATTTTGCTTCCAATCTCCACCCCTCCATCATTTTCACATGGTCCATCTCTGACACTTCCCTTCCTTGACCTCTCTGTCTCAATTTCTGGTGATAGACTGTCCACCAATATCCATTACAAGCCTACCGACTCCCACAGCTACCTCGACTACAGGTCCTCACACCCTGCTTCCTGTAAGGACTCCATCCCATTCTCTCAGTTCCTTCGCCTCCGTCGCATCTGTTCTGATGATGCTACCTTCAAAAACAGTTCCTCTGACATGTCCTCCTTCTTCCTTAACCGATGTTTTCCACCCATGGTCGTTGACAGGGCCCTCAACCGTGTCTGGCCCATCTCCCGTGCATCCGCCCTCACGCCTTCTCCTCCCTTCCAGAAACATGATAGGGTCCCCCTTGTCCTCACTTATCACCCCACCAGCCCCCGCATTCAAAGGATCATCCTCCGCCATTTCCACCAACTCCAGCATGATGCCACCACCAAACACATCTTCCCTTCACCCCCCCCGGCGGCATTCCGTAGGGATCGTTCTCTCCGGGACACCCTGGTCCATTCCTCCATCACCCCCTACTCCTCAACCCCCACCTACGGCACCTCCCCATGCATACGCAAAAGATGCAACACCTGCCCCTTCACTTGCTCTCTCCTCACCGTCCAAGGGCCCAAACACTCCTTTCAAGTGAAGCAGCATTTCACTTGCATTTCCCCTAACTTAGTCTACTGCATTCGTTGCTCCCAATGCGGTCTCCTCTACATTGGAGAGACCAAACGCAAACTGGGCGACCGCTTTGCAGAACACCTGCGGTCTGTCCGCAAGAATGACCCAAACCTCCCTGTCGCTTGCCATTTTAACACTCTACCCTGCTCTCTTGCCCACATGTCTGTCCTTGGCTCGCTGCATTGTTCCAGTGAAGCTCAACGCAAACTGGAGGAACAGCACCTCATCTTCCGACTAGGCACTTTACAGCCTTCCGGACTGAATATTGAATTTAACAACTTTAGATCTTGAACTCCCTCCTCCATCCCCACCCCCTTTCCGTTTCTTCCCCCTCCCTTTTGTTTTTTCCAATAATTTATATAGATTTTTCTTTTCCCACCTATTTCCATTATTTTTAAATGTATACCTTTTATGCCGTTAGTCTTATTTCACCCCACCCTCACTAGAGCTGTACCTTGCGTGTCCTGCCATCCATTCTTAATTAGCACATTCTCTTAGATAATATCACCACCTTCAACACCTCTTTGTTCTTTTGTCTGTGACATGTTTTGATTATCTGCTCCTATCACTGCTTGCTTGTCTCTACAACCACCCCCCCCCCCACCCACTTCTCTCCCCCACCCCACCCCCACCTTAAACCAGCTTATATTTCACCCCTCTCCTAATTTTACTCAGTTCTGTTGAAGGGTCATTAGGACTCGAAATGTCAACTTTATTCTTCTCCGCCGATGCTGCCAGACCTGCTGAGTTTTTCTAGGTAATTCTGTTTTTGTTTTGGATTAATCTTTATTTCCTGGAGCCTTGGCAACCCAAGTGTGTTCTTTCTTTCTTAATAAAATCTATTCCTGTGAGGCGATGAAATATATATTAAAAATGGTCAGAGATGTAATAACAGCCACTATTTCTGTGTGTGACATGTTCTCTCTGAGAAAGCAAAATGCTGCAGATGTTGGAAACCTGAAAATCAAAACAAAAAATACTGGAAATGCTCAGCAGGTCAGGCAGCAGCAGTGGAGAGTGACAGAGTTAACCTTTCAGATCAATGAGCTTTCTCCCTGTAACTCCTGTGAGCACAAAATTTACATTTTAAATCACCAGCCCTCCTAATGCAATAGAGCTAAATTGTCAGGGCCCTGAGGGATTGGGTTCTGAGGGGCTCTGTGAGGGGAGGGGCTTAGAGGGGAGGAGTTTCGCGGGGGAGGAATTCTGAGGGGAGGGGCTCTGTGAGGGGAGGAGCTCTGTGAAGGGAGGGGCTTAGAGGGGCACGGTGAGGGGAGGGGCTCTGAGGGGAGAAGTTTCGCGGCGGAGGAATTCTGAGGGTTGGGGCTATGAGGGGAGGAGCTCTGTGAGGGGAGGGGCTCTGAGGGGAGGAGTTTCGCGGGGGTGGAATTCTGAGGGGCGGGGCTCTGTGGGGGGAGGAACGCTGAGAGGTAGATGTTCTGAGACAGGGGGCTCCGTGTGACGAAGGGCTCAGTGTTGGGAGAGGCTCTTCGTGCGGGAAAAGGGCTCTGAGAGGGAGGGGCTCCGAGGGGGAGGAGCTCTGAGGGGAGGGCATCTGAGTGGGCAGGGCTCCCTGTGGGAGGAGCTGTGAGGGGCGGGGCTTGTTGGGTGTCTATGAGGGGCGGGGCTCTGTGGAGAAGGGACAGTGGGGGGCGGAGCTGAGTCTGGCGGTGTTCTATGGGGGCGGGGCAATGAGGGGGCTGAGCTGTGACGGGCGGGGTTCTATGGGGACGGGGCAGTGAGGTGGCGGAGTTGTGATGGGCGGGGCTCTGTGGAGGAGGGACAGTGGGTGGGCGGAGCTGTGCGGGGCGGTGTTCTATGGGGGCGGGGCAATGATGGGCCTGAGCTGTGACGGGAGGGGTTCTATGGGGGCGGGGCAGTGAGGTGGCGGAGTTATGATGGGCGGGGCTCTGTGGAGGAGGGACAGTGAGTGGGCGGAGCTGTGCGGGGCGGTGTTCTATGAGGGCGGGGCAATGAGGGGCCTGAGCTGTGACGGGCAGGTTCTATGGGGGCGGGGCAGTGAGGGAAAGAAGGTGTGGGGGTGGGGCTTTCGCTGGATCAGGCGCGGCTTGGGCTGCCCAGCGGGGGTTCTGCGGGTTGCGGGCCGGCGCTGCGATTTATTTATTTGTCGTTGTTATTTTGTCCTGTTGATAATATTTGTTCCATTAATTCCTTTTACAGATCGGGACCAGCACCAAGCGTGCCGGCGTTCCTTAGACAGGCTCGACTCGGGTCCTTCCTGGCGTCTGTTGCATAGCTGCAGAGAGAGATAGAGATAGAGTGGGGAGAATAGAGAGGAGAGGAGGGGAGATGAACAAAGAGGGAGAGCGATTGATGGGGGGAATAGAGAGGGGTGATAGATAGGGAAGAGGAATAGTGAGAGAGGGTAGAAGGATAGAGGGGGGGGATAGAGGATAGATAAAGGGGAGAGGGAGAGAAGGGGGTGAGGGAGAGAGAGAAGGGGGTGAGGGAGAGAGAGAAGGGGTGAGGGAGAGAGAGGAGGGGGTGAGAGGAGAGGGTGAGAGACTAGAGGGGGTGAGAGACTAGAGGGGGTGAGAGACTAGAGGGGGGCTGAGAGAGGAAAGGAGGGGGGCTGAGTGAGGAGAGGAGGGAGGAGAGGAGGAGAGGAGGGGGGCTGAGAGAGGAGAGGAGGAGGAGGAGGAGGAGGGGGGCTGAGAGAGGAGAGGAGGAGGAGGGGGGCTGAGAAGAGAGGAGGAGGAGGAGGAGGAGGAGGAGGAGGGGGGCTGAGAAGAGAGGAGGAGGAGGAGGGCTGAGAGAGGAGGAGGAGGGCTGAGAGAGGAGGAGGAGGAGGGGGGCTGAGAGAGGAGAGGAGGAGGAGGAGGGGGGCTGGGAGAGGAGGAGGGGGGGGGCTGAGAGAGGAGGAGAAGGGGGGCTGAGAGGAGGAGAAGGGGGGCTGAGAGAGGAGAGGAGAAGGGGGGCTGAGAGAGGAGAGGAGAAGGGGGGCTGAGAGAGGAGAGGAGAAGGGGGGCTGAGAGAGGAGAGGAGGAGGGGGGCTGAGAGAGGAGAGGAAGAGGAGGAGGGCTGAGAGAGGAGGAGGAGGAGGAGGGCTGAGAGGAGAGGAGGGGGGTGAGTGGAGGAGAGGAGAGGGAGAGCACGAGGGGGGAGAGGAGGAGGAGGAGGAGTGGGGCTGAGAGAGGAGAGGAAGAGGAGGAGGGCTGAGAGAGGAGAGGAGGAGGAGGGCTGAGAGGAGAGGAGGAGGAGGGCTGAGAGGAGAGGAGGAGGAGGGCTGAGAGGAGAGGAGGAGGAGGGCTGAGAGGAGAGGAGGAGGAGGGCTGAGAGAGGAGGAGGAGGAGGAGGGCTGAGAGGAGAGGAGGGGGGTGAGTGGAGGAGAGGAGAGGGAGAGCACGAGGGGGGAGAGGAGGAGGAGGAGGAGTGGGGCTGAGAGAGGAGAGGAAGAGGAGGAGGGCTGAGAGAGGAGAGGAGGAGGAGGGCTGAGAGGAGAGGAGGAGGAGGGCTGAGAGGAGAGGAGGAGGAGGGCTGAGAGGAGAGGAGGAGGAGGGCTGAGAGGAGAGGAGGAGGAGGGCTGAGAGAGGAGGAGGAGGAGGAGGGCTGAGAGGAGAGGAGGGGGGTGAGTGGAGGAGAGGAGAGGGAGAGCACGAGGGGGGAGAGGAGGAGGAGGAGGAGTGGGGCTGAGAGAGGAGAGGAAGAGGAGGAGGGCTGAGAGAGGAGAGGAGGAGGAGGGCTGAGAGGAGAGGAGGAGGAGGGCTGAGAGGAGAGGAGGAGGAGGGCTGAGAGGAGAGGAGGAGGAGGGCTGAGAGGAGAGGAGGAGGAGGGCTGAGAGGAGAGGAGGAGGAGGGCTGAGAGGAGAGGAGGAGGAGGGCTGAGAGGAGAGGAGGAGGAGGGCTGAGAGGAGAGGAGGAGGAGGGCTGAGAGGAGAGGAGGAGGAGGGCTGAGAGGAGAGGAGGAGGAGGGCTGAGAGGAGAGGAGGGGGGTGAGTGGAGGAGAGGAGAGGGAGAGCACGAGGTGGGAGAGAAAGAGAGGTGGATAGATAGAGACGGGGAGAGGGAGGGAGAGAGATAGAGGAAGGAATAGAAGGAAAGAGATTTAGAGAATGAGGAATAAAAATAGAGGCACAGAGATTTAATTTTTAGAAAGAAAGGCTGGCAATAGTCAATAGAAGGGAGCTGAAATATACATTTGTATACACAGGGAGAAAGAGATAAAAAAAGGAGGGAGGCAGTTATATACTGTTAAATTTAACTGCAGAGAGAGGCTAAAACACAAGACTGACCTGCTGTGCATTTTTTTCTTAATTTATGCTTCTACTGGGACTGAAAATGGTTGAGAGACACTCAAGGCCAGCAAGGTAAATTTGTAATGGGACTGGGAGGTTCAGAGAGATAAACAAAGGGACAGCTATGGATCTAGACTAAGAGAGGGACCGCAAGAGGGACTGAAATGTACTAAGAGATGGAGTCATTCAGACAAAGAGACAGCTAACAACAATTCTCTCTAGAAGAAAGACTGTGAGATATATACACAAAAATAACACCAATACACCAGGAAAACACACTTAGAAATAAAGAGCAGAAACAAACCCAAGGGAAATTTTAAAAACAGGGTGAAGGGTCAGAGGGCCAGATATAGGCTATTGAGAAGCAGAAAGCATAGGGCAGTGATCAAAATAGGACACACAGAGAGAAAGTGACATTAGGCTGAGGCAGTGAGGGCATTAGCAAAGCCTGGGAGAAAGAAGCTGAGATATTGTGTGAGAGATTTTCAATCTTACAGACAAGCAAAGAGACAGAATGAGAGGGACAGAGAAAGAAAACTTTGATTAAGTCAAAAATCTGAAGGGAGGGAGTGAGAAATAAACTAATTAATGAAGAGAATGCAGAGAGAGTCAGGACAATAGAACTTATTGTGACCGACTGATATGTTGAGAAGAGAAATAGAGAGAGGAACTGGATCATAGAACAAAAAGAGAAGTCTGAGATTAAGACAGGCACAAACAAACTGTGTCAGGATATAGAGGGACAGAAAATAGTCAGGGGCAGGGGAAGATTTATAGAGCCTGATACTGAGAGAAGTGGAGAGACGCATGCAGAGGTGTTCAGCATTAAAATAATCAGTCTAGTTTATCAATATTACACTAGTCACAAGTTTATATTGGGTTTAGAATGGGGACAGATTAGGTTTGAATAATTCAGGAAAAGAGCAGTGACACGGCAAGGTATGTAAAGGAAGAGTGGAAGATTCAATAGCAGTTGTGTGCAGATTAATGGGCAGAGTAGAGGCAGAGCAGGAGGACTAGAGTGCTTGCGGGGAGTAGCAGGCAGGCTCAGAGACACAACAATTGGTGGAGGAGCAGCAGGAGATCGAGGCCAGTCACTCAAAGCTGTGACATTGTCAGGACCGGTATGGCCACAGAGACCAGCAGTATGGCCACAGAGAGCAGCAGCCTGTCCGACCTGAACCAAGACAAGTACGATGGGGACGAGCACATCAAAATTATCTGTCTGGGAGACAGCGCTGTTGGAAAATCCAAGTGAGTAAAAAGTGTGGCTGGGCAAGAGGTGGCAGGGCTGTAAATGAAGTGAGGCTGATTACAGCAAAGTATTTGGGCCCTGTTTCTCTCTGCCTGTCCTGAAGCAGCAGCTCCTTGCTGTGGGGCAGATTATATTGGGGTCAGTCGCCCTCCAACCTTTCAGCTAATTGATCCTCCCTCATGTCAGAGCCCAGATGGCAAAGCTGTTCGACCCATGGTGGTGGGTGGGAGGTGGGAGGGGGGAGGGCGGGGAGAGGAGGTGCTGTTCCACCATGGGCCCGAGGTGCATCACAAACCGGGCCTGATCGGTCCTCATCCAACATGCGCACACTCACCCTGCTCAGCAGGATTTGCTTGTTGATGATCTGAAGGGCAGACTCGTGCACCCTTTTTCCCCTCTCCTCTCCCAGGGGTTCCTGAGCAGGGCGGAGGGTCGGCACAAGGGAGGATTTGCAAATTTAGTACAGACTGGGAACCTGCGATGGTCTTAGCCTGTGTGACACTGCCACGTTAATGAGGTGTTCCACACCCAGGGTGCTGATATATTCAAAATAGGATCTGATGGAAATGACAGGTCAAAATTACATAGAATGTACAAAACAAGAACAGGCCATTCAGCCCAAGTATCTATGACAGTGTTCATACTCTGCACGAGACTTCTCCCATCTACTTCATCTGAACCTATCAGCATAACCTTCTCTCCCTTTCTCCATCATCTCCTTATCTAGCACAAGATAAAATGAAGTGAGGCTGATTCCTTCAACACCATCACAGGCCTCGATATGTTTAATGTGAATGCTCAGTTCTACACCGTACTGGTGTAGCTCACATTAACCTTGGGGAGGTTTTGCATGGTTGGAACTGGTAGCCTTGTTGGATAGGATGTAGGAGGGAGTTCTGGAGCAGAAAGAGAGCAGGGAAGGGGTAGCAGAGGCAGTTGTATACAAGGCCTGCTTCTTCGAAGGGTGAAATCCTTGAGCTCCTCATCTTTGGTGTGAGTGTTGGAAGGGAGGGTGGAGTGAGGCTGGAAGTTGTCCTGCACTCCAGGGTGATTCTGGTGTGATGGGCAATCTTGGCTGGAGAATGAGGCACTGTAATACCGTAGTGGAACTAAAGGCAATCTAAATCTAAACCCCATGTGTATGAACCATACTGCAATTCAGAGCCCTCTGACACTCAGGAATAATGTCTGGGAGAATGGTGGATGTAGTAATTTGGAGAGGGCCAGGGAATCAAAGATAGGGGTGAAGCTCCTAATCCATTATTTTCAAAGTTTGATGAAACAACAACAAACGGTTAGACTTGCTGACTCTTCAAAGCCAATACCCTCAAAGATAACATCACTGTTCAAATTCAACAGGGGTACAGGCTATAGAAACCCAGGGGTATGTTGTTGATCCTTGGGAGTCTCGGAGTTTTGGTGGGTTTTCCAGATGCTTCCAGGCATTCCTTTCTGTAAATGGGGAACTCTGAGGTGAAGTTCCTCATTGTGATTAGTTCCTTGTCCTCTGTCTCTTGATGTGTGATCAACAGACACGAGACCTCACGGCAAACCATGTGTAGGTCTGAAAGGGAGCAGCCTGCTCTGCAGCAGGACTTCCCTCCAGAAGGGGAATGAGAGGTTCGTATGGTGGGACTGTGGTATTAGTGAAATTGGGGGCGGTCAGTCTCTGGAGACCTGAAACTATGCTAACTCGATTTGGGTGATGTGTTTTTGCAGGTTGATGGAAAGGTTCCTGATGGATGGATAGTATCCTTTCTGAGCTTTCTATAGAGTGACAAGGTCACTCACCAAGGGACACAAACGAAATCCTGATGACCTGACCGCACCAGCTCTGATCTCATGACCCCACTGATTGCATTCTTTCCCTTGCACTATCCAGGTGAACCTATATTTATAGGTTATATATACGAGATCCTAAAGAACAAATGTCCTTTGATAAAAGTAGCCTCAAAATAAATGTACTGTTTCATACTAGAGAAGGATTATCTAATGGAAATAACTGACTAACCACTGGTGTTGTTATGGTGACACTTTTAGTCGCATTTTAAAATAGTTGAACTCACAATAGTTAAACATACTTCACGCGTTTATATTTGCTTAAGGGACTTCTACCAACATTCAGTAACCAAAACACTCAACAAGCAAATACTCCTACACTCTGGTTTTCAGGTTACCATTTTACCAACAAACATATAAATAGGTTAAAATTCACACAAATAAGCCATGACAATATGAATATTGAGATAACAAGCCCAACAATGGTATTTAATACTCTCTTTACTTACTACAGTAATCATATAGGTACAGTAGCATTTTGCTGATGTTACTTGATATGTAATCCAGAGAGTAAAAGAGTTCAGATCCCACCAGAGCAGTCTGAGAATTTGGATTCAGTTTAAAAAATATGGAAATAAGAAGTTGGTACCAGTAAAATTCACCCTGCATTTGTTAGATTGTAGTAAAATCCCATGTTCTCCAATGCCCTTTAATACTCAATCTAAGCCTATTAGGGACTACAGCCCTACACCAATGTGGTAGACTGTTAATTGCCCTCTGAAATGGCCTATTACATCAGACCTACTACCAGTGGTTCAAGAAAACAGCTCACCACCACTGTCTCAGGGCCAATAGGGATGGGCAACAAATGACACCCACGTTCCAAGAGTTAATTTTTAAAATAATAGAAATGGCCACATCTACCTTCCCAATTAGCCATATGGCTAGTCTATTTGACAACATTAGCCCAGAAGATCTACTGCAGTGTTATGTTCACAGGCTCTGTGGGGTATGAATCAATGTTGCGATCTTTTGCTTCTAGCCTGGCCAGTCCCTTTTAAAGCTACTGCTCAGCATCTGCTGTGGGGAGGTGGTCTAACTAGGCTCATCCAGGTAATTGGAGCTGTTCATGAACTCCTGAGGTCAATTTCAGTATTTGTAATGCTCTGGCCCCTGGTCAAAGGAACCTGGCATGAAACTTGGGGGGTAGGCAGAGCAGCCAGCATCCATGGAAAGAGGAAGATAGGTCAGAGTTTCAGCTAGATGACCGTGCAATGCTGTTTACCTGAAAGCATTTTCTGCTATAATTTCTGATTTCCAGCATTTACATTATTTTGCATATTGTCTCCAACATGAAATTACTCGCTCTCTTTTCAAAAAAGAATATTAAGAAAATACTGTCTCTTTACCACTCTTTCATCCTTTTAAGAAACTACTTCTTTGACTAAGCTTTTGATCATCTTGCCCTAATATCTCCTTATGTGGCTCAGTGTCCAATTTAATTTGAAAATGCTCTTGTGAAGTGCCTTGGAACCCTTTACTACATTAGAGGCGTGCGATAAATGCAAGTTGTTATTTTGCAGCCATAACACAATGAGATGTAGTGGGATATGCTGGACATATTAAATGCAAAACCCTTGCATCATTTTATTTAATCCGCAGGCTTGTTTTTATCTTTGTCAGTCTTTTATACCTTAACTCGGGTTACAGTCGCCCCCAGCAGTTGTCCACTTATGCACTGACGCTGTACAAGTACACCACCACTGTCAATGACAAGACTGTTTTAGTGGGTAAGTGTTACATTCTTCAATTGTTCTTAACCTACATTGTGAACCTAAAGAAAAGGAGAGGGAGTCCCACCTACATGGCAAAAACCTACCCCACAAAGGTGTAAGGACAGTCCTAGTAACTACAGGCCAATTTAACATCAATGGTAGGCAAAGTTTTAGAAATAATAATCAGGGAAAAATACCAACAGGCACTTAGAGAGGTTTTGAGTTAATTAAGGATAGCCAGATGGATTTGTTAAAGGTAAATTGGGTTTGACTAATCTGATTGAATTTTTTGATGAAGTAACAGAGAAGGTTGACAAAGGGAAAGCTGTGGCTAGTGGCTATATGGATTTTAAGAAAGTGTTTGACAAAGTCCAACATAAAAGGTTGATTAAGAAAGTTGTGGCTTATGGAATATAAATTGTGACTTATGCAAAATGAGGGTCAATGATAGCTTGAATAAAATATTGGCTTAAGGACAGAATAAAGTGAATCATGGTAAATGATTATTTCTCCGACTGGAAAATGGTAGACAGTAATGTTCGCCAAGGGATAGTGCTAGGATCACTGCTTTTTTCGATATATATACATGACTTGGGTATTGGATTACAGAGTACAATTTCAACATTTCCTAATGATACCAAACTTGGAGGGGTTGGAGGAGTGACAAACAGGGAAGACGATACAAATTGGCCATAACAGGACATGGAAAGGCTATCAGAATGGGAGGACAAATGGCAGATGGAATTTAATGCAAAGAGTATCAGGTGATATATTTTGACAGAAAGGATAAGGAGATGCAAGTTAGACGTAATGGCAGTTCTAAAGATTGTGAAGGGAGAGATGTACCTGGTGGTGCATGTGCATAAGTATTTGAAGGTGGTAGGATATATTGAGAGAGTGGTTAGCAAGGCATTATGGGATCTTGGGCTTCATAAATGGAGGTATTGAATACAAAAGCAGGAAAGTTACACTGACATTTTATAACGCAATTGGAGTATTGCACCCAGTTCTTATAACCACACTTTAGGAAGGATGTGAGGGTCCTTGAGAGGGTGCAGAGGAGATTTACCAGAGTGATTCCAGGGATAAGGGATTTTAGCTGGAAGATTAGGCTGGAGAGCTGAGGTGGTTCTCCTTGGAGCAAAGGAGGTTGAGGGGAGATTTGATGTAGGTGTACAAGATTATGACAGGTTTGGATCAGGTAGACAAGGAAAAACTGATGGTTCAAGGACTAGGGGAAACACATTTAAGGTTTTGGACAAGAGATGCAGGGAGGATGTGAGGAAGAAGTTTTTTACGTAGCAAGTGGTAATGACCTGGAACTTGTTGCCCATGAGGGTGTTGGGAGCGGAGCTGATCAGTGATTTCAAAAGAAAATTGGATGGTCACTTGAAGAAAATAGGCTTGCAGGCCTACGGGAATAGAGTGGGAGAACGAGACTGACTGGTTTGCTCTATAGGGCTCAATGGGCTGAATGGCCTCCTGTGCTGTAAATGACTATGACTAAAGATGTTCTGGATTTGGTTGACTGGTGGAGTTCTCAAGTCACCAACTTTTTCATACAGAGGACAGTCAGTCCCATTAGAGTCTGGCCATTCAGGATTGAAATCAGAAATCATTGTTCACAGAAAGTAGTTGACACCTGCTCTTCCCCCAAAAGGCGCTCAATGCTACAGGACATTTGAAATTTTCAAGACAGAGCTTGAGAATTTTGTTTGGTAAGAGGATCAGGGGATGCATAACCAAGACGGGTTAATGGAGTTGAGGTAAAGATATAATGAATGGCAAAATAGAAGAAAAAATACATTTCATTTATATTGTGCCTTTCACCACCTTAGAATGTCAGAAAGTGCACCGAAGCCAATGAAATATTTTTGATGTATTGTAATTTTGGAAATGTCATTTTGCACAAAACAGCAATGAGTTAAATAAGCAAATAATCGGTTTCAGTGATACTGGGATAAATATTGGCGAGAACACCAGGAGAATTCCTCTGCTGCTCTTCAAAACATACAGCGGGATCTTTTATATTTACCTCTGAGGACAAATGGGTCCTCAGTTTAACGTCTCATCTGAAAGACAGTGCAGCGCTCCCTCAGTACTGCACTGAAGGGTCAGGTTAGGTTATGTGCTGAAATCTCTGGCATGGGGCTTGAACACTTCACTTTTTCACTCGCAGCTGAGAATCTATCATTGAGCAAAGGCTGAAAAAGGTGAGAGGTTGAATGTCGTACTTCTGTTCCTGTGTGAGGAGATTTGGGACAGTTAAAAATATTTCTGGAGAGAGAAGGTTGGAAGGACCCTGGAGAAAAGGGTAACGGTGAGAAGGAAGATGGGTGAGGCCTAGTGATATCGAAAAGAACTTGGGCTGAATCTCCTTAATTTTAGCATTCATAATTTAAAAAATTATTTGAAATTGCTAAAGTTGAAAGTGTGGGTGTTTCCTTTTACAGATTTCTGGGACACAGCGGGACAAGAACGTTTTCAGAGTATGCACCCATCTTATTACCATAAGGCACATGCCTGTATCATGGTGGGTCTTCACAAATTCTACTTTAATGTATACTGTAAAACGTCATTTCAAAAATAACGTGTATTGTTAATGACTGATAGATTGAAATGTGCCACCATGTTACTCTCCAAACCCCACAGTGATTTTGCCTAATATAAACACGTGCTCTGTACAGTGACATAAGAAGCTTAGCAAAGTCCAGGGAGCTCAGAAACAGATTGGCAGAGCCAGGGTTTTGAGAACCCCAAGCTTTGAGTTAAAATTTTGCAATCTACCAGCACAGCACCCTACTCATCCAGACACTGCTCATCCAGCCAAGTCCCACTGGAGTATTGGCCGGCAGGATTATCCGGAGCTGAGTGGAAAGAATTCCAGCCCTCACTGAACACACCTACCCCTCTAGGGCTACTGGTCACCAACAGTTTCCAGAATTTCACACGCCTGCCTACCTCAAATATCAAACCTGCCATTGAAGTTGGCTTGGTTCCAATCTTCCATCGTCAATTGGGTCATGCTTGAGCTATCTTAGCCCCGATGAGATTCCATCTGGCCTTCAGATAACGCCTTCCCAAAGCTTAGAGTTTCTCACCAGCTGGTCAACAGACAAACAGACAACAGCTTTCAATGAGGCAGTAAAGCCTGCGCTCGGCCGCCTGAGACATGTCTGCTACTTCAGTGTTCGAAATACCTACGTTCAATGTCAAATACCAGCTTTACTCTGTATCTAACTCTGGTGTAGCTGCCCTGGGAGTGTTTGATGGGATAGTGTAGAAGGAGCTTCACTCTGTCCTGTACCAGCCAAGGTCCAAAATGAGCAGGTCAGGTGGTACTTACTAAAAGAAAACTAATTTCCTTTTTAATTTTGTGATTAGGTGTTTGATGTCCAGCGGAAGATAACTTACAAAAACCTGAATAACTGGTACACAGAGCTGAGGGAATCTCGGCCCGAAATCCCCTGTGTGGTTGTTGCTAACAAAATAGATGGTGAGTTCAAAGGTTCTGCATCTGCTACTGTGAGAAGTGTGGCTCCTTTTGCCCTTTAATCTCCATCTGAAATTTTAACTGAACGGGAAAGGAGATCAGAAGCTAGATGTTGATAAGGAAGATTATTCAGCTCATCTTAACCATTGGGAGCGATTCCACAGTTTCCGCACTGCAGTATCTGGTTGTAACTTGAGCGATTCCAGGGAATTCCTCCCCCACCCCAGCACCCTAAATGGAAGTCTATTCCACTGTTTCTGTCAAGAATTTGCTGGGTATTCAAACACTTATTTGCGGGATCTTGCTGTGCACATATTTACTGCTGAGTTTGCCTACCTAACATTTCAAAACAATCCAACACATGAAGCACCTTGGGGTGATTCAAAGAGGGATGAGAAAGAAAGTTCAGATTGCTCTGCAGATTGCTGACTGTCCCCCCTCGGGGCCGCCGGGCCATGCCCCTCCCTCCGGGCTGTGCCTCCCCCTCCGGGCCGTGCCCCCCCCACCTTCGGGCCTTGCCCCCTCTCTAACCCTGGGCTCCTGAGGCCAGTTGTAATGCCTCCTCTTGTTGGTCTGACTTTGATCAGCTGACTTCACACTGAGCCTTCAGCTTCGATGCCCCATCTGAAATAGAAGCATTACTTCACACAGTGATAATCGCTTGTTTGCTCCTTTCTCCTTCCATATCCATCCATTGTGTTCACTGTTCAATTCTGTTTCAACTTGGTGAGGGAATTGACAGGAGCCTAATGTGGTACCGTCATGCCTTGCTGAGGTGGCGAGATCCCCCTTGTAGGGGTTTCATGGCACCCCTTCTCAGCGGTGAGCTGAGATCCACTGTACTGGTATTGAGAACCCCTCTTCGTTTTGTCTGTTTCACTGAGTTCACCTTCCTGGGGCTTTGTCTGGGAAGGAGAGATGGGAAGGGATGGACGTATGGGAGAGGCAGCAGGGTGAAGAGGACAGAGTGGGGAAGGAAATGGAGCGTGTTGTGGGGGGAGATGGAGTGCAAGGGATCAAGCATCCTGCTGTTGGTCATGCCATGCTTGGGGATAGCAGAGCTTCTTCGAGGCATGGTGACTGGCAGTGCACTGCTGAATGAACCACACATTGCTCTCTGTCTTTCAGCCGACCTGAAAATCACACAGAAAAGCTTCAACTTCGCCAAGAAACAGGGGCTGCCCTTTTATTTTGTGTCGGCAGCAGACGGGACCAATGTTGTCAAGGTAGGTGTGGTGGATACAGGGGAACCCATTCTTGTGTAACTGAAGCGCTCTCATGTACTGCTACCACTGGGGGCCATGCTGTACACAGCAGCCGAAGGTCAGAGCAGGGGGAGAGGTGCATAAATGATATAACCTGCTGTCCAATCATAAATCTGATTCTCCGCTTGTTCAAATTGCCTCTTAGTTCAGTAATAATTCCCCTGTGACCAGGGTAGGGTGGTGCAGTAATACTCCACTTCCTTCACAGAAACATTACTAAAAGTAACAATGTGAGTTAAGGATATCCTTTTTTAAAAAGAACAAACCAGGCACTGGGGTTCATTTCTAAAGGAATAGAATTGAAAAGCAAGAGAAATTATGATAAACATGTTAATAAACCTTGGTTAGACCACACATGGAGTAGTTCAACAGTCCTGGTTTTTATATTCTTAAAAGGATACAGAGGTGCTGTACTAGTGAAGGTGCAAAAAAAAATTTACAAAGATGATGCCAGAACTTCAGAGGTTAAGATCTGGGAAGATCGAAAAGGCTGGCACTCCTTTCTCTAGAAAAGAGAAGACAGAGAGCTGACTTAATAGAGGTGTTTAAGATTATGACAGAGTTCCATAGAGTAGATGCAGAGAAGAGTTTCCATTTGTGGGCAAGATCAAAATTTGGGGCCATGAAGATAAGAAAGAAAAAAATGATACCAGCATTTTCTCAGTACAGTTTGTGGGATCTTGGTCTGTACATAATTGTTGTCAGATTTTGATGACATTACAGCAGTGGCTACACTTCAGAAGTACTTAGTTAACTGTAAAACACTTTGTGATGCTTCACAGTTGTGAAAGATGCTAGGAAATGCAAGTTCTTCTTTCCTTAAATGTCGACACTTGGATTATTCAGCCCCTTCTGTCTTTCCTGTCCCTTTTTCTGCAGCTGTTTCGAGACACGATAAAGCTAGCAGTGTCATACAAGCAGAACACTAGTGATTTCATGGACGAAGTCATGCGGGAGCTGGAGGTGAGTCTTCACTTGCTGGCGTAGGCATAAATTCACCCGGAGAATCGTAGCAACTTATTTGACTCAGGAATTAGCTGGAGAAGAACTGAGGCACCATGCTAGATGCCCTGGCTTCTCTGCTGTTATTCCACTGGCTTATCCCCAGATGTGATTGCGGTCAAGCTCTGTCCCGTCTTTCCTGGATCTGTAGTTTCCAGCAGGGGCCACTGGGTAATGATTAGAATAAAACAGAAGAAAATGGCATTGCTAGAAACACAAGTGCCAGGCAGTGACCATCTCCAACAATCTAACCATCTTGCCTTGACATTCAATGGAATTACTTTCACTGAACCCCCCACTATCAGCATCCAGGGGGTTACCATTGACTAGAAACTGAACTGGACTAGCTACATAAATACTGTGGCTACAAGAGCAGGTCAGAGGCTAGGAATTCTGCGGAGAGCAACTCACCTCCTGACTTCACAAAGCCTGTTCACCATCTACAAGGCACAAGTCAGGAGTGTGACAGGATACTCTCCACTTGCCTGGATGAGAGCAGCTCGAACAATGCTCAGGAAGCTTGACACCATCCAGGACAAAGCAGCCCACTTGATCAGCACCCCATCCACCAACCTAAACATTCACTCCCTGCACCACCGACGCACAGTAGCAGCAGTGTGTATTATATGCAAGATGCAGTGCAGCAACTCACCAAGGCTCCTTTGACAGCACCTTCCAAATACGTGACCTCTACCACCTAGAAGGACAAAGGCAGCAGACGCATTGGAACACCGCCACTTGCAAGTTCCCCTCCAAGCCACACAGCATCCAGACTTGGAACTATGTCACCATTCCTTCACTGTCGTGGAATCAAAATCCTGGAACTCCCTTCCTAACAACAATGAAGGTGTACCTGCACCACTTGGACTGCAGCAGTTCAAGAAGGCAGCTCACCACCAGCTTCTCAAAGGCAATTAGGGATGGGGCAGCAAATGCTGGCCCAGCCAGCGATACCCACATCCTATGAAAGAAGTAGTGCAGGTCAGTCAACAGCTGCCAGAGAGGGGATGCCAGGTTAACATGACTGCTATAGGCCCTTCATCACACCTGGATGACAAGGTGATCCTTTAGTGGAACTGAACAAAGAACAAGTTGGTGGGAGAGAAAAGGAATGCTCTGTGAAAGGATTGGGTCTTCTGGTGAGGGATAAGACTGGGGAATGGTGAGGAAGATCAATGAGGCAATGAAAGATGGTGATGAAAGGCAGGTGCTGAGAAAACACCAAGTGGAAACTGGAGAGGAGGGGAAACAAGACTCCCAGGAAGAGATGAGATAAGGCTGCATGCTACCGTGCACTTCAGCCAGCACTGGAATTGTCAACTTGCCCAGCGTGATAGGCCCCTCCCAGCCCCCCTTATCTTTCAAAAACTGGGGGGAAAGCTAAGGTGTGAAGTTACTTGTGTCAGTGTTCTGGTCAGAGTGCTGCAGGATTCCCAGAGGGAGAGGCAGCATTAAGACCATAAGAAATAGGAGCAGGAGTAGGCCACTGTTCTTTTGATCATGATGATAAAATTCACAGCTGACCAAATTTAAATACACAAAACAAGTAATTAAAAGCGACACACTGCTGTTCAATTTCATAGGCAATATCATTGATTTCATCAGCCATTTTACAGATCTCTTGGCGCCACTTGGCAGCTGTTCCTGAAACCTGTATTGTGCCTCATGGGAACAGTTTAGGGGGCCAAACTTAGGAGAGACATTAGGTGGGAACTGGCTGATTTTTTTCTAACCCATTGGCACTGAGCCATTATTTCATCTGTACTGGTCAGCCAGACCAGGACTGAACCCTGGACCTTCTGGGCCAAAGTGGCTCATTAACACACCAGCAGTTAAAGCCTTGATTGAGATTATGAAAGAAAACCTCAAAGCTATAATCACTGTTCACCATCACCAACTTTTTTGTAATCTGGTTGCCGCTTAAATGATATGACGTAACATCTCCCTCCTTCCTGGCCCCAGTGCTTCAAACCGAGTTGAGTTGCTATCCGTAGACACTGGACTGTTGATGTTTCCGGGGCCCCGCCAGAATGGTATGTGCCCCCGCCCCCCCCCACAAAACCCCGGGACTCAGGCTGGGCACTCCCCCACCCCCAACCCTCCCAGTGCTCCGTTTCGGCATCTTTCTGCACGTGTGTGATTCACTCTCATACGTTCCTTGTTTTATTTCTCTCTGCTAATTTTGTACGGAATGTCATTTGCTCATTGTGCCCCTCTTACACCCACCCCTCCCTGCTGCCTGTCTCTGGTTACCCATTCTTTATTCTGGCCTTACTCCATGACCATTGGGTTACAGTACCAGTATTCTCCCAGCAGATGGAAGTGTTGTCCTGTAGTGAGATGTGAGATGACTGGGCTTCTTCTTTGCCGAGCGTTGAGCTGCACCCGAAGTAACTATAAAGAAACTCAGTCAATGCTGCTGCACCTGGAATGACTCTACAAAGAAACTCAGTCAATGCTGCTGCACCCGGAGTAACTATAAAGGAACTCAGTCAATGCTGCTGCACCTGGAGTAACTATAAAGAAACTCAGTCAATGCTAAACCATGAACCACGCGTGGTTACACATTTTCCCTTTCGCCAAGTTTCTCTCCGCTCACTGGTCATTATCCACGGAAATGCCATCTCAGCCAAGGCAGCTAAATACACGGATGATACAATTCATTTTCATCCAGATTCAAGAGCGTGGAGGTCTCTCCGGCCGCTCTGGAGGTCTCTCCGGCCGCTCTGGAGGTCTCTCCGGCCGCTCTGGAGGTCTCTCCGGCCGCTCTGGAGGTCTCTCCGGCCGCTCTGGAGGTCTCTCCGGCCGCTCTGGAGGTCTCTCCGGCCGCTCTGGAGGTCTCTCCGGCCGCTCTGGAGGTCTCTCCGGCCGCTCTGGAGGTCTCTCCGGCCGCTCTGGAGGCCTGGATATCTCTCCGGCCGCTCTGGAAGTCTCTCCAGCTGCCCCGGAGGCCTCTCCGGCCGCTCTGGGAGCCTGGAGATCTTTCCCATTGCATTAGAAACTGCAAGCGGTCCCTTCAGGTGAACTTGTGGCAAGGGCACAATTTCACTTCATGCTACTCTAAGATTTGACTCTACTTCACTGTGTACAAAAATCTACAACTACTACAGAGTCATTGCTTATTCAAGGTAAGGGTCACTTACTGTAATTGCACAGGGGCACTGCTTAATCAGGAGCATAAGGGTTGAAGATGAGGCAAATTCTCCAGGGCAAAGGATGGGTGTTTTGAGGAGAGTGTTTTTGATGGTGGTTTTGAAAAGAAGGGGAATAGCCTTTGCTGCCTGGTATGGTGGCCAGGATTGTAAGTTAGGTGATCAGCAGTTTAATTAGTAGGTGTGAAAATGTAAGTATCCTGCAGGAGAATACAGAATATCCACACACCACTTTAAACCTTCACTGCCTCCACCACCAGTGCAATGTGTACCTCCACAGTATGCACTACAGCAATTCACCAAAGTATCTTTGACAGCGCCTCCCAAACCCGTGACCCCCACCACCTAGAAGGACAAGGGCAGCAAGTGCATGGGAACACCAAATCTCTCTCAATTTTGGCTTGGAAATATATCACCATTCCTTCATCATCACTGGGTCAGAATGGGGAGAGATTTGGGCAGTGGCATTAGTTTGGGCCTGATACAGGGCTATGGAGAGAGCATGAGTCAGTGGGATTAGTTTTGTGTTGATACAGGGAAATGGAGAGAGTGAGGCAGTGAGATTAGTTTGGGACTGATACAGAGCTATGGTGAGAGGACAAGGTTGTGGGATTCTTGTAGCAGTCAGATGAAGGATGTACACATGCCTAACTTGTGCACAACCAGCTCAGTCTTTCTTACTCCTCTCCACCAGAACTTTGACCTTGAAGCAACGGAGGACACAGCGGCCAAGAATGTTGACCAATCAAAGGATGAGAAATCCCAATCACCATGACAATGTTTGCAGAGGGGAGGAGCCTTGATATTGGAGCGAAGACTTGGAGACGCTCTGCTGTACACTGCAGGAAGAGACTCGGCTCTGACCTCTCAACTTTAACACCCATCTGTCCAGACTGAGCAAGGAGCTTGGCTGAAGTACTAGGGCAATGGCAAACTGGATTGCATGCTTGGGAGGGACTATATTCTCCCATACATTCCTCACCCACTGATTCGAGCTGTTCGTCTATTTAAAAAAAAAAACCAGGTGAAGAAAGGACAGTTGTTGTTCAACATTTTGGGTGAGGTGGAAGATGAATGAGAAGAACGCAATATCTTGTAGCTCTGATATTTATGGACAATGACATGTCTGCATCTTTTCTCATGCTAGCGAGTAGCAGTGTGCAGAAATGTTCCCTACCCCCAGTTCTGTGTGTTGTCATAGTGACCTTGGCCTTGCACTCGAAGAATTGATTATAAATTGCTGTCTGTTGTGTGAGCCTCTCTGCTTGACCCTTTCTGTGGAGCTTTGTATTACTTTGTGATGTTGCTCTCACCTGTGCTGGGTATGAAACCAGGTGAAGTCTCAGGGTCACGCGTGCCCAGGATGGGTGAACCCACCCCCCATCTGGTGCAGGTTAGAAACACAAAGGCTAAGGTGAAAAAGAAAACAAGTCATTTGGAGTTCTCTGGGTCACTGGATGTGAAAATGCACCACGTGGTGTGGTACTGGTAGTCCCAGCCACTGGTTCAACTCAGCTTTGCCAAAGCAGAGGCCAGGTGACTAGCCTCAGTACCATTGGGTTATGAAAGTGAGAGTACGTGTGTGTGTGTGTGTGTGTGTGTGTGTGTGTGTGGTGTGCAAGCACGGACGAATATCTGGTGAATCTATCATTAGGATGGGCTGCCATCCACTGGACAGTGGAGTAGCTTGCCCAGAAGTTACCTCTGGTCCCTTTGAACAAGCTACCATAGGGAGGGTAATGCACATAGAATCCATACCCCAGTGAGAGTCGGCATCTTCAGAAGGGTGGGGAAGATTCAAAGAGTAAGTTCCGCATTATTGCTATCTGTACGTTTATGTTTCATGGACTTTGTATTGCTCACCGCTCCTTGATGTGTATCAGCTCAGTGTGTCATTAATTAAAACAATATCTGATTGCTCCCGGGGATTTATTGTCTTCAGTGAAACCATTCACAAAGCAGTGGTTCAATATGACACTGAGCAGCTCAGCCCAGCTCCAGTTGCCTGCTCATATCTCAACCAGGGCATAGTGCAACTTGTCACAAATGACCTGTCCCCCTCTGACAGCAAAGAGGTTAATCAGTGGCCTGGATCCAGGTTGAACTGTATTTGCCTGTGATATTTTCTACAATTGCATAGCCTACTGCTGAGTAACGCAACTTAACAAGGGCCACTTGGGTGAGACCAGTGAGAGAATCTGGAACCTGCAAACTGTACCCCACAAAAAATCAGCACCAACTTTGGGCAGGGAAGCATTATCAAGCAATTTTGCAGGACAAAGGGTCCAGACCCAGCTGCTGCTTTCAATCCAGACGCTTCTTTAGTTGGTTTGGCTCTTGCATTGAAATTTGAAGAGGAGAAGAGTGGTGGTTTCTGCAACAAACCTTGCCAATGGTTATAATAGATCATTTGGGAATCCAAGCCCAAACAGAAGGGGCCCCTCTCCCCTTTTGGCTTTTGGGTTCTATATGAGATGAGTTCGGGTCCGTCTCAATCCAGTTTCTACTGGAGGTAGATCAAGGTCACTTCCATGTTATGGATCTGACAATGAGGAGGAGCTTCATTCAGGAAATGTCACAACGGGATGATAGGGGATTGCTCCTCAATGTGGATTGTTGAAACAGTGTAGAGGGATCTTCACTATGTATCCAACCTGTGCTGTACCTGCCCTGGGAGCATCTGATGGGATCGTGTAGAGGGAGCTTCATTCTGTATCTAATCCATGTTAAAGCTGCTCTGGAGTGTTTGATAGGACATTGTAGAACCTTACTTTGTATCTAATGTGCATAGGGACAGAAGTGAAAATGCTCCATTTCCTGGTGTGATGCCCTCTAGTGGCTGAGTGCTAAACTTCCCTTCTCCAGGCAGTTGCCAATATTTAGGTGATCGGTTGATGAGTTTTCCAATGGTAACTTAGTCATTAGACATCATCAAAAAAATCTGTGTTTTCTTGCTGGTTGAAAATGCACATGCAAATAGGCAGGTTGTGTTTTGGGTGACTGGGTCAGCCCTGCGTTTGGGTGACTGGGTTGGCTCTGCATTTGGGTGACCTGCATTTTAAGGTGGACTGGGTGTGATTATACCAGCGGGTTCCTGCGTATTCACAAAAGTGGACTTGATTCTGTAGATACTGATGGAGCTTTTCTGTGTTTTTGCACAGCTTTCCCTTAAACAAATTATTTGACTCAGGCACAGATCGCAGGCCCTGACCCAGAGCTTGAACTTGTATCAGTGTTCATGTGTAAATTACTTTTTGACTTCTTAATATTGTTATAAAATGATTTCAGGCCTAGGATGCATTTTGTGAGTGGCAATTCTGCTGAGTCAGTAACACTGTGTTGGGCAATTTTCCAGAGAATTAAATCCCTGTTTGCTTAAAACCTGCAGCTGGAATGTTGAGCAAGTATTCTGCATTTATTACTGAAAGTCTCTGCACGGGAAAACCATGAATTAGTCTGAACTTCAACTCTAGCGTTTCATTCAGGAAAGTTCAAGAACTTGACCAGTACATCACCCATGATCTTTCAGAGGTCTCATCACTTCCATGCATAACTACAGTTATTTAACCATTTGTATCTATACTTTAACATACTGATCTTAATCTTTTAGCTAGATTCAACATCAAGTCCCTTTTCAAGAAGCGTTTTGTAGTTGAGGTTTAGTTGGGAGCAGAAGAAATAGAAGCAGTAGACCATTTGAACCTGCTCCCCAACTTGGTTCCCCAATTCAATAAGTTCATGGCTGAACTCCTATTTCAACTCCACCTCTTGCACTATTCCCATACCCTTTGATTCACTTAGTGTCCAAAAATCTATAGATCTCAGTCTTGAATATATTCATCGACTGAACATTCACAGTCCTCCAGTGGGATAAGGAATTTCAGGGATTCACAACCCTCTGAATGAAAAGAATTTTCTTGATCTCAGTTCTAAATGGCCAATCCCTTATCCTGAGACTATGACCCTTAGATCTAGCCAGGGGAAGCAACTTCTCAGCATTGGTCCTGGCAAAACCCTCTAAGAATTTCATATGTTTTAATGAGAGCCCCTCTCATCCTTCTAAAATCCAGAGAATATCAGTCCATTCTACTCAATTTCTCATAGCAGGATAGTGAGCTCACCCCATGAATCAATCTAGTCTACCTTTGTTTTACCATCTCGAAGGCAAGTATTCCCTTCCTTCAATAAGGAGACCAAAAATGTACCCAGTACTTCAGATGTGGTCTCACCAAAGCCTTAAATAATTGCAACAAGACTTCCTTGCTCTTCTATTCCAATCCCTTTGCCATAAAGGCCAACATATCATTTTTCTAATTGCTTGTTGTGCCTACCTGTTAACTTTGTGTCTCATGTACACGGACATCCAAATCCTTTTGAGTACCAGCACTTACTAGTCTCTCTCATTTTTAAAAAAAGTTTTGTTTATCTATACTTTCTACCAAAGCGGATAATTTCACACTTCCCCGCTTTATACTCCATTTGTCACCTTCCCAAATCTTAACTAATCTAAATCCCTTTTCAGTCTCTTTGTATCCTCCTCACAACTTATTTTCCCACCTAGCTTTGTATCATAAGCAAACCTGGATATTTTGCACTCTGTTCCATCTCTAAGTCATTGATATAAATTGAGGACCAAGCACTGATCCTTGCAGCACCCCACCAATTACATCCTGCCATCACAAAATGGCCTGTTTATTCCCACCCTCTATTTTCTGTCCATTAATCAGTCCTCAACCCGTGCATTTCCTACAATTCAGCAGTGACTGCATTTCAAAAAGTACTTTGTTGGCTTTGAAGCTTTGGGACGTCCTGAGGTCATGAAAGGTGCTGCATAAATGCAAGTCTTTCTAATTTATTGCCCCAGGTGCATGAGTCCTAATCTTGTGGAACAGCCTTTTGTTTGGCACTTTATTGAATGCCTTTTGAAAATCCAAATATACTAGATCCACTGGTTGCCCTTTATCAACCCTGCTAGTAATATCCTCAAAAAAGTGAGATTTGTCAAACATGATTTCCCTTTCATAAACCAGTGATTTTCCAAGTGCCCTGTTATCACATCCTTAATAGTAGATTCTAGCATTTTCTCAACCACTGATGTCATGCTAACTGTAGTTCCCTGTTTCCTATCTCCATTACTTTGGTTCCTGTGGATTGGAATGTAACAATTCTAGATTCTATAGGGATTTCTAGAAAATCAAATCCAATGCAGAGGCCATCATGACCAAGGAATTTGTTGGCTTTTATTCCCCTTAATTAGCTCAGATGTAATTGAGATTTAGTTGGAATGTAGCTGGGATTTAGTTTGGCTGTAGTTTAGGGAGTAATTGGCATTTGGTTGGGGTTTAGTTTGGATAAACTTGGGGCGTATTGTCATTGGGGTTTGGTTTGCCTGTCCTACATGGATCTGTCATCCTCCAATACTTCAACAAATTGGTCATTCTTCATGTGTGAGGCTGGACAATGAGTGCCAGCAAGCTATTCCATTGTTTGGGGCATCATAGTCAAGTCCTGACCTGTCGCGAGCTGATGACTCACTTTGAGCAGTGGATGCTGGACAGTAGTCAGGCTGGCTGATTTTACTCCTCTCCCAAGGACAACTACAGAGCTACACATAGCTGAAATCAGCTAACATACCACAGGCCATAAAACGAGCTTAAGGCCTTGCTGACCTACATGACTCAATGCCTCACTGGGAGTGAACTTACCAACCCTGCCATTGATCGAAACAAAGGGCTACTGTCTAAACGCTGATGTCCCATCCACATGACATCCACCAATTTGCCTGGGCCAAGAGCAGCAGTGAAACAGATGCTGCAAGTCACCTTTAGCAGTGAGTGGGTTCCAAGGAGAACTTTTGAACAGGAGAAACACAGTTTATTGTGTTTACCTCAAGTGCATTGTCCCATTCAGTGTGCACATGCTGGGTAGGCAGGATGCAGATTTGAGGTTACTGTCAGATCAGCCATGATCTTATTAAATGGTGGAGCAGGCTCGAGGGGCCAAATGGCCTACTTCTGCTCCTTGTTTGTATCATTGCGGTCATTTTTTTGTATTAAGGTAACAGTATCAGGTTAGGGATCTTCATCGCTGCTATAAAAGATTACTGGGAAAAGGCTGTTTCCTCCTTAAAATTCCATCCCTCGAGTACCAAACACCCAGTGCAACACAGCTACATCTGAACGTCTGCAATTCTTTCTCTCCTGCCTTGTCTGCCAGATTTTTTCAAAATATAAATAAAGACATTCTTCCTGATATCTGTTTTAGTTTCACTTTTCACTGGTTTAACTTTATTCCCTCTGCTCTCACTATCCTGGTTTTATTTACTGTGATATTCTGTGTTTTCATCTTCTAGCCCAGTGGCGTATATAGGAGTTTTCTTGGGCAGTGTTGGGCTATCAGCTCACCAGACCAGCACTGAAAAATGATCAAATAGGGATTTCTCAGTAAGGTTCAAGCAGAAACATTATCGCTTTTATTAATGTAACAATTCAAATAAAGTAAATTACAAAGAGGAATCAGTTTTGTTGGGACAAAAACTCCAAGGCGTGCAGTCGAAAACTCTGGTCCATCAGTAACTTCACTGTGACTCACTGTAATATCTGAATAAACATCCAGAGGTGTAGGCCCAACTAATGGGTTTTCATTGGGTGGATTATGGAACTGACCAACTCTGGAAAAATATCTTGTTTCTGTGTTTCTCTCAAGTGAATTGAGGCACGAATTTTCGAAAGAAGCAGTGGTCTGATTAAAAATAGGCTGAAACTGGGTGTGAGTAGAGGGGAGAATGCGTGTGCTTGTGTAGGGGAGGATTGTGCATATGTGTGTTGGGAGAGCTGTGATTGTATGTGTGTACCTTTGGGGTGTGTGAATGCGGATTTGGAGGGGTGGGTGTATGTCAAGGCATGTGTGCAAGGTGTCCAAGTGAGGCATATGTGTATGTGAAGGTGTGCATGTGAGTGTGGGAGGGTGCATGCATATGTGGATGTGTGCATGTGGATGGGGGTGTGTGTGTAACATAATCATCACTGGATTCATGTCCACAGCAACAGAGTTGCTGACTTAAGTAAGCTGATGCACCTCTGTTTTAATCATGCTGAGCTCCCACGCTCTCCACAGGCACTTGTTAATAAGCAGTAAGACAGATTCAACCTAATTACACACACTGTCTGAGCAGAGTTGGTAAGGTCCCTCTGCGGACTGAGTACAACATCTGTCAGACGTGATAGTGATTAAGAGCCTAGGTTTACTACCCACTCACTGCCCCAGAGAGGATGCTCACTGGTTGCACTGTGCAGGGCGATGCAGGGCTTGGGGTGTGATGTCTATATCTGAAGACATTTGGGATTTGTACACTGTAAGTTAGTTAACTTGCTAAAGATTTCTGCATCTTAAGCAGCTGCATAAATCAACCCCTACACCCCAACTCTCTTTCCCTCTCTCTGGCTTTCTGTATCTCCTCTCTTTCCACACTGCCTTTCTGTATCTCTTTCCCTCTCCCTACTCTGTCTTCTTGTATTTCTGTCATTCTCTCTCTTCCATTCTGTCTTTCTGAATCTCTCTCTCTCTCACTTTTTCTGTGTCTCTGTCAAACAGCAACAATAACATGCATTTACAAAACACGTTTAGTATGGTAAAAATTCCCAAGTTGCTTCACAGGAGCGTTACAAAACAAAAATTAACACTTAGCCATGTAAATAGATATTAGGACAGGTAATCAACAGCTTGGTAAAAGAAATAGGTTTTAAGGAGTGTCTTAAAGAAGGAGAGAGAGTTTGAGAGGCAGAGACGTTTAGGGACGGAATTTCAAAGCTTATGGCGCGACAGCTGTACACATGGTTGCCAATGGTGGAGCAAAGGAAATTGGAGTTATGCAAGCAGCCAGAATTAGATGAAAATAGAGATTTCAGAGGATTGGCAGAGGTTATAGAGATAGGGAGGGGGGCAAGGCCATGGAGGGATTTGAGTACAAGGAGGAGAATTTTGAATTTGAGGTAGTGCTGGGTAGAGAACTGATGTAGGTCTAGGTGAATTCAGGTGACACAGACTGAGGGGTATTCTGAGTGATGGGAACCGAGGGAGTGAGTCTGATTGATGGGGACTGAGGGAGTGAATTTGGGCGAATGTGAACTGAGAGAGTGAATCTGAGTAATGGGAAGTGAGGAACTGAGGGAGTGATGCGGACTGAGGGAGTGAGTCCCAGTAATGGGAGGGAGGGAGTGAGTGAAAGAGGGATTGAGGGAGTGTTTGGGAGTGACAGGGACCAAGGGAAAGAGTCAGAGTTTTGAGAACTGAGGGAGTGAATCAGGGTGACTGTGCGCCTTAGGACTAGAGACTTGTGACCTGAATGTCGGAATTTGAACCCTTGCATTGAAGTGTGGCGTGATATTTTAGTTAAGAAGCTTCCTAAGGCAGCGTTTATCCAGGAGAGAGGATTAAGTATTCGCTATCTTTGGATTCAGTGAAGACTATAGCCCTGTTAAATGCTTCACATTTCTATATCTTTCACAGTCATTTTGTCCTGTTTAATTGGAGAATGTCCCTGTGGGTGCAATGTGTCAGTAATCCTCTCAGTCATTCACTCAAAGATTAACAAGACCTTGGTTCTGACAATGACTATTAATCGTTGTATTTTCGCTCTCCAGTTTTATTTGCAGTTATAATGCAATATGAAAGTGAAGAATGGAAACCTGCCCATTGAACAAGAACAACAATTTGCATTTATATCATGCCATTAATGTAGTAAAACAGTGCGACATGGGAGTGTAATCAGACAAAATTTTACACTGAACATCACAAAGACAATTTAGAAAAGGTGAACAAAGTTTAGTCAAAAAGGTAGGTTTTAAGGAGTGTCTTAAGGGAGGAAAGAGAGCTAGAGAGGTGGAGAGGCTTAGAGAGGGCATTCCACAGCTTATGGGCTCAGCAGCTAAAGGCACGGCTGCCAGTAGTGAAGCAATTAAAATCATGGATGGGAGGCTAGAATTGGATGAGGTCAGAGGATCATGGGGCTGGAGGAGATTACAAAGATAGGGAGGGGTAAGGGCAAAGAGGAATTTGAAAACAAGGATGAGAATTTTAAAATCTAAATGTTGCCTGACTGGGAGCCAAAGTAGCTCAGCAAGCACAGGGGTGATTGGTGAACAGGACTGGTGCGAGTTAAAATTTGGGCAGCAGAGTTTCAGATGGCCAAAAGAGCAGTGGAATAGCCAAGTCTCGAGGTAATAAAGGCATGATTGAGGGTTTCAGTACCTGATGAGCTGAGGCAGGGAAGGGGTTGGACATTGTTACACAGTTAGGCTTGGGGTGGGCTGTTGCAGTGATGGAGTGAGTATGCAGTTGGAAGCTCAGCTCAGGGTCAAATAGGACAGCAACAAGCTTGCAAACGGTCTAGTTCAGTCTCAGGCAGTGGTCAGGGAGTGGGATGGAGTCAGTGCCTGGGGAATGAAGTTTGTGGTGGGGAGTGAAGACAATGGCATCAGTCTTCCCCATATTTAATTGGAGGAAATTTCTGCTTATCCAATACAAGAAGCAGGATTTGTCCTGCGGGCTTCTGAACCTACGGTCAGGCTCCAGTCAGGTTTAAAAGCCCTCTCTGTGTGGTTTTATTTATTTATTTAGTGAATGCAAATCCCCAAAGCCAAGCTTTAGCCTCCTAATTTGCTGAGTTTAAGATAATAAGTGCGCTTTTGTCTGTAGAGGGGATACTCCTTGGTAATGTGCAGCATTGTTTGTGTCTTTCCGCATGAGGTGTTCGTTCTGAGGCCCCTGCACTGGAAGTGGGCTGCACAGGGGCCCTGGCCTGTTCTCAACCTCTTTAGCAAAGACCACTCTCGCCGTGGTACTTCAAAACCTGCCATTCGACAGATGGGATATGTCACAAGGAACTTGTTAATTACTTTCTGTGTTTCCCATTCGTTGATCCAAGGGATGTCTACTGGTGGATCTTGCTCAGGAAGGTTGCTCCATGTTGAAATGTAAGCTGGGCATTAGATGGGTTGAACAGGCCATCATAGAGTGCTAAGTGAGGTGCAGCAGGGATGGTTTTAACCAGCTTATGGGTTTTCATCAATCAGCAGATTTATAGGGGAGCGATAATTGTGATGATTGGAAGCCAGCGGAGGGGTGTTGAGAAGAGGGCTCCAGCTATGATGTGCATTGTTGCATTCACTTGAGCATCGCCAAGATGTTTGCGTGTTTACCTTTGCCACAGAGGTGCACAGTATTCTGCTGCAGAGTGTGATAGGGCAAATGCTGAGGTCTGGGGTGTTGTGGAAACAGCGCCCCATGTAGATCGAACAAATTTGGTTAGCTTAGTTGAAGGGCCGGCACATACAGGGTTAATGTGGGACTGAGTACAGTACCACCCAGACAGTGATCTAAAAAGGCACATGACATAGACCTTGAGTCAGTGTGATGTTGGCCAGAGACATGTTAAGACCTAGGATGGAGATTGCTACTTGCCTGTACCCTTTACTGTATATTTGTATATAGTTGAAAGTAGTTAATAAAGACTTGCTGTTAACATTCAGAAGACTACAAAACTTCCTTAACCGGCATATTCTGTTAACCAACACCATCCCAACAGTTAATAAGTTGTTCCTGGTTATGACCTTTGCTGCTGTTTTCTTCAGATGTTCCCAGAAGGACAAAGCCCTATCTAGAGTCACTTCCAAGTATGTTGGGTTGGGATCATGCTTTTGACTCTAGTCATCCACGTAGATATGTAATTCTTTTTTGGCACTGGCATTGTGGAAATGGTGTTCTTCACTACATGGAGCAGGTGACTGGCAACTTGGTTCAGGGTCGCTGATGGGCAATTTAGTACAGGTGATTTTTGGGCTGCTCCAAGGTGGTGAATCAGGTTCCAGCACTTCCGACTGGAATGACTGGAATAGAGTCCTGCTGTCGTTCCCTCCCATCTGGCGCAACATGCAGCATTGAGAGACTCGATGAGGTGGTCTGCTATACCAGGGTCACCAGATGATTCATATTCCTTTCGGAGTGCAGCACTCCCTGCACCAAGGCATGGGATATAGATGGGCTAATGGCCATGACAGATGGCTGTGCAAGCAGCTTTGTGAATGGGCACAACAAAAGCAAATGTATATCTCTTCTACGAGTATATTATGAATAGGTATAGCTACAATGACGCAATCCAAGGTCTCGCTGTACTTTGGCCTATCTGCTTTACAGAAGTTCCATCGCATCTCCCTTGCACAGTTGATGGCTGGACGGCAAAGGCCAATGTCAATGAGCGACGGCCTGTGTTCATTTTTAATTTCTTTCATGGGATGTGGGCATCGCTGGCAAGGTCAGCATTTGTTGCCCATCCTTAACTGCCCTTGAACTAAGTGGTTTGCTCAGAGGGCAGTTAAGAGTCAGCCATGTGGCAATGCGTCTTGAGTCATGTGCAGGTCAGACCAGGTAAGGATGGCAGATTTCCTTTTTCACATTAGTGAACCAGATGGGCTTTTACAACAATCGATGATAGTTTCATTACTGAGACTAGCTTTCAATTCTAGATTTTTATTGAGTTCAAATTCCACCAGCTGGCATGGGCATTAGCCTGCGCCACTGGATTACTAGCCCCGTGACATTACCACTACGCCACCGTCTCCCCGTTGTCTCTGTAGGAAGTCATCCAGGACTAGGCACTGTGCTGGTAGCTGGCAGGCCAATCAGAGATCCTCCAACTTAGAAGCAGCAGCATGATGCCATGGCAGGTGAGGGAGAGGGCACTTCAAAATGGAAGTGCCCTCTCTCCAACTTCTTCAAAGTTTAAATAAAAATGGCTTTTGCAGCCAGGCCACCGCTGTGGTGGAGCGGGAAGGATTCCCTCTACAGGATGACCTGCGGCTGCTGCTGTGATCAGGCAGGTAGGGAGGGCGCTAAGACTGCCTGGAGCCTTGGCGCCCCCAGTCTGAAGCCAAGGGGCCAACTCCAGGCAGAAAAACTGACCACCACACCCCCCCATCCTGTCTCTGCAAAAAAAAAAGAGGTGGGATAGAGTCAGAGAACTGGCATGCCATTCAGCGGCAGTTAAACATCAAGAACTAGACGGCAAACAAGCAGTGTGATAAATCAGGGATAGTAGAGAGGCTGAGAGAGGTGGTGAGGTAGAGCTGGGTGCCACCAGCATACAAGTTGTCAGGTAAGGTTGGGTCACCTCCCTGGGGGACAGGGAATATTTTGTGTTATTCTGTGCATTGAGATTTAATAGGAACATTGGAAGTGCTAGATATAAACCCAACGTCCATCACTTTCTATCATCCCGGTAGTTGCTTGCTGTAACCATAATTAGAGTTATGGACTATTAATCAGTCCACAATGGACCAAGACACCAGGCGAGGAAAACCTCCAGCGGTAGAGAGACTTGGGAACCACAGGTCCAAAGTTTCTCCCGAGCTTGCTACATTTACCTCTCATTCTGTCCCAGTGTCCTTAATTGGCTGGCTCACACTGAAACGGGCTCTTATGTGACTGTCTCCCGTAAGATTCCCTCTGTCAGAGGACCTCTAACCCATGTGGGGTTGGAACCCAGAAACGTCCCAACGCCTGAAATATTTTAAAGTGCAGAATATTCCACCCATTCTTTCTGAGTTTAGCTTTGAATTTATCCCCTTCAAACTCAGTCCATGTCCTCTGGTAGTACTGATAAAGGAAAGCTGAAACATCTATCAAGGTCGACATTCTCCAGAGGCTTCAGGATCCTAAAAACGGCAATCACATCACCTTTCCATTCGCTAACAATCAGTTTGCTTCGTGTTCACATCTTGTTTGGGTTGAGTTGTGACAGAAAGTGTTCTGATTTATTAAAAACCTATTTTGAGTGCATTATTATCTCTTCATGTGCAAACGACAGACAGTTTAGATGCAGATAGCTTCATGCTGCTCAGTGTATAACACAGTACATGAGGATCTTAGCAGATCTCAAGAAATCTCAAAACATGCAAAAAACATGATTTTTTTTCACACTTGGCTCGTCTTTTCCTCTATCTTTAATCTACATCCAGAGAGGATTGTTTTGTGCTTACATTGCAAAAATGATATACATTATTTGTGTTGAAAAATGGCCTCACTATCTCTCACACCATGATTATGCAGTAAGTTGTACAAAGAAATAAAAATCTTTCTCTTGCCTCATTAAACTTCTATATAGAATTTTTGCAACGTAGAACCTGTGAATTCTGTGAGCTCCCCAAGAACACAGACATAATCAAACGCTTCCAGAGCAAGTACAGCACACACTAGACACAAAGTAAAGCTCCCTGTATACTGTCCCAACTATTACTTCCAGGGCGGGTACAGCACAGGTTAGATACAGCGTTAAAAAGTCCTTCACACTATCCAATCAAACACTCCCAGGGCAGGTACAGCACAGCCTAGACACAGAAGGATTGGATTTTCGTGTCCTCCTGGAGTTGTGAATGGGGCCAGGAATGGCCAAAACTTTGTATTTTTCACAGCAACTTAAAATTTCAGTATAAAAATGGGGCCATGGAATCTTCGCATATGTGGGAAGGCGTTTGGGTTAGGGTTGGGTTGCAACCCGGCACACAAGTCTTCTAACATCAGGGTTACCATTTACAGCCCTAGGGGAAATTTGTTTTTCATGTACCATAGTATTTTCATTGGGTTAGGCAGGCTTAGGAAGGTTCCTGAAAACACCTTGTTTGAGAGTTTGGGTACCTTGTGGGGAACTGACTGAGGATTCTGGCACATTCAGACAAATAATTGTTAAATATTTTGACAACTTCTTCGGTATCATTATTAGATGCTGTATTAAATGTTTGATGTGCTTTTACTGCAGTGGTTCATCATAGGGCTCTGCCCTGCAAAGGTAAGTTGACCATTACATTGATCAGCATTGTGTAAGTTTCTAGACGAATTAGGGTATTTTTCCCATCGGGAATGGCATGGCTCAAGGGGCTGAATGGCCTACTCCTGCTCTTAATTCATATGTTCAAATGAACCTTGGAATCTTCGCATCTGTGTGAAGACGTTAGGGTTGGGTTGCAACCCAGCACACAAGTCCCCTAATATCGGGGTTGCCATTGACAGCCCTAGGCTGTCCATTGGGATAAGTGCTATTATGCATCCAAAAATATAGAAAATAGTGCTTGGGAGCTCTAGTATCATGATCTGATGTGACTTAAATGTCCACAGTACTTTAAATTTGAAAAGAAAAAATAGTCTGCTGTTTTCACTTATTAAAAAGCATCCACCTGGTCTTGGGCTGCTTTAATTGACAGAACATCTGGTGTAGCTTAGAAAAAACTTAGCCATCTGTTTTTCCAGTATCAATAGGTCCATTATTTAGACTTGTAATGGTTTGTTTTGATAGCTAAGTCAATTATGAATACTTGACTGCATTCCAAAAGCTGTGAACCACCTATCTCAGCAGCTGTACACAGTTTGATTGACAGTTTTAAGATGTGTTAAGAAGTCTCATACCAGAAATAGATGGTAACATAGGGCCTAATAAATGTGAGGAAATTAGGATAATTAATATCAACAGAGAAAAAGTACTGCAAAAACTCAAGAGACTAAAATCTGTCAAAATCCCGGGACTTGATGGCCTACATCCTTGGGTTCTAAAATAGATAGATACAGAGATAGTGGATGTACTGACTATGATTTTCCAAAATTTCTTAGATTCTGGAATGGTTCCAGTGGATTGGAAGTTAGCAAATGTAATGTTGCTATTCAAGAAAGGAACAAGAGAGAAAATAGGGAACTACAGATCAATTGGTCTGACACCAATCATCAAGAAAGTGCTGAAGTCTGTTATTAAGAAAGTCTTATTCTTAAACTCCATCTACCCATCTCACCATATCTCTCATCCCCACCCACTCATCACCTTTCCATATCTCTCATCCCCACCTACCCACCTTCTCTCCATATCCCTCAACCAACTGTAGCCTCCTCCTGCCCATATCCCTCAACCCCACTTAGCTCTCTTTCCCCATATTGTTAAACTCCACGTGCCCAGCTTCTCATCATATCTCTCAATCCCACCTATCCACCTTCTCCCCATACTCCTCAACCCCACCCACCCTGCTTCTCCCCATTTCCCTCAACATTACCCACCAACTTCTCACCATACTCCTCAACCTCATCTACACAACACCTCCCTCAATCCCCTATATACTTTCTCACCATTTACCTGAACAAATACAACCCTCAAACCCACCTACTCACTTTCAACCATATCCCTCAACCTCGCCTATCCGCATTCACACTATATTCTTCAACCCCATGAACACGCCTTCTCCCCATATCCCTCTGCTCTACCTACCCACCTTCTCACAATCTCCCTCCCTCACTTCACCTACACACCTTCTCCCCAGATCCCTTCCCTCTGCAGGAAAACACCTACATGCCTATTTGCCTCATACCGTTTGCTCATTCTGTAACTTAACTATTCTAGGTATGAAAATGTAACATCCAATTTAGACTTTTCACTGCTAATTTCCTGCATTTTCAGAAGATTCTCAAGCCAAAGATTTTGCTTTTCTTTCATAGAAATCTATGAAAACAACATTTTGTGTAAGGGAGACTGTTGTTTCATTCAATGTAGCACTTTAGGAAAGGAAGCGATTTAATCATAACCCGGTAAATATAAAGCTGTGAAAACTTAGTCTGTAATAAAGGTTTGTTTGTGCCCCGGGGAGAGTCTCGTTCCTCAGTTAATATCAGGAAGTGCTACTCCATTCTGGCTTCTCATTGCCTCATTCAAGATGTTGCAATCAATCTTGAGGTGGGCCTGTAGATATTACTGCAGTTGTTAACCATTCACCTCCTCCCAATTCTAAGTTTCCCACTTTCACAGCCCCTGGCGACAGAGAGAGCAAGAAAGATAATTTCAGGTGTCAGAAATTTCAGTTCCTGGGAAGTCAAGTTTGAGGTGATTTCAAGATGACCTGACATGAAGTTTTCAGGATTTTGAAGGGAATTGGGAAACTTGACCTATGCAAATTGTTCCATGTGATGGAGGGATCAACTCCCAAGGGGACACAAGGGGAAAAACGAAATAGTTAGGGTGTAAGAAGGGAAGTCAGGGGAACGTTATCACCAAAGGAGAATCAATGTACCTAGCACCATAACATTGTAACGCAGAAATATTTTAGGTAGGCGACCAATGGCCCATCTAACCTTCCAGAAGGTTCTTGCTGTGATCCTGGAGGAGACAGCTTCTTGTCCCTTTCCCTGATACCAGGGCACCCTTACTTTTAAACTCTGTCTCCTAGTCTTTGAATTTTATATTCACTGGAAGAACTACCTTGGATTCAAATTCTCCTTCTGAAAAGCTTAAAAGGCCCCAGCAATGCCCCAAATGTTCCTTTTCTCCAGGGTCAAGTTCCTGGGTGAACGTTTTCATCATTAATTAACCTTTAAGTTCAGACTCAGTCTATAAGCCCCCCTTCATTCTTACCATTAATTCTGCATCCTTCCTGTAATATGCAAACTAAAAGTGAACGCAGTCCTTCAGATGTCACCTCACCCTTTACCTCCCTTGGCCATACATCTCGACATTTATGCTTATGTTGACCATCTGTGAAGAGATGGATTTAATGACTCAATTCCCTCAGATCTTTTTCCTGCTGTTACATCAAATACATTGCCATTTAATATTTAATTCACATTCTCATTTCTTTTACCGAATCTCCAGAATTCATACTTGCATGTGTTGAACTCCATCAATTAACACTATTCATGAGGTCAAGAGATAATTAGATATGTTTCTGTAGAGAGGAGAATTGAGGGAAATTGAGAGAAAGTGGGAAAGTGGGGTTGAGGGGTATGGGGAGAATGTGGATAGGTAGGATTCAAGGGTATGGGGAGAAGGCGGTGCGTGGGGTTGAGGGGTATGAGGAGAAGGTGGTGGGTGAGGTTGAGGGGTATGTGGAGAAGGTGGTGGGTGGGGTTGAGGGGTATGGGGAGAATGTGGATAGGTAGGATTCAAGGGTATGGGGAGAAGGTGGTGGGTGTGGTTGAGGGGTATGAGGAGAAGGTGGTGGGTGGGGTTGAGGGGTACGTGGAGAAGGAGGTGGCTGGGATTGAGGGGTATGGGGAGAATGTGGATAGGTAGGATTCAAGAATATGGGGAGAAGGTGTTGGGTGGGGCTGAAGGGTATGGGGAGAAGGTAGCCTTGAGAAATTTGGAGAGAAGTTGATTATGTGGGGTTAATATGTGGAAAATGGGCGTGCTTGCTGGGCTAATGGTTCTGTTTGATTTCCTAAAAATGCTGCTGACCTCACGAAAGTCTTTGATCTGCAAATCCCTGGTTAAAGAAAATTCTGAGCCCAGCATCCAACAGGGTAGAATACATTCAGCACAATTTGAACTGATAGACTTCCTAAGCCAGGAGCTTTGACCCTGCAGCCTACATCACACTTGAGTATCTGTTATTCTATATAAGAACAACCAATCACCTAGATTATATTCCAGTCTATGTCACTCATAGAAAACTTATGACATGGAAGCAGGCCATTCAGCTCATCATGTCTGTGTCAGTCAAACAAAGAGCTACCTGGCCTAATCTCACCTTCCTGCACTAGGTCCGCAGCCCTGTAGGTCCCAGCTTTTCAAGTAGACATCCAAGAACTTTTTAAATGTGTTCAGAGTTCCTGCCTCTACCACCTTTTCAGGCAGGAAGTTCCAGGTCCCCACCATCTTCTGGGTGAAAAAATGTTTCCTCATCTCCCCTCTAATCCTTCTACCAATTACTTTAAATCTATGCCCTTTAGTTTTTGTCCCCTCTGCTAAGTATATAGGTCATCCCTATTTACTCTATCATCTAGGTCCTTTATAATTTATACACTTCAATTAACTCACACCTTAATCTCCTATGTTTGAAGGAAAACAACTTCAGCCTATCCAATCTTTCCATGTGGCTAAATGTTCCAGTCCTGGCAATATCGTCATAAATTTCCTCTGCACCCTCTCCAGTGCAATCACATCCTTCCTGTAATGTGGTGACCAGAAATGTACACAGTACTCTATCTGTGGTCTAACTAGTGTTGCATATAATTCTAGCATAACCTCCCTGCTTCTAGGTATCTATTATTTTTTTATTTCAGCCCATGAACCCCTGAATTAGATTTTAACCTGTAAGTCATTCTTGGGTATCTGTTATTCTACTTACAAACCATCTGAACCCCTCGATTAGATTCCGGATAAATGTTCACAGTACATCGGTTGGAATTTAAGTATGCTTCTTCTCTAATAGAATAATAATAGCCTGTGAGGAATATTAATTAGAGTCCCTGGTGATTTGCTCCTTCCCTCTCTTTTGTTAAATTTTATCTGAAAGGTCTTTCCCTCCCAGAAGATTCTGCTATTTTTTAAGTTTAATTGAATTGTCCTCTTCTCCGTCAGTTCATCTAGTGCTGGCATTTCAAGTGAGTCCCTTCATTACTAAACAAGCCCAATGACCTTTACAGGCTGCCGTTTACTGGTCGTATCCATGCTTTTGGAACAATGCGGCTTTAACACTCAGCAATAGATTAATCACAACAGGTACAGGTTTTCAGCTTTCCTAATGAACTCTCTTGTTCCCTCTTACCCATTCTCTCATGAACTTCCTCTAACTCACTCTCTCTCGCTTCACTCTTTCACAAACTCTCCCACTTTCCCACGAACACTCTCTCCCATTAAATCTCTCACTTTCTCTCATTCTCCCTCTTTCTCTCTCCCTCATTCTCACATTAACTCGTTCTCTCCCTGTCTCATGAATTCTGTCTCATTACATCTTAAAATCTGACTCCAATTATCTCATGAATTTATCTCATTGTTTCACATGAACTCTCATTCTTTCTCTCTTACTCGCTCTCATACATTCTCTCTCTCACTCATAATTTCTTTCCCATTCTTTCTCTCATGATCCCTCACTCTTTAATTCACATAAATATCTTTTTCTCATTCTCATGAACTTTCTCTCCGCCAATGGGGTTTTCCTCATTTCGCGTCTGGATATCATTGCAGCACTAAGGGAGTGCTGCATTGTCAGAGGTGCTGTCTTTGAGATGTTAAACCAAGGCCCAGTGACATGATCAAATGTTCAGAAAATCATGTGATCAAACCTTGAGGAATGCTCCAACTAGACACAACTGTGGCTCTGTGTGCAGCCCATCAACACATTGACTGAGATATAGGGAGGTCTAAAATTGTAGACTAATGATAGAAATTGATTGTGGTGATCAGTCAACGACACCATTATAGAATTATAGAAGACAAAGAATGGTTATAGCACTAAAGGAGTCTGGTCCGTCAAACCCGTACTGGCTCTCTGCAAGAGCAAATTAGCTAGACCCACTTCCCCACCCTTTCCTCATAGCCCTACAAATGTTTATTCCCTTCAGGTACTTATCCAAGTCTGAAAGGCATGTTTAAATCTGCCTCCACTGCACTCTCGTCAGTTCATTCCAGATTGTAACCACTCACTGTAAAAAGGCTTTTCCATGTGTCACCTTTGGTTCTTTTGCCATCACTTTAAATCTGTGTCCTCTGGTTCTTAACCCTTCCACCGATGCGAACAGTTTCTCTCTACCTACTCTGTCTAGACCCCTCAATGGTTATTGTTTGAACCATGGGTCCACCAGGAGGTAGAAGGTGAATTCCTTTCGTTTTTTTGTCTAGCAATTCTGAAATTCCTACCATGGATTGAAACCCCAATGCAGTGGGGACTTGAATTTTTCAGTTGGTGGGCAGGCTCGGTGGGAGCGGGTGGGGGTGGGCGCAGAGCCAACTGCCGCCCGCGATCGGATCCACGCTGCCACTTTACGCGGGCGGGCCAATTAAAGCCCGCCCAGCGTAAGACGCGAGCGGTAGCACTCAGCGCTACCTGTGTAGGCGGGAGGAGGAGGGAGAGTCGGGTGTGCGAAACAGCACTTCAATCTCTCTGAGGCACGGAGCTGCCTTAGGGAGATTGAAGCGCTTTTGAAATAAATAAATAAATGGATTAAAAATTTAATTGAACATGTCCCCTCGTGTGACTCTGTCACATGAGATGGGACATGTTTTAATATTTTAGAAATTTAAAAAATTTAATTAATAAAAGCTTCAGGAAACCTCATCCCGCTGGTGGATGAGGTTTCCTAAAAAACGTAAAGGCTGCTTGGCTTTTTTGCCTGCCCGCCAACCGTAAGGTTGGAGGGGCAGTGTTAAATTGACCTTATTTATTTCCTTAATGGCCTCAACAGGCCATTTAAATATCGGTGGGCGCGCAGCAGACTCCGGCGCACGCCCGCCGAGCGAAACATAGAGTGTGATGACATTAGGACACATGCCCGACGTCATCGCGCGTCATTTTACACGCCGGCATGTCAGACCCGCCCCCGCATGCCGACTGAAAAATTCAGGCTGATACTGCCAATGCAAACACATAACCTAGGCTGATACTAGCAGTGCAATACTAAGGGAGTGCGGCACTGTCAGAGGTGCCATCTTTGAGACAAACTGAGTATCATCAGATGTTCAGAAATTGGGGTTAAACCTTGAGGAATGTCTCTAACCAGACACAATTGTGGCTCCGTGTACAGCTCATTGCCACATTGGGTGAGATATTGGGAGGTCTAAAATTACCTTATAATTAGAAAAAGATTGAGGAAATTGTGGCATGGATGGGAATAATTCTGTTAGTTACTACAGATATATCTTAGCACCTTACAGCAGGACCCCACAGGTAACTTACATGTCCATTGGTGAAGCTGGGGCAAACAGAACACAAGGTGCTTGCCTCAATCGCTGGCCTGTGCTGAGTGAATGAAACATAGCTACTCCAGCAGTTGGAGCTAACAACTACCCAATGCTGCTAAGTTAGGAAGGGTGAGGCATCTGCCAGCATTCCCACTCCTGATCACCATCCAGTGAATCCATACAGGGGGCAGTCACTCCTCTCATACTTTTGACATGCTCCAATTCTTCAATGTATGAATCTTGGCAACATAATGGCAATGGGCCTTTCTACTATAGTGGGCATCACAGCTGAATTTGATGCTGCTCCCTTGCAGTGGAGGAGGTGGGCAATGGGTAGGGATCATCACTTGCCTCTGGGTGCCAAGCCCAATTGTGGCAATGACCCCCCCCCCCCCCCCCCCACCCCCCCCACCACCCCCCTGGCCCCTACCCCTGACTGAGGATTGAATGTGGGGTTTCCTCCTTGTCAATATTATCACACCGATGGGCCAGATAAGGTCACTGTTCAGGGGAGTGGGGGGGGGGGGGGGGGGGGGGGGGGTACTCAGATCCCTGCCCCAGGCTCCATTGCCAAACCTCCAAGATTGCCCTGGAGTTTCCGAAAATCGGAAATTAATCTTCAGGACACTGTTGGGACCAAAGCTCTAGAAAAATCATCAAGACGTTTTTAAAAAACCCTTTCAGCATTTTTTGTTTATTAGTTGTAAAGTTGTGGGAATTGGAAACAAAATGGCTGTTTGTCAGGAATCACTCAACTGGCTAACGCACAGTCTGTTAGCTTTCTGATAGGCCTGTGGGTGAGTCAGGCTGAGGGGGGCAGGGGGGAGGCGCAATACAAGGATTGATGTATTGACTAACCAACGGTTGTGGAGCTTTGGGGTGGGTCGGTTGTAGGAAGAAGGTCAGGTGATGAAACTCCCAGGATTCCTCCAGCCAGAGCTGCCAACTGCATGACCCAGTGAGGTCACGTTTCAACCTGACAGCTCAAGTCCTGTGGTCACAGTGTGCATATTGATCGATTGAAGTGAGAAAAATGACTACTTTAAAATCAAACAGCACACGCTTTGTCCCTCAGCTGTTAAAGTTGATGATCCATTTCAGACATCCAAACCACAGCTGCCCTATGTTTGGAGATACCAGGATCCTTTCCCAGAATCTGATATGGGAAGAAGTGAGAGGTTGACTAATTACTCTTCATTTGATAGGCTTTTCTAGACTATTAAAACTCAGAGTAAATGCAGCCAAGCTTTGCTTGATAAAACCAATAGATTGAGTGGCAATGGACATGGTTCTGGCACAGATGATATTGATTTTACATACAGCCCTAGAGTTCAGAACCAGTTCTATTGCCCACATGGTCTAGGTGAGTCTGCATAACACAGGATACCCTGAGTGAATGTCCAGCCTGCTCTGGACAAGGGGTGGTTTATTGTGCAAAAGAAAGTCTTGCATTTATATAGCACCTTTCATGGTCACTGGGCATCCCAGAGCACTTTGCAGCCAATGGAGTACTCTTGAAGTGCACTTACTGTTGTAATGTAGGAAACGCAGCAACGAATTTGCACACAGAATCTCACAGAAACAACAATGTGATAATGACCACCACTAGTGGCTGTTCCTTCAGCTGCCTCAGCCCTCAGCTCTGAAATTCCCTCTCGAAATCCTCCCACGGCTCCCTTTTCCTTTAAGTTGCTCCTTAAAACCTACCTCTTTTACCAAGCTCTTGGTCACTTGTCCCAAAGCATTTCATTATGTGATTTGGTCTTAAATGTTGTTTGATGACCCTCCTTGGGACATTTTATTTTAAGGGAGCCATTTAAGTGTAAGTTGTTGTTGTTTGTCAGTGAGAAACAAACCTGGGGATGAATTGAGAAAGAAAATTAGTTGCAGGAATTTAATGAGCTCCCTCAGTGTAAAGCAAGATCCTTGCATGGCTGCAGTTGCCACTAAGTAACAGGCTCCTGACAGACTCTGTGGAATTAATTAAAGGTTCCTCACTTCCTCACTGAACATGCAGAGACTCACTTGAGCATTCCAGCTCTCTGCTTATTCTATCTCTTTGACGTGTTGGTGTTTAATTTCACGGCCGATTGAGCTAAAATGCTTGTGTTATGCTGCACAGTGCATTAATGTCAGTGACTCTTCGCCTCATGATCCAGAGTATGATGGAAACCCAGAAAATCCCTGTTTCATCTACTTGGGGAGGGGATGACAGAATTTATCTCAATTGTGGCAATCAGAGTGTAGCCAGTCCACTACTGTTCGCCTCTGTTCAATATCAATACCTGAGCCATTGTGCTGTCGCCCATCTACAGAAAAGAAGGCAAGAAGAATTGAATTTATTTTACATACACCTTTCACAACCTCCAGAGACCACAAAGCACTTTACAGCCAATGAAGCACTCTGACGTGTAGTCACTGTTGTAATGTAGGAACGGCGGCAGCCAATTTGTGCATAGCATACTCCCACAAACAACAGTGTGACCATGACCAGATAATTTGTTTTTGGTGGTTTTGGTTTAGGGGTAATTATTGGCTGTGGGATCTTTCATGTTCTCTGAGAAGGCAGGCAGGTTTAATATGTCTGTTGTGATGTGATGTGCATGTATCTTTAAGGGAGCGTACTTTAAATTGCTGTCCAGCACGAGACAGGGTGTGATGTATAATCCCATGCCTCTGTAGACAGAATGAAGCACCAGTCCTACAGCTCAGATGTGTCTAAATAGCCTCCCAGTTACCATTGTCTGTATGTAGTCTTGTCTTCAAATAAAGAACCCACATTATTGATTTACCAATCCTTGTCATATCATTGATACATTTGCGAAAAACAGAAGACCACAACATGGTGGTAGCATGATTTTTGAAGATTGGACTGGGAAATATACAAGCCTCAACTCTTTCATACACAGCAGAAGAACTGGTGTGAAAGTGAAACAGTTGTCACAGCATATAAATAATTCTGCACCACTTTAGGAATCATACACACAGTAGCTTTGGTCTGGGACTTTGCACCTCACTCCAGCCAGCAGGCATCAGACTTCAGTACGATTGTTCAAATTCAGGAGGGCTTGAGTAACCTAAGCATACGTGCTGCAAAGGTTTCTGTTGGAATGGCTATAGATGACAAAGTCCAAGGAGCCTAGCACTAAGCACAGCCCCATAGACAGGAAAACTGATTGCTGCTGCAGACCATCTCTTTGGAGATCAGGGGCATGATTAAACTCTCGAGACTGTGTCAAGAAATAAGGGTCCATCCAATAACTGCTCCCAATGGCTCTTAACAGCTTGAAGAAGGCTGTAAAATGCCTTTTATCACTGTTAAATTTTCCCTTCCAAGCTTCAAGCCTATTTTCATACCAAAAATCACAGCTCTGTAGGGGGCACCTCTACAAAGCCCAGAAAGATAGCAACAACTCAACAGTGCCACCATTGCAGTCAAACAACAAGCTGTGGCCAATTAAAATATTCCATTAGAGGTACATGTACATTACCTCACAACAGTCTCAGCTGAAAGACTGGGCAACATACTCTCAGTATTGACCCTCCAATGGTGCAGCAATCCCACAGCACTGCCCCTCTGACAGTGCAATATTTGCCCAGCACTGGAGTGTCATCCTACATCCCTAGAGATAGCTTTTGCTTGCCTTTTGCCTGTCAGTGGACAAGCTGAGCTGTCTGATTTATCAGGCCAACCTCCATTTTCTGGCATATATGATGCCATGAGCTGGGTAGTTCTACGCTCACCCACAGCTACACACAGGAAGCTCTGTTGCCTTTATTCCCTGTTGAGTTTGTGGGATAAAAACATAGAAACATAGAAAATTGGAGCAGGAGTAGGCCATTCGGCCCTTCGAGCCTGCTCCACCATTCATTATGACCGTGGCTGATCATCCAACTCAATAGCCTGCTCCTGCTTTCTCCCCATATCTTTGGATCCCTTTCACCCCAAGAGCTATATCTAACTCCTTCTTGAAAACATACAATGTTTTGGCCTCAACTACTTTCTGTGGTAGCGAATTCCACAGGTTCACCACTCTCTGGGTGAAGAAATTTCTCCTCATCTCAGTCCTAAATGGTCTACCCAGTATCCTCAGATGGTGACCCCTGGTTCTGGACTCCCCCACCATTGGAAACATCCTTCCTGCATCTACCCTGTCTAGTCCTGTTAGAATTTTATAGGTTTCTATGAGATTCCCCCTTCTTCTTCTGAACTCCAGTGAATATAATCCTAACCGACTCAATCTCTCCTCATATATCAGTCCCACCATCCCAGGAATCAGTCTGGTAAACCTTTGCTGCACTCCCTCTATAGCAAGAACATCCTTCCTCAGATAAGGATACCAAAACTGCACACAATATTCCAAGTGTGGTCTCACCAAGGCCCTGTACAATTGCAGCAAGACATTCCTGCTCCTGTACTCGAATCCTCTTGCTATGAAGGCCATTTGCCTTCTTTACCGCCTGCTGTACCTGCATGCTTACCTTAAGTGATTAGTGCACGAGGACACCCAGGTCTCATTGCACATTCCCCTCTCTCAATTTATAGCCATTCAGATAATAATCTGCCTTCCTGTTTTTGCTACCAAAATGGATAACCACACATTTATCCACATTATATTGCATCTGCCATGCATTTGCCCACTCACTCAGCTTGTCCAAATCACTCTGAAGCATCTCTGCATCCTCCTCTCAGCTCACCCTCCCACCCAGCTTTGTGTCATCTGCAAATTTGGAGATATTACATTTAGTTCCCTCATCTAAATCATTAATATATATTGTGAATAGCTGGGGTCCCAGCACCAATCCCTGCCATTCGGAAAAAGACCCCTTTATTCCTACTCTTTGTTTCCTGTCTACCAACCAGTTTTCTATCCATCTCAATACACTACCCCAATCCCATGCACTTTAATTTTACATGCTAATCCCTTATGTGGGACTTTGTCGAAAGCCTTCTGAGAGTCCGAATAAACCACATCAACTGGCTCCCCTTCATCAACTCTATCAGTTGCATTCTCGAAAAATCCCAGTAGATTTGTCAAGCATGATTTCCCTTTCGTAAATCCATGCTGACTCTGTCCGATTCTGCCACAGTTTTCCAAGTGCTCAGCTATTAAATCTTTTATAATGGACTCTAGAATTTTCCCCACTACTGACATCAGGCTGACTGGTCTATAATTCCCTGTTTTCTCTTTACCTCCCTTTTTAAATAATGGGGTTACATTAGCTACCCTCCAATCTGTAGGAACTGTTCCAGAGTCTATAGAATCTAGGAAGATGACCACCAATGCATCCACTATTTCTAGGGCCTCTTTCTTAAGTACTCTGGGATGTAGATTATCAGGCCCTGGGGATTTATCAGCCTTCAATCCCATCAACTTCTCCAACACAATTTCCCTATTAATACTGATTTCTTTCAGTTCCTCCCTCTCACTAAACCCTGTGTTCCCCAACATTTCTGGTATGTTATTTGTGTCCTCCTTTGTGAAGACAGAACCAAAGTATGTATTTAGTTGGTCAGCTATTTCTTTGTTCCGCTGTTTCTGACTGTAAGGGACCTACATTTGTCTTCCCCCATCTTTTTCTCTTCACATACCTAAAGAAACTTTTACAGTCAGTTTTTATGTACCCCGCAAGCTTATCCTCGTACTCTGTTTCCCCCTTCCTAATCAATCCCTTGGTCCTCCTTTGCTGAATTCTAAACTGCTCCCAATCCCCAGGTCTGTTGTTTTTTCTGGCCAATTTGTATGCCTCTTCCTTGGATCTAATACCATCTCTAATTCCCTTGTAAGCCACAGTTTGGCCACCTTTCCTATTTTACTTGTGCGCGAGACAGGAATAAACAATTGTTGCAGCTCACCCATGCTCTCTTTGAACGTTTGCCATTGCCTATCTACCGTCATCCCTTTAAGTAACGTTTCCCAATCGATCATAGCCAACTTGCGTCTTACATCATCGTAGTTTCCTTTATGAAGATTCAGGACCCTAGTCTCAGAATCAACTACGCCACTCTCCATCTTGATGAAGAATTCTATCATATTATGGTCGTTCATCCCCAAGGGGCCTCGCACAACTAGATTGCCAATTATTCCTTTCTCATTACACAATACCCAGTCTAGGTGGCCTGTTCTCTAGTTGGTTCCTCAATGTATTGGTCCTGAAAACCATCCCGTATACACTACAGGAACCCCTCCTCTACGGTATTGTTACTGATTTGATTTGCCCAATCTATATGCATATTGAAGACATCCATAATTACAGATGTTCCTTTATTGCATGTGTCTCCAATTTCCTGTTTAATACCATTCCCAAAATCACTACTACAGTTTGGGGGTCTATATACAACCCCCACTAATGTTTTTTGTCCCTTAGTGTTTCTCAGCTCTACCCATACAGATTCCACATCGTCGGAGCTAATATCTTTCCTCACTATTGCGTTAATTTCCTTTTTAACCAGCAATGCAACTCCACCGCCTTTTCCTTTTTGTCTGTCCTTCCTAAATACTGAATACCCCTGGATGTTCAGTTCCCATCCCTGGTCACCCTGCAGCCATGTCTCCATAATCCTGACTATATCATACCTGTTTACATCTATTTGCACGGTTAATTCATCCATTTTATTGTGAATGCTCCTTGCGTTAAGGCACAAAGCGTTAAGGCTTGTCTTTTTAACATTAGTTGTCCCATTCCCACTATTTTTCACTTAGGCCCCGTTTGATTCTTGCCCTTGATTTCTCTGCTTATCACTTTTCTAATTCCCCTTTCTGTCTTTTGTTCTTGTCTTTGATTCCCCCTCCTCTGACTCCTTGCATAGGTTTCCATCCCCCTGACATTTTAGTTTAAACCCTCCCCAACCACTCTAGCAAATATTCTCCATAGGACATCAGTCCCGGTCCTGCCCAGATGTAACCCGTCCAGTTTGTACTAGTCTCATCTCCCCCAGAACCGGTCCCAATGTCCCAGGAATCTGAAACCCTCCCCTTCACACCATCTCTTCAGATGATCCAACAACACTGGGAACTCCAGCGGATGACAGAGGACCACTTCAAGAGATCTGCCATCTTAGATGATCTAAACTGGTCGAAGATATATTTACCCATGAAGCACCAAAACATTTCGGAATATGGGCATCACTGGCAAGGCACATCCCTGACTGCCCCTTGGAAGGTGTTGGTGGTCTTCTTCTTGAATCTCTGCAGTCTATGCAGTGAAGGTACTGTTAGGGGGGGAAATCCAGGGTATGGACTCAGCGATGATGAAGGAACAACAATATATTTCCAAATCAGGATGATGTGATGGTGTTCCCATATTCCTGCTACCCGTCCAATTTTAAGTGTTGGGGGTCACAGACTCGAGGCTTTCAGCAGTGCACCTTGTCTGTGGTATGCCCTACAGCCACAATGCACAAGCGGTGGAGGGGGTGTATGTTTGAGATGCTGGGTGGGGTAGCGATCAAGCTGACTCCTTTGCCCTGGATGGTGTCAATCTTTTGGAGTGTTGTAGCGGCCCCTGTCCAGACAATTGGGGAGTATTCCAGCAAAATCCTGTCTTGTGCCTAGTAGATGGTGGAGAGGCTTTTGGAAGTCAGAAGTGAGCTTTTCACTGCTGAATTCTCAGCCTCTGACCGGCTTTAGTAGCTGCAATATTTATATGACTGGTCCAGTTAAGTTTTCTGTCAATGCTGCAGCCCAGGTTGTTGATGGTGGGGTTTCAATGATAGTAATGCCACTGAATGTCCAGGGAGGTGGTTAGACTTTCTTTTTTTTAGAGATGATCATTGCCTGACACCGATGTGCTGTGACTGTTACTTGCATCTCATCATTCTAAGCCTGGATGTTGTCCAGCTCTTGCTGCACCCAGGCATGACTGCTTCATTAACTGAAGAATTGAGAATGGAGCTGAACACTGTGCCATCATTAGTGAGCATCCCCACGTCTGACCTTATATTGGACGGAAGGTCAATGATGAAGTATCTCCAGATGGTTAGATCTAGAATGCTGTCAGAATGTTGAGGAATCTCCAGTTCCTAACACTGAGCAGTTTTGTATATTACTCATTTGCTGTGACACTGAAAGAAGTGAAATAAATGCACTGAAACTACAGGGGTTAGTTTATCACTGGATGTTAACCCTCAATAAAAACCGAAGCCCAGATTTTAACTGAACCTGCCTGGTTCGAGTTGAATGATTTTAATCTTTGTTGACTCAGGTCTTAAATTCATGTACTAAATGTTACAAAAGTTCAGGGAAAGATTTATCACCGAGATTAATACTGAAATACTTAATCAGAGTTAAATGAACAATAAATTAAACATATCTTTGTCACTTTCTTCTGTTTTACCTGACAAATTCACACAATTCTTCGAAAAGAGACGGGCACATACAGAAGCGCACACACACATAAACAAACACACACACAATTATGCATAAACACACTTTAACGTGTACACACACAAACATGCATAAAAACACTCACAAACACGCATAAACACAAACACAAAAAAGTACAAACAAAATGATGCTAAGCCCCTCACAAATAAAATCACTGCACCCTGCCACACACCATTTCCTCATCTTGTTCATTTAGGGTGTGTAACAGAAAAAGCTTTGGAAAACTGCAACTGATTTTCCCCTCGGTGTGTGTTTGAATTGTGGAAGTGATTGGCAGCTTTCTGGCTGACTGACACCAGCTACACATTAATATGGCTTTTGTCCTAATCCTCCTTCAAACTGACTTCACAAGATCTGATAGATTGTAAATGTTTGGTATGCAGTGCTAGAAACAGCTGCTGCGACACAAACTGCTCCTTGCAAAATCTTAATATTGATCTTTATTCCCCTGAGGGAGCTTTTGACACATTGCATTCTCCCGAACACATTGGACTGTAATCAGCTTCTTTTAATCATCTTCCCTGCTCTCCTGATGGCTTCAGTTCACACTGGGTGCAGTTGCCAATGGCCTTGTCATACATTAGAGCCATTCTTTACCTGTGTGTCCAGTATGGTGTTTGAGTTCATTGCAGGAAGCCACATGGTCCTCTTTAATGCCAAGCCTTAGGGATTTTACCCTTAGCCTCTGACCCAAACCCCAGTGGGAGTAGGAGCTGGTGAGCATTTATTGCCCAGAAGGTGGTGGCAAGTCTTCCTTTTGACCTGCTGCAGTCAATGTGGTGAAGGTGCTTCCAAAAGGCTCTCAGGCAGGGACTTCCAGAATTTTGACACAGCAATGGTGAAGGAACACTTGATATATGTCCAATTCAGGATGATGTGGGGTTTATAGACTCATAGACTCATAGGCGTTTACAGCATAGACGGAGGCCATTCGGCCCATTGTGTCTACGCCGATCAACAAAGATCTGACTACACTTAATCCCATTTTTCAGTGCTTGGCCCACAGCCCTGAAGGCTATGGCAATGCAAGTGACTTGGAAGAGTCACAGTGTGACCATACTGTGGGGGTGAGAATCACAGCCAAGGGCTCCAACTAATGCCACTCACCTTCCTCTCTTTCTTCCTTATCTCTCCTGCAAGTTTTATAGCAGGAATGTTTAGTCTGGATGTTGGCCTAACTGATAAATGCTGATTTTTCTAGTTTAAGTAATTACTCTAATTCCCCATTCTGTTCCTTATTGTGTACATTTTAGTTTGATATGTTTGACCATTTTTCCTTTCTTTGCCTCCCCCATTGTGAATTCTTTGTTTCCCAGCTTGTCCTGTTTAAACTGGTTTGGTCATTTTACCTTCTTATTTCTTGCAAGCACCTGAATCTCCTTTCCTTCCCAAACTTCCAACTGTTCTCACATTTTTTCCCTACTTCCCACCATGTTAGTTCAAATGTCCCTGACACCTTCAGTCAATTGTCCCTTGAACTTCTTTATATTATCCATCCCAATGGTCGGAATTTTCTGTGCCCGCTGGCGTCAGGCGTTCTCGGCAGCGCAAGTGAACAATATGGCGAGAAGGCCAAAAATAGGTTTCACAGCATCATGAAGCCGGTTTGCGATCGTCCGCTCAGCCCGTCGATGGTGGGCTGTGTTTCCCAACATTGGATGTCAGGAACCTCATAATACATCTGCATATCATTATAAAGTCAGCCCAGCAGACTCATCCCCCCACGCTGACGTGTTTCACAACTGCACATAAGTGACGTGCACCTGGTGAGCCGCACTTCACTTGGGACTTCGAGGTTTGTTGGTGTACCTTGCTTCAGGCAGCACTCGCAGTCATCAGCGCCAGGCTTCTCAGGCAGCACCACATCACTTTTAGGGAGGCTCATGGGCAGGTCTCTACCTACCAGAGCAGCCGTCAGGTGGGGGTGGCTTTGTATGGCTGCAGGGCTAGGGCTTGCCTGGGGAAGGGGGAGTAGTGGCCTCAGGCAATGGAAGAGGCTGCAGGACGAGGGCTGTACTGGGGAAGGAGGGTATCCCAGGGTTTGTGTGGGGGCACATGTTGATCTGTGCAAGTGGCCTCAAAATGGTGAGGGCTGAGGAGGCAGTCTCCAGAGCAGATGAGGCCAGATGGAGATGTGAGGGTGTGTGTGTGAGAATGGATGGTGTCTCTTGAGCTGGCAGTGAGTGAGATGCCAGTGAGTGTGTGATGGGCTTGAGTGTGTGAGTTTAGAGTGATGAGATGGTTGCCATACCCTGGCTGCACAGATGAGATCATCCATCCTCTATCTGCATTGTGTGGTCAACCTCTTCTGTGCAACATGGGCATTGATCACCACTGCTATCGCCTACCAAGCTGGAGTGGTAATGTTGCTGCCCTCCTGTAGCAAGAGAATGGGTAGAGGAAATCATGGTGGGCCTTCACAGCTTCCAAAAGGCACTCGAGGGACCCATCACCAAACCTGGGGTGTGCAGACTTCTTGCCTTTTGGGGCCATGTCTTATTTTCAACAGTCCTGGGCTGGAAGTACTGAGAGGTGTGCGTGCGACTGTACTTTAAATGTGGCACCTGGCATGATGAAGCAGTGAGGTGATGGCATGGTGGGCAAATCAGAGCCCACCCACTAACGAAACAGCGTGTCTCCTGGAAATGCATAATTAACGCAGCGGGTTTGGGACGATACGGTGTGAGAAGCCGCCATTGCGGCCGGTGGGTAAATATCATTTTACCCACCCGCCACTGCTCTTGGTGCAAGTCTGGGACGATTCCGCCCAATGTCTTTCTCAGGGACCTTATTCTCTAACTCAATCCTCTTTGAGTGATAATATTTCCCTGACTTCCCTTCTTACCCTCTAAGTCTTTCATTTCTCCATTGTTCCTCCCCCGCAGGATTTGAACCCTTCACCAGAGGCACCAATTATCTGGATTAATTTTTTCCATTCCCTTCAGAACCCTGAACACTTCAACAATAACAACAATTTATTTTCATATAGCACCTTTAATGTAATAACATGTGACAAGGCACTTCACAGGAACATTATAAAATAAAGCATGACACTGAGTCACATAAGGAGACATTAGGTCTGATGACCATAAACTTGGTCAAAGTAGTTGGTTTTAAGGAGTGTCTTAAAGGAGGAAAGTGAGGTAGGGAGATGGAGAAGTGTATGGAGGGAGTCCCAGTGTTCAGGGCCTAGGCACAGGTATCTTGGATGACTGCAGGGCTGGAGGAGATTACAGAGATAGGGAGGGGCAAGGCCATGGAGGAATTTGAAAACAGGGATGAGAATTTTAAAATCAAAACGTTGCTTGACCGGGAGCCAATGTAGGTCAGCGAGCACAGGGCTGAGAGGTGAAAAAGACATGGTGTGAGTTAAGACGTGGGCAAAGGTTTGGAAAACCTCATGTTTATAGAAGGCTGAGTGTGGGAGACCAGCCAGGAGTGTATTGGAATAGTCAAGTCTATAGATAACAAAGGTATGCATGAGGGTTTCAATAGCAAATAAGCTGCAACAGGGACGAGGTTGGGCGATGTTACGGAGGTGAAAATAGGTGGTCTAAGTGATGGTGCAAATATGAGGTCGGAAGCTCATCTTGGGGTCAAATATGACACTAAGGTTATAAATGGACAGGCATAATTTCAGACTGTTGCCAGGGAAAGGGATGGAGTCAGTAGCTAGGGAACAGAGTTTGGAGCGGGAAGAAGAAATTATCACTTCTGTCTTCTCCGGCTGCAATTTCATACTGGCTGGCCAATTAACAACCAGCCAACGTGAAACACGCGCTGAGGTGCCTCAGCGCTGCCGGGGTGGGGGCAGGAGAAGCGCGAGCGCTGAAGTTTGCACATGCCCGGGGGTGTGCTCACTGAAAGCTTCCTGAAGGCACAGAGCTGCTTCAGGGAGCTGAAGATCTTTAAAAACAAAATTAAAGATGTTAAAAATCTGGAAAAAATGTCCGCACAGCAGACTCACGCACCTTTACATGGTGATTATTAAAATCCTACCTAAACATCTTTTTTAAAATTTAATTATGGAAACCGCATCTTCCCCATGGATGAGGTTTCGCAAAAAATGCAAAGGCCGCCTGGCCTATTCACCTGTTAATAAACCTCCTAATTGTCGACGGCCACGCTGCCAATTCTTACGCGCGCCCACCAACTGAAATATCGCGCAAGTGCGGGATGACGTCAGGACGCTCGTCCAATGTCATCCCGCGTTATTTCATGTTTAGGCATGTTGGCCGGCGCCCTTGTGCTGAGCTGAAAAGCCTGCCCATTGTCTTCCTCAAGAGCTGAAGGGGGTGTTGCTCTTCCCGTTCCCTCCTCTGAGCCTCCATGTCCCAGTGCCCCAACCAACATTACTCCATGAATCAACTCCACCATGATAATGAACTGGTCATTCATCACAGTGCATCTAAAAGTATGGCATGGTGATGTAGCCTTTAGGTTACTGGACTAATAAGCCAAAGAATGAGAGTTCAACTCTTGAGCAACAATGGATAGGTAATAAATGCTTGCCTTGCTAGTGATGCCCACACCCTGAGAATTAATTAATTAATTGCATAAAGCACTGTGAGATGTTTTGCAGATATGGTAGATCATTCTACAACTCATTCTATATTTCTCTGATGAGTCTCCTCTGAGCCATCGTGAGCTGGGTGTTCCTTGGATTTGGATCTGCAGCCTGGCTGGTTATTAAGTGACTGCTGCACCTATGTTAATCAGCAGGTGATTAGGGGATGATTAGAGAAACAGTGAGCCACGGTCTATTGCTAAACAGTTTCCTAATATGGTTGTGATGATGTCATTCATCATGGTAATTGTGTGGCATGCTTCACTTCCTCTTGAGTTCACATCAAACTAATCTTAAATGGTTTCTTTACCACAAGGGATCTAAATTCCTCAGAATAGACTAAATTAAACAGCTACTAGGGAACACAATTGGTTGCACTGGTGTAATGTTCTGTGGCTGGTTTGAGAGCTGAAGTTGTGTTGAGCAAACTGGTGTATAGTATTTGCTCAGTGTTTTCTTCCAGGGAAAGTAGAGATCATCAATATCCAAATACCACATTATGTTTTAACATTAAGCAGCTAACAGAACACATGGTCTCTTTAATTCCAAAAACATTAAAAACACAACCTTTCAAACCTTATTTTGCATTGGTTGTGGTCATTGAAATTTATAGTTGTAAGGGGGGCCATTTGGCCCGTTGAATCTCTGCCATCTTTTTTACTGGAACAATTGAAAATTAATTTCACTGCCATTTATGTGCCATCTTGGCTCAGGGGTGACATTCTTACTTTTAATAGATTCAAGGCCCAATCTAAGACTTGAGTGCCTGACACGACAGTTTAGTACTGAGGAAGTGTGTTGGTAAAGACAGAACTTGAATCTGAATCTTTATACACTTTTACATTTATTTACAGAGTTACACATTATAAGCATGCTCCTCCTAACCCAACAACCACAGTTTTGATCTGTTGCTAGTTATAGGGAATCAAGTGAATCCCAGTTAATGCCCAATACCTGCATACAACTAAAAACAATAAATACACAATTTACACTCCTGATCTGGAGCGACCAGTTGCCCTCCACCAGATCTTGATAGAGTCGTCCTCTTTCTCTGAGATATTTTTGTTCCCCCCATCCATAAATTAATTGTTTCTTTCTCAATTAGAATATGTAAATTAAGCAAAAATATTGTTTCTCGTCCACACACCAGGGTCATGATGGGGCAGGAACTTTGGCAACTGCTGTGACTCTTCCAAATCTCACATCATTCTGATTTGGGCATATATCAAATGTTCCTTCACCATTGTGTCAAAATTCTGAAGTCCCTACCTGAGAGCCTTGTGGAAGCATCTTCACCACACCGACTGCAGCAGGTCAAGTGGAAGATTTTCCACCATCTTCTGGGCAATAAATGCTGACCAGCTCCTACGCCCACTGGGGTTTGGGTAGGAGGCTAAAACTAAAATCTCCAAGGCCTGGCACTACAGAGGACTATGTGGCTTCCTGCATTGAACTCCAACACCATACTTGGACACACAAGTAAAGAATGGCTGTAATGTACAACAGGGCCATTGGCAACTGGACCCAGTGCAAACTGAAGCCATCAGGACAGCAGAGAAGATGAATAAATGTGCATTGCTGGAGGTGTCATCCTTTGGTATGATGCTAAACCAGAGCCCGTCTGCCTCCTCAGGTAGAAGATGAAAATAAAACAATTCAAAGAAGAGCAGGAAGTCCTTGGTCCTGGTGAACGTGTGAGTCCTTACCAAGCTGAGACACTCAAGCTAAATGTTCTCCTTTATCTATAATCTCCAGTCTAGCATGAAGGACAGAGGAGTGTCAATGGATGTTATCTGTATAAACTTCTTGAAGGCATTTGATAAAGTTGTGCACAAGAGATTATTACCAAAATGAGAATGCATACAGTTAGAGGTAACCTTGTGACTTGGATCAGTAATTGTTTGGGAGATAGGAGTCAGAGAGTAAGGTTGGCGTAATTGGTGTACTGTCACTGGGGAAGGCAATGATCTGTGCTGGCAGCCTCAACTGTTCACAATATTTATTCATGACTTGGATGAAGGAATAGAGAGCTGCATATCAAAGTTTGCAAACAACACCAACTTAGAAGGTGCAGTAAGTTGTGCAGAAGAAAACATGGGCCTGAGTTTCACGCTTGGCCTGCGCGCTAAGTTGGCGGGAGAGGAAGTGGATGTGGAATCTGCTCCCTGTTGCAGTCGTGTTGCAAATGCGATTTCATGCTGGATGGCCAATTAAAGTCCGCCCAGCGTGAAACATGCCCTCTTAATGTTTGGGAAGACCCGGGCGGGGACGGAAGCCTGTCGGGCGCCAGGTCTAATGGCGACCCAGCGGGCACTTTAAAACCAGCAGCCGCAGCTCCCTGAAGGCTGCCAGGGGAGAATCTTTGGAGTCTGTCCAGGAGACCATTTCACTTGAACAATGACCTCACCAGTGGCTGGAAACATCAGGTGGGAGGGCAGGTCGAGTGGGCACCCTGCCCCCCGTTTCTCGGACGAGTGCCTTGTGGTCCTTGTGGAGGAGGACGGTGCCAGGTGGAACACTCTTGTACCCAGGGATGACAGGAGGAGACCACTGCGCCTGACCAAAAATGCTTGGGAGGAGGTGGCAGCTGAGGTCAGCAGCTACAACGTTGTGCGGTGCACATGGGTGCAGTGCCGTAAAAGGTTCAACGACCTACTGTGCTTGGCAAGGGCAAGTACCAAGATGGCATGGATCAGTGTGGAGAAGTGTTAAGGGCTGGCCATCCCCCTGTCGAGCTCAGGGGTGTTAGAGCCTGAGTGCCAACTGTCACTGACACCGGAACCAGCCAAGGGAGGTGAGCCCTGGCTGCTTAGTCTGAGTGCCTTGCGGGTCGAGGACCATGACTCAGATGTGCCCTGTAAAATGTCCCAGGTTGAGGGGTGCAGGAGGTGGTGTGCCAGGCTGCATTGGTGCCATATGTAGAGAGTGGACAAATCAATGCTCCTCTGTCATTTCAGGAGAAGAGAAGCCATAACACCAATGAAGGAACTAAGACAGGCAGAGGCCCCCCCAAACCTGCTCATTCTGATGTGGTATGTGATGGATGCCTTGGAGCTGGAGAGCTGCCACCCACCTCGGTCAGCTGGTCATGGAGAGGCGGGCTCTCTGACGAAGGTAAGAGTGCAGTGCACAGAGGTGAGAGTGTCAGATTGTGCAAACATTCTTGTGTAGTCTCTTCATTAATGGGAGCCTCAAACCTGGAGTCCCCATTGATCATTGAAAGGCGATGGCACCATGATGCAGATCTCCATTGTCTCACCAGGATGCCTGGCATGCACAGTGACAGTGTGATGTCTCAAACTAATGGCATGTCGTTGTTCTCCCCTAGAATTGCCAGCTCACCCTCGAACGCTGGACTCTGAAGAGCCACCTTGATGCCAGAGGACCACAGGGCTTTAGATGCATCTGCATCACACCCCCTTTCTGAACCAGGCACCAGTGCAGATACCAGCACCTTGGTGGGCATTAGATCATCAGCTAGAATGTCAGTGTATATCAGTGAGGGCACTTCACACTCACTTGAGGAGCAGGCGGAGGCAGAGAATGCCCAGGGCGCTGGCAGCTGGAGGACTGCTGGAGACCCGGGCGATGCTGAGTCGAAGACAGATGAAGAGACTCTGGAGTCGTGCATTAGGTGGCAGGTGCTGGATGTCTAGTGTGATGTGCAGGAGGATCTGGCGGAGATCCATGAGGGAATGCGAGCCATGGCCTCTGTTGTGGAGGAGTCCATGCAGAGTGTCAGCATTGCGTTGACCCTCATTGCTGAGCACACTGCCTTCTCCATTGAGAGAATGGCGACTCTCATGCAGAGGCAGCTCTAGGGACATAATCAGGGGTTCCTGGAGATTCGATCAGACCTGCAAGTCCTCACACAGGCAATGACTGAAGCTCAGAACAGAGATGAATCTGTCAAGTTCAAATAAGGAACCAGCAGCAAACTATCTCCTAAACTCCTCACCACTCACAATGGCAGTGCTGCTGACCCTTTTTATCCCGCCCTTGGATGAGGCTTCATTCAAAGTGGGCTGCCCACCTGCCCGTTTTGCCCATGTGATGAGCACGGAATCGCCCGGGCAATGTAACATAATATCGGGCTCAATTGCCCTTTTAATGGCCTTAAGTGGCCCTTTAATTGTTGGCGGGCATGGCTCCGATACCTACACGCGCCCGCTGACCTACAGATTGCTCGTGTGTGGGATGACGTCGGGATGCTCGGCCGATGTCATCTCGGGCTATTTCACATCCGTTTAGGCCAGGCACACGCCCACCTGCAAGACGTAAAACTCTGGCCATGCAGCTACAAAGGGACATAGACTGAGTGAGTTGGCAAAATAATAACAGGTAGAGATTAATGGAGGGATGTGCATGGTCATCCATTTTGGATCCAAGAAAGAAAAGTTGGAACAATTTCTTAATGGTGAGAGACAAGGAGCTGTGAAGAGAGAAGAGATTTGGACATCCAGGTATTAAAAGCCGTAATAACTAATGCACAAGTACAAAAAGTAATTAAGAAACTTAATTGAATGTTCGCCTTTATCTCAAGGGGTTTGGAAGAGGAAAGTGAAGAGCTCTTCAAGCTTTAGTTTTACAGAGCCTCATTGTCTCTATCTGGAATACTGTGTTCTGTTCAGGGCACAACACTTTTTTCTTTATTCATTCACAGGATGTGGGCTTCGCTGGCTAGGCCAGCGTTTATGGGACATCCCTAATTGCCCTTGAGAAGGTGATGGTGAGCTGTCTCCTTGAACTGCTGCAGTCTGTGTGGTGTAGATACACCCACACTGCTGTTAGGGATGGAGTTCCAGGATTTGGACCTCAGGAAAAATGTATTGGCTTTGGAGTGAATACAGTGCAAATTCACCAGAATGATAGCACGGTTTAAGGAGTTAAATAATGAGGGCAATTTGCATAAAATTGATTGTATTCCCTTGGGTTTAGGAGTTTAGATATAATCTAATTGAGGTGTTTAAAATGTTACAGATTTGATAGGGAATAGTTCCTCAGTATCTATCCTACGATGGGAAGGTCCAGAACATGAGGACACAATCTCAAAATTAGAGCTGAGTCACTTAGGAGTGAAATCAGGGAAACCTTTTACACACAATTGGCAATAGAAATCTGGAACTCACTCACCTAAAAGTCAGTAGATGCTGGGAGCCCACTGATATTTTCAAAGCTGATGTCAATTGACTTTTGTTGGGTAAAGGATATGGAACAAAAGTGGGTAAATAGAGTTGAGGTTCCAATCAGCCATGATCTAATTGAATGGTTCGAGGACCTGAATGGAATGACCTGGTCCTGTTCTTATGTTTGTACTGAGTTACATGATAGTACCTCTAAGAATAAGGACGTCATTCTTTACGCTATGTTAGGTTATCTGCCTTCTTTAAAATAACCCTCTCCAGTTGTTCTATCCTGGTCTTACCCTCTCCTCTCATCCTGGTTTTGCATGGAATGGTCTCTACACCTATGCTGTCATCTCCTTCATTATTTTAAAGTCTTGAATTGTGACTTGTCCTCCAGCATTTCCAATGAGAATGGCCAATGTCTTTTCCTGGCTAACATTCACCATATAGCATAGACAGTGCCCTCCGTATCTTAGAGAACTTCCTTTGATGGCTCAGCTGGTGAAGGCAGTGTATAACTTGGCTACTCAAAGCACACCAAGTGCCAGGTTTGGCTGTGCTGGGCTAGCCAATGTCAACCCAGGCCTCATAAATGCCACTACAATTGGACCCAACACCTCTGGGTCAGGGTCTGGTGAACTCAGCAAAGGCTCCTGTTCCTGATTACTATCCATTGCTCCCTGCATATTTTTGGGTGTTGGGTTAGGCTAACATCATTATTCAGTGTGATTCCATCCATGGTGGAATAGCCTGCCAATACTTGCTGTCTTGGCTCACTTGGGCAAGGTACCAGGCATCTTCTGGTACCTGTAGATCTCCATTCCAGCAGGATCCAGGACCTTGCCTCATTTGTGTTACATTACAGACCGCTGGATTAACATGTGACATTGATACACTGCCTCGACCTCTCTCTTTCCTCTCCCCCGTCTCCCTCCCTCCGCCCCTCTCTCTACCTCTCCTTCCTTTGGCCTCTCTTTCCCGGGCTCTCCCTAATTCCCTCCTTGCCTTGACCTTCCCTCCATCACCATCTTTCTCCGCATCTCCCTCCCTCAGCCTCTCTCTCCCTCAGCCTCCTTCCCTCAGCCTCTGTTTCCCTCTGCCACTCCCTCCCTCCCACCCAGCAGCTCTCCCTTACTATATCAATAAGAAATTAAACTTCTATTAACTTTAGACAATTCTTTGTGTCTCATTTGCTGACAGTAAACATTCTGCTGGTTTTGCTTCCATTCACTGCTTGATTCCAGCGTGTCTATAATTGGCCCTTTGTCGAACTGGTCAATAAACTGTGTCAAAGTAAATAAAGGCCAGACTGGTTTGGTCTAACAGCAGTTCTCAAGGGCATGTTGCTATGTCTCAACTAACAGAACAGACTGATCAGAGCGAGTGTAAATATCGCAATTGCTGCAGTTCCTCCCAGCTCATGGAAACATTTTTTTATATATAATTTTTAAAAGTCCCTTTCAATTAACAAGCATCTGCTAACAGTGAAGTGAGAGGTTGGCTCCATTTAGGATCTGTGTTCAGTTCCAAAAAAGAAAAAAAATTCCAGCACAGAAAGGATCCGGCTCAAACTGAGGGGGTATTTAACTCCTCACTGTTTGTAAAATCGCTTAATTGCAACGTATTTGAGCTCTGACAGTATGGGTGTGAGTGGTTCCCTCGTGTGTGGTCACTCATCATTTGTCACTAATTGGCACAAAGGGGTTGAAATCACAGGGCATGAAATTTGCTAACTGATTCATGTGAAATTCCTTTCAGATTGCATAAATAAATTGATTTCCTGGTGACTATCTTATATGAATAAGCTCCAGTTTTAAGTCTTCTCCATAGGTGGAAACATTCTCTCTCTGTCTACCCTATGAAAACATAAAGATCTCTTATGAGGTCACCCTTCAGCCTTCTCTTTTCAAGAGGACAGAGGCCCAACCTGTTCATCCTTTCCTGATAACAGTTCTGGCGAGTATGGAGAGTTCAGGATGGGGTGCAAGGAGATAAAGGATGCATTTGTTGATGCCATAGCTGTAGGCACTGGGACTGTAGCATCTCACAAAGGTAACCACTCCCCTCCCTGTGAACCCCACCACCAAAAGGAGCAAAAAGGATGCAGTTGTGAGAACACCATCACCTCCAAGTTCCCCTCCAAGTCACACACTTTCTCAAGTTGGACATATATCACAGCTCCTTCATCATCGCTTGGTCAATATCCTGCAAATCTCTAGCTAACATCATTGAGGGAGCATCATCACCACAAGTGCCACAGCAATTCAAGTCAAAATCACATCTCCAACTTCTCAGGGCAAGTGGGATAGTAATAAGTACTGGCCTTGCTTGCAATGGCTACGTACTGAGAATAAATGAAAAAATCTGACCTCATGACCCATGAGCGACAAGGAACATTTAACTCTGAGCTAATCACAAGGTTGAAAAAACACTGCGCAGCTGAAGATGACCTAAAGCCTCATCTTCTCATAAACCACTTTCTTCTGAAGATTTTCTGCTTCTGCTTTAGTTGTGTCAGCACCACAGGCTAATATCTGTATTCTGCCAACATTGACATGGGTAGCGCTAGCTAAACCAAGCATGGCCTGCTGAGATGGTAGTCCTAATACTGAAAACCTTTAAATGGAAATGATCTAAAGATGGGTCTTGAAGATTTCTTGGAAGTAAATTGTCCTTGTAGTTTGTGCAGATAGTTACCTCATGTTTTGTCATTGCCAAAGGGCACCAGGTACTTGTTTCTGTCAATTTCCATCAGTCCAGTCCACATTTTGGAGAACATGATCTGTCTGTTCCACTGCCTCCATTGCTGATTCCCAATTCAAATCTTTCATCAAGGATATGACACTGGCCTATTCTCCATACTGATTTGTGCAGAATCGGGCAGCATATCTTTGGATTGCTTCAATCTTGTTTATATCTTTCACCATATAAGGATCCCACACACAATTTGCATACTCCAGGATCGAATGAATGAATGTTTGGTAAGCTATGGGCAGAATCATCCCAGATTTACACAAAGTGTGGTAGCCGGCAGGAAAAGAGATGTTTTACCTGTCGGCCGCGATGGCGTGTTTTTGTGCCATATTGCTCCATTCCCGGCACGTCCCACCTCATTAATAATGCATTCCCGGGAAACACACCGAATCGCTGCCAGGGCAGCCTCTGATTCGCCCACCCTGCCGTCACCTCAGGCCTTCGGTAATCCAGGCGCCATTTTTAAAGGGCACCCCCGCACAGGGCTAGCTCTCTGTAAGGCATTGGAAGCTGCTGCAAAGTCATGGCTGCCAAAGGAAGGAAACATGCTGGCCCCAAATTTACCGACGACCCCTCGGGCTTCTACTGAATGCAATGGAGGCCTGCTGTGAAGTCCCCTACCCCAGCTCTGGACGAAGATCAGCAAGCAAGGTCACCAATCCAGCATGTGAGGCGGTGGCAGTGGTGGTCAGTGCCAATGCCCTGCAAATGAGGACAACCAACCAGTGCCAAAAGAGGATGAATGATCTCCTCTGTTCTGCCAGGGTAAGTCACTCTTCTCATTACTCTCAACTCACACACTCACAAACCCATCACACATCCACAGAGCCGCCACTCACAGCCAGTTCAAGGGCCACCTCCATTCACTCACACACACCATCATCTGCTCTGCGGATTGTGAGCTCATCCTGTCCATGGCACCACTCACCACCCACACATGCCAGGCATCCTTCTCATCTGGCCTGGCAGCCATCCTGCTTTCACTCTCTTCATCTCTATTCATGCAAGGCAAGCTGGCACACAACAAAAGGGAGAGGTCACAGACTGATGGAGGAATGCCTGACATCAAAGTCCTCACAGACTTTGAAAATAGAGTCACCCAGCTGGCCAGCGATGATCTGGACCGTTCCTGCGCTGACGGTAGGGTCAGCAGTGCTCAGCCAAGTGAGGATCCAGCAATGCAACATGCATCAGACAACCATGCTGTGAGTCAGTTCCCCTGGTGCACAATCCCCTGCTATGCACAAATTATCTCTCCTTGCTTTCGCAGGCATATCTGGAAAGCAGCCACGAGGGTCCATGAGCCAGGTCATCAACTCAAGCCCCGAAGACACCTCGGAAGAAGAATCTGCTGACAACCTCATTGAAGACCCACCACTTACCAACACTGTCCACCAGTGCAGAGACACACACCTCAGTGGGCTCTTGTTCTAGATTGGCCATGGGGTTCACAATCTGGTGAGCACATCACACTGTCTGGTCCACAGCAGATGACAGCAGGTACATCCCAGGTTTCCAGCACTCGGAGGACTGCTGGAGGTCAGGAATCTGCTGAGTTTGAGTCAGATGAGGAGTCTCTGGACTCGGTCATACCTCAGATGCTGGAGACAAACTCAGGAACATCAGGAATGGATTTCCGCTGCACTCCTCAGATTTCAAGGCATGATGGAGGAGTCTGTCTGCCTTCAGTCTGAGGTGATAGCGCCGGCATGGCAATACACGATGATTCGCGATGCCCTCTGGGGACTGCATTGCAGTCTCCACCAACCTGTTTAGGCACCGGAACCTTATTTTCAAAATGCCTATCGTCTGTTCCACCAAAGTCTGGGTCACGGCATGAGCCTCATTGTACCGTCGCTCTGCTGCAGCCTGAGGCCACTGCTTGGGTGCCATCAGCCACGTCCTCTGTGGGTAGCCCTTGTCCCCGAGGATCCAACACTGCAGCCTCTCTGAACCCTGGAAGATGTCAGGGACCTGAGACCTGCTAAGGATGTAGGACTTGAGGATGGTTCCTGGGAATCGTGCACAGACCTGTAGGATGTGTTTGTGGTGATTGCACGCCAGCTGAACATTCAGCAAGTGTAGCCCTTGCAGATGATGTAGTTGACTGCTTGTTGCCATGGAGATCTAAGCACCATATGAGTGCAGTCGATGGCATCCTGCACCTGTGGAAAATCAGAGACCTGTGCAAATCCCAATGCTGTTGCTTCCTGGCTTGCCTGATCCCAGTCGAAATGCATAAAGTTCTGTGCCTTTGCGAAGATGGCATTCGTGACCTCCAGATACACTTATGTGTGGAGGCTTGCAGATCCCGCACAGGTTACCTATGAAGCCCTGGAAGGAGACACTGGTGTAAAAATTGAGCGCCGTGGTCACCTGCATGGCCACTGGCAGTGGATGCCCTCCATGTTGCCATGGCACCAAATCGTGCAACAGATGGCATGTGGGACCGACCAATTCCCTAGGCATGTGCAATCTTCAGGGACACTGGTTCTTGGTCACCTGCAGGGGTGACAGGCTCCATCTATCGACCCAGGGTCTAGCAAGGCACCTACAAGCGATGGCTCACCATGGATCTTCAGCTGCGTGAGCAGCAGGCTCTGCTGTCCCTTCATCTTGAGGGAGTGCTGCTACCTTTTCTGAGCCAGGTGTATCTGTGCCGCTCTTTCTTCTTCTCCTCTGGTCTCCGTAAACCATGATGCACACCACCAGATCATCAGGCTCCATGATCTTGATGTTATCCCCCTGCTGGATCAAAGAGATAGATGCTTAAGTTAGCATGGGTGTACTAAGAACCTCTCTTGGTTAAGCCTGAAGGCCCCTTCATGCATGCAGGAGAGTGCTGGCCACCACTGTAGCTCTGATCTCATTCGCCAGCTCTTTTGTTGTTGGAGAGACCACGTTCTCTGTTCAGCTCTGTAGAGATACAGATTTGTGGGTCAAAAACCTCTAACAAGCTAAAGTTGAGTTTCTGAATTGGAAATGGAGAGCAAGCACTGATAAAGCTTTCATCTGAGAGAGGATGGGAGCCATAGAGTGAGAGATATCATTTGAAGAACGAAGGGGAAGATAGAAGAAATGGATAGAAGACATGCAGAGGTTTACACACATGATTAGAGCGCGGAATTGTTTTACTACAAATAGCTATTGGGATAGGGACTGGAACATCACTTAATGAGAATTGGGTGAGGATTTGAAAAGCAGTAATATAGAAAATATAGGGAAGTACAGGGAATGTGATTGGATTGGACTGCTCTTGTTAAAGGGCTAGCACCAGTACAAGAACAATGGGCCAATCTTTTAGTTCACTGAGAATCAATTTTTAAAAAAAATTACACCAAAAATCTCTAGAGTATCACAGGCTTCAGTTATATCCTTGTCGGGACAATGAGGACAAAGGGCAAAAAGTTTTGAGGAGCTAAGTGATCTCCTCTTCTCCATGTCTCTTCAAACACCTGATGTTGGTCGCAGTGAAAGCTCAAGATTGCAAATCTCCTGTTAAATATATGGTCCCCACAATATGAGATTATTGCCCTTTAACTTCATTGTCCCGACAAGGATATAACTGAAGCCTGTGATATTCTAGGGATCTTTGGTGTAATTTTTAAAAAAATTGATTCTCAGTGAACTAAAAGATTGGCCCATTTTTCTTCTGTCCACAATGTTTTGTACTTAGCAAACAGAGGAATTTTAACCCTGGGAATATGAACATCTTTTGTCGGCCTCAAACACTCCCAAGGATTGTACAGCAGGGATTAGGTGCAGATAAAACTCCCTCTACACAGTCCCCGTCAAACACTCCCAGGCGTAGGTAGAGCATGGGTTAGAATGATACAAAGTGAAGCTTCCTCTACACGATCCCCATTAAACACCCCCTGGGCAGGTATAGCATGGGTTAGATACATCCTTAACTTCTCTCTACACTGTCCCATCAAACATCCCAGGGCAAGTGAAGCAGGGGTCAGATACAGAATAAAGCTTCCTCTATAAAGCCCTGTTTCAGTCTGGTGGCAGGGGCAGAAATCCGTGCTGCGGCCAATGATAGTCTTCCTCCTGACCAGTACCAAGCAGAAATGGAGCTGATCTATTCAATTCAATGCCACCGACTGCAAGGTAATTATCACAAGCCCACACAGCCCCAGGGTATACATTTTGATTCAAATTACACGAGTGTTGTCCCATTGAAATCAAAGCTCCATCAGTGGAACTGTAATTGTATTCTCACTATAAATGATTGCAAATTCTAATTCCTGTCACTGGTCTGAAGGACATTCATGCATGGCATGAATTATTTACAGCTTCTTCCAATGGTGTGATCTGTGTGTGAAGTTGTCTTCGCATCCAAATCGTCGCCTTTTTGTCAGATTGTTGTGAAATATTTCTGAATTGTTGAAAATCAGTGGGCGAGAGCAATGAACGGAGGCAGCATCAAACTCATTGCTCTGCCCCCACCCCCACCAACGTAACCTTTCTTTCTGCCCCCGCAGCCACTAATCCACTCTCGCCCAGCCCCTCTGACTGTAACATTCTCTCGCTCTGCCCCCACTCATTGCAACCAGCTCTTGCCCTGCCCCAAATATAACCTGTTCTTGTCCTGCCATACACTTAAACTTGTTCTTGCTCTGCCCCCCACTCCAACCACCATAAAATCTTCAGCAGGTCTGACAGCATCTGCGGAGAGGAATACAGTTGACGTTTCAAGTCCGTATGACCCTTCACATTTATACAGGGTCATACGGACTCGAAACGTCAACTGTATTCCTCTCCGCAGATGCTGTCAGATCTGCTGAGCTTTTACAGGTATTTTTGTTTTTGTTCTAGATTTCCAGCATCCGCAGCATTTTGCTTTTACCATAAAATCCTACTGCTTTGTCACTCTTCAGTAAACTGCGTTACATCTCTGACCTTCACCATAACCCTTTGTCACCCTGCCCCCATTATAGTATTCTCTCACCCTTACCCCATTATAACACATTCTCACCCTGCCCCCCCATTATAACACACTCATACCCTTCCCCCCATTGTAACACACTCTTACACTGCCCCCATTATAACACATTCTTACCCTGTCCCCCACCGTAACACACTCTCGCCCTGCCCCATTATAACACACTTTCACCGTGCCCCGCCATTATAACACACTCTCACCCTGCCCCCATTATAACACACTCTCACCCAGCCCCATTATAACACACTTTCACCATGCCCCCCCATTTTAACACATTCTCAGTAAGCCCCATTATAACACGCTCTCACCCTGCCCCCATTATAACACACTCTCGCCCTGCCCCATTATAACACACTCTCACCCTGCCCCCATTATAACACACTCTTACCCTGCCCCATTATAACACACTCTCACCCTGCCCCCCATTATAACACACTCTCACCCTGCCCCATTATAACACACTCTCAGCCTGCCCCCCATTATAACAAACTCTCACCCTGCCCCATTATAACACACTCACACCCTGCCCCCATTATAACACACTATTACCCTGCCACCCATTATAACACACTCTCACCCTGCCCCCCATTATAACACACTCTCACCCTGCCCCCCATTATAACACACTCTCACCCTGCCCCCATTATAACACACTGTCACCCTGCCCCATTATAACACACTCTCACCCTGCCCCCCATTATAACACACTCTCACCCTGCCCGATTATAACACACTCTCACCCTGCCCCCATTATAACACACTATCACCCTGCCCCCCGTTATAACACACTCTCACCCTGCCCCATTATAACACACTCACACCCTGCCCCCCAATATAACACACTATTACCCTGCCCCCCATTATAACAAACTATTACCCTGCCCCCCATTATAACACACTCTCACCCTGCCCCATTATAACACACTCTCACCCTGCCCACATTATAACACACTATCACCCTGCCCCATTATAACACACTCTCACCCTGCCCCATTATAACACACTCACACCCTGCCCCCCATTATAACACACTCTCACCCTGCCCCCCATTATAACATACTCTCACCCTGCCCCCCATTATAACACAATCTCACGCTGCCCCCCATTATAACACACTCTCACCCTGCCCCCCATTATTACACACTCTCACCATGCCCCCCATTATAACACACTCTCACCCTGCCCCCATTATAACACAATCTCATCCTGCCACATTATAACACACTCTCACCCTGCCCCCCATTATAACACACTCTCACCCTGCCCCCATTATAACACACTCTTGCCCTGCCCCATTATAACACACTCTCACCCTGCCCCATTATAACACACTCTCACCCTGCCACATTATAACACACTCTCACACTGCCCCCCATTATAACACACTCTCACCCTGCCCCCATTATAACACAGTCTTGCCCTGCCCCATTATAACACACTCTCACCCTGCCCCCATTATAACACACTCTAACCCTGCCCCATTATAACACACTCTCACTGTGCCCCCATTATAACACACACATACCCTGCCCCCACCGTAACACACTCTCACCCTGCCCCATTATAACACACTCTCACCCTGCCCCATTATAACACACTCTCACCCTGTCCCCACTGTAACACACACTCACCCTGCCCCATTATAACACACTCTCACCCTGCCCCCATTATAACACACTCACACCCTGCCCCATTATAACACACTCTCACCCTGCCCCATTATAACACACTCTCACCCTGCCCCATTATAACACACTCACACCCTGCCCCCCATTATAACACACTCTCACCCTGCCCCCATTATAACACACTCTTACCCTGCCCCATTATAACACACTCTCACCCTGCCCCATTATAACACACTCTCACCCTGCCCCATTATAACACCCTCTCACCCTGTCCCCACCGTAACACACTCTCACCCTGCCCCATTATAACACACTCTCACCCTGTCCCCATTATAACACACTCACACACTGCCCCATTATAACACTCTCTCACCCTACCCCATTATAACACACTCTCACCCTGCCCCATTATAACACACACTCACCCTGCCCCATTATAACACACTCACACCCTGCCCCCCATTATAACACACTCTCACCCTGCCCCGATTATAACACACTCTCACCCTGCCCCATTATAACACACTCTTACCCTGCCCCATTATAACACACTCTCACCCTGCCCCCCATTATAACACACTCTCACCCTGCCCCCATTATGACACACTCTCACCCTGCCCCATTATAAAACACTCACACCCTGCCCCCCATTATAACACACTCTCACCCTGCCCCCATTATAACACACTCTTACCCTGCCCCCATTATAACAGAATCTTACCCTGCCCCATTATAACACACTATCACCCTGCCCCATTATAACACATTCTTACCCTGCCCCATTATAACACACTCTCACCCTGCCCCATTATAACACACTCTTACCCTCCCCCATTATAACACACTCTCACCCTGCCCCATTACAACACACTCTTACCCTGCCCCATAATAACACACTTTCACCCTGCCCCATTATAACACACTCTCACCCTGCCCCATTATAATACCCTCTCACCCTGTCCCCACCGTAACACGCTCTTACCCTGCCCACATTATAACACACACTTACCCTGCCCCCATTATAACACACTCTCACCCTGCCCCATTATAACACACTCTCACCCTGCCCCTATTATAACACACTCTCACCCTGCCCCATTATAACACACTCTCACTCTGCACCATTATAAGACACTCTCACCCTGCCCCTATAATAACACACTCTTACCCTGCCCCATTATAACACACTCTCACCCTACCCCATTATAACACACTCTCACCCTGCCCCATTATAACACACTCTCACCCTGCCCCATTATAACACACTCTCACCCTCCCCCCATTATAACACACTCTCACCCTGCCCCATTATAACACACTCTCACTGTGCCCCCGATTATAACACCCTCTCACACTGCCCAAACCGTAACACACTCTCACCCTGCCCCCATTATAACACACTCTTACCCTGCCCCCACCGTAACACACTCTTACACTGCCCCCATTATAACACACTCTTACCCTGCCCCATTATAACACACTCTCACCCTGTCCCCACCGTAACACACTCTCACCCTGCCCCATTATAACACACTCACACCCTTCCCCCCATTATAACACACTCTCACCCTGCTCCCATTATAACACACTCTTACCCTGCCCCATTATAACACACTCTCACCCTGCCCCCCATTATAACACACTCTCACCCTGCCCCCATTATAACACACTGTCACCCTGCCCCATTATAAAACACTCACACCCTGCCGCCCATTATAACACACTCTCACCCTGCCCCCATTATAGCACACTTACCCTGCCCCCATTATAACACACTCTTAGCCTGCCCAAGTATAACACACTCTTACCCTGCCCCATTAAAACACACTCTCACCCTGCCCCATTATAACACACTCTTACCCTGCCCCATTATAACAGACTGTCACCCTGCCCCATTATAACACGCTCTTACCCTGCCCCATTATAACACACTCTCACTCTGCCCCATTATAAAACACTCTTACCCTGCCCCATTATAACACACTTTCACCCTGCCCCATTATAACACATTCTCACCCTGCTCCATTATAACACCCTCTCACCCTGTCCCCACCGTAACACACTCTTACCCTGCCCCATTATAACACACTCTTACCCTGCACCCATTATAACACACTCTTACCCTGCCCCCATTATAACACACTCTCACCCTGCCCCATTATAACACAATCTCACCCTGCCCCTATTATAACACACTCTCACCCTGCCCCATTATAACACACTCTCACCCTGCGCCATTATAACACACTCGCACCCTGCCCATATTATAACACACTATTACCCTGCCCCATTATAACACACTCTCACCCTGCCCCATTATAACACACTCTTACCCTGCCCCGTTATGACACACTCTCACCCTGCCCCCTTTATAACACACTCTCACCCTGCCCCATTATAACACACTCTCACTGTGCCCCCCATTATAACACCCTCTCACACTGCCCCCACCGTAACACACTCTTACCCTGTCCCCACCGTAACACACTCTCACCCTGCCCCCATTATAACACACTCTTACCCTGCCCCCACCGTAACACACTCTTACCCTGCCCCCATTATAACACACTCTTACCCTGCCCCATTATAACACACTCTCACCCTGCCCCCATTATAACACACTCTCACCCTGCCCCAATATAACACACTCTTACCCTGCCCCATTATAACACACTCTCACCCTGCCCCATTATAACACACTCTCACCCTGCCCCTTTATAACACACTCTCACCCTGCCCCCCATTATAACACACTCTCACACTGCCCACACCGTAACACACTCTCACCCTGCCCCCATTATAACACACTCTTACCCTGCCCCCACCGTAACACACTCTTACCCTGCCCCCATTATAACACACTCTTACCCTGCCCCATTATAACACTCTCTCACCCTGCACCCATTATAACACACTCTCACCCTGCCCCATTATAACACACTCTCACCCTGCCCCATTATAACACCCTCTCACCCTGTCCCCACCGTAACACACTCTCACCCTTCCCCATTATAACACACTCACACCCTGCCCCCCATTATAACACACTCTCACCCTGCCCCCATTATAACACACTCTTACCCTTCCCCATTATAACACACTCTCACCCTGCCCCCCATTATAACACGCTCTCACCCTGTCCCCACCGTAACACACTCTCACCCTGCCCCATTCTAACACACTCTTACCCTGCCCCCCATTATAACACACTCTCACCCTGCCCCCATTATAACACACTCTTACCCTGCCCCATTATAACACACTCTCACCCTGTCCCCACCGTAACACACTCTCACCCTGCCCCATTATAACACACTCTCACCCTGTCCCCATTATAACACACTCACACACTGCCCCATTATAACACTCTCTCACCCTACCCCATTATAACACACTCTCACCCTGCCCCATTATAACACACACTCACCCTGCCCCATTATAACACACTCACACCCTGCCCCCCATTATAACACACTCTCACCCTGCCCCCCATTATAACATACTCTCACCCTGCCCCCCATTGTAACACAATCTCACGCTGCCCCCCATTATAACACACTCTCACCCTGCCCCCCATTATAACACACTCTCACCATGCCCCCCATTATAACACACTCTCACCCTGCCCCCATTATAACACAATCTCATCCTGCCACATTATAACACACTCTCACCCTGCCCCCCATTATAACACACTCTCACCCTGCCCCCATTATAACACACTCTTGCCCTGCCCCATTATAACACACTCTCACCCTGCCCCATTATAACACACTCTCACCCTGCCACATTATAACACACTCTCACACTGCCCCCCATTATAACACACTCTCACCCTGCCCCCATTATAACACAGTCTTGCCCTGCCCCATTATAACACACTCTCACCCTGCCCCCATTATAACACACTCTAACCCTGCCCCATTATAACACACTCTCACTGTGCCCCCATTATAACACACACATACCCTGCCCCCACCGTAACACACTCTCACCCTGCCCCATTATAACACACTCTCACCCTGCCCCATTATAACACACTCTCACCCTGTCCCCACCGTAACACACACTCACCCTGCCCCATTATAACACACTCTCACCCTGCCCCCATTATAACACACTCACACCCTGCCCCATTATAACACACTCTCACCCTGCCCCATTATAACACACTCTCACCCTGCCCCATTATAACACACTCACACCCTGCCCCCCATTATAACACACTCTCACCCTGCCCCCATTATAACACACTCTTACCCTGCCCCATTATAACACACTCTCACCCTGCCCCATTATAACACACTCTCACCCTGCCCCATTATAACACCCTCTCACCCTGTCCCCACCGTAACACACTCTCACCCTGCCCCATTATAACACACTCTCACCCTGTCCCCATTATAACACACTCACACACTGCCCCATTATAACACTCTCTCACCCTACCCCATTATAACACACTCTCACCCTGCCCCATTATAACACACACTCACCCTGCCCCATTATAACACACTCACACCCTGCCCCCCATTATAACACACTCTCACCCTGCCCCGATTATAACACACTCTCACCCTGCCCCACTATAACACACTCTCACCCTGCCCCCCATTATAACACACTCTCACCCTGCCCCATTATAACACACTCTCACCCTGCCACCATTATAACACCCTCTCACCCTGCCCCATTATAACACACTCTCACCCTGCCCCCATTATAACACACTCTAACCCTGCCCCCATTATAACACACTCTTACCCTGCCCCATTATAACACACTCTCACCCTGCCCCCCATTATAACACACTCTCACCCTGCCCCCATTATGACACACTCTCACCCTGCCCGATTATAAAACACTCACACCCTGCCCCCCATTATAACACACTCTCACCCTGCCCCCATTATAACACACTCTTACCCTGCCCCCATTATAACAGAATCTTACCCTGCCCCATTATAACACACTATCACCCTGCCCCATTATAACACATTCTTACCCTGCCCCATTATAACACACTCTCACCCTGCCCCATTATAACACACTCTTACCCTCCCCCATTATAACACACTCTCACCCTGCCCCATTACAACACACTCTTACCCTGCCCCATAATAACACACTTTCACCCTGCCCCATTATAACACACTCTCACCCTGCCCCATTATAATACCCTCTCACCCTGTCCCCACCGTAACACGCTCTTACCCTGCCCACATTATAACACACACTTACCCTGCCCCCATTATAACACACTCTCACCCTGCCCCATTATAACACACTCTCACCCTGCCCCTATTATAACACACTCTCACCCTGCCCCATTATAACACACTCTCACTCTGCACCATTATAAGACACTCTCACCCTGCCCCTATAATAACACACTCTTACCCTGCCCCATTATAACACACTCTCACCCTACCCCATTATAACACACTCTCACCCTGCCCCATTATAACACACTCTCACCCTGCCCCATTATAACACACTCTCACCCTCCCCCCATTATAACACACTCTCACCCTGCCCCATTATAACACACTCTCACTGTGCCCCCGATTATAACACCCTCTCACACTGCCCAAACCGTAACACACTCTCACCCTGCCCCCATTATAACACACTCTTACCCTGCCCCCACCGTAACACACTCTTACACTGCCCCCATTATAACACACTCTTACCCTGCCCCATTATAACACACTCTCACCCTGTCCCCACCGTAACACACTCTCACCCTGCCCCATTATAACACACTCACACCCTTCCCCCCATTATAACACACTCTCACCCTGCTCCCATTATAACACACTCTTACCCTGCCCCATTATAACACACTCTCACCCTGCCCCCCATTATAACACATTCTCACCCTGCCCCCATTATAACACACTGTCACCCTGCCCCATTATAAAACACTCACACCCTGCCGCCCATCATAACACACTCTCACCCTGCCCCCATTATAGCACACTTACCCTGCCCCCATTATAACACACTCTTAGCCTGCCCAAGTATAACACACTCTTACCCTGCCCCATTAAAACACACTCTCACCCTGCCCCATTATAACACACTCTTACCCTGCCCCATTATAACAGACTGTCACCCTGCCCCATTATAACACGCTCTTACCCTGCCCCATTATAACACACTCTCACTCTGCCCCATTATAAAACACTCTTACCCTGCCCCATTATAACACACTTTCACCCTGCCCCATTATAACACATTCTCACCCTGCTCCATTATAACACCCTCTCACCCTGTCCCCACCGTAACACACTCTTACCCTGCCCCATTATAACACACTCTTACCCTGCACCCATTATAACGCACTCTTACCCTGCCCCCATTATAACACACTCTCACCCTGCCCCATTATAACACAATCTCACCCTGCCCCTATTATAACACACTCTCACCCTGCCCCATTATAACACACTCTCACCCTGCGCCATTATAACACACTCGCACCCTGCCCATATTATAACACACTATTACCCTGCCCCATTATAACACACTCTCACCCTGCCCCATTATAACACACTCTTACCCTGCCCCGTTATGACACACTCTCACCCTGCCCCCTTTATAACACACTCTCACCCTGCCCCATTATAACACACTCTCACTGTGCCCCCCATTATAACACCCTCTCACACTGCCCCCACCGTAACACACTCTTACCCTGTCCCCACCGTAACACACTCTCACCCTGCCCCCATTATAACACACTCTTACCCTGCCCCCACCGTAACACACTCTTACCCTGCCCCCATTATAACACACTCTTACCCTGCCCCATTATAACACACTCTCACCCTGCCCCCATTATAACACACTCTCACCCTGCCCCAATATAACACACTCTTACCCTGCCACATTATAACACACTCTCACCCTGCCCCATTATAACACACTCTCACCCTGCCCCTTTATAACACACTCTCACCCTGCCCCCCATTATAACACACTCTCACACTGCCCACACCGTAACACACTCTCACCCTGCCCCCATTATAACACACTTTTACCCTGCCCCCACCGTAACACACTCTTACCCTGCCCCCATTATAACACACTCTTACCCTGCCCCATTATAACACTCTCTCACCCTGCACCCATTATAACACACTCTCACCCTGCCCCATTATAACACACTCTCACCCTGCCCCATTATAACACCCTCTCACCCTGTCCCCACCGTAACACACTCTCACCCTTCCCCATTATAACACACTCACACCCTGCCCCCCATTATAACACACTCTCACCCTGCCCCCATTATAACACACTCTTACCCTTCCCCATTATAACACACTCTCACCCTGCCCCCCATTATAACACGCTCTCACCCTGTCCCCACCGTAACACACTCTCACCCTGCCCCATTCTAACACACTCTTACCCTGCCCCCCATTATAACACACTCTCACCCTGCCCCCATTATAACACACTCTTACCCTGCCCCATTATAACACACTCTCACCCTGTCCCCACCGTAACACACTCTCACCCTGCCCCATTATAACACACTCTCACCCTGTCCCCATTATAACACACTCACACACTGCCCCATTATAACACTCTCTCACCCTACCCCATTATAACACACTCTCACCCTGCCCCATTATAACACACACTCACCCTGCCCCATTATAACACACTCACACCCTGCCCCCCATTATAACACACTCTCACCCTGCCCCCCATTATAACATACTCTCACCCTGCCCCCCATTATAACACAATCTCACGCTGCCCCCCATTATAACACACTCTCACCCTGCCCCCCATTATAACACACTCTCACCATGCCCCCCATTATAACACACTCTCACCCTGCCCCCATTATAACACAATCTCATCCTGCCACATTATAACACACTCTCACCCTGCCCCCCATTATAACACACTCTCACCCTGCTCCCATTATAACACACTCTCACTGTGCCCCCGATTATAACACCCTCTCACACTGCCCAAACCGTAACACACTCTCACCCTGCCCCCATTATAACACACTCTTACCCTGCCCCCACCGTAACACACTCTTACACTGCCCCCATTATAACACACTCTTACCCTGCCCCATTATAACACACTCTCACCCTGTCCCCACCGTAACACACTCTCACCCTGCCCCATTATAACACACTCACACCCTTCCCCCCATTATAACACACTCTCACCCTGCTCCCATTATAACACACTCTTACCCTGCCCCATTATAACACACTCTCACCCTGCCCCCCATTATAACACACTCTCACCCTGCCCCCATTATAACACACTGTCACCCTGCCCCATTATAAAACACTCACACCCTGCCGCCAATTATAACACACTCTCACCCTGCCCCCATTATAGCACACTTACCCTGCCCCCATTATAACACACTCTTAGCCTGCCCAAGTATAACACACTCTTACCCTGCCCCATTAAAACACACTCTCACCCTGCCCCATTATAACACACTCTTACCCTGCCCCATTATAACAGACTGTCACCCTGCCCCATTATAACACGCTCTTACCCTGCCCCATTATAACACACTCTCACTCTGCCCCATTATAAAACACTCTTACCCTGCCCCATTATAACACACTTTCACCCTGCCCCATTATAACACATTCTCACCCTGCTCCATTATAACACCCTCTCACCCTGTCCCCACCGTAACACACTCTTACCCTGCCCCATTATAACACACTCTTACCCTGCACCCATTATAACACACTCTTACCCTGCCCCCATTATAACACACTCTCACCCTGCCCCATTATAACACAATCTCACCCTGCCCCTATTATAACACACTCTCACCCTGCCCCATTATAACACACTCTCACCCTGCGCCATTATAACACACTCGCTCCCTGCCCATATTATAACACACTATTACCCTGCCCCATTATAACACACTCTCACCCTGCCCCATTATAACACACTCTTACCCTGCCCCGTTATGACACACTCTCACCCTGCCCCCTTTATAACACACTCTCACCCTGCCCCATTATAACACACTCTCACTGTGCCGCCCATTATAACACCCTCTCACACTGCCCCCACCGTAACACACTCTTACCCTGTCCCCACCGTAACACACTCTCACCCTGCCCCCATTATAACACACTCTTACCCTGCCCCCACCGTAACACACTCTTACCCTGCCCCCATTATAACACACTCTTACCCTGCCCCATTATAACACACTCTCACCCTGCCCCCATTATAACACACTCTCACCCTGCCCCAATATAACACACTCTTACCCTGCCCCATTATAACACACTCTCACCCTGCCCCATTATAACACACTCTCACCCTGCCCCTTTATAACACACTCTGACCCTGCCCCCCATTATAACACACTCTCACACTGCCCACACCGTAACACACTCTCACCCTGCCCCCATTATAACACACTCTTACCCTGCCCCCACCGTAACACACTCTTACCCTGCCCCCATTATAACACACTCTTACCCTGCCCCATTATAACACTCTCTCACCCTGCACCCATTATAACACACTCTCACCCTGCCCCATTATAACACACTCTCACCCTGCCCCATTATAACACCCTCTCACCCTGTCCCCACCGTAACACACTCTCACCCTTCCCCATTATAACACACTCACACCCTGCCCCCATTATAACACACTCTCACCCTGCCCCCATTATAACACACTCTTACCCTTCCCCATTATAACACACTCTCACCCTGCCCCCCATTATAACACGCTCTCACCCTGTCCCCACCGTAACACACTCTCACCCTGCCCCATTCTAACACACTCTTACCCTGCCCCCCATTATAACACACTCTCACCCTGCCCCCATTATAACACACTCTTACCCTGCCCCATTATAACACACTCTCACCCTGTCCCCACCGTAACACACTCTCACCCTGCCCCATTATAACACACTCTCACCCTCTCCCCATTATAACACACTCACACACTGCCCCATTATAACACTCTCTCACCCTACCCCATTATAACACACTCTCACCCTGCCCCATTATAACACACACTCACCCTGCCCCATTATAACACACTCACACCCTGCCCCCCATTATAACACACTCTCACCCTGCCCCGATTATAACACACTCTCACCCTGCCCCACTATAACACACTCTCACCCTGCCCCCCATTATAACACACTCTCACCCTGCCCCATTATAACACACTCTCACCCTGCCACCATTATAACACCCTCTCACCCTGCCCCATTATAACACACTCTCACCCTGCCCCCATTATAACACACTCTAACCCTGCCCCCATTATAACACACTCTTACCCTGCCCCATTATAACATACTCTCACCCTGCCCCCCATTATAACACACTCTCACCCTGCCCCCATTATGACACACTCTCACCCTGCCCCATTATAAAACACTCACACCCTGCCCCCCATTATAACACACTCTCACCCTGCCCCCATTATAACACACTCTTACCCTGCCCCCATTATAACAGAATCTTACCCTGCCCCATTATAACACACTATCACCCTGCCCCATTATAACACATTCTTACCCTGCCCCATTATAACACACTCTCACCCTGCCCCATTATAACACACTCTTACCCTCCCCCATTATAACACACTCTCACCCTGCCCCATTACAACACACTCTTACCCTGCCCCATAATAACACACTTTCACCCTGCCCCATTATAACACACTCTCACCCTGCCCCATTATAATACCCTCTCACCCTGTCCCCACCGTAACACGCTCTTACCCTGCCCACATTATAACACACACTTACCCTGCCCCCATTATAACACACTCTCACCCTGCCCCATTATAACACACTCTCACCCTGCCCCTATTATAACACACTCTCACCCTGCCCCATTATAACACACTCTCACTCTGCACCATTATAAGACACTCTCACCCTGCCCCTATAATAACACACTCTTACCCTGCCCCATTATAACACACTCTCACCCTACCCCATTATAACACACTCTCACCCTGCCCCATTATAACACACTCTCACCCTGCCCCATTATAACACACTCTCACCCTCCCCCCATTATAACACACTCTCACCCTGCCCCATTATAACACACTCTCACTGTGCCCCCGATTATAACACCCTCTCACACTGCCCAAACCGTAACACACTCTCACCCTGCCCCCATTATAACACACTCTTACCCTGCCCCCACCGTAACACACTCTTACACTGCCCCCATTATAACACACTCTTACCCTGCCCCATTATAACACACTCTCACCCTGCCCCCATTATAACACACTCTTACCCTGCCCCATTATAACACACTCTCACCCTGTCCCCACCGTAACACACTCTCACCCTGCCCCATTATAACACACTCTCACCCTGTCCCCATTATAACACACTCACACACTGCCCCATTATAACACTCTCTCACCCTACCCCATTATAACACACTCTCACCCTGCCCCATTATAACACACACTCACCCTGCCCCATTATAACACACTCACACCCTGCCCCCCATTATAACACACTCTCACCCTGCCCCCCATTATAACATACTCTCACCCTGCCCCCCATTATAACACAATCTCACGCTGCCCCCCATTATAACACACTCTCACCCTGCCCCCCATTATAACACACTCTCACCATGCCCCCCATTATAACACACTCTCACCCTGCCCCCATTATAACACAATCTCATCCTGCCACATTATAACACACTCTCACCCTGCCCCCCATTATAACACACTCTCACCCTGCCCCCATTATAACACACTCTTGCCCTGCCCCATTATAACACACTCTCACCCTGCCCCATTATAACACACTCTCACCCTGCCACATTATAACACACTCTCACACTGCCCCCCATTATAACACACTCTCACCCTGCCCCCATTATAACACAGTCTTGCCCTGCCCCATTATAACACACTCTCACCCTGCCCCCATTATAACACACTCTAACCCTGCCCCATTATAACACACTCTCACTGTGCCCCCATTATAACACACACATACCCTGCCCCCACCGTAACACACTCTCACCCTGCCCCATTATAACACACTCTCACCCTGCCCCATTATAACACACTCTCACCCTGTCCCCACCGTAACACACACTCACCCTGCCCCATTATAACACACTCTCACCCTGCCCCCATTATAACACACTCACACCCTGCCCCATTATAACACACTCTCACCCTGCCCCATTATAACACACTCTCACCCTGCCCCATTATAACACACTCACACCCTGCCCCCCATTATAACACACTCTCACCCTGCCCCCATTATAACACACTCTTACCCTGCCCCATTATAACACACTCTCACCCTGCCCCATTATAACACACTCTCACCCTGCCCCATTATAACACCCTCTCACCCTGTCCCCACCGTAACACACTCTCACCCTGCCCCATTATAACACACTCTCATCCTGTCCCCATTATAACACACTCACACACTGCCCCATTATAACACTCTCTCACCCTACCCCATTATAACACACTCTCACCCTGCCCCATTATAACACACACTCACCCTGCCCCATTATAACACACTCACACCCTGCCCCCCATTATAACACACTCTCACCCTGCCCCGATTATAACACACTCTCACCCTGCCCCACTATAACACACTCTCACCCTGCCCCCCATTATAACACACTCTCACCCTGCCCCATTAGAACACACTCTCACCCTGCCACCATTATAACACCCTCTCACCCTGCCCCATTATAACACACTCTCACCCTGCCCCCATTATAACACACTCTAACCCTTCCCCCATTATAACACACTCTTACCCTGCGCCATTATAACACACTCTCACCCTGCCCCCCATTATAACACACTCTCACCCTGCCCCCATTATGACACACTCTCACCCTGCCCCATTATAAAACACTCACACCCTGCCCCCCATTATAACACACTCTCACCCTGCCCCCATTATAACACACTCTTACCCTGCCCCCATTATAACAGAATCTTACCCTGCCCCATTATAACACACTATCACCCTGCCCCATTATAACACATTCTTACCCTGCCCCATTATAACACACTCTCACCCTGCCCCATTATAACACACTCTTACCCTCCCCCATTATAACACACTCTCACCCTGCCCCATTACAACACACTCTTACCCTGCCCCATAATAACACACTTTCACCCTGCCCCATTATAACACACTCTCACCCTGCCCCATTATAATACCCTCTCACCCTGTCCCCACCGTAACACGCTCTTACCCTGCCCACATTATAACACACACTTACCCTGCCCCCATTATAACACACTCTCACCCTGCCCCATTATAACACACTCTCACCCTGCCCCTATTATAACACACTCTCACCCTGCCCCATTATAACACACTCTCACTCTGCACCATTATAAGACACTCTCACCCTGCCCCTATAATAACACACTCTTACCCTGCCCCATTATAACACACTCTCACCCTACCCCATTATAACACACTCTCACCCTGCCCCATTATAACACACTCTCACCCTGCCCCATTATAACACACTCTCACCCTCCCCCCATTATAACACACTCTCACCCTGCCCCATTATAACACACTCTCACTGTGCCCCCGATTATAACACCCTCTCACACTGCCCAAACCGTAACACACTCTCACCCTGCCCCCATTATAACACACTCTTACCCTGCCCCCACCGTAACACACTCTTACACTGCCCCCATTATAACACACTCTTACCCTGCCCCATTATAACACACTCTCACCCTGTCCCCACCGTAACACACTCTCACCCTGCCCCATTATAACACACTCACACCCTTCCCCCCATTATAACACACTCTCACCCTGCTCCCATTATAACACACTCTTACCCTGCCCCATTATAACACACTCTCACCCTGCCCCCCATTATAACACACTCTCACCCTGCCCCCATTATAACACACTGTCACCCTGCCCCATTATAAAACACTCACACCCTGCCGCCCATTATAACACACTCTCACCCTGCCCCCATTATAGCACACTTACCCTGCCCCCATTATAACACACTCTTAGCCTGCCCAAGTATAACACACTCTTACCCTGCCCCATTAAAACACACTCTCACCCTGCCCCATTATAACACACTCTTACCCTGCCCCATTATAACAGACTGTCACCCTGCCCCATTATAACACGCTCTTACCCTGCCCCATTATAACACACTCTCACTCTGCCCCATTATAAAACACTCTTACCCTGCCCCATTATAACACACTTTCACCCTGCCCCATTATAACACATTCTCACCCTGCTCCATTATAACACCCTCTCACCCTGTCCCCACCGTAACACACTCTTACCCTGCCCCATTATAACACACTCTTACCCTGCACCCATTATAACACACTCTTACCCTGCCCCCATTATAACACACTCTCACCCTGCCCCATTATAACACAATCTCACCCTGCCCCTATTATAACACACTCTCACCCTGCCCCATTATAACACACTCTCACCCTGCGCCATTATAAGACACTCGCTCCCTGCCCATATTATAACACACTATTACCCTGCCCCATTATAACACACTCTCACCCTGCCCCATTATAACACACTCTTACCCTGCCCCGTTATGACACACTCTCACCCTGCCCCCTTTATAACACACTCTCACCCTGCCCCATTATAACACACTCTCACTGTGCCGCCCATTATAACACCCTCTCACACTGCCCCCACCGTAACACACTCTTACCCTGTCCCCACCGTAACACACTCTCACCCTGCCCCCATTATAACACACTCTTACCCTGCCCCCACCATAACACACTCTTACCCTGCCCCCATTATAACACACTCTTACCCTGCCCCATTATAACACACTCTCACCCTGCCCCCATTATAACACACTCTCACCCTGCCCCAATATAACACACTCTTACCCTGCCCCATTATAACACACTCTCACCCTGCCCCATTATAACACACTCTCACCCTGCCCCTTTATAACACACTCTGACCCTGCCCCCCATTATAACACACTCTCACACTGCCCACACCGTAACACACTCTCACCCTGCCCCCATTATAACACACTCTTACCCTGCCCCCACCGTAACACACTCTTACCCTGCCCCCATTATAACACACTCTTACCCTGCCCCATTATAACACTCTCTCACCCTGCACCCATTATAACACACTCTCACCCTGCCCCATTATAACACACTCTCACCCTGCCCCATTATAACACCCTCTCACCCTGTCCCCACCGTAACACACTCTCACCCTTCCCCATTATAACACACTCACACCCTGCCCCCCATTATAACACACTCTCACCCTGCCCCCATTATAACACACTCTTACCCTTCCCCATTATAACACACTCTCACCCTGCCCCCCATTATAACACGCTCTCACCCTGTCCCCACCGTAACACACTCTCACCCTGCCCCATTCTAACACACTCTTACCCTGCCCCCCATTATAACACACTCTCACCCTGCCCCCATTATAACACACTCTTACCCTGCCCCATTATAACACACTCTCACCCTGTCCCCACCGTAACACACTCTCACCCTGCCCCATTATAACACACTCTCACCCTGTCCCCATTATAACACACTCACACACTGCCCCATTATAACACTCTCTCACCCTACCCCATTATAACACACTCTCACCCTGCCCCATTATAACACACACTCACCCTGCCCCATTATAACACACTCACACCCTGCCCCCCATTATAACACACTCTCACCCTGCCCCGATTATAACACACTCTCACCCTGCCCCACTATAACACACTCTCACCCTGCCCCCCATTATAACACACTCTCACCCTGCCCCATTATAACACACTCTCACCCTGCCACCATTATAACACCCTCTCACCCTGCCCCATTATAACACACTCTCACCCTGCCCCCATTATAACACACTCTAACCCTGCCCCCATTATAACACACTCTTACCCTGCCCCATTATAACATACTCTCACCCTGCCCCCCATTATAACACACTCTCACCCTGCCCCCATTATGACACACTCTCACCCTGCCCCATTATAAAACACTCACACCCTGCCCCCCATTATAACACACTCTCACCCTGCCCCCATTATAACACACTCTTACCCTGCCCCCATTATAACAGAATCTTAGCCTGCCCCATTATAACACACTATCACCCTGCCCCATTATAACACATTCTTACCCTGCCCCATTATAACACACTCTCACCCTGCCCCATTATAACACACTCTTACCCTCCCCCATTATAACACACTCTCACCCTGCCCCATTACAACACACTCTTACCCTGCCCCATAATAACACACTTTCACCCTGCCCCATTATAACACACTCTCACCCTGCCCCATTATAATACCCTCTCACCCTGTCCCCACCGTAACACGCTCTTACCCTGCCCACATTATAACACACACTTACCCTGCCCCCATTATAACACACTCTCACCCTGCCCCATTATAACACACTCTCACCCTGCCCCTATTATAACACAGTCTCACCCTGCCCCATTATAACACACTCTCACTCTGCACCATTATAAGACACTCTCACCCTGCCCCTATAATAACACACTCTTACCCTGCCCCATTATAACACACTCTCACCCTACCCCATTATAACACACTCTCACCCTGCCCCATTATAACACACTCTCACCCTGCCCCATTATAACACACTCTCACCCTCCCCCCGTTATAACACACTCTCACCCTGCCCCATTATAACACACTCTCACTGTGCCCCCGATTATAACACCCTCTCACACTGCCCAAACCGTAACACACTCTCACCCTGCCCCCATTATAACACACTCTTACCCTGCCCCCACCGTAACACACTCTTACACTGCCCCCATTATAACACACTCTTACCCTGCCCCATTATAACACACTCTCACCCTGCCCCCATTATAACACACTCTTCCCCTGCCCCATTATAACACACTCTCACCCTGTCCCCACCGTAACACACTCTCACCCTGCCCCATTATAACACACTCTCACCCTGTCCCCATTATAACACACTCACACACTGCCCCATTATAACACTCTCTCACCCTACCCCATTATAACACACTCTCACCCTGCCCCATTATAACACACACTCACCCTGCCCCATTATAACACACTCACACCCTGCCCCCCATTATAACACACTCTCACCCTGCCCCCCATTATAACATACTCTCACCCTGCCCCCCATTATAACACAATCTCACGCTGCCCCCCATTATAACACACTCTCACCCTGCCCCCCATTATAACACACTCTCACCATGCCCCCCATTATAACACACTCTCACCCTGCCCCCATTATAACACAATCTCATCCTGCCACATTATAACACACTCTCACCCTGCCCCCCATTATAACACACTCTCACCCTGCCCCCATTATAACACACTCTTGCCCTGCCCCATTATAACACACTCTCACCCTGCCCCATTATAACACACTCTCACCCTGCCACATTATAACACACTCTCACACTGCCCCCCATTATAACACACTCTCACCCTGCCCCCATTATAACACAGTCTTGCCCTGCCCCATTATAACACACTCTCACCCTGCCCCCATTATAACACACTCTAACCCTGCCCCATTATAACACACTCTCACTGTGCCCCCATTATAACACACACATACCCTGCCCCCACCGTAACACACTCTCACCCTGCCCCATTATAACACACTCTCACCCTGCCCCATTATAACACACTCTCACCCTGTCCCCACCGTAACACACACTCACCCTGCCCCATTATAACACACTCTCACCCTGCCCCCATTATAACACACTCACACCCTGCCCCATTATAACACACTCTCACCCTGCCCCATTATAACACACTCTCACCCTGCCCCATTATAACACACTCACACCCTGCCCCCCATTATAACACACTCTCACCCTGCCCCCATTATAACACACTCTTACCCTGCCCCATTATAACACACTCTCACCCTGCCCCATTATAACACACTCTCACCCTGCCCCATTATAACACCCTCTCACCCTGTCCCCACCGTAACACACTCTCACCCTGCCCCTTTATAACACACTCTCATCCTGTCCCCATTATAACACACTCACACACTGCCCCATTATAACACTCTCTCACCCTACCCCATTATAACACACTCTCACCCTGCCCCATTATAACACACACTCACCCTGCCCCATTATAACACACTCACACCCTGCCCCCCATTATAACACACTCTCACCCTGCCCCGATTATAACACACTCTCACCCTGCCCCACTATAACACACTCTCACCCTGCCCCCCATTATAACACACTCTCACCCTGCCCCATTAGAACACACTCTCACCCTGCCACCATTATAACACCCTCTCACCCTGCCCCATTATAACACACTCTCACCCTGCCCCCATTATAACACACTCTAACCCTTCCCCCATTATAACACACTCTTACCCTGCGCCATTATAACACACTCTCACCCTGCCCCCCATTATAACACACTCTCACCCTGCCCCCATTATGACACACTCTCACCCTGCCCCATTATAAAACACTCACACCCTGCCCCCCATTATAACACACTCTCACCCTGCCCCCATTATAACACACTCTTACCCTGCCCCCATTATAACAGAATCTTACCCTGCCCCATTATAACACACTATCACCCTGCCCCATTATAACACATTCTTACCCTGCCCCATTATAACACACTCTCACCCTGCCCCATTATAACACACTCTTACCCTCCCCCATTATAACACACTCTCACCCTGCCCCATTACAACACACTCTTACCCTGCCCCATAATAACACACTTTCACCCTGCCCCATTATAACACACTCTCACCCTGCCCCATTATAATACCCTCTCACCCTGTCCCCACCGTAACACGCTCTTACCCTGCCCACATTATAACACACACTTACCCTGCCCCCATTATAACACACTCTCACCCTGCCCCATTATAACACACTCTCACCCTGCCCCTATTATAACACACTCTCACCCTGCCCCATTATAACACACTCTCACTCTGCACCATTATAAGACACTCTCACCCTGCCCCTATAATAACACACTCTTACCCTGCCCCATTATAACACACTCTCACCCTACCCCATTATAACACACTCTCACCCTGCCCCATTATAACACACTCTCACCCTGCCCCATTATAACACACTCTCACCCTCCCCCCATTATAACACACTCTCACCCTGCCCCATTATAACACACTCTCACTGTGCCCCCGATTATAACACCCTCTCACACTGCCCAAACCGTAACACACTCTCACCCTGCCCCCATTATAACACACTCTTACCCTGCCCCCACCGTAACACACTCTTACACTGCCCCCATTATAACACACTCTTACCCTGCCCCATTATAACACACTCTCACCCTGTCCCCACCGTAACACACTCTCACCCTGCCCCATTATAACACACTCACACCCTTCCCCCCATTATAACACACTCTCACCCTGCTCCCATTATAACACACTCTTACCCTGCCCCATTATAACACACTCTCACCCTGCCCCCCATTATAACACACTCTCACCCTGCCCCCATTATAACACACTGTCACCCTGCCCCATTATAAAACACTCACACCCTGCCGCCCATTATAACACACTCTCACCCTGCCCCCATTATAGCACACTTACCCTGCCCCCATTATAACACACTCTTAGCCTGCCCAAGTATAACACACTCTTACCCTGCCCCATTAAAACACACTCTCACCCTGCCCCATTATAACACACTCTTACCCTGCCCCATTATAACAGACTGTCACCCTGCCCCATTATAACACGCTCTTACCCTGCCCCATTATAACACACTCTCACTCTGCCCCATTATAAAACACTCTTACCCTGCCCCATTATAACACACTTTCACCCTGCCCCATTATAACACATTCTCACCCTGCTCCATTATAACACCCTCTCACCCTGTCCCCACCGTAACACACTCTTACCCTGCCCCATTATAACACACTCTTACCCTGCACCCATTATAACACACTCTTACCCTGCCCCCATTATAACACACTCTCACCCTGCCCCATTATAACACAATCTCACCCTGCCCCTATTATAACACACTCTCACCCTGCCCCATTATAACACACTCTCACCCTGCGCCATTATAACACACTCGCTCCCTGCCCATATTATAACACACTATTACCCTGCCCCATTATAACACACTCTCACCCTGCCCCATTATAACACACTCTTACCCTGCCCCGTTATGACACACTCTCACCCTGCCCCCTTTATAACACACTCTCACCCTGCCCCATTATAACACACTCTCACTGTGCCGCCCATTATAACACCCTCTCACACTGCCCCCACCGTAACACACTCTTACCCTGTCCCCACCGTAACAAACTCTCACCCTGCCCCCATTATAACACACTCTTACCCTGCCCCCACCATAACACACTCTTACCCTGCCCCCATTATAACACACTCTTACCCTGCCCCATTATAACACACTCTCACCCTGCCCCCATTATAACACACTCTCACCCTGCCCCAATATAACACACTCTTACCCTGCCCCATTATAACACACTCTCACCCTGCCCCATTATAACACACTCTCACCCTGCCCCTTTATAACACACTCTGACCCTGCCCCCCATTATAACACACTCTCACACTGCCCACACCGTAACACACTCTCACCCTGCCCCCATTATAACACACTCTTACCCTGCCCCCACCGTAACACACTCTTACCCTGCCCCCATTATAACACACTCTTACCCTGCCCCATTATAACACTCTCTCACCCTGCACCCATTATAACACACTCTCACCCTGCCCCATTATAACACACTCTCACCCTGCCCCATTATAACACCCTCTCACCCTGTCCCCACCGTAACACACTCTCACCCTTCCCCATTATAACACACTCACACCCTGCCCCCCATTATAACACACTCTCACCCTGCCCCCATTATAACACACTCTTACCCTTCCCCATTATAACACACTCTCACCCTGCCCCCCATTATAACACGCTCTCACCCTGTCCCCACCGTAACACACTCTCACCATGCCCCATTCTAACACACTCTTACCCTGCCCCCCATTATAACACACTCTCACCCTGCCCCCATTATAACACACTCTTACCCTGCCCCATTATAACACACTCTCACCCTGTCCCCACCGTAACACACTCTCACCCTGCCCCATTATAACACACTCTCACCCTGTCCCCATTATAACACACTCACACACTGCCCCATTATAACACTCTCTCACCCTACCCCATTATAACACACTCTCACCCTGCCCCATTATAACACACACTCACCCTGCCCCATTATAACACACTCACACCCTGCCCCCCATTATAACACACTCTCACCCTGCCCCGATTATAACACACTCTCACCCTGCCCCACTATAACACACTCTCACCCTGCCCCCCATTATAACACACTCTCACCCTGCCCCATTATAACACACTCTCACCCTGCCACCATTATAACACCCTCTCACCCTGCCCCATTATAAGACACTCTCACCCTGCCCCCATTATAACACACTCTAACCCTGCCCCCATTATAACACACTCTTACCCTGCCCCATTATAACATACTCTCACCCTGCCCCCCATTATAACACACTCTCACCCTGCCCCCATTATGACACACTCTCACCCTGCCCCATTATAAAAGACTCACACCCTGCCCCCCATTATAACACACTCTCACCCTGCCCCCATTATAACACACTCTTACCCTGCCCCCATTATAACAGAATCTTAGCCTGCCCCATTATAACACACTATCACCCTGCCCCATTATAACACATTCTTACCCTGCCCCATTATAACACACTCTCACCCTGCCCCATTATAACACACTCTTACCCTCCCCCATTATAACACACTCTCACCCTGCCCCATTACAACACACTCTTACCCTGCCCCATAATAACACACTTTCACCCTGCCCCATTATAACACACTCTCACCCTGCCCCATCATAATACCCTCTCACCCTGTCCCCACCGTAACACGCTCTTACCCTGCCCACATTATAACACACACTTACCCTGCCCCCATTATAACACACTCTCACCCTGCCCCATTATAACACACTCTCACCCTGCCCCTATTATAACACACTCTCACCCTGCCCCATTATAACACACTCTCACTCTGCACCATTATAAGACACTCTCACCCTGCCCCTATAATAACACACTCTTACCCTGCCCCATTATAACACACTCTCACCCTACCCCATTATAACACACTCTCACCCTGCCCCATTATAACACACTCTCACCCTGCCCCATTATAACACACTCTCACCCTCCCCCCATTATAACACACTCTCACCCTGCCCCATTATAACACACTCTCACTGTGCCCCCGATTATAACACCCTCTCACACTGCCCAAACCGTAACACACTCTCACCCTGCCCCCATTATAACACACTCTTACCCTGCCCCCACCGTAACACACTCTTACACTGCCCCCATTATAACACACTCTTACCCTGCCCCATTATAACACACTCTCACCCTGTCCCCACCGTAACACACTCTCACCCTGCCCCATTATAACACACTCACACCCTTCCCCCCATTATAACACACTCTCACCCTGCTCCCATTATAACACACTCTTACCCTGCCCCATTATAACACACTCTCACCCTGCCCCCCATTATAACACACTCTCACCCTGCCCCCATTATAACACACTGTCACCCTGCCCCATTATAAAACACTCACACCCTGCCGCCCATTATAACACACTCTCACCCTGCCCCCATTATAGCACACTTACCCTGCCCCCATTATAACACACTCTTAGCCTGCCCAAGTATAACACACTCTTACCCTGCCCCATTAAAACACACTCTCTCCCTGCCCCATTATAACACACTCTTACCCTGCCCCATTATAACAGACTGTCACCCTGCCCCATTATAACACGCTCTTACCCTGCCCCATTATAACACACTCTCACTCTGCCCCATTATAAAACACTCTTACCCTGCCCCATTATAACACACTTTCACCCTGCCCCATTATAACACATTCTCACCCTGCTCCATTATAACACCCTCTCACCCTGTCCCCACCGTAACACACTCTTACCCTGCCCCATTATAACACACTCTTACCCTGCACCCATTATAACACACTCTTACCCTGCCCCCATTATAACACACTCTCACCCTGCCCCATTATAACACAGTCTCACCCTGCCCCTATTATAACACACTCTCACCCTGCCCCATTATAACACACTCTCACCCTGTGCCATTATAACACACTCGCACCCTGCCCATATTATAACACACTATTACCCTGCCCCATTATAACACACTCTCACCCTGCCCCATTATAACACACTCTTACCCTGCCCCGTTATGACACACTCTCACCCTGCCCCCTTTATAACACACTCTCACCCTGCCCCATTATAACACACTCTCACTGTGCCCCCCATTATAACACCCTCTCACACTACCCACCGTAACACACTCTTACCCTGTCCCCACCGTAACACACTCTCACCCTGCCCCCATTATAACACACTCTTACCCTGCCCCCACCGTAACACACTCTTACCCTGCCCCCATTATAACACACTCTTACCCTGCCCCATTATAACACACTCTCACCCTGCCCCCATTATAACACACTCTCACCCTGCCCCAATATAACACACTCTTACCCTGCCCCATTATAACACACTCTCACCCTGCCCCATTATAACACACTCTCACCCTGCCCCTTTATAACACACTCTCACCCTGCCCCCCATTATAACACACTCTCACACTGCCCACACCGTAACACACTCTCACCCTGCCCCCATTATAACACACTTTTACCCTGCCCCCACCGTAACACACTCTCACCCTGCCCCATTACAACACACTCTTACCCTGCCCCATAATAACACACTTTCACCCTGCCCCATTATAACACACTCTCACCCTGCCCCATTATAATACCCTCTCACCCTGTCCCCACCGTAACACGCTCTTACCCTGCCCACATTATAACACACACTTACCCTGCCCCCATTATAACACACTCTCACCCTGCCCCATTATAACACACTCTCACCCTGCCCCTATTATAACACACTCTCACCCTGCCCCATTATAACACACTCTCACTCTGCACCATTATAAGACACTCTCACCCTGCCCCTATAATAACACACTCTTACCCTGCCCCATTATAACACACTCTCACCCTACCCCATTATAACACACTCTCACCCTGCCCCATTATAACACACTCTCACCCTGCCCCATTATAACACACTCTCACCCTCCCCCCATTATAACACACTCTCACCCTGCCCCATTATAACACACTCTCACTGTGCCCCCGATTATAACACCCTCTCACACTGCCCAAACCGTAACACACTCTCACCCTGCCCCCATTATAACACACTCTTACCCTGCCCCCACCGTAACACACTCTTACACTGCCCCCATTATAACACACTCTTACCCTGCCCCATTATAACACACTCTCACCCTGTCCCCACCGTAACACACTCTCACCCTGCCCCATTATAACACACTCACACCCTTCCCCCCATTATAACACACTCTCACCCTGCTCCCATTATAACACACTCTTACCCTGCCCCATTATAACACACTCTCACCCTGCCCCCCATTATAACACACTCTCACCCTGCCCCCATTATAACACACTGTCACCCTGCCCCATTATAAAACACTCACACCCTGCCGCCCATTATAACACACTCTCACCCTGCCCCCATTATAGCACACTTACCCTGCCCCCATTATAACACACTCTTAGCCTGCCCAAGTATAACACACTCTTACCCTGCCCCATTAAAACACACTCTCACCCTGCCCCATTATAACACACTCTTACCCTGCCCCATTATAACAGACTGTCACCCTGCCCCATTATAACACACTCTTACCCTGCCCCATTATAACACACTCTCACTCTGCCCCATTATAAAACACTCTTACCCTGCCCCATTATAACACACTTTCACCCTGCCCCATTATAACACATTCTCACCCTGCTCCATTATAACACCCTCTCACCCTGTCCCCACCGTAACACACTCTTACCCTGCCCCATTATAACACACTCTTACCCTGCACCCATTATAACACACTCTTACCCTGCCCCCATTATAACACACTCTCACCCTGCCCCATTATAACACAATCTCACCCTGCCCCTATTATAACACACTCTCACCCTGCCCCATTATAACACACTCTCACCCTGTGCCATTATAACACACTCGCACCCTGCCCATATTATAACACACTATTACCCTGCCCCATTATAACACACTCTCACCCTGCCCCATTATAACACACTCTTACCCTGCCCCGTTATGACACACTCTCACCCTGCCCCCTTTATAACACACTCTCACCCTGCCCCATTATAACACACTCTCACTGTGCCCCCCATTATAACACCCTCTCACACTACCCACCGTAACACACTCTTACCCTGTCCCCACCGTAACACACTCTCACCCTGCCCCCATTATAACACACTCTTACCCTGCCCCCACCGTAACACACTCTTACCCTGCCCCCATTATAACACACTCTTACCCTGCCCCATTATAACACACTCTCACCCTGCCCCCATTATAACACACTCTCACCCTGCCCCAATATAACACACTCTTACCCTGCCCCATTATAACACACTCTCACCCTGCCCCATTATAACACACTCTCACCCTGCCCCTTTATAACACACTCTCACCCTGCCCCCCATTATAACACACTCTCACACTGCCCACACCGTAACACACTCTCACCCTGCCCCCATTATAACACACTCTTACCCTGCCCCCAACGTAACACACTCTTACCCTGCCCCCATTATAACACACTCTTACCCTGCCCCATTATAACACACTCTCACCCTGCACCCATTATAACACACTCTCACCCTGCCCCATTATAACACACTCTCACCCTGCCCCATTATAACACCCTCTCACCCTGTCCCCACCGTAACACACTCTCACCCTTCCCCATTATAACACACTCACACCCTGCCCCCCATTATAACACACTCTCACCCTGCCCCCATTATAACACACTCTTACCCTTCCCCATTATAACACACTCTCACCCTGCCCCCCATTATAACACGCTCTCACCCTGTCCCCACCGTAACACACTCTCACCCTGCCCCATTCTAACACACTCTTACCCTGCCCCCCATTATAACACACTCTCACCCTGCCCCCATTATAACACACTCTTACCCTGCCCCATTATAACACACTCTCACCCTGCCCCCCATTATAACACAATCTCACCCTGCCCCCATTATAACACACTCTCACCCTGCCCCCATTATAACACACTCTTTCCCTGCCCCATTATAACACACTCTCACCCTGCCCCCATTATAACACACTCTTACCCTGCCCCATTATAACACACTCTCACCCTGCCCCCATTATAACACACTCTCACCCAGCCCCAATATAACACACTCTTACCTTGCCCCATTATAACACACTCTCACCCTGCCCCATTATAACACACTCTCACCCTGCCCCTTTATAACACACTCTCACCCTGCCCCCCATTATAACACACTCTCACACTGCCCACATCGTAACACACTCTCACCCTGCCCCCATTATAACACACTCTTACCCTGCCCCCACCGTAACACACTCTTACCCTGCCCCCATTATTACACACTCTTACCCTGCCCCATTATAACACACTCTCACCCTGCCCCATTATAACACACTCTCACCCTGCCCCCATTATAACACACTCTTACCCTTCCCCATTATAACACACTCTCAACCTGCCCCCCATTATAACACACTCACACCCTGTCCCCACCGTAACACACTCTCACCCTGCCCCATTATAACACACTCTTGCCCTGCCCCCCATTATAACACACTCTCACCCTGGCCCCATTATAACACACTCTTACCCTGCCCCATTATAACAGACTCTCAGCCTGCCCCCCATTATAACACACTCTCACCCTGCCCCCATTATAACACACTCTCACCCTGCCCCCATTATAACACACTCTTACCCTGCCCCATTATAACACACTCTCACCCTGCCCCCATTATAACACACTCTCACCCTGTCCCATTATAACACACTCTCACCCTGCCTCATTATAAAACACTCACACCCTGCCCCCCATTATAACACACTATTACCCTGCCCCCCATTATAACACACTCTCACCCAGCCCCCCATTATAACACACTCTCACCCTGCCCCATTATAACACACTCTCACCCTGCCCCCATTATAACAAACTATCACCCTGCCCCATTATAACACACTCTCACCCTGCCACCCATTATAACACACTCTCACCCTGCCCCATTATAACACACTCACACCCTGCCCCCCATTATAACACACTCTCACCCTGCCCCCCATTATAACATACTCTCACCCTGCCCCCCATTATAACAAACTCTCACCCTGCCCCCCATTATAACACACTCTCACCATGCCCCCCATTATAACACACTCTCACCCTGCCCCCCATTATAAAACACTCTCACCCTGCACCCATTATAACACACTCTTGCCCTCCCCCATTATAACACACTCTCACCCTGCCCCATTATAACACACTCTCACCCTGACCCATTATAACACACTCTCACTGCGCCCCCATTATAACACATTCTTACCCTGCCCCCACCGTAACACACTCTCACCCTGCCCCATTATAACACACTCTCCCCCTGCCCCATTATAACACACTCTCACACTGACCCACCGTAACACACTCTCACCCTGCCCGATTATAACACACTCTCACCCTGCCCCCCATTATAACACACTCTCACACTGCCCCCCATTATAACACACACTTACGCTGCCCCCCATTATAACACACTCTCACCATGCCCCCCATTATAACACACTCTCACCCTACCCCCATTATAACACACTCTCACCCTGCCACATTATAACACACTCTCACCCTGCCCCCCATTATAACACACTCTCACCCTGCCCCCATTATAACACACTCTCGCCCTGCCCCATTATAACACACTCTCACCCTGCCCCATTATAACACACTCTCACCCTGCCCCCATTATAACACACTCTAACCCTGCCCCATTATAACACACTCTCACCCTGCCCCCATTATAACACACTCTAACCCTGCCCCATTATAACACACTCTCACTGTGCCCCCATTATAACACACTCTTACCCTGCCCCCACCGTAACACACTCTCACCCGGCCCCATTATAACACACTCTCACCCTGACCCCACCGTAACACACTCTCACCCTGCCCCGTTATAACGCACTCTCACCCTGGCCCATTATAACACACTCACACACTGCCCCATTATAACAAACTCTCACCCTGCCCCATTATAACACACTCTCACCCTGCCCCATTATAACACACTCACACCCTGCCCCCCATTATAACACACTCTCACCCTGCCCCCTTATAACACACTCTCACCCTGCCCCATTATAACACACTCTCACCCTGCCCCATTATTACACACTCTCACCCTGCCCCATAATAACACCCTCTCACCCTGTCCCCACCGTAACACACTCTCACCCTGCCCCATTATAACACACTCTCACCCTGTCCCCATTATAACACAATCACACCCTGCCCCATTATAACACACTCTCACCGTACCCCATTATAACACACTCTCACCCTGCCACATTATAACACACTCTCACCCTGCCCCATTATAACACACTCTCACCCTGCCCCCATTATAACACACTCTAACCCTGCCCCATTATAACACACTCTCACCCTGCCCCCATTATAACACACTCTAACCCTGCCCCATTATAACACACTCTCACTGTGCCCCCATTATAACACACTCTTACCCTGCCCCCACCGTAACACACTCTCACCCGGCCCCATTATAACACACTCTCACCCTGACCCCACCGTAACACACTCTCACCCTGCCCCGTTATAACGCACTCTCACCCTGGCCCATTATAACACACTCACACACTGCCCCATTATAACAAACTCTCACCCTGCCCCATTATAACACACTCTCACCCTGCCCCATTATAACACACTCACACCCTGCCCCCCATTATAACACACTCTCACCCTACCCCCTTATAACACACTCTCACCCTGCCCCATTATAACACACTCTCACCCTGCCCCATTATTACACACTCTCACCCTGCCCCATAATAACACCCTCTCACCCTGTCCCCACCGTAACACACTCTCACCCTGCCCCATTATAACACACTCTCACCCTGTCCCCATTATAACACAATCACACCCTGCCCCATTATAACACACTCTCACCGTACCCCATTATAACACACTCTCACCCTGCCACATTATAACACACTCTCACCCTGCCCCATTATAACACACTCACACCCTGCCCCCCATTATAACACACTCTCACCCTGCCCCCATTATAACACACTCTTACCCTGCCCCCATGATAACACACTCTCACCCTGCCTCCCATTATAACACACTCTCACCCTGCCCCACTATAACACACTCTTACCCTGCCCCATTAAAACACACTCTCACCCTTCCCCATCATAACACACTCTGACCCTGCCCCATTATAACAGACTGTCACCCTGCCCCATTATAACACGCTCTTACCCTGCCCCATTATAACACACTCTCACTCTGCCCCATTATAACACACTCTTACCCTGCCCCATTATAACACACTTTCACCCTGCCCCATTATAACACATTCTCACCCTGCTCCATTATAACACCCTCTCACCCTGTCCCCACCGTAACACACTCTTACCCTGCCCCATTATAACACACTTTCACCCTGTCCCATTATAACACACTCTCACTCTGCCCCATTATAACACACTCTTACCCTGCACCCATTATAACACACACTTACCCTGCCCCCATTATAACACACTCTCATCCTGCCCCATTATAACACAATCTCACCCTGCCCCTATTATAACACACTCTCACCCTGCCCCATTATAACACACTCTCACCCTGCGCCATTATAACACACTCTCACCCTGCCCCCATTATAACACACTCTTGCCCTGCCCCATTATAACACACTCTCACCCTGCCCCATTATAACACACTCTCACCCTGCCACATTATAACACACTCTCACCCTACCCCCCATTATAACACACTCTCACCCTGCCCCCATTATAACACACTCTTACCCTTCCCCATTATAACACACTCTCAACCTGCCCCCCATTATAACACACTCACACCCTCTCCCCACCGTAACACACTCTCACCCTGCCCCATTATAACAAACTCTTGCCCTGCCCCCCATTATAACACACTCTCACCCTGCCCCCATTATAACACACTCTTACCCTGCCCCATTATAACAGACTCTCAGCCTGCCCCCCATTATAACACACTCTCAACCTGCCCCCATTATAACACACTCTCACCCTGCCCCCATTATAACACACTCTTACCCTGCCCCATTATAACACACTCTCACCCTGCCCCCATTATAACACACTCTCACCCTGTCCCATTATAACACACTCTCACCCTGCCTCATTATAACACACTCACACCCTGCCCCCCATTATAACACACTATTACCCTGCCCCCCATTATAACACACTCTCACCCAGCCCCCCATTATAACACACTCTCACCCTGCCCCATTATAACACACTCTCACCCTGCCCCCATTATAACAAACTATCACCCTGCCCCATTATAACACACTCTCACCCTGCCACCCATTATAACACACTCTCACCCTGCCCCATTATAACACACTCACACCCTGCCCCCCATTATAACACACTCTCACCCTGCCCCCCATTATAACATACTCTCACCCTGCCCCCCATTATAACACACTCTGACGCTGCCCCCCATTATAACACACTCTCACCATGCCCCCCATTATAACACACTCTCACCCTGCCCCCCATTATAAAACACTCTCACCCTGCACCCATTATAACACACTCTTGCCCTCCCCCATTATAACACACTCTCACCCTGCCCCATTATAACACACTCTCACCCTGCCCCATTATAACACACTCTAACCCTGCACCATTATAACACACTCTCACTGTGCCCCCATTATAACACATTCTTACCCTGCCCCCACCGTAACACACTCTCACCCTGCCCCATTATAACACACTCTAACCCTGCCCCATTATAACACACTCTCACACTGTCCCCACCGTAACACACTCTCACCCTGCCCGATTATAACACACTCTCACCCTTCCCCCCATTATAACACACTCTCACCCTGCCCCCCATTATAACACACACTTACGCTGCCCCCCATTATAACACACTCTCACCATGCCCCCCATTATAACACACTCTCACCCTACCCCCATTATAACACACTCTCACCCTTCCACATTATAACACACTCTCACCCTGCCCCCCATTATAACACACTCTCACCCTGCCCCCATTATAACACACTCTTGCCCTGCCCCATTATAACACACTCTCACCCTGCCCCATTATAACACACTCTCACCCTGCCACATTATAACACACTCTCACCCTGCCCCCCATTATAACACACTCTCACCCTGCCCCCATTATAACACACTCTTTCCCTGCCCCATTATAACACACTCTCACCCTGCCCCCATTATAACACACTCTAACCCTGCCCCATTATAACACACTCTCACCCTGCCCCCATTATAACACACTCTAACCCTGCCCCATTATAACACACTCTCACTGTGCCCCCATTATAACACACTCTTACCCTGCCCCCACCGTAACACACTCTCACCCGGCCCCATTATAACACACTCTCACCCTGACCCCACCGTAACACACTCTCACCCTGCCCCGTTATAACGCACTCTCACCCTGGCCCATTATAACACACTCACACCCTGCCCCATTATAACAAACTCTCACCCTGCCCCATTATAACACACTCTCACCCTGCCCCATTATAACACACTCACACGCTGCCCCCCATTATAACACACTCTCACCCTGCCCCCATTATAACACACTCTCACCCTGCCCCATTATAACACACTCTCACCCTGCGCCATTATTACACACTCTCACCCTGCCCCATAATAACACCCTCTCACCCTGTCCCCACCGTAACACACTCTCACCCTGCCCCATTATAACACACTCTCACCCTGTCCCCATTATAACACACTCACACCCTGCCCCATTATAACACACTCTCACCGTACCCCATTATAACACACTCTCACCCTGCCACATTATAACACACTCTCACCCTGCCCCATTATAACACACTCACACCCTGCCCCCCATTATAACACACTCTCACCCTGCCCCCATTATAACACACTCTTACCCTGCCCCCATGATAACACACTCTCACCCTGCCACCCATTATAACACACTCTCACCCTGCCCCACTATAACACACTCTTACCCTGCCCCATTAAAACACACTCTCACCCTTCCTCATCATAACACACTCTGACCCTGCCCCATTATAACAGACTGTCACCCTGCCCCATTATAACACGCTCTTACCCTGCCCCATTATAACACACTCTCACTCTGCCCCATTATAACACACTCTTACCCTGCCCCATTATAACACACTTTCACCCTGCCCCATTATAACACATTCTCACCCTGCTCCATTATAACACCCTCTCACCCTGTCCCCACCGTAACACACTCTTACCCTGCCCCATTATAACACACTTTCACCCTGTCCCATTATAACACACTCTCACTCTGCCCCATTATAACACACTCTTACCCTGCACCCATTATAACACACACTTACCCTGCCCCCATTATAATAAACTCTCACCCTGCCCCATTATAACACAATCTCACCCTGCCCCTATTATAACACACTCTCACCCTGCTCCATTATAACACACTCTCACCCTGCGCCATTATAACACACTCTCACCCTGCCCCCATTATAACACACTCTTGCCCTGCCCCATTATAACACACTCTCACCCTGCCCCATTATAACACACTCTCACCCTGCCACATTATAACACACTCTCACCCTACCCCCCATTATAACACACTCTCACCCTGCCCCCATTATAACACACTCTTTCCCTGCCCCATTATAACACACTCTCACCCTGCCCCCATTATAACACACTCTAACCCTGCCCCATTATAACACACTCTCACCCTGCCCCCATTATAACACACTCTAACCCTGCCCCATTATAACACACTCTCACTGTGCCCTCATTATAACACACTCTTACCCTGCCCCCACCGTAACACACTCTCACCCTGCCCCATTATAACACACTCTCACCTGGCCCCATTATAACACACTCTCACCCTGACCCCACCGTAACACACTCTCACCCTGCCCCATTATAACACACTCTCACCCTGGCCCATTATAACACACTCACACCCTGCCCCATTATAACACACTCTCACCCTGCCCCATTATAACACACTCTCACCCTGCCCCATTATAACACACTCACACCCTGCCCCCCATTATAACACACTCTCACCCTGCCCCCATTATAACACACTCTCACCCTGCCCCATTATAACACACTCTCACCCTGCCCCATTATAACACACTCTCACCCTGCCCCATAATAACACCCTCTCACCCTGTCCCCACCGTAACACACTCTCAACCTGCCCCATTATAACACACTCTCACCCTGTCCCCATTATAACACACTCACACCCTTCCCCATTATAACACACTCTCACCGTACCCCATTATAACACACTCTCACCCTGCCACATTATAACACACTCTCACCCTGCCCCATTATAACACACTCACACCCTGCTCCCCATTATAACACACTCTCACCCTGCCCCCATTATAACACACTCTTACCCTGCCCCCATGATAACACACTCTCACCCTGCCACCCATTATAACACACTCTCACCCTCCCCACTATAACACACTCTTACCCTGCCCCATTAAAACACACTCTCACCCTGCCCCATCATAACACACTCTGACCCTGCCCCATTATAACAGACTGTCACCCTGCCCCATTATAACACGCTCTTACCCTGCCCCATTATAACACACTCTCACTCTGCCCCATTATAACACACTCTTACCCTGCCCCATTATAACACACTTTCACCCTGCCCCATTATAACACATTCTCACCCTGCTCCATTATAACACCCTCTCACCCTGTCCCCACCGTAACACACTCTTACCCTGCCCCATTATAACACACTTTCACCCTGCCCCATTATAACACACTCTCACTCTGCCCCATTATAACACACTCTTACCCTGCACCCATTATAACACACACTTACCCTGCCCCCATTATAACACACTCTCACCCTGCCCCATTATAACACAATCTCACCCTGCCCCTATTATATCACACTCTCACCCTGCCCCATTATAACACACTCTCACCCTGCGCCATTATAACACACTCTCACCCTGCCCCTATTATAACACAGTATTACCCTGCCCCATTAAAACACACTCTCACCCTGCCCCATTATAACACACTCTTACCCTGCCCCATTGTAACACACTCTCACTGTGCCCCCCATTATAACACCCTCTCGCACTGCCCCCACCGTAACACACTCTTACCCGGTCCCCACCGTAACACACTCTCACCCTGCCCCCATTATAACACACTCTTACCCTGCCCCCACCGTACCACACTCTTACCCTGCCCCCATTATAACACACTCTTACCCTGCCCAATTATAACACACTCTCACCCTGCCCCCATTATAACACACTCTCACCCTGCCCCAATATAACTCACTCTTACCCTGCCCCATTATAACACACTCTCACCCTGCCCCATTATAACACACTCTCACCCTGTCCCCACCGTAACACACTCTCACCCTTCCCCATTATAACACACTCACACCCTGCCCCCCATTTTAACACACTCTCACCCTGCCCCCCATTGTAACACACTCTCACCCTGCCCCCATTATAACACACTCTCACCCTGCCCCCATTATAACACACTCTTACCCTGCCCCATTATAACACACTCTCACCCTGCCCCCATTATAACACACTCTTACCCTGTCCCATTATAACACACTCTCACCCTGCCCCCATTATAACACACTCTCACCCTGCCCCAATATAACACACTCTTACCCTGCCCCATTATAACACACTCTCAACCTGCCCCATTATAACACACTCTCACCCTGCCCCTTTATAACACACTCTCACCCTGCCCCGCATTATAACACACTCTCACACTGCCCACCACGTAACACACTCTCACCCTGCCACATTATAACACACTCTCACCCTGCCCCCATTATTACACACTCTTGCCCTGCCCCATTATAACACACTCTCACCCTGCCCCATTATAACACACTCTCACCCTGCCACATTATAACACACTCTCACCCTGCCCCCAATTATAACACACTCTCACCCTGCCCCCATTATAACACACTCTTGCCCTGCCCCATTATAACACAGTCTCACCCTGCCCCCATTATAACACACTCCAACCCTGCCGCATTATAACACACTCTCACCCTGCCCCCATTATAACACACTCTAACCCTGCCCCATTATAACACACTCTCACTGTGCCCCCATTATAACACACTCTTACCCTGCCCCCACCGTAACACACTCTCACCCTGCCCCATTTTAACACACTCTCACCCTGCCCCATTATAACACACTCTCACCCTGACCCCACCGTAACACACTCTCACCCTGCCCCATTATAACACACTCTCACCCTGGCCCATTATAACACACTCACACCCTGCCCCATTATAACACACTCTCACCCTGCCCCATTATAACACACTCTCACCCTGCCCCATTATAACACACTCACACCCTGCCCCCCATTATAACACTCTCTCACCCTGCCCCCATTATAACACACTCTCACTCTGCCCCATTATAACACACTCTCACCCTGCCCCATTATAACACACTCTCACCCTGCCCCATTATAACACCCTCTCACCCTGTCCCCACCGTAACTCACTCTCACCCTGCCCCATTATAACACACTCTCACCCTGTCCCCATTATAACACACTCACACCCTGCCCCATTATAACACACTCTCACCCTACCCCATTATAACACACTCTCACCCTGCCCCATTATAACACACTCTCACCCTGCCCCCATTATAACACACTCTTACCCTGCCGCCATGATAACACACTCTCACCCTGCCACCCATTATAACACACTCTCACCCTGCCCCACTATAACACACTCTTACCCTGCCCCATTAAAACACACTCTCACCCTGCCCCATCATAACACACTCTTACCCTGCCCCATTATTACAGACTGTCACCCTGCCCCATTATAACACGCTCTTACCCTGCCCCATTATAACACACTCTCACTCTGCCCCATTATAACACACTCTTACCCTGCCCCATTATAACACACTTTCACCCTGCCCCATTATAACACATTCTCACCCTGCTCCATTATAACACCCTCTCACCCTGTCCCCACCGTAACACACTCTTACCCTGCCCCATTATAACACACTTTCACCCTGCCCCATTATATCACACTCTCACTCTGCCCCATTATAACACACTCTTACCCTGCACCCATTATAACACACACTTACCCTGCCCCCATTATAACACACTCTCACCCTGCCCCATTATAACACAATCTCACCCTGCCCCTATTATAACACACTCTCACCCTGCCCCATTATAACACACTCTCACCCTGCGCCATTATAACACACTCTCACCCTGCCCCTATTATAACACAGTATTACGCTGCCCCATTAAAACACACTCTCACCCTGCCCCATTTTAACACACTCTTACCCTGCCCCATTGTAACACACTCTCACTGTGCCCCCCATTATAACACCCTCTCACACTGCCCCCACCGTAACACACTCTTACCCTGTCCCCACCGTAACACACTCTCACCCTGCCCCCATTATAACACACTCTTACCCTGCCCCCACCGTAACACACTCTTACCCTGCCCCCATTATAACACACTCTTACCCTGCCCCATTATAACACACTCTCACCCTGCCCCCATTATAACACACTCTCACCCTGCCCCAATATAACACACTCTTACCCTGCCCCATTATAACACACTCTCACCCTGCCCCATTATAACACACTCTCACCCTGCCCCTTTATAACACACTCTCACCCTGCCCCCCTTTATAACACACTCTCACACTGCCCACACTGTAACACACTCTCACCCTGCCCTCATTATAACACACTCTTACCCTGCCCCCACCGTAACACACAGTTACCCTGCCCCCATTATAACACACTCTTACCCTGCCCCCACCGTAACACACTCTCACCCTGCCCCCATTATAACACACTCTCACCCTGCCCCATTATAACACACTCTCACCCTGTCCCCACCGTAACACACTCTCACCCTTCCCCATTATAACACACTCACACCCTGCCCCCCATTATAACACACTCTCACCCTGCCCCCCATTATAACACACTCTCACCCTGCCCCCATTGTAACACACTCTTAGCCTGCCCCATTATAACACACTCTAAACCTGCCCCATTATAACACACTCTCACCCTGCCCCTTTATAACACACTCTCACCCTGCCCCCCATTATAACACACTCTCACACTGCCCACCACGTAACACACTCTCACACTGCCCCCATTATAACACACTCTTACCCTGCCCCCACCGTAACACACTCATACCCTGCCCCCATTATAACACACTCTTACCCTTCCCCATTATAACACACTCTCACCCTGCCCCCATTATAACACACTCTCACCCTGCCCCATTATAACACAGTCTCACCCTGCCCCATTATAGCACCCTCTCACCCTGTCCCCACCGCAACACACTCTCACCCTTCCCCATTATTACACAGTCACAACCTGCCCCCCATTATAACACACTCTCACCCTGCCCCCATTATAAACACTATTACCCTTCCCCATTATAACACACTCTCACCCTCCCCCCCATTATAACACACTCTCACCCTGTCCCCACCGTAACAAACTCTCACCCTGCCCCATTATAACACACTCACACCCTGCCCCCCATTATAACACACTCTCACCCTGCCCCCATTATAACACACTCTTACACTGCCCCATTATAACACACTCTCACCCTGCCCCCCATTATAACACACTCTCACCCTGCCCCCATTATAACACAGTCTCACACTGCCCCCATTATAACACACTCTTACCCTGCCCCATTATAAAACACTCTCACCCTGCCCACATTATAACACACTCTCACCCTGCCCCATTATAACACACTCTCACCCTGCCCCATTATAACACACTCTCACCCTGCCTCATTATAACAGACTCTCACCCTGACCCATTATAACACACTCACATCCTGCCCCATTATAACACACTCTCACCCTGCCCCATTATAACACACTCTCACCCTTCCCCATTATAACACATTCACACCCTGCCCCCCATTATAACACACTCTTACCCTGCCCCCTATTATAACAGACTCTTTCCCTGCCCCATTATAACACACTCACACCCTGCCCCCCATTATAACACACTCTCATCCTGCCCCATTTAAACACACTCACACCCTTCTACCCCATTATAACACACTCTCACCCTGCCCCCATTATCACACACTCTCACCCTGCCCCATTATAACACACTCTCACCCTGCCCCATTATAACACCCTCTCGCCCTGTCCCCATTATAACACACTCTTACCCTGCCACATTATAACACACTCTCACCCTGCCCCATTATAACACACTCACACCCTGCCCCCATTATAACACACTCTTACCCTGCCCCATTATAACACACTCTCACCCTGCCCCCATTATAACACACTCTCACCCTGCCCCATTATAACACACTCTCACCCTGCCCCATTATAACACACTCTCACCCTGCCCCATTATAACACACTCTCACTGTACCCCCCATTACAACACCTTCTCACCCAACCCCCCATTATAACACACTCTCACCCTGTCCCCACCGTAACACATTCTCACCCTGCCCCCATTATAACACACTCTCACCCTGCCCCATTATAAAACACTCTCAGTGTGCCCCCCATTATAACACCATCTCACCCTGCCCCATTAAAACACCCTCTCACTCTGTCCCCACCGTAACACACTCTTACCCTGCCCCATTATAACACACTCTCACCCTGCCCCATTATAACACACTCACACCCTGCCCCATTATAACACCCTCTCACCCTGCCTCATTATAACACACTCTCACCCTGCCCCATTATAACACACTCTCACTGTGCCCCCCATTATAACACCCTCTCACCCTGCCCCATTATAACACCCTCTCACCCTGTCCCCACCGTAACACACTCTTACCCAGCCCCATTATAACACACTCACACCCTGCCTCATTATAACACCCTCTCACCCTGCCTCATTATAACACACTCACACCCTGCCCCATTATAATACCCTCTCACCCTGTCCCATTATAACACACTCTTACCCTGCCCCATTATAACACACTCTCACTCTGCCCCATTATAACACCCTCTCATCCTGCCCCCATTATAACACACTCTCATCCTGCCCCATTATAACACACTCTTACCCTGCCCCATTATAAATTACTCTCACCCTGCCCCCCATTGTAACACACTCTCACCCTGCCCCCATTATAACACACTCTCACCCTGCCCCATTATAAAACACTCACACCCTGCCCCCCATTATAACACACTCTCACCCTGCCCCCATTATAACACACTCTTACCCTGCCCCCATTACAACACACTCTTACCCTGCCCCATTATAACACACTCTCACCCTGCCCCATTATAACACACTCTTACCCTCCCCCATTATAACACTCTCTCACCCTGCCCCATTATAACCCACTCTTACCCTGCCACATTATAACACACTTTCACCCTGCCCCATTATAACACACTCTCACCCTGCCCCATTACAATACCCTCTCACCCTGTCCCCACCGTAACACACTCTTACCCTGCCCCCATTATAACACACTCTTACCCTGCCCCCATTATAACGCACTCTCACCCTGCCCCATTATAACACACTCTCACCCTGCCCCTATTATAACACTCTCTCACACTGCCCAATTATAACACAATCTCACTCTGACCCATTATAACACACTCTCACCCTACCCCTATAATAACACACTCTTAACCTGCCCCATTATAACACACTTCACCCTACCCCATTATAACACACTCTCACCCTGCCCCATTATAACACACTCTCACACTGCCCCATTATAACACTCTCTCACCCTGCCCCCATTATAACACACTCTCACCCTGCCCTATTATAACACACTTTCACTGTGCCCCCCATTATAACACCCTCTCACGCTGCCCAAACCGTAACACACTCTCACCCTGCCCCCATTATAACACACTCTTACACTGCCCCCACCTTAACACACTCTAACCCTGCCCCCATTATAACACACTCTTACCCTGCCCCATTATAACAAACTCTTACCCTGCCCCCATTATAACACACTCTCACCCTGCCCCATTATAACCCACTCTCACCCTGACCGATTATAACACTCTCTCACCCTTCCCCCGTTATAACACCCTCTCACCCTGCCCCATTATAACACACTCTCACTGTGCCCCCCATTATAACACCCTCTCACCCTGCCCCCACCGTAACACACTCTTACCCTTCCCATTATAACACACTCTCACCCCGCCCCATTATAACACACTCTCACCGTGCCGCCATTATTACACACTCTTACCCTGCCCCATTATAACACACTCTTACCCTGCCCCCATTATAACACACTCTTACCCTGCTCCATTATAACACACTCTCACCCTGCCCCATTGTAACACACTCTCACCGTGCCCCCATTATAACACACTATCACCCTGCCCCCATTATAACACACTCTCACCCTGCCCCATTATAACACACTCTCACCCTGCCCCATTATAACACACTCTCACCCTGCCCCATTATAACACACTCTCACCCTGCCCCATTATAACACACTCTCACCCTGCCCCCATTATAACACCCTCTCACCCTGCCCCATTATAACACACTCTCACCCTGCCCCCATTATAACACCCTCTCACCCTGCCCCATTATAACACACTCTTACCCTGCCCCCACCGTAACACACTCTCACCCTGGCCCATTATAACACACTCTCACCCTGCCTTCATTATAACACACTCTCGCCCTGCCCCATTATAACACACTCTCACCCTGCCCCATTATAACACACTCTCACCCTGCCCCATTATAACACACTCTCACCCTGCCCCCATTATAACACCCTCTCACCCTGCCCCATTATAACACACTCTTACCCTGCCCCCACCGTAACACACTCTCATCCTGCCCGCATTATAACACACTCTCACCCTGTCCCATTACAACACCCTCTCACCCTGTCTCTACCGTAACACACTCTCACCCTGCCCCATTATAACACATTCTCACCCTGCCCCATTTTAACACGCTCTCACCCTGCCCCTTTGTAACACACTCTCACCCTGCCCCATTATAACACACTCTCACCCTGCCCTATTTGTGCCCCCCATTATAACACCCTCTCACCCTGTCCCCACCGTAACACACTCTTATCCTGCCACCACCGTAACACACTCTTACCCTTCCGCATTATAACACACTCTCACCGTGCCCCCATTATAACACACTATTTCCCTGCCCCATTATAACACACTCTTACCCTGCCCCCCATTATAACACACTCTCACCCTGCCCCCATTATAACACACTCTCACTATGCCCCCATTATAACACACTCTTACCCTGCCCCATTATAACACACTCTTACCCTGCCCCCATTATAACACACTCTTACCCTGCCCCATTATATCACACTCTCACCGTGCCCCCATTATAACACACTCTTACCCTGCCCCATTATAACACACTCTCACCCTGCCCCATTATAAGACACTCTCACCCTGCCCCCACAGTAACACAATCTTACCCTGCCCCCCATTATAAAACAGTCTCACCCTGCCCCCACCGTAACACACTCTTACCCTGCACCCCTGCCCCCATTATAACACCCTCTTTCCCTGCCCCGTTGTAACACACTCTCACCCTGCCCCATTATAACACACACTCACCCTGCCCCATTATAACACACTCTCACCCTGCCCCCATTATAACACACTCTCACCCTGCCCCATTATAACACACTCTCACCCTGTCCGCACCGTAACACACTCTTACCCTGCCCCCATTATAACACACTCTCACCCTGTCCCCACATTAACACAGTCTAACCCTGCCTCCATTATAACACACTCTCACCCTGCCCCTTTATAACGCACTCTCACCCTGTCCCCACCGTAACACACTCTTACCCTGCCCCCATTATAACACACTCTCACCCTGCCCCATTATAACACACTCTCACCCTGTCCCCACATTAACACACTCTCACCCTGCCCCCATTATAACACATTCTCACCCTGCCCACACCGTAACACACTCTCACCCTGCCCCCATTATAACACACTCTCACCCTGCCCCATTATAAAACACTCTCAGTGTGCCCCCCATTATAACACCATCTCACCCTGCCCCATTATAACACCCTCTCACTCTGTCCCCACCGTAACACACTCTTACCCTGCCCCATTATAACACACTCTCAACCTGCCCCATTATAACACACTCTTACCCTGCCTCATTATAACACCCTCTCACCCTGCCCCATTATAACACAGTCTCACCCTGCCCCATTATAACACATTCTCACCCTGACCCCATTATAATACACTCTCACCCTGCCCCCATTATAACACACTCTCACCCTGTCCCTACCGTAACACACTTTTACCCCGCCCCCACCATAACACACTCTTACCCTGCACCATTATAACACAATCTCACCCTGCCCCATTATAACACACTCTTACCCTGCCCCATTATAACACACTCACACCCTGCCCGATTATAACACTCTCTCACCCTGCCCCAATTATAACACCCTCTCACCCTGCCCCATTATAACACACTCTTACCCTGCCCCCATTATAAACACTCTCACCCTGCCCCATTATAACACACTCTCACTGTGCCCCCCATTATAACACCCTCTCACCCTGCCCCCACCGTAACACACTCTCACCCTGCCCCATTATAACACACTCTCACCCTGCCTTCATTATAACACACTCTCGCCCTGCCCCATTATAACAAACTCTCACCATGCCCCCATTATAACACCCTCTCACTCTGCCCAATTATAACACACTCTCCCCCTGCCCCATTATAACACACTCTCACCCTGCCCCATTATAACACACTCTCACCCTGCCCCATTATAACACACTCTCACCCTGCCCCCATTATAACACCCTCTCACCCTGCCCCATTATAACACACTCTTACCCTGCCCCCACCGTAACAAACTCTCACCCTGCCCCATTATAACACACTCTCACTGTGCCCCCCATTATAACACCCTCTCACCCTGTGCGCACCGTAACACACTCTTCCCCTGCCCCCACCGTAACACACTCTTACCCTGCCCCATAATTCACACTCTCACCCTGCCCCATTATAACACACCCTCACCGTGCCCCTATTATAACACACTCTCACCCTGCCCGATTATAACACACTCTTACCCTGCCCCATTCTAACACACTCTCACCCTGCCCCTATTATCACACACTCTTACCCTGCCCCATTATAACACACTCACACCCTGCCCCATTAAAACACACTCTTACCCTGCCCCCATTATAACACACTCTCACCCTGCCCCATTATAACACACTCTTACCCTGCCCCATTATAACACACTCTCAGTCTGCCCCATTATAACACCCTCTCATCCTGCCCCCATTATAACACACTCTCACCCTGCCCCCACCGTAACACACTCTCACCCTGCCCCATTATAACACAATCTCACCCTGCCCCATTATAACACACTCTCACCCTGCCCCATTATAACACACTCTCACTGTGCCCCCCATTTTAACACCCTCTCACCCTGCCCCCCATTATAACAAACTCTCACTCTGCCCCATTATAACACACTCTTACCCTGCCCCATTATAACACACTCTCACCCTGTCCCCACCGTAACACACTCTCACCCTGCCCCCATTATAACACACTCTCACCCTGTCCCATTACAACACTCTCTCACCCTGTCCCCACCGTAACACACTCTCATCCTCCCCCATTATAACACACTCTCACCCTGCCCCATTATAACACGCTCTCACCCTGCCCCTTTGTAACACACTCTCACCCTGCCCCATTATAACACACTCTCACCCTGCCCTATTTGTGCCCCCTATTATAAAACCCTCTCACCCTGTCCCCACCGTAACACACTCTTACCCTGCCCCCACCGTAACACACTCTTACCCTTCCGCATTATAACACACTCTCACCGTGCCCCCATTATAACACACTATTACCCTGCCCCATTATAACACACTCTTACCCTGCCCCCCATTATAACACACTCTCACCCTGCCCCATTATAACACACTCTCACCGTGCCCCCATTATAACACACTCTTACCCTGCCCCATTATAACACACTCTTACCCCTGCCCCCATTATAACACACTCTTACCCTGCCCCATTATAACACACTCTCACCCTGCCCCATTATAACACTATCTTACCGTGCCCCCATTATAACACACTCTTACCCTGCCCCACTATAACACACTCTCACCCTGCCCCATTATAACACACTCTCACCCTGCCCCCACAGTAACACACTCTTACCCTGCCCCCCATTATAAAACAGTCTCACCCTGCCCCCACCGTAACACACTCTTACCCTGCACCCCTGCCCCCATTATAACACACTCTTTCCCTTCCCCGTTATAACACACTCTCAACCTGCCCCATTATAACACACTCTCACCCTGCCCCATTATAACACCCTCTCACCCTGCCCCATTATAACACACTCTCACCCTGTCCCCACATTAACACACTCTAACCCTGCCCCCATTATAACACACTCTCACCCTCCCCCCATTATAACACACTCTCACCCTGCCCCATTATAACACACTCTCACCCTGTCCCCACAGTAACACACTCTCACCCTGCCCCATTATAACACATTCTCACCCTGCCCCCACCGTAACACACTCTTACCCTGCCCCCACCGTAACACACTCTTACCCTTCCGCATTATAACACACTCTCACCGTGCCCCCATTATAACACACTATTACCCTGCCCCATTATAACACACTCTTACCCTGCCCCCCATTATAACACACTCTCACCCTGCCCCATTATAACACACTCTCACCGTGCCCCCATTATAACACACTCTTACCCTGCCCCATTATAACACACTCTTACCCCTGCCCCCATTATAACACACTCTTACCCTGCCCCATTATAACACACTCTCACCCTGCCCCATTATAACACTATCTTACCGTGCCCCCATTATAACACACTCTTACCCTGCCCCACTATAACACACTCTCACCCTGCCCCATTATAACACACTCTCACCCTGCCCCCACAGTAACACACTCTTACCCTGCCCCCCATTATGAAACAGTCTCACCCTGCCCCCACCGTAACACACTCTTACCCTGCACCCCAGCCCCCATTATAACACACTCTTTCCCTGCCCCGTTATAACACACTCTCAACCTGCCCCATTATAACACACTCTCACCCTGCCCCATTATAACACCCTCTCACCCTGCCCCATTATAACACATTCTCACCCTGTCCCCACATTAACACACTCTAACCCTGCCCCCATTATAACACACTCTCACCCTGCCCCCATTATAACACACTCTCACCCTGCCCCATTATAACACACTCTCACCCTGTCCCCACAGTAACACACTCTCACCCTGCCCCCATTATAACACACTCTTACCCTGCCCCATTATAACACACTCTCACCCTGCCCCCATTATAACACACTCTCACCCTGCCCCATTATAACACACTCTTACCCTGCCCCATTATAACACCCTCTCACCCTGCCCCATTATAACACACTCTCACCCTGTCCCTACCGTAACACACTTTTACCCCGCCCCCACCATAACACACTCTTACCCTGCCCCATTATAACACAATCTCACCCTGCCCCATTATAACACACTCTTACCCTGCCCCCATTATAACACACTCTCACCCTGCCCCATTATAACACAATCTCACCCTGCCCCATTATAACACTCTCTCAACCTGCCCCCATTATAACACCGTCTCACCCTGCCCCATTATTACACACTCTTACCCTGCCCCCATAATAACACACTCTCACCCTGCCCCATTATAACACACTCTCACTGTGCCCCCCGTTATAACACCCTCTCACCCTGCCCCCACCGTAACACACACTTACCGTTCCCAATATAACACACTCTCACCCTACCCCATTATAACACACTCTCACCGTGCCGCCATTATAACACACTCTTACCCTGCCCCATTATAACACACTCTTACCCTGCCCCCATTATAACACACTCTTACCCTGCTCCATTATAACACACTCTCACCCTGCCCCCATTATAACACACTCTCACCCTGCCCCATTATAACACACTCTCACCGTGCCCCCATTATAACACACTCTCACCCTGCCCCCATTATAACACACTCTCACCCTGCCCCCATTATAACACACTCTCACCCTCTCCCATTATAACACAATCTCACCCTGCCCCATTGTAACACACTCTTACCCTGCCCCCATTATAACACACTCTCACCCTGCCCCATTATAACACACTCTCACTCTGCCTTCATTATAACACACTCTCACCCTGCCCCATTATAACACACTCTCACCCTGCCCCCATTATAACACCCTCTCACTCTGCCCCATTATAACACACTCTCCCCCTCCCCCATTATAACACACTCTCACCCTGCCCCATTATAACACACTCTCACCTTGCCCCATTATAACACACTCTCACCCTGCCCCCATTATAACACCCTCTCATCCTGCCCCATTATAACACACTCTCACCCTGCCCCCATTATAACACACTCTCACCCTGCCCCATTATAACACACTCTTAACCTGCCCCCACCGTAACAAACTCTCACCCTGCCCCATTATAACACACTCTCACTGTGCCCCCCATTATAACACCCTCTCACCCTGTCCGCACCGTAACACACTCTTCCCCTGCCCCCACCGTAACACACTCTTACCCTGCCCCATAATTCACACTCTCACCCTGCCCCATTATAACACACCCTCACCGTGCCCCTATTATAACACACTCTCACCCTGCCCCATTATAACACACTCTTACCCTGCCCCATTCTAACACACTCTCACCCTGCCCCTATTATCACACACTCTTACCCTGCCCCATTATAACACACTCACACCCTGCCCCATTAAAACACACTCTTACCCTGCCCCCATTATAACACACTCTCACCCTGCCCCATTATAACACACTCTTACCCTGCCCCATTATAACACACTCTCACTCTGCCCCTTTATAACACCCTCTCATCCTGCCTCCATTATAACACACTCTCACCCTGCCCCCACCGTAACACACTCTCACCCTGCCCCATTATAACACAATCTCACCCTGCCCCATTATAACACACTCTCACCCTGCCCCATTATAACACACTCTCACTGTGCCCCCCATTTTAACACCCTCTCACCCTGCCCCCCATTATAACACACTCTCACTCTGCCCCATTATAACACACTCTTACCCTCCCCCATTATAACACACTCTCACCCTGTCCCCACCGTAACACACTCTCACCCTGCCCCCATTATAACACACTCTCACCCTGTCCCATTACAACACTCTCTCACCCTGTCCCCACCGTAACACACTCTCACCCTCCCCCATTATAACACACTCTTACCCTGCCCCATTATAACACACTCTCACTCTGCCCCATTATAACACACTCTTACCCTGCCCCATTATAACACACTTTCACCCTGCCCCATTATAACACATTCTCACCCTGCTCCATTATAACACCCTCTCACCCTGTCCCCACCGTAACACACTCTTACCCTGCCCCATTATAACACACTTTCACCCTGCCCCATTATATCACACTCTCACTCTGCCCCATTATAACACACTCTTACCCTGCACCCATTATAACACACACTTACCCTGCCCCCATTATAACACACTCTCACCCTGCCCCATTATAACACAATCTCACCCTGCCCCTATTATAACACACTCTCACCCTGCCCCATTATAACACACTCTCACCCTGCGCCATTATAACACACTCTCACCCTGCCCCTATTATAACACAGTATTACGCTGCCCCATTAAAACACACTCTCACCCTGCCCCATTTTAACACACTCTTACCCTGCCCCATTGTAACACACTCTCACTGTGCCCCCCATTATAACACCCTCTCACACTGCCCCCACCGTAACACACTCTTACCCTGTCCCCACCGTAACACACTCTCACCCTGCCCCCATTATAACACACTCTTACCCTGCCCCCACCGTAACACACTCTTACCCTGCCCCCATTATAACACACTCTTACCCTGCCCCATTATAACACACTCTCACCCTGCCCCCATTATAACACACTCTCACCCTGCCCCAATATAACACACTCTTACCCTGCCCCATTATAACACACTCTCACCCTGCCCCATTATAACACACTCTCACCCTGCCCCTTTATAACACACTCTCACCCTGCCCCCCTTTATAACACACTCTCACACTGCCCACACTGTAACACACTCTCACCCTGCCCTCATTATAACACACTCTTACCCTGCCCCCACCGTAACACACAGTTACCCTGCCCCCATTATAACACACTCTTACCCTGCCCCCACCGTAACACACTCTCACCCTGCCCCCATTATAACACACTCTCACCCTGCCCCATTATAACACACTCTCACCCTGTCCCCACCGTAACACACTCTCACCCTTCCCCATTATAACACACTCACACCCTGCCCCCCATTATAACACACTCTCACCCTGCCCCCCATTATAACACACTCTCACCCTGCCCCCATTGTAACACACTCTTAGCCTGCCCCATTATAACACACTCTAAACCTGCCCCATTATAACACACTCTCACCCTGCCCCTTTATAACACACTCTCACCCTGCCCCCCATTATAACACACTCTCACACTGCCCACCACGTAACACACTCTCACACTGCCCCCATTATAACACACTCTTACCCTGCCCCCACCGTAACACACTCATACCCTGCCCCCATTATAACACACTCTTACCCTTCCCCATTATAACACACTCTCACCCTGCCCCCATTATAACACACTCTCACCCTGCCCCATTATAACACAGTCTCACCCTGCCCCATTATAGCACCCTCTCACCCTGTCCCCACCGCAACACACTCTCACCCTTCCCCATTATTACACAGTCACAACCTGCCCCCCATTATAACACACTCTCACCCTGCCCCCATTATAAACACTATTACCCTTCCCCATTATAACACACTCTCACCCTCCCCCCCATTATAACACACTCTCACCCTGTCCCCACCGTAACAAACTCTCACCCTGCCCCATTATAACACACTCACACCCTGCCCCCCATTATAACACACTCTCACCCTGCCCCCATTATAACACACTCTTACACTGCCCCATTATAACACACTCTCACCCTGCCCCCCATTATAACACACTCTCACCCTGCCCCCATTATAACACAGTCTCACACTGCCCCCATTATAACACACTCTTACCCTGCCCCATTATAAAACACTCTCACCCTGCCCACATTATAACACACTCTCACCCTGCCCCATTATAACACACTCTCACCCTGCCCCATTATAACACACTCTCACCCTGCCTCATTATAACAGACTCTCACCCTGACCCATTATAACACACTCACATCCTGCCCCATTATAACACACTCTCACCCTGCCCCATTATAACACACTCTCACCCTTCCCCATTATAACACATTCACACCCTGCCCCCCATTATAACACACTCTTACCCTGCCCCCTATTATAACAGACTCTTTCCCTGCCCCATTATAACACACTCACACCCTGCCCCCCATTATAACACACTCTCATCCTGCCCCATTTAAACACACTCACACCCTTCTACCCCATTATAACACACTCTCACCCTGCCCCCATTATCACACACTCTCACCCTGCCCCATTATAACACACTCTCACCCTGCCCCATTATAACACCCTCTCGCCCTGTCCCCATTATAACACACTCTTACCCTGCCACATTATAACACACTCTCACCCTGCCCCATTATAACACACTCACACCCTGCCCCCATTATAACACACTCTTACCCTGCCCCATTATAACACACTCTCACCCTGCCCCCATTATAACACACTCTCACCCTGCCCCATTATAACACACTCTCACCCTGCCCCATTATAACACACTCTCACCCTGCCCCATTATAACACACTCTCACTGTACCCCCCATTACAACACCTTCTCACCCAACCCCCCATTATAACACACTCTCACCCTGTCCCCACCGTAACACATTCTCACCCTGCCCCCATTATAACACACTCTCACCCTGCCCCATTATAAAACACTCTCAGTGTGCCCCCCATTATAACACCATCTCACCCTGCCCCATTAAAACACCCTCTCACTCTGTCCCCACCGTAACACACTCTTACCCTGCCCCATTATAACACACTCTCACCCTGCCCCATTATAACACACTCACACCCTGCCCCATTATAACACCCTCTCACCCTGCCTCATTATAACACACTCTCACCCTGCCCCATTATAACACACTCTCACTGTGCCCCCCATTATAACACCCTCTCACCCTGCCCCATTATAACACCCTCTCACCCTGTCCCCACCGTAACACACTCTTACCCAGCCCCATTATAACACACTCACACCCTGCCTCATTATAACACCCTCTCACCCTGCCTCATTATAACACACTCACACCCTGCCCCATTATAATACCCTCTCACCCTGTCCCATTATAACACACTCTTACCCTGCCCCATTATAACACACTCTCACTCTGCCCCATTATAACACCCTCTCATCCTGCCCCCATTATAACACACTCTCATCCTGCCCCATTATAACACACTCTTACCCTGCCCCATTATAAATTACTCTCACCCTGCCCCCCATTGTAACACACTCTCACCCTGCCCCCATTATAACACACTCTCACCCTGCCCCATTATAAAACACTCACACCCTGCCCCCCATTATAACACACTCTCACCCTGCCCCCATTATAACACACTCTTACCCTGCCCCCATTACAACACACTCTTACCCTGCCCCATTATAACACACTCTCACCCTGCCCCATTATAACACACTCTTACCCTCCCCCATTATAACACTCTCTCACCCTGCCCCATTATAACCCACTCTTACCCTGCCACATTATAACACACTTTCACCCTGCCCCATTATAACACACTCTCACCCTGCCCCATTACAATACCCTCTCACCCTGTCCCCACCGTAACACACTCTTACCCTGCCCCCATTATAACACACTCTTACCCTGCCCCCATTATAACGCACTCTCACCCTGCCCCATTATAACACACTCTCACCCTGCCCCTATTATAACACTCTCTCACACTGCCCAATTATAACACAATCTCACTCTGACCCATTATAACACACTCTCACCCTACCCCTATAATAACACACTCTTAACCTGCCCCATTATAACACACTTCACCCTACCCCATTATAACACACTCTCACCCTGCCCCATTATAACACACTCTCACACTGCCCCATTATAACACTCTCTCACCCTGCCCCCATTATAACACACTCTCACCCTGCCCTATTATAACACACTTTCACTGTGCCCCCCATTATAACACCCTCTCACGCTGCCCAAACCGTAACACACTCTCACCCTGCCCCCATTATAACACACTCTTACACTGCCCCCACCTTAACACACTCTAACCCTGCCCCCATTATAACACACTCTTACCCTGCCCCATTATAACAAACTCTTACCCTGCCCCCATTATAACACACTCTCACCCTGCCCCATTATAACCCACTCTCACCCTGACCGATTATAACACTCTCTCACCCTTCCCCCGTTATAACACCCTCTCACCCTGCCCCATTATAACACACTCTCACTGTGCCCCCCATTATAACACCCTCTCACCCTGCCCCCACCGTAACACACTCTTACCCTTCCCATTATAACACACTCTCACCCCGCCCCATTATAACACACTCTCACCGTGCCGCCATTATTACACACTCTTACCCTGCCCCATTATAACACACTCTTACCCTGCCCCCATTATAACACACTCTTACCCTGCTCCATTATAACACACTCTCACCCTGCCCCATTGTAACACACTCTCACCGTGCCCCCATTATAACACACTATCACCCTGCCCCCATTATAACACACTCTCACCCTGCCCCATTATAACACACTCTCACCCTGCCCCATTATAACACACTCTCACCCTGCCCCATTATAACACACTCTCACCCTGCCCCATTATAACACACTCTCACCCTGCCCCCATTATAACACCCTCTCACCCTGCCCCATTATAACACACTCTCACCCTGCCCCCATTATAACACCCTCTCACCCTGCCCCATTATAACACACTCTTACCCTGCCCCCACCGTAACACACTCTCACCCTGGCCCATTATAACACACTCTCACCCTGCCTTCATTATAACACACTCTCGCCCTGCCCCATTATAACACACTCTCACCCTGCCCCATTATAACACACTCTCACCCTGCCCCATTATAACACACTCTCACCCTGCCCCCATTATAACACCCTCTCACCCTGCCCCATTATAACACACTCTTACCCTGCCCCCACCGTAACACACTCTCATCCTGCCCGCATTATAACACACTCTCACCCTGTCCCATTACAACACCCTCTCACCCTGTCTCTACCGTAACACACTCTCACCCTGCCCCATTATAACACATTCTCACCCTGCCCCATTTTAACACGCTCTCACCCTGCCCCTTTGTAACACACTCTCACCCTGCCCCATTATAACACACTCTCACCCTGCCCTATTTGTGCCCCCCATTATAACACCCTCTCACCCTGTCCCCACCGTAACACACTCTTATCCTGCCACCACCGTAACACACTCTTACCCTTCCGCATTATAACACACTCTCACCGTGCCCCCATTATAACACACTATTTCCCTGCCCCATTATAACACACTCTTACCCTGCCCCCCATTATAACACACTCTCACCCTGCCCCCATTATAACACACTCTCACTATGCCCCCATTATAACACACTCTTACCCTGCCCCATTATAACACACTCTTACCCTGCCCCCATTATAACACACTCTTACCCTGCCCCATTATATCACACTCTCACCGTGCCCCCATTATAACACACTCTTACCCTGCCCCATTATAACACACTCTCACCCTGCCCCATTATAAGACACTCTCACCCTGCCCCCACAGTAACACAATCTTACCCTGCCCCCCATTATAAAACAGTCTCACCCTGCCCCCACCGTAACACACTCTTACCCTGCACCCCTGCCCCCATTATAACACCCTCTTTCCCTGCCCCGTTGTAACACACTCTCACCCTGCCCCATTATAACACACACTCACCCTGCCCCATTATAACACACTCTCACCCTGCCCCCATTATAACACACTCTCACCCTGCCCCATTATAACACACTCTCACCCTGTCCGCACCGTAACACACTCTTACCCTGCCCCCATTATAACACACTCTCACCCTGTCCCCACATTAACACAGTCTAACCCTGCCTCCATTATAACACACTCTCACCCTGCCCCTTTATAACGCACTCTCACCCTGTCCCCACCGTAACACACTCTTACCCTGCCCCCATTATAACACACTCTCACCCTGCCCCATTATAACACACTCTCACCCTGTCCCCACATTAACACACTCTCACCCTGCCCCCATTATAACACATTCTCACCCTGCCCACACCGTAACACACTCTCACCCTGCCCCCATTATAACACACTCTCACCCTGCCCCATTATAAAACACTCTCAGTGTGCCCCCCATTATAACACCATCTCACCCTGCCCCATTATAACACCCTCTCACTCTGTCCCCACCGTAACACACTCTTACCCTGCCCCATTATAACACACTCTCAACCTGCCCCATTATAACACACTCTTACCCTGCCTCATTATAACACCCTCTCACCCTGCCCCATTATAACACAGTCTCACCCTGCCCCATTATAACACATTCTCACCCTGACCCCATTATAATACACTCTCACCCTGCCCCCATTATAACACACTCTCACCCTGTCCCTACCGTAACACACTTTTACCCCGCCCCCACCATAACACACTCTTACCCTGCACCATTATAACACAATCTCACCCTGCCCCATTATAACACACTCTTACCCTGCCCCATTATAACACACTCACACCCTGCCCGATTATAACACTCTCTCACCCTGCCCCAATTATAACACCCTCTCACCCTGCCCCATTATAACACACTCTTACCCTGCCCCCATTATAAACACTCTCACCCTGCCCCATTATAACACACTCTCACTGTGCCCCCCATTATAACACCCTCTCACCCTGCCCCCACCGTAACACACTCTCACCCTGCCCCATTATAACACACTCTCACCCTGCCTTCATTATAACACACTCTCGCCCTGCCCCATTATAACAAACTCTCACCATGCCCCCATTATAACACCCTCTCACTCTGCCCAATTATAACACACTCTCCCCCTGCCCCATTATAACACACTCTCACCCTGCCCCATTATAACACACTCTCACCCTGCCCCATTATAACACACTCTCACCCTGCCCCCATTATAACACCCTCTCACCCTGCCCCATTATAACACACTCTTACCCTGCCCCCACCGTAACAAACTCTCACCCTGCCCCATTATAACACACTCTCACTGTGCCCCCCATTATAACACCCTCTCACCCTGTGCGCACCGTAACACACTCTTCCCCTGCCCCCACCGTAACACACTCTTACCCTGCCCCATAATTCACACTCTCACCCTGCCCCATTATAACACACCCTCACCGTGCCCCTATTATAACACACTCTCACCCTGCCCGATTATAACACACTCTTACCCTGCCCCATTCTAACACACTCTCACCCTGCCCCTATTATCACACACTCTTACCCTGCCCCATTATAACACACTCACACCCTGCCCCATTAAAACACACTCTTACCCTGCCCCCATTATAACACACTCTCACCCTGCCCCATTATAACACACTCTTACCCTGCCCCATTATAACACACTCTCAGTCTGCCCCATTATAACACCCTCTCATCCTGCCCCCATTATAACACACTCTCACCCTGCCCCCACCGTAACACACTCTCACCCTGCCCCATTATAACACAATCTCACCCTGCCCCATTATAACACACTCTCACCCTGCCCCATTATAACACACTCTCACTGTGCCCCCCATTTTAACACCCTCTCACCCTGCCCCCCATTATAACAAACTCTCACTCTGCCCCATTATAACACACTCTTACCCTGCCCCATTATAACACACTCTCACCCTGTCCCCACCGTAACACACTCTCACCCTGCCCCCATTATAACACACTCTCACCCTGTCCCATTACAACACTCTCTCACCCTGTCCCCACCGTAACACACTCTCATCCTCCCCCATTATAACACACTCTCACCCTGCCCCATTATAACACGCTCTCACCCTGCCCCTTTGTAACACACTCTCACCCTGCCCCATTATAACACACTCTCACCCTGCCCTATTTGTGCCCCCTATTATAAAACCCTCTCACCCTGTCCCCACCGTAACACACTCTTACCCTGCCCCCACCGTAACACACTCTTACCCTTCCGCATTATAACACACTCTCACCGTGCCCCCATTATAACACACTATTACCCTGCCCCATTATAACACACTCTTACCCTGCCCCCCATTATAACACACTCTCACCCTGCCCCATTATAACACACTCTCACCGTGCCCCCATTATAACACACTCTTACCCTGCCCCATTATAACACACTCTTACCCCTGCCCCCATTATAACACACTCTTACCCTGCCCCATTATAACACACTCTCACCCTGCCCCATTATAACACTATCTTACCGTGCCCCCATTATAACACACTCTTACCCTGCCCCACTATAACACACTCTCACCCTGCCCCATTATAACACACTCTCACCCTGCCCCCACAGTAACACACTCTTACCCTGCCCCCCATTATAAAACAGTCTCACCCTGCCCCCACCGTAACACACTCTTACCCTGCACCCCTGCCCCCATTATAACACACTCTTTCCCTTCCCCGTTATAACACACTCTCAACCTGCCCCATTATAACACACTCTCACCCTGCCCCATTATAACACCCTCTCACCCTGCCCCATTATAACACACTCTCACCCTGTCCCCACATTAACACACTCTAACCCTGCCCCCATTATAACACACTCTCACCCTCCCCCCATTATAACACACTCTCACCCTGCCCCATTATAACACACTCTCACCCTGTCCCCACAGTAACACACTCTCACCCTGCCCCATTATAACACATTCTCACCCTGCCCCCACCGTAACACACTCTTACCCTGCCCCCACCGTAACACACTCTTACCCTTCCGCATTATAACACACTCTCACCGTGCCCCCATTATAACACACTATTACCCTGCCCCATTATAACACACTCTTACCCTGCCCCCCATTATAACACACTCTCACCCTGCCCCATTATAACACACTCTCACCGTGCCCCCATTATAACACACTCTTACCCTGCCCCATTATAACACACTCTTACCCCTGCCCCCATTATAACACACTCTTACCCTGCCCCATTATAACACACTCTCACCCTGCCCCATTATAACACTATCTTACCGTGCCCCCATTATAACACACTCTTACCCTGCCCCACTATAACACACTCTCACCCTGCCCCATTATAACACACTCTCACCCTGCCCCCACAGTAACACACTCTTACCCTGCCCCCCATTATGAAACAGTCTCACCCTGCCCCCACCGTAACACACTCTTACCCTGCACCCCAGCCCCCATTATAACACACTCTTTCCCTGCCCCGTTATAACACACTCTCAACCTGCCCCATTATAACACACTCTCACCCTGCCCCATTATAACACCCTCTCACCCTGCCCCATTATAACACATTCTCACCCTGTCCCCACATTAACACACTCTAACCCTGCCCCCATTATAACACACTCTCACCCTGCCCCCATTATAACACACTCTCACCCTGCCCCATTATAACACACTCTCACCCTGTCCCCACAGTAACACACTCTCACCCTGCCCCCATTATAACACACTCTTACCCTGCCCCATTATAACACACTCTCACCCTGCCCCCATTATAACACACTCTCACCCTGCCCCATTATAACACACTCTTACCCTGCCCCATTATAACACCCTCTCACCCTGCCCCATTATAACACACTCTCACCCTGTCCCTACCGTAACACACTTTTACCCCGCCCCCACCATAACACACTCTTACCCTGCCCCATTATAACACAATCTCACCCTGCCCCATTATAACACACTCTTACCCTGCCCCCATTATAACACACTCTCACCCTGCCCCATTATAACACAATCTCACCCTGCCCCATTATAACACTCTCTCAACCTGCCCCCATTATAACACCGTCTCACCCTGCCCCATTATTACACACTCTTACCCTGCCCCCATAATAACACACTCTCACCCTGCCCCATTATAACACACTCTCACTGTGCCCCCCGTTATAACACCCTCTCACCCTGCCCCCACCGTAACACACACTTACCGTTCCCAATATAACACACTCTCACCCTACCCCATTATAACACACTCTCACCGTGCCGCCATTATAACACACTCCTACCCTGCCCCATTATAACACACTCTTACCCTGCCCCCATTATAACACACTCTTACCCTGCTCCATTATAACACACTCTCACCCTGCCCCCATTATAACACACTCTCACCCTGCCCCATTATAACACACTCTCACCGTGCCCCCATTATAACACACTCTCACCCTGCCCCCATTATAACACACTCTCACCCTGCCCCCATTATAACACACTCTCACCCTCTCCCATTATAACACAATCTCACCCTGCCCCATTGTAACACACTCTTACCCTGCCCCCATTATAACACACTCTCACCCTGCCCCATTATAACACACTCTCACTCTGCCTTCATTATAACACACTCTCACCCTGCCCCATTATAACACACTCTCACCCTGCCCCCATTATAACACCCTCTCACTCTGCCCCATTATAACACACTCTCCCCCTCCCCCATTATAACACACTCTCACCCTGCCCCATTATAACACACTCTCACCTTGCCACATTATAACACACTCTCACCCTGCCCCCATTATAACACCCTCTCATCCTGCCCCATTATAACACACTCTCACCCTGCCCCCATTATAACACACTCTCACCCTGCCCCATTATAACACACTCTTAACCTGCCCCCACCGTAACAAACTCTCACCCTGCCCCATTATAACACACTCTCACTGTGCCCCCCATTATAACACCCTCTCACCCTGTCCGCACCGTAACACACTCTTCCCCTGCCCCCACCGTAACACACTCTTACCCTGCCCCATAATTCACACTCTCACCCTGCCCCATTATAACACACCCTCACCGTGCCCCTATTATAACACACTCTCACCCTGCCCCATTATAACACACTCTTACCCTGCCCCATTCTAACACACTCTCACCCTGCCCCTATTATCACACACTCTTACCCTGCCCCATTATAACACACTCACACCCTGCCCCATTAAAACACACTCTTACCCTGCCCCCATTATAACACACTCTCACCCTGCCCCATTATAACACACTCTTACCCTGCCCCATTATAACACACTCTCAGTCTGCCCCATTATAACACCCTCTCATCCTGCCTCCATTATAACACACTCTCACCCTGCCCCCACCGTAACACACTCTCACCCTGCCCCATTATAACACAATCTCACCCTGCCCCATTATAACACACTCTCACCCTGCCCCATTATAACACACTCTCACTGTGCCCCCCATTTTAACACCCTCTCACCCTGCCCCCCATTATAACACACTCTCACTCTGCCCCATTATAACACACTCTTACCCTCCCCCATTATAACACACTCTCACCCTGTCCCCACCGTAACACACTCTCACCCTGCCCCCATTATAACACACTCTCACCCTGTCCCATTACAACACTCTCTCACCCTGTCCCCACCGTAACACACTCTCACCCTCCCCCATTATAACACACTCTCACCCTGCCCCATTATAACACGCTCTCACCCTGCCCCTTTGTAACACACTCTCACCCTGCCCCATTATAACACACTCTCACCCTGCCCAATTTGTGCCCCCTATTATAAAACCCTCTCACCCTGTCCCCACCGTAACACACTCTTACCCTGCCCCCACCGTAACACACTCTTACCCTTCCGCATTATAACACACTCTCACCGTGCCCCCATTATAACACACTATTACCCTGCCCCATTATAACACACTCTTACCCTGCCCCCCATCATAACACACTCTCACCCTGCCCCATTATAACACACTCTCACCGTGCCCCCATTATAACACACTCTTACCCTGCCCCATTATAACACACTCTTACCCCTGCCCCCATTATAACACACTCTTACCCTGCCCCATTATAACACACTCTCACCCTGCCCCATTATAACACTATCTTACCGTGCCCCCATTATAACACACTCTTACCCTGCCCCACTATAACACACTCTCACCCTGCCCCATTATAACACACTCTCACCCTGCCCCCACAGTAACACACTCTTACCCTGCCCCCCATTATAAAACAGTCTCACCCTGCCCCCACCGTAACACACTCTTACCCTGCACCCCTGCCCCCATTATAACACACTCTTTCCCTGCCCCGTTATAACACACTCTCAACCTGCCCCATTATAACACACTCTCACCCTGCCCCATTATAACACCCTCTCACCCTGCCCCATTATAACACACTCTCACCCTGTCCCCACATTAACACACTCTAACCCTGCCCCCATTATAACACACTCTCACCCTGCCCCCATTATAACACACTCTCACCCTGCCCCATTATAACACACTCTCACCCTGTCCCCACAGTAACACACTCTCACCCTGCCCCATTATAACACATTCTCACCCTGCCCCCACCGTAACACACTCTTACCCTGTCCCCATTATAACACACTCTTACCCTGCCCAATTATAACACACTCTCACCCTGCCTCCATTATAACACACTCTCACCCTGCCCCATTATAACACACTCTTACCCTGCCCCATTATAACACCCTCTCACCCTGCCCCATTATAACACACTCTCACCCTGTCCCTACCGTAACACACTTTTACCCCGCCCCCACCATAACACACTCTTACCCTGCCCCATTATAACACAATCTCACCCTGCCCCATTATAACACACTCTTACCCTGCTCCCATTTAACACACTCTCACCCTGCCCCATTATAACACACTCTCACCCTGCCCCATTATAACACTCTCTCACCCTGCCCCCATTATAACACCCTCTCACCCTGCCCCATTATTACACACTCTTACCCTGCCCCCATTATAACACACTCTCACCCTGCCCCATTATAACACACTCTCACTGTGCCCCCCGTTATAACACACTCTCAGCCTGCCCCCACTGTAACACACTCTTACCGTTCCCATTATAACACACTCTCACCCTACCCCATTATAACACACTCTCACCGTGCCGCCATTATAACACACTCTTACCCTGCCCCATTATAACACACTCTTACCCTGCTCCCATTTTAACACACTCTTACCCTGCTCCATTATAACACACTCTCACCCTGCCCCCATTACATCACACTCTCACCCTGCCCCATTATAACACACTCTCACCGTGCCCCCATTATAACACACTCTCACCCTGCCCCCATTATAACACACTCTCACCCTGCCCCCATTATAACACACTCTCACCCTCTCCCATTATAACACAATCTCACCCTGCCCCATTGTAACACACTCTTACCCTGCCCCCATTATAACACACTCTCACCCTGCCCCATTATAACACACTCTCACTCTGCCTTCATTATAACACACTCTCACCCTGCCCCATTATAACACACTCTCACCCTGCCCCCATTATAACACCCTCTCACTCTGCCCCATTATAACACACTCTCCCCCTGCCCCATTATAACACACTCTCACCCTGCCCCATTATAACACACTCTCACCTTGCCCCATTATAACACACTCTCACCCTGCCCCCATTATAACACCCTCTCATCCTGCCCCATTATAACACACTCTTTCCCTGCCCCCACCGTAACACACTCTCACCCTGCCCCATTATAACACACTCTCACTGTGCCCCCCATTTCACACCCTCTCACCCTGTCCGCACCGTAACACACTCTTACCCTGCCCCCACCGTAACACACTCTTCCCCTGCCCCATAATTCACACTCTCACCCTGCCCCATTATAACACACTCTGACCGTGCCGCCATTATAACACACTCTTACCCTGCCCCATTTTAACACACTCTTACCCTGCTCCATTATAACACACTCTCACCCTGCTCCCACCGTAACACACTCTTACCCTGCCCCCCATTATAAAACAGTCTCACGCTGCCCCCACCGTAACACACTGTTACCCTGCACCCCTGCCCCTATTATAACACACTCTCACCCTGCCCCATTATAACACACTGTCACTGTGCCCCCCATTATAACACCCGTTCACACTGCCCCCACCGTATCACACTCTTACCCTCTCCCCACCGTAACACACTCTTAACCTGTCCCCATTATAACACACTCTTACCCTGCCCCATTATAACACACTCTCACCCAGCCCCCATTATAACACACTCACACGCTGCCCCCCATTATAACACACTCTCACCCTGCCCCAATATAACACACTCTTACCCTGTCCCATTATAACACACTCTCACCCTGCCCCATTATAACACACTCTTAACCTGCCCCATTATAACACACTCTCACCCTGCCCCCATTTTTACACACTCTCACCGTGCCCCATTATAACACACTCTTACCATGCCCCATTATAACACTCTCTCACCCTCCCCCCATTATAACACACTCTTACCCTGCCCCATTATAACACACTCTCACCCTGCCCCCATTATAACACACTCTTACCCTGCCCCATTATAACACACTCTCACCCTGCCCCATTATAACAAACTCTTACCTTGCCCCATTTTAACACTCTCACACCCTGCCCCCCATTATAACATTCTCTCACACTGCCCCATTTTAACACACTCACACCCTTCCCCCCATTATAACACACTCTCACCCTGCCCACATTATAACACACTCTTACCCTGCCCCATTATAACACACTTTCACCCTGCCCCCATTATAACACACTCTTACCCTGCCCCATTATAACACACTCTCACCCTGCCCCATTATAACACAGTCTCACCCTGCCCCTATTATAACACACTCTTACCCTGCCCCCATTATAACACACTCTCAGTGTGCCCCTCCATTATAACACCCTCTCACCCTGCCCCCATTATAATACACTCTTACCCTTCCCCATTAGAACACACTCTCACCCTGCCCCATTATAACACACTCTCACTGTGCCCCCCATTATAACACCCTCTCACCCTGCCCCCCATTATAACACACTCTCGCCCTGTCCCCACCGTAACACACTCTCACCCTGCCCCTTTTATAACACACTCTCACCCTGCCCCATTATAACACACTCTCACTGTGCCCCCCATTATAACACCCTCTCACCCTGCCCCATTATAACACCCTCTCATCCTGTCCCCACCGTAACACACTCTTACCCTTCCCCATTATAACACACTCTCACCCTGCCCCATTATAACACCCTCTCACCCTGCCCCATTATAACACCCTCTCACCCTGTCTCCACCGTAACACACTCTTTTTCCCTGCCCCATTATAACACACTCACACCCTGCCCCATTATAACACACTCACACCCTGCCCCATTATAACACACTCACACCCTGCCCCATTATAACACCCTCTCACCCTCCCCCATTATAACACACTCTCACCCTGCCCCATTGTAACACACTCACTCCCTGCCCCATTATAACACCCTCTCACCATGCCCCATTATAACACACTCTTACCCTGCCCCATTATAACACACTCTCACTCTGCCCCATTATAACGCCCTCTCATCCTGCCCCCATTATAACACACTCTCACCCTGCCCCCACCGTAACACACTCTCACTCTGTCCCATTATAACACACTCTCACCCTGCCCCATTATAACACACTCTCACCCTGCCCCATTATAACACACTCTCACTGTGCCCCCCATTTTAACACCCTGTCACCCTGCCCCCCATTATAACACACTCTCACTCTGCCCCATTATAACACACTCTTACCCTGCCCCATTATAACACACTCTCACCCTGTCCCCACCGTAACGCACTCTCGCCCTGCCCCCATTATAAAACACTCTCACCCTGTCCCATTACAACACCCTCTCACCCTCTCCCCACCGTAACACACTCTCACCCTCCCCCATTATAACACACTCTCACCCTGCCCCATTATAACACGCTCTCACCCTGCCCCTTTGTAACACACTCTCACCCTGCCCCATTATAACACACTCTCACCCTGCCCTATTTGTGCCCCCCATTATATCACCCTCTCACCCTGTCCCCACCGTAACACACTCTTACCCTGCCCCCACCGTAACACACTCTTACCCTTCCGCATTATAACACACTCTCACCGTGCCCCCATTATAACACACTATTACCCTGCCCCATTATAACACACTCTTACCCTGCCCCCCATTATAACACACTCTCACCCTGCCCCTTTATAACACACTCTCACCTTGCCCCCATGATAACACACTCTTACCCTGCCCCATTATAACACACTCTTACCCTGCCCCCATTATAACACACTCTTACCCTGCCCCATTATAACACACTCTCACCCTGCCCTATTATAACACACTCTCACCGTGCCCCCATTATAACACACTCTTTCCCTGCCCCATTATAACACACTCTCACCCTGCCCCATTATAACACACTCTCACCCTGCCCCCACAGTAACACACTCTTACCCTGCCCCCCATTATAAAACAGTCTCACCCTGCCCCCACCGTAACACACTCTTACCCTGCACCCGTGCCCCCATTATAACACACTCTTTCCCTGCCCCGTTACAACACACTCTCACCCTGCCCCATTATAACACACTCTCACCCTGCCCCATTATAACACACTCTCACCCTGCCCCCATTATAACACACTCTCACCCTGCCCCATTATAACACACTCTCACCCTGTCCGCACCGTAACACACTCTTACCCTGCCCCCATTATAACACACTCTCACCCTGCCCCATTATAACACACTCTCACCCTGTCCCCACATTAACACACTCTAACCCTGCCCCCATTATAACACAATCTCACCCTCCCCCTTTATAACGCACTCTCACCCTGTCCCCACCGTAACACACTCTTACCCTGCCTCCATTATAACACACTCTCACCCTGCCCCATTATAACACACTCTCACCCTGTCCCCACAGTAACACACTCTCACCCTGCCCCCATTATAACACATTCTCACCCTGCCCCCACCGTAACACACTCTTACCCTGCCCCCATTATAACACACTCTTACCCTCCCCCATTATAACACACTCTCACCCTGCCCCCATTATAACACACTCTCACCCTGCCTCATTATAACACACTCTTACCCTGCCCCAATATAACACACTCTCACCCTGCCCCATTATAACACCCTCTCACCCTGCCCCATTATAACACACTCTCACCCTGCCCCATTATAACACACTCTCACCCTGACCCCATTATAATACACTCTCTCCGTGCCCCCATTATAACACACTCTCACCCTGTCCCTACCGTAACACACTTTTACCCCGCCCCCACCATAACACACTCTTACCCTGCCCCATTATAACACAATCTCACCCTGCCCCATTATAACACACTCTTACCCTGCCCCCATTATAACACACTCTCACCCTGCCCCATTATAACACACTCTCACCCTGCCCCATTATAACACTCTCTCACCCTGCCCCCATTATAACACCCTCTCACCCTGCCCCATTATAACACACTCTTTCCCTTCCCCCATTATAACACACTCTCACCCTGCCCCATTATAACACACTCTCAATGTGCCCCCCATTATAACGCACTCTCACCCTGCCCCCACCGTAACACACTCTTACCGTTCCCATTATATCACACTCTCACCCTACCCCATTATAACACACTCTCACCGTGCCGCCATTATAACACACTCTTACCCTGCCCCATTATAACACACTCTTACCCTGCCCCCATTATAACACACTCTTACCCTGCCCCATTATAACACCCTCTCACCCTGCCCCCATTATAACACACTCTCACCCTGCCCCATTATAACACACTCTCACCCTGTCCCATTACAACACACTCTCACCCTGTCCCATTACAACACCCTCTCACCCTGTCTCTACCGTAACACACTCTCACCCTGCCCCATTATAACACACTCTCACCCTGCTCCATTATAACACGCACTCACCCTGCCCCTTTGTAACACACTCTCACCCTGCCCCATTATAACACACTCTCACCCTGCCCTATTTGTGCCCCCCATTATAACACCCTCTCACCCTGTCCCCACCGTAACACACTCTTATCCTGCCACCACCGTAACACACTCTTACCCTTCCGCATTATAACACACTCTCACCGTGCCCCCATTATAACACACTATTTCCCTGCCCCATTATAACACACTCTTACCCTGCCCCCCATTATAACACACTCTCACCCTGCCCCCATTATAACACACTCTCACTATGCCCCCATTATAACACACTCTTACCCTGCCCCATTATAACACACTCTTACCCTGCCCGCATTATAACACACTCTTACCCTGCCCCATTATATCACACTCTCACCGTGCCCCCATTATAACACACTCTTACCCTGCCCCATTATAACACACTCTCACCCTGCCCCATTATAAGACACTCTCACCCTGCCCCCACAGTAACACAATCTTTCCCTGCTCCCCATTATAAAACAGTCTCACCCTGCCCTCACCGTAACACACTCTTACCCTGCACCCCTGCCCCCATTATAACACCCTCTTTCCCTGCCCCGTTGTAACACACTCTCACCCTGCCCCATTATAACACACTCTCACCCTGCCCCATTATAACACACTCTCACCCTGCCCCCATTATAACACACTCTCACTGTGCCCCCCATTATAACACCCTCTCACCCTGTCCGCACCGTAGCACACTCTTACCCTGCCCTCACCGTAACACACTCTTCCCCTGCCCCATATTTCACACTCTCACCCTGTCCCATTATAACACACTCTGACCGTGCCGCCATTATAACACACTCTTACCCTGCCCCATTATAACACACGCTTACCCTGCTCCATTATAACACACTCTCACCCTGCTCCCACCGTAACACACTCTTTCCCTGCCCCCCATTATAAAACAGTCTCACCCTGCCCCCACCGTAACACACTCTTACACTGCACCCCTGCCCCCATTATAACACACTCTTTCCCTGCCCCGTTATAACACACTCTCAACCTGCCCCATTATAACACACTCTCACCCTGCCCCATTATAACACCCTCTCACCCTGCCCCATTATAACACACTCTCACCCTGTCCCCACATTAACACACTCTAACCCTGCCCCCATTATAACACACTCTCACCCTGCCCCCATTATAACACACTCTCACCCTGCCCCATTATAACACACTCTCACCCTGTCCCCACAGTAACACACTCTCACCCTGCCCCATTATAACACATTCTCACCCTGCCCCCACCGTAACACACTCTTACCCTGCCCCCATTATAACACACTCTTACCCTGCCCCATTATAACACACTCTCACCCTGCCCCCATTATAACACACTCTCACCCTGCCCCATTATAACACACTCTTACCCGGCCCCATTATAACACCCTCTCACCCTGCCCCATTATAACACACTCTCACCCTGCCCCATTATAACACACTCTCACCCTGTCCCATTACAACACCCTCTCACCCTGTCTCTACCGTAACACACTCTCACCCTGCCCCATTATAACACACTCTCACCCTGCTCCATTATAACACGCTCTCACCCTGCCCCTTTGTAACACACTCTCACCCTGCCCCATTATAACACACTCTCACCCTGCCCTATTTGTGCCCCCCATTATAACACCCTCTCACTTTGTCCCCACCGTAACACACTCTTATCCTGCCACCACCGTAACACACTCTTACCCTTCCGCATTATAACACACTCTCACCGTGACCCCATTATAACACACTATTTCCCTGCCCCATTATAACACACTCTTACCCTGCCCCCCATTATAACACACTCTCACCCTGCCCCCATTATAACACACTCTCACTATGCCCCCATTATAACACACTCTTACCCGGCCCCATTATAACACACTCTTACCCTGCCCCCATTATAACACACTCTTACCCTGCCCCATTATATCACACTCTCACCGTGCCCCCATTATAACACACTCTTACCCTGCCCCATTATAACACACTCTCACCCTGCCCCATTATAAGACACTCTCACCCTGCCCCCACAGTAACACAATCTTACCCTGCCCCCCATTATAAAACAGTCTCACCCTGCCCCCACCGTAACACACTCTTACCCTGCACCCCTGCCCCCATTATAACACCCTCTTTCCCTGCCCCGTTGTAACACACTCTCACCCTGCCCCATTATAACACACTCTCTCCCTGCCCCATTATAACACACTCTCACCCTGCCCCCATTATAACACACTCTCACCCTGCCCCATTATAACACACTCTCACCCTGTCCGCACCGTAACACACTCTTACCCTGCCCCCATTATAACACACTCTCACCCTGTCCCCACATTAACACAGTCTAACCCTGCCTCCATTATAACACACTCTCACCCTGCCCCTTTATAACGCACTCTCACCCTGCCCTATTTGTGCCCCCTATTATAAAACCCTCTCACCCTGTCCCCACCGTAACACACTCTTACCCTGCCCCCACCGTAACACACTCTTACCCTTCCGCATTATAACACACTCTCACCGTGCCCCCATTATAACACACTATTACCCTGCCCCATTATAACACACTCTTACCCTGCCCCCCATTATAACACACTCTCACCCTGCCCCATTATAACACACTCTCACCGTGCCCCCATTATAACACACTCTTACCCTGCCCCATTATAACACACTCTTACCCCTGCCCCCATTATAACACACTCTTACCCTGCCCCATTATAACACACTCTCACCCTGCCCCATTATAACACTATCTTACCGTGCCCCCATTATAACACACTCTTACCCTGCCCCACTATAACACACTCTCACCCTGCCCCATTATAACACACTCTCACCCTGCCCCCACAGTAACACACTCTTACCCTGCCCCCCATTATAAAACAGTCTCACCCTGCCCCCACCGTAACACAATCTTACCCTGCACCCCTGCCCCCATTATAACACACTCTTTCCCTGCCCCGTTATAACACACTCTCAACCTGCCCCATTATAACACACTCTCACCCTGCCCCATTATAACACCCTCTCACCCTGCCGCATTATAACACACTCTCACCCTGTCCCCACATTAACACACTCTAACCCTGCCCCCATTATAACACACTCTCACCCTGCCCCCATTATAACACACTCTCACCCTGCCCCATTATAACACACTCTCACCCTGTCCCCACAGTAACACACTCTCACCCTGCCCCATTATAACACATTCTCACCCTGCCCCCACCGTAACACACTCTTACCCTGCCCCCATTATAACACACTCTTACCCTGCCCCATTATAACACACTCTCACCCTGCCCCCATTATAACACACTCTCACCCTGCCCCATTATAACACACTCTTACCCGGCCCCATTATAACACCCTCTCACCCTGCCCCATTATAACACACTCTCACCCTGCCCCATTATAACACACTCTCACCCTGTCCCATTACAACACCCTCTCACCCTGTCTCTACCGTAACACACTCTCACCCTGCCCCATTATAACACACTCTCACCCTGCTCCATTATAACACGCTCTCACCCTGCCCCTTTGTAACACACTCTCACCCTGCCCCATTATAACACACTCTCACCCTGCCCTATTTGTGCCCCCCATTATAACACCCTCTCACTTTGTCCCCACCGTAACACACTCTTATCCTGCCACCACCGTAACACACTCTTACCCTTCCGCATTATAACACACTCTCACCGTGACCCCATTATAACACACTATTTCCCTGCCCCATTATAACACACTCTTACCCTGCCCCCCATTATAACACACTCTCACCCTGCCCCCATTATAACACACTCTCACTATGCCCCCATTATAACACACTCTTACCCGGCCCCATTATAACACACTCTTACCCTGCCCCCATTATAACACACTCTTACCCTGCCCCATTATATCACACTCTCACCGTGCCCCCATTATAACACACTCTTACCCTGCCCCATTATAACACACTCTCACCCTGCCCCATTATAAGACACTCTCACCCTGCCCCCACAGTAACACAATCTTACCCTGCCCCCCATTATAAAACAGTCTCACCCTGCCCCCACCGTAACACACTCTTACCCTGCACCCCTGCCCCCATTATAACACCCTCTTTCCCTGCCCCGTTGTAACACACTCTCACCCTGCCCCATTATAACACACTCTCTCCCTGCCCCATTATAACACACTCTCACCCTGCCCCCATTATAACACACTCTCACCCTGCCCCATTATAACACACTCTCACCCTGTCCGCACCGTAACACACTCTTACCCTGCCCCCATTATAACACACTCTCACCCTGTCCCCACATTAACACAGTCTAACCCTGCCTCCATTATAACACACTCTCACCCTGCCCCTTTATAACGCACTCTCACCCTGTCCCCACCGTAACACACTCTTACCCTGCCCCCATTATAACACACTCTCACCCTGCCCCATTATAACACACTCTCACCCTGTCCCCACATTAACACACTCTCACCCTGCCCCCATTATAACACATTCTCACCCTGCCCACACCGTAACACACTCTTACCCTGCCCCCATTATAACACACTCTTACCCTGCCCCATTATAACACACTCTCACCCTGCCCCCATTATAACACACTCTCACCCTGCCCCATTATAACACACTCTTACCCTGCCCCATTATAACACCCTCTCACCCTGCCCCATTATAACACAGTCTCACCCTGCCCCATTATAACACATTCTCACACTGACCCCATTATAATACACTCTCACCCTGCCCCCATTATAACACACTCTCCCCCTGTCCCTACCGTAACACACTTTTACCCCGCCCCCACCATAACACACTCTTACCCTGCACCATTATAACACAATCTCACCCTGCCCCATTATAACACACTCTTACCCTGCCCCATTATAACACACTCTCACCCTGCCCGATTATAACACTCTCTCACCCTGCCCCCATTATAACACCCTCTCACCCTGCCCCATTATAACACACTCTTACCCTGCCCCCATTATAAACACTCTCACCCTGCCCCATTATAACACACTCTCACTGTGCCCCCCATTATAACACCCTCTCACCCTGCCCCCACCGTAACACACTCTTACCCTTCCCATTATAACACACTCTCACCCTGCCCCAATATAACACACTCTCACCCTGCCCCCATTATAACACACTCTTACCCTGCCCCCATTATAAACACTCTCACCCTGCCCCATTATAACACACTCTCACTGTGCCCCCCATTATAACACCCTCTCACCCTGCCCCCACCGTAACACACTCTTACCCTTCCCATTATAACACACTCTCACCCCGCCCCATTATAACACACTCTCCCCGTGCCGCCATTATAACACACTCTTACCCTGCCCCATTATAACACACTCTTACCCTGCCCCCATTATAACACACTCTTACCCTGCTCCATTATAACACACTCTCACCCTGCCCCATTATAACACACTCTCACCGTGCCCCCATTATAACACACTCTCACCCTGCCCCCATTATAACACACTCTCACCCTGCCCCATTATAACACACTCTCCCCCTGCCCCATTATAACACACTCTCACCCTGCCCCATTATAACACACTCTCACCCTGCCCCAATATAACACACTCTCACCCTGCCCCCATTATAACACCCTCTCACCCTGCCCCATTATAACACTCTTACCCTGCCCCCACCGTAACACACTCTTACCCTTCCGCATTATAACACACTCTCACCGTGCCCCCATTATAACACACTATTACCCTGCCCCATTATAACACACTCTTACCCTGCCCCCCATTATAACACACTCTCACCCTGCCCCATTTTAACACACTCTCACCGTGCCCCCATTATAACACACTCTTACCCTGCCCCATTATAACACACTCTTACCCCTGCCCCCATTATAACACACTCTTACCCTCCCCCATTATAACACACTCTCACCCTGCCCCATTATAACACTATCTTACCGTGCCCCCATTATAACACACTCTTACCCTGCCCCACTATAACACACTCTCACCCTGCCCCATTATAACACACTCTCACCATGCCCCCACAGTAACACACTCTTACCCTGCCCCCCATTATAAAACAGTCTCACCCTGCCCCCACCGTAACACACTCTTACCCTGCACCCCTGCCCCCATTATAACACACTCTTTCCCTGCCCCGTTATAACACACTCTCAACCTGCCCCATTATAACACACTCTCACCCTGCCCCATTATAACACCCTCTCACCCTGCCCCATTATAACACACTCTCACCCTGTCCCCACATTAACACACTCTAACCCTGCCCCCATTATAACACACTCTCACCCTGCCCCCATTATAACACACTCTCACCCTGCCCCATTATAACACACTCTCACCCTGTCGCCACAGTAACACACTCTTACCCTGCCCCCATTATAACACACTCTCACCCTGCCCCCATTATAACACACTCTCACCCTGCCCCATTATAACACACTCTCACCCTGTCCCCACAGTAACACACTCTCACCCTGCCCCCATTATAACACACTCTCACCCTGCCCCATTATAACACACTCTCACCCTGCCCCATTATAACACACTCTTACCCTGCCCCATTATAACACCCTCTCACCCTGCCCCATTATAACACACTCTCACCCTGTCCCTACCGTAATACACTTTTACCCCGCCCCCACCATAACACACTCTTACCCTGCCCCATTATAACACAATCTCACCCTGCCCCATTATAACACACTCTTACCCTGCCCCCATTATAACACACTCTCACCCTGCCCCATTATAACACAATCTCACCCTGCCCCATTATAACACTCTCTCACCCTGCCCCCATTATAACACCCTCTCACCCTGCCCCATTATTACACACTCTTACCCTGCCCCCATTATAACACACTCTCACCCTGCCCCATTATAACACACTCTCACTGTGCCCCCCGTTATAACACCCTCTCACCCTGCCCCCACCGTAACACACACTTACCGTTCCCATTATAACACACTCTCACCCTACCCCATTATAACACACTCTCACCGTGCCGCCATTATAACAAACTCTTACCCTGCCCCATTATAACACACTCTTACCCTGCCCCCATTATAACACACTCTTACCCTGCTCCATTATAACACACTCTCACCCTGCCCCCATTATAACACACTCTCACCCTGCCCCATTATAACACACTCTCACCCTGCCCCCATTATAACACCCTCTCACTCTGCCCCATTATAACACACTCTCCCCCTCCCCCATTATAACACACTCTCACCCTGCCCCATTATAACACACTCTCACCTTGCCCCATTATAACACACTCTCACCCTGCCCCCATTATAACACCCTCTCATCCTGCCCCATTATAACACACTCTTACCCTGCCCCCACCGTAACACACTCTCACCCTGCCCCATTATAACACACTCTCACTGTGCCCCCCATTATAACACCCTCTCACCCTGTCCGCACCGTAACACACTCTTACCCTGCCCCCACCGTAACACACTCTTCCCCTGCCCCATAATTCACACTCTCACCCTGCCCCATTATAACACACTCTGACCGTGCCGCCATTATAACACACTCTTACCCTGCCCCATTATAACACACTCTTACCCTGCTCCATTATAACACACTCTCACCCTGCTCCCACCGTAACACACTCTTACCCTGCCCCCCATTATAAAACAGTCTCACGCTGCCCCCACCGTAACACACTGTTACCCTGCACCCCTGCCCCTATTATAACACACTCTCACCCTGCCCCATTATAACACACTGTCACTGTGCCCCCCATTATAACACCCGTTCACACTGCCCCCACCGTATCACACTCTTACCCTCTCCCCACCGTAACACACTCTCACCCTGCCCCCATTATAACACACTCTTACTCTGCCCCCACCGTAACACACTCTTAACCTGTCCCCATTATAACACACTCTTAACCTGCCCCATTATAACACACTCTCACCCAGCCCCCATTATAACACACTCACACGCTGCCCCCCATTATAACACACTCTCACCCTGCCCCAATATAACACACTCTTACCCTGTCCCATTATAACAGACTCTCACCCTGCCCCATTATAACACACTCTTAACCTGCCCCATTATAACACACTCTCACCCTGCCCCCATTTTTACACACTCTCACCGTGCCCCATTATAACACACTCTTACCATGCCCCATTATAACACTCTCTCACCCTCCCCCCATTATAACACACTCTTACCCTGCCCCATTATAACACACTCTCACCCTGCCCCATTATAACACACTCTCACCCTGCCCCCATTATAACACACTCTCACCCTGCCCCATTATAACACACTCTTAACCTGCCCCCACCGTAACAAACTCTCACCCTGCCCCATTATAACACACTCTCACTGTGCCCCCCATTATAACACCCTCTCACCCTGTCCGCACCGTAACACACTCTTCCCCTGCCTCCACCGTAACACACTCTTACCCTGCCCCATAATTCACACTCTCACCCTGCCCCATTATAACACACCCTCACCGTGCCCCTATTATAACACACTCTCACCCTGCCCCATTATAACACACTCTTACCCTGCCCCATTCTAACACACTCTCACCCTGCCCCTATTATCACACACTCTTACCCTGCCCCATTATAACACACTCACACCCTGTCCCATTAAAACACACTCTTACACTGCCCCCATTATAACACACTCTCACCCTGCCCCATTATAACACACTCTTACCCTGCCCCATTATAACACACTCTCACTCTGCCCCATTATAACACCCTCTCATCCTGCCCCCATTATAACACACTCTCACCCTGCCCCCACCGTAACACACTCTCACCCTGCCCCATTATAACACAATCTCACCCTGCCCCATTATAACACACTCTCACCCTGCCCCATTATAACACACTCTCACTGTGCCCCCCATTTTAACACCCTCTCACCCTGCCCCCCATTATAACACACTCTCACTCTGCCCCATTATAACACACTCTTACCCTCCCCCATTATAACACACTCTCACCCTGTCCCCACCGTAACACACTCTCACCCTGCCCCCATTATAGCACACTCTCACCCTGTCCCATTACAACACTCTCTCACCCTGTCCCCACCGTAACACACTCTCACCCTCCCCCATTATAACACACTCTCACCCTGCCCCATTATAACACGCTCTCACCCTGCCCCTTTGTAACACACTCTCACCCTGCCCCATTATAACACACTCTCACCCTGCCCTATTTGTGCCCCCTATTATAAAACCCTCTCACCCTGTCCCCACCGTAACACACTCTTACCCTGCCCCCACCGTAACACACTCTTACCCTTCCGCATTATAACACACTCTCACCGTGCCCCCATTATAACACACTATTACCCTGCCCCATTATAACACACTCTTACCCTGCCCCCCATTATAACACACTCTCACCCTGCCCCATTATAACACACTCTCACCGTGCCCCCATTATAACACACTCTTACCCTGCCCCATTATAACACACTCTTACCCCTGCCCCCATTATAACACACTCTTACCCTGCCCCATTATAACACACTCTCACCCTGCCCCATTATAACACTATCTTACCGTGCCCCCATTATAACACACTCTTACCCTGCCCCACTATAACACACTCTCACCCTGCCCCATTATAACACACTCTCACCCTGCCCCCACAGTAACACACTCTTACCCTGCCCCCCATTATAAAACAGTCTCACCCTGCCCCCACCGTAACACAATCTTACCCTGCACCCCTGCCCCCATTATAACACACTCTTTCCCTGCCCCGTTATAACACACTCTCAACCTGCCCCATTATAACACACTCTCACCCTGCCCCATTATAACACCCTCTCACCCTGCCGCATTATAACACACTCTCACCCTGTCCCCACATTAACACACTCTAACCCTGCCCCCATTATAACACACTCTCTCCCTGCCCCCATTATAACACACTCTCACCCTGCCCCATTATAACACACTCTCACCCTGTCCCCACAGTAACACACTCTCACCCTGCCCCATTATAACACATTCTCACCCTGCCCCCACCGTAACACACTCTTACCCTGTCCCCATTATAACACACTCTTACCCGGCCCCATTATAACACACTCTCACCCTGCCCCCATTATAACACACTCTCACCCTGCCCCATTATAACACACTCTTACCCTGCCCCATTATAACACCCTCTCACCCTGCCCCATTATAACACACTCTCACCCTGTCCCTACCGTAACACACTTTTACCCCGCCCCCACCATAACACACTCTTACCCTGCCCCATTATAACACAATCTCACCCTGCCCCATTATAACACACTCTTACCCTGCCCCCATTATAACACACTCTCACCCTGCCCCATTATAACACACTCTCACCCTGCCCCATTATAACACTCTCTCATCCTGCCCCCATTATAACACCCTCTCACCCTGCCCCATTATTACACACACTTACCCTGCCCCCATTATAACACACTCTCACCCTGCCCCATTATAACACACTCTCACTGTGCCCCCCGTTATAACACACTCTCAGCCTGCCCCCACCGTAACACACTCTTACCGTTCCCATTATAACACACTCTCACCCTACCCCATTATAACACACTCTCACCGTGCCGCCATTATAACACACTCTTACCCTGCCCCATTATAACACACTCTTACCCTGCTCCCATTATAACACACTCTTACCCTGCTCCATTATAACACACTCTCACCCTGCCCCCATTACAACACACTCTCACCCTGCCGCATTATAACACACTCTCACCGTGCCCCCATTATAACACACTCTCACCCTGCCCCCATTATAACACACTCTCACCCTGCCCCCATTATAACACACTCTCACCCTCTCCCATTATAACACAATCTCACCCTGCCCCATTGTAACACACTCTTACCCTGCCCCCATTATAACACACTCTCAACCTGCCCCATTATAACACACTCTCACTCTGCCTTCATTATAACACACTCTCACCCTGCCCCATTATAACACACTCTCACCCTGCCCCCATTATAACATCCTCTCACTCTGCCCCATTATAACACACTCTCCCCCTGCCCCATTATAACACACTCTCACCCTGCCCCATTATAACACACTCTCACCTTGCCCCATTATAACACACTCTCACCCTGCCCCCATTATAACACCCTCTCATCCTGCCCCATTATAACACACTCTTTCCCTGCTCCCACCGTAACACACTCTCACCCTGCCCCATTATAACACACTCTCACTGTGCCCCCCATTATAACACCCTCTCACCCTGTCCGCACCGTAACACACTCTTACCCTGCCCCCACCGTAACACACTCTTCCCCTGCCCCATAATTCACACTCTCACCCTGCCCCATTATAACACACTCTGACCGTGCCGCCATTATAACACACTCTCACCCTGCCCCATTATAACACACTCTCACCCTGCCCCCACAGTAACACACTCTTACCCTGCCCCCCATTATAAAACAGTCTCACCCTGCCCCCACCGTAACACACTCTTACCCTGCACCCCTGCCCCCATTATAACACACTCTTTCCCTGCCCCGTTATAACACACTCTCAACCTGTCCCATTATAACACACTCTCACCCTGCCCCATTATAACACCCTCTCACCCTGCCCCATTATAACACACTCTCACCCTGTCCCCACATTAACACACTCTAACCCTGCCCCCATTATAACACACTCTCACCCTGCCCCCATTATAACACACTCTCACCCTGCCCCATTATAACACACTCTCACCCTGTCCCCACAGTAACACACTCTCACCCTTCCCCATTATAACACATTCTCACCCTGCTCCCACCGTAACACACTCTTACCCTGCCCCCATTATAACACACTCTTACCCTGCCCCATTATAACACACTCTCACCCTGCCCCCATTATAACACACTCTCACCCTGCCCCATTATAACACACTCTTACCCGGCCCCATTATAACACCCTCTCACCCTGCCCCATTATAACACACTCTCACCCTGTCCCTACCGTAACACACTTTTACCCCGCCCCCACCATAACACACTCTTACCCTGCCCCATTATAACACAATCTCACCCTGCCCCATTATAACACACTCTTACCCTGCCCCCATTATAACACACTCTCACCCTGCCCCATTATAACACACTCTCACCCTGCCCCATTATAACACTCTCTCACCCTGCCCCCATTATAACACCCTCTCACCCTGCCCCATTATTACACACTCTTACCCTGCCCCCATTATAACACACTCTCACCCTGCCCCATTATAACACACTCTCACTCTGCCCCCCGTTATAACACCCTCTCAGCCTGCCCCCACCGTAACACACTCTTACCGTTCCCATTATAACACACTCTCACCCTACCCCATTATAACACACTCTCACCGTGCCGCCATTATAACACACTCTTACCCTGCCCCATTATAACACACTCTTACCCTGCCCCCATTATAACACACTCTTACCCTGCTCCATTATAACACACTCTCACCCTGCCCCCATTACAACACACTCTCACCCTGCCCCATTATAACACACTCTCACCGTGCCCCCATTATAACACACTCTCACCCTGCCCCCATTATAACACACTCTCACCCTGCCCCCATTATAACACACTCTCACCCTCTCCCATTATAACACAATCTCACCCTGCCCCATTGTAACACACTCTTACCCTGCCCCCATTATAACACACTCTCACCCTGCCCCATTATAACACACTCTCACTCTGCCTTCATTATAACACACTCTCACCCTGCCCCATTATAACACACTCTCACCCTGCCCCCATTATAACACCCTCTCACTCTGCCCCATTATAACACACTCTCCCCCTGCCCCATTATAACACACTCTCACCCTGCCCCATTATAACACACTCTCACCTTGCCCCATTATAACACACTCTCACCCTGCCCCCATTATAACACCCTCTCATCCTGCCCCATTATAACACACTCTTTCCCTGCCCCCACCGTAACACACTCTCACCCTGCCCCATTATAACACACTCTCACTGTGCCCCCCATTATAACACCCTCTCACCCTGTCCGCACCGTAACACACTCTTACCCTGCCCCCACCGTAACACACTCTTCCCCTGCCCCATAATTCACACTCTCACCCTGCCCCATTATAACACACTCTGACCGTGCCGCCATTATAACACACTCTTACCCTGCCCCATTATAACACACTCTTACCCTGCTCCATTATAACACACTCTCACCCTGCTCCCACCGTAACTCACTCTTACCCTGCCCCCCATTATAAAACAGTCTCACCCTGCCCCCACCGTAACACACTCTTACCCTGCACCCCTGCCCCCATTATAACACACTCTTTCCCTGCCCCGTTATAACACACTCTCAACCTGCCCCATTATAACACACTCTCACCCTGCCCCATTATAACACCCTCTCACCCTGCCCCATTATAACACACTCTCACCCTGTCCCCACATTAACACACTCTAACCCTGCCCCCATTATAACACACTCTCACCCTGCCCCCATTATAACACACTCTCACCCTGCCCCATTATAACACACTCTCACCCTGTCCCCACAGTAACACACTCTCACCCTGCCCCATTATAACACATTCTCACCCTGCCCCCACCGTAACACACTCTTACCCTGCCCCCATTATAACACACTCTTACCCTGCCCCATTATAACACACTCTCACCCTGCCCCCATTATAACACACTCTCACCCTGCCCCATTATAACACACTCTTACCCGGCCCCATTATAACACCCTCTCACCCTGCCCCATTATAACACACTCTCACCCTGTCCCTACCGTAACACACTTTTACCCCGCCCACACCATAACACACTCTTACCCTGCCCCATTATAACACAATCTCACCCTGCCCCATTATAACACACTCTTACCCTGCCCCCATTATAACACACTCTCACCCTGCCCCATTATAACACACTCTCACCCTGCCCCATTATAACACTCTCTCACCCTACCCCCATTATAACACCCTCTCACCCTGCCCCATTATTACACACTCTTACCCTGCCCCCATTATAACACACTCTCACCCTGCCCCATTATAACACACTCTCACTCTGCCCCCCGTTATAACACCCTCTCAGCCTGCCCCCACCGTAACACACTCTTACCGTTCCCATTATAACACACTCTCACCTTGCCCCATTATAACACACTCTCACCCTGCCCCCATTATAACACCCTCTCATCCTGCCCCATTATAACACACTCTTTCCCTGCCCCCACCGTAACACACTCTCACCCTGCCCCATTATAACACACTCTCACTGTGTCCCCATTATAACACCCTCTCACCCTGTCCGCACCGTAACACACTCTTACCCTGCCCCCACCGTAACACACTCTTCCCCTGCCCCATAATTCACACTCTCACCCTGCCCCATTATAACACACTCTGACCGTGCCGCCATTATAACACACTCTTACCCTGCCCCATTATAACACACTCTTACCCTGCTCCATTATAACACACTCTCACCCTGCTCCCACCGTAACACACTCTTACCCTGCCCCCCATTATAAAACAGTCTCACGCTGCCCCCACCGTAACACACTGTTACCCTGCACCCCTGCCCCTATTATAACACACTCTCACCCTGCCCCATTATAACACACTGTCACTGTGCCCCCCATTATAACACCCGTTCACACTGCCCCCACCGTATCACACTCTTACCCTCTCCCCACCGTAACACACTCTCACCCTGCCCCCATTATAACACACTCTTACTCTGCCCCCACCGTAACACACTCTTAACCTGTCCCCATTATAACACACTCTTACCCTGCCCCATTATAACACACTCTCACCCAGCCCCCATTATAACACACTCACACGCTGCCCCCCATTATAACACACTCTCACCCTGCCCCAATATAACACACTCTTACCCTGTCCCATTATAACACACTCTCACCCTGCCCCATTATAACACACTCTTAACCTGCCCCATTATAACACACTTTCACCCTGCCCCCATTTTTACACACTCTCACCGTGCCCCATTATAACACACTCTTACCATGCCCCATTATAACACTCTCTCACCCTCCCCCCATTATAACACACTCTTACCCTGCCCCATTATAACACACTCTCACCCTGCCCCCATTATAACACACTCTTACCCTGCCCCATTATAACACACTCTCACCCTGCCCCATTATAACAAACTCTTACCTTGCCCCATTTTAACACTCTCACACCCTGCCCCCCATTATAACATTCTCTCACACTGCCCCATTTTAACACACTCACACCCTTCCCCCCATTATAACACACTCTCACCCTGCCCACATTATAACACACGCTTACCCTGCCCCATTATAACACACTTTCACCCTGCCCCCATTATAACACACTCTTACCCTGCCCCATTATAACACACTCTCACCCTGCCCCATTATAACACAGTCTCACCCTGCCCCTATTATAACACACTCTTACCCTGCCCCCATTATAACACACTCTCACTGTGCCCCTCCATTATAAAACCCTCTCACCCTGCCCCCATTATAATACACTCTTACCCTTCCCCATTAGAACACACTCTCACCCTGCCCCATTATAACACACTCTCACTGTGCCCCCCATTATAACACCCTCTCACCCTGCCCCCCATTATAACACACTCTCGCCCTGTCCCCACCGTAACACACTCTCACCCTGCCCCTTTTATAACACACTCTCACCCTGCCCCATTATAACACACTCTCACTGTGCCCCCCATTATAACACCCTCTCACCCTGCCCCATTATAACACCCTCTCATCCTGTCCCCACCGTAACACACTCTTACCCTTCCCCATTATAACACACTCTCACCCTGCCCCATTATAACACCCTCTCACCCTGCCCCATTATAACACCCTCTCACCCTGTCTCCACCGTAACACACTCTTTTTCCCTGCCCCATTATAACACACTCACACCCTGCCCCATTATAACACACTCACACCCAGCCCCATTATAACACACTCACACCCTGCCCCATTATAACACCCTCTCACCCTCCCCCATTATAACACCCTCTCACCCTGCCCCATTATAACACACTCACACCCTGCCCCATTATAACACCCTCTCACCATGCCCCATTATAACACACTCTTACCCTGCCCCATTATAACACACTCTCCCCCTCCCCCATTATAACACACTCTCACCCTGCCCCATTATAACACACTCTCACCTTGCCCCATTATAACACACTCTCACCCTGCCCCCATTATAACACCCTCTCATCCTGCCCCATTATAACACACTCTTACCCTGCCCCCACCGTAACACACTCTCACCCTGCCCCATTATAACACTCTCTCACTGTGCCCCCCATTATAACACCCTCTCACCCTGTCCGCACCGTAACACACTCTTACCCTGCCCCCACCGTAACACACTCTTCCCCTGCCCCATAATTCACACTCTCACCCTGCCCCATTATAACACACTCTGACCGTGCCGCCATTATAACACACTCTTACCCTGCCCCATTATAACACACTCTTACCCTGCTCCATTATAACACACTCTCACCCTGCTCCCACCGTAACACACTCTTACCCTGCCCCCCATTATAAAACAGTCTCACGCTGCCCCCACCGTAACACACTGTTACCCTGCACCCCTGCCCCTATTATAACACACTCTCACCCTGCCCCATTATAACACACTGTCACTGTGCCCCCCATTATAACACCCGTTCACACTGCCCCCACCGTATCACACTCTTACCCTCTCCCCACCGTAACACACTCTCACCCTGCCCCCATTATAACACACTCTTACTCTGCCCCCACCATAACACACTCTTAACCTGTCCCCATTATAACACACTCTTAACCTGTCCCCATTATAACACACTCTCACCCAGCCCCCATTATAACACACTCACACGCTGCCCCCCATTATAACACACTCTCACCCTGCCCCAATATAACACACTCTTACCCTGTCCCATTATAACACACTCTCACCCTGCCCCATTATAACACACTCTTAACCTGCCCCATTATAACACACTCTCACCCTGCCCCCATTTTTACACACTCTCACCGTGCCCCATTATAACACACTCTTACCATGCCCCATTATAACACTCTCTCACCCTCCCCCCATTATAACACACTCTCACCCTGCCCCATTATAACACACTCTCACCCTGCCCCATTATAACACACTCTCACACTGCCCCCATTATAACACCCTCTCACCCTGCCCCATTATAACACACTCTTAACCTGCTCCCACCGTAACAAACTCTCACCCTGCCCCATTATAACACACTCTCACTGTGCCCCCCATTATAACACCCTCTCACCCTGCCCCCACCGTTACACACTCTTACCCTGCCCCATAATTCACACTCTCACCCTGCCCCTATTATAACACACTCTTACCCTGCCCCATTCTAACACACTCTCACCCTGCCCCTATTATCACACACTCTTACCCTGCCCCATTATAACACACTCTTACCCTGCCCCATTCTAACACACTCTCACCCTGCCCCCATTATAACACACTCTCACCCTGCCCCATTATAACACACTCTCACCCTGCCCCCACCGTAACACACTCTCACCCTGCCCCATTATAACACAATCTCACCCTGCCCCATTATAACACACTCTCACCCTGCCCCATTATAACACACTCTCACTGTGCCCCCCATTTTAACACCCTCTCACCCTGCCCCCCATTATAACACACTCTCACTCTGCCCCATTATAACACACTCTTACCCTCCCCCATTATAACACACTCTCACCCTGTCCCCACCGTAACACACTCTCACCCTGCCCCCATTATAACACACTCTCACCCTGTCCCATTACAACACTCTCTCACCCTGTCCCCACCGTAACACACTCTCACCCTCCCCCATTATAACACACTCTCACCCTGCCCCATTATAACACGTTCTCACCCTGCCCCTTTGTAACACACTCTCACCCTGCCCCATTATAACACACTCTCACCCTGCCCTATTTGTGCCCCCTATTATAAAACCCTCTCACCCTGTCCCCACCGTAACACACTCTTACCCTGCCCCCACCGTAACACACTCTTACCCTTCCGCATTATAACACACTCTCACCGTGCCCCCATTATAACACACTATTACCCTGCCCCATTATAACACACTCTTACCCTGCCCCCCATTATAACACACTCTCACCCTGCCCCATTATAACACACTCTCACCGTGCCCCCATTATAACACACTCTTACCCTGCCCCATTATAACACACTCTTACCCCTGCCCCCATTATAACACACTCTTACCCTGCCCCATTATAACACACTCTCACCCTGCCCCATTATAACACTATCTTACCGTGCCCCCATTATAACACACTCTTACCCTGCCCCACTATAACACACTCTCACCCTGCCCCATTATAACACACTCTCACCCTGCCCCCACAGTAACACACTCTTACCCTGCCCCCCATTATAAAACAGTCTCACCCTGCCCCCACCGTAACACACTCTTACCCTGCACCCCTGCCCCCATTATAACACACTCTTTCCCTGCCCTGTTATAACACACTCTCAACCTGCCCCATTATAACACACTCTCACCCTGCCCCATTATAACACCCTCTCACCCTGCCCCATTATAACACACTCTCACCCTGTCCCCACATTAACACACTCTAACCCTGCCCCCATTATAACACACTCTCACCCTGCCCCCATTATAACACACTCTCACCCTGCCCCATTATAACACACTCTCACCCTGTCCCCACAGTAACACACTCTCACCCTGCCCCATTATAACACATTCTCACCCTGCCCCCACCGTAACACACTCTTACCCTGCCCCCATTATAACACACTCTTACCCTGCCCCATTATAACACACTCTCACCCTGCCCCCATTATAACACACTCTCACCCTGCCCCATTATAACACACTCTTACCCTGCCCCATTATAACACCCTCTCACCCTGCCCCATTATAACACACTCTCACCCTGTCCCTACCGTAACACACTTTTACCCCGCCCCCACCATAACACACTCTTACCCTGCCCCATTATAACACAATCTCACCCTGCCCCATTATAACACACTCTTACCCTGCCCCCATTATAACACACTCTCACCCTGCCCCATTATAACACACTCTCACCCTGCCCCATTATAACACTCTCTCACCCTGCCCCCATTATATCACCCTCTCACCCTGCCCCATTATTACACACACTTACCCTGCCCCCATTATAACACACTCTCACCCTGCCCCATTATAACACACTCTCACTCTGCCCCCCGTTATAACACCCTCTCAGCCTGCCCCCACCGTAACACACTCTTACCGTTCCCATTATAACACACTCTCACCCTACCCCATTATAACACACTCTCACCGTGCCGCCATTATAACACACTCTTACCCTGCCCCATTATAACACACTCTTACCCTGCCCCCATTATAACACACTCTTACCCTGCTCCATTATAACACACTCTCACCCTGCCCCCATTACAACACACTCTCACCCTGCCCCATTATAACACACTCTCACCGTGCCCCCATTATAACACACTCTCACCCTGCCCCCATTATAACACACTCTCACCCTGCCCCCATTATAACACACTCTCACCCTCTCCCATTATAACACAATCTCACCCTGCCCCATTGTAACACACTCTTACCCTGCCCCCATTATAACACACTCTCACCCTGCCCCATTATAACACACTCTCACTCTGCCTTCATTATAACACACTCTCACCCTGCCCCATTATAACACACTCTCACCCTGCCCCCATTATAACACCCTCTCACTCTGCCCCATTATAACACACTCTCCCCCTGCCCCATTATAACACACTCTCACCCTGCCCCATTATAACACACTCTCACCTTGCCCCATTATAACACACTCTCACCCTGCCCCCATTATAACACCCTCTCATCCTGCCCCATTATAACACACTCTTTCCCTGCCCCCACCGTAACACACTCTCACCCTGCCCCATTATAACACACTCTCACTGTGCCCCCCATTATAACACCCTCTCACCCTGTCCGCACCGTAACACACTCTTACCCTGCCCCCACCGTAACACACTCTTCCCCTGCCCCATAATTCACACTCTCACCCTGCCCCATTATAACACACTCTGACCGTGCCGCCATTATAACACACTCTTACCCTGCCCCATTATAACACACTCTTACCCTGCTCCATTATAACACACTCTCACCCTGCTCCCACCGTAACACACTCTTACCCTGCCCCCCATTATAAAACAGTCTCACGCTGCCCCCACCGTAACACACTGTTACCCTGCACCCCTGCCCCTATTATAACACACTCTCACCCTGCCCCATTATAACACACTGTCACTGTGCCCCCCATTATAACACCCGTTCACACTGCCCCCACCGTATCACACTCTTACCCTCTCCCCACCGTAACACACTCTCACCCTGCCCCCATTATAACACACTCTTACTCTGCCCCCACCGTAACACACTCTTAACCTGTCCCCATTATAACACACTCTTACCCTGCCCCATTATAACACACTCTCACCCAGCCCCCATTATAACACACTCACACGCTGCCCCCCATTATAACACACTCTCACCCTGCCCCAATATAACACACTCTTACCCTGTCCCATTATAACACACTCTCACCCTGCCCCATTATAACACACTCTTAACCTGCCCCATTATAACACCCTCTCACCCTGTCTCCACCGTAACACACTCTTTTTCCCTGCCCCATTATAACACACTCTCACCCTGCCCCAATATAACACACTCTTACCCTGTCCCATTATAACACACTCTCACCCTGCCCCATTATAACACACTCTTAACCTGCCCCATTATAACACACTCTCACCCTGCCCCCATTTTTACACACTCTCACCGTGCCCCATTATAACACACTCTTACCATGCCCCATTTTAACACTCTCACACCCTGCCCCCCATTATTACATTCTCTCACACTGCCCCATTTTAACACACTCACACCCTTCCCCCCATTATAACACACTCTCACCCTGCCCACATTATAACACACTCTTACCCTGCCCCATTATAACACACTTTCACCCTGCCCCATTATAACACCCTGTCACCCTGCCCCCATTATAACACACTCTTACCCTGCCCCATTATAACACACTCTCACCCTGCCCCATTATAACACAGTCTCACCCTGCCCCTATTATAACACACTCTTACCCTGCCCCCATTATAACACACTCTCACTGTGACCCTCCATTATAACACCCTCTCACCCTGCCCCCATTATAATACACTCTTACCCTTCCCCATTAGAACACACTCTCACCCTGCCCCTTTATAACACACTCTCACTGTGCCCCCCATTATAACACCCTCTCACCCTGCCCCCCATTATAACACACTCTCGCCCTGTCCCCACCGTAACACACTCTCACCCTGCCCCTTTTATAACACACTCTCACCCTGCCCCATTATAACACACTCTCACTGTGCCCCCCATTATAACACCCTCTCACCCTGCCCCATTATAACACCCTCTCATCCTGTCCCCACCGTAACACACTCTTACCCTTCCCCATTATAACACACTCTCACCCTGCCCCATTATAACACCCTCTCACCCTGCCCCATTATAACACCCTCTCACCCTGTCTCCACCGTAACACACTCTTTTTCCCTGCCCCATTATAACACACTCACACCCTGCCCCATTATAACACACTCACACCCTGCCCCATTATAACACACTCACACCCTGCCCCATTATAACACCCTCACACCCTCCCCCATTATAACACCCTCTCACCCTGCCCCATTATAACACACTCACACCCTGCCCCATTATAACACCCTCTCACCCTGCCCCATTATAACACACTCTCACTCTGCCCCATTATAACGCCCTCTCATCCTGCCCCCATTATAACACACTCTCACCCTGCCCCCACCGTAACACACTCTCACTCTGTCCCATTATAACACACTCTCACCCTGCCCCATTATAACACACTCTCACCCTGCCCCATTATAACACACTCTCACTGTGCCCCCCATTTTAACACCCTGTCACCCTGCCCCCCATTATAACACACTCTCACTCTGCCCCATTATAACACACTCTTACCCTGCCCCATTATAACACACTCTCACCCTGTCCCCACCGTAACACACTCTCGCCCTGCCCCCATTATAACACACTCTCACCCTGTCCCATTACAACACCCTCTCACCCTCTCCCCACCGTAACACAATCTCACCCTCCCCCATTATAACACACTCTCACCCTGCCCTATTTGTGCCCCCCATTATATCACCCTCTCACCCTGTCCCCACCGTAACACGCTCTTACCCTGCCCCCACCGTAACACACTCTTACCCTTCCGCATTATAACACACTCTCACCGTGCCCCCATTATAACACACTATTACCCTGCCCCATTATAACACACTCTTACCCTGCCCCCCATTATAACACACTCTCACCCTGACCCTTTATAACACACTCTCACCGTGCCCCCATGATAACACACTCTTACCCTGCCCCATTATAACACACTCTTACCCTGCCCCCATTATAACACACTCTTACCCTGCCCCATTATAACACACTCTCACCCTGCCCTATTATAACACACTCTCACCGTGCCCCCATTATAACTCACTCTTTCCCTGCCCCATTATAACACACTCTCACCCTGCCCCATTATAACACACTCTCACCCTGCCCCCACAGTAACACACTCTTACCCTGCCTCCCATTATAAAACAGTCTCACCCTGCCCCCACCGTAACACACTCTTATCCTGCACCCCTGCCCCCATTATAACACACTCTTTCCCTGCCCCGTTACAACACACTCTCACCCTGCCCCATTATAACACACTCTCACCCTGCCCCATTATAACACACTCTCACCCTGCCCCCATTATAACACACTCTCACCCTGCCCCATTATAACACACTCTCACCCTGTCCGCACCGTAACACACTCTTACCCTGCCCCCATTATAACACACTCTCACCCTGCCCCATTATAACACACTCTCACCCTGTCCCCACATTAACACACTCTAACCCTGCCCCCATTATAACACACTCTCACCCTGCCCCTTTATAACGCACTCTCACCCTGTCCCCACTGTAACACACTCTCACCCTGCCCCCATTATAACACACTCTCACCCTGTCCCATTACAACACTCTCTCACCCTGTCCCCACCGTAACACACTCTCACCCTCCCCCATTATAACGCACTCTCACCCTGTCCCCACCGTAACACACTCTTACCCTGCCCCTTTGTAACACTCTCTCACCCTGCCCCATTATAACACACTCTCACCCTGCCCTATTTGTGCCCCCTATTATAAAACCCTCTCACCCTGTCCCCACCGTAACACACTCTTACCCTGCCCCCACCGTAACACACTCTTACCCTTCCGCATTATAACACACTCTCACCGTGCCCCCATTATAACACACTATTACCCTGCCCCATTATAACACACTCTTACCCTGCCCCCCATTATAACACACTCTCACCCTGCCCCATTATAACACACTCTCACCGTGCCCCCATTATAACACACTCTTACCCTGCCCCATTATAACACACTCTTACCCCTGCCCCCATTATAACACACTCTTACCCTGCCCCATTATAACACACTCTCACCCTGCCCCATTATAACACTATCTTACCGTGCCCCCATTATAACACACTCTTACCCTGCCCCACTATAACACACTCTCACCCTGCCCCATTATAACACACTCTCACCCTGCCCCCACAGTAACACACTCTTACCCTGCCCCCCATTATAAAACAGTCTCACCCTGCCCCCACCGTAACACACTCTTACCCTGCACCCCTGCCCCCATTATAACACACTCTTTCCCTGCCCCGTTATAACACACTCTCAACCTGCCCCATTATAACACACTCTCACCCTGCCCCATTATAACACCCTCTCACCCTGCCCCATTATAACACACTCTCACCCTGTCCCCACATTAACACACTCTAACCCTGCCCCCATTATAACACACTCTCACCCTGCCCCCATTATAACACACTCTCACCCTGCCCCATTATAACACACTCTCACCCTGTCCCCACAGTAACACACTCTCACCCTGCCCCATTATAACACATTCTCACCCTGCCCCCACCGTAACACACTCTTACCCTGCCCCCATTATAACACACTCTTACCCTGCCCCATTATAACACACTCTCACCCTGCCCCCATTATAACACACTCTCACCCTGCCCCATTATAACACACTCTTACCCTGCCCCATTATAACACCCTCTCACCCTGCCCCATTATAACACACTCTCACCCTGTCCCTACCGTAACACACTTTTACCCCGCCCCCACCATAACACACTCTTACCCTGCCCCATTATAACACAATCTCACCCTGCCCCATTATAACACACTCTTACCCTGCCCCCATTATAACACACTCTCACCCTGCCCCATTATAACACACTCTCACCCTGCCCCATTATAACACTCTCTCACCCTGCCCCCATTATAACACCCTCTCACCCTGCCCCATTATTACACACACTTACCCTGCCCCCATTATAACACACTCTCACCCTGCCCCATTATAACACACTCTCACTCTGCCCCCCGTTATAACACCCTCTCAGCCTGCCCCCACCGTAACACACTCTTACCGTTCCCATTATAACACACTCTCACCCTACCCCATTATAACACACTCTCACCGTGCCGCCATTATAACACACTCTTACCCTGCCCCATTATAACACACTCTTACCCTGCCCCCATTATAACACACTCTTACCCTGCTCCATTATAACACACTCTCACCCTGCCCCCATTACAACACACTCTCACCCTGCCCCATTATAACACACTCTCACCGTGCCCCCATTATAACACACTCTCACCCTGCCCCCATTATAACACACTCTCACCCTGCCCCCATTATAACACACTCTCACCCTCTCCCATTATAACACAATCTCACCCTGCCCCATTGTAACACACTCTTACCCTGCCCCCATTATAACACACTCTCACCCTGCCCCATTATAACACACTCTCACTCTGCCTTCATTATAACACACTCTCACCCTGCCCCATTATAACACACTCTCACCCTGCCCCCATTATAACACCCTCTCACTCTGCCCCATTATAACACACTCTCCCCCTGCCCCATTATAACACACTCTCACCCTGCCCCATTATAACACACTCTCACCTTGCCCCATTATAACACACTCTCACCCTGCCCCCATTATAACACCCTCTCATCCTGCCCCATTATAACACACTCTTTCCCTGCCCCCACCGTAACACACTCTCACCCTGCCCCATTATAACACACTCTCACTGTGCCCCCCATTATAACACCCTCTCACCCTGTCCGCACCGTAACACACTCTTACCCTGCCCCCACCGTAACACACTCTTCCCCTGCCCCATAATTCACACTCTCACCCTGCCCCATTATAACACACTCTGACCGTGCCGCCATTATAACACACTCTTACCCTGCCCCATTATAACACACTCTTACCCTGCTCCATTATAACACACTCTCACCCTGCTCCCACCGTAACACACTCTTACCCTGCCCCCCATTATAAAACAGTCTCACGCTGCCCCCACCGTAACACACTGTTACCCTGCACCCCTGCCCCTATTATAACACACTCTCACCCTGCCCCATTATAACACACTGTCACTGTGCCCCCCATTATAACACCCGTTCACACTGCCCCCACCGTATCACACTCTTACCCTCTCCCCACCGTAACACACTCTCACCCTGCCCCCATTATAACACACTCTTACTCTGCCCCCACCGTAACACACTCTTAACCTGTCCCCATTATAACACACTCTTACCCTGCCCCATTATAACACACTCTCACCCAGCCCCCATTATAACACACTCACACGCTGCCCCCCATTATAACACACTCTCACCCTGCCCCAATATAACACACTCTTACCCTGTCCCATTATAACACACTCTCACCCTGCCCCATTATAACACACTCTTAACCTGCCCCATTATAACACCCTCTCACCCTGTCTCCACCGTAACACACTCTTTTTCCCTGCCCCATTATAACACACTCTCACCCTGCCCCAATATAACACACTCTTACCCTGTCCCATTATAACACACTCTCACCCTGCCCCATTATAACACACTCTTAACCTGCCCCATTATAACACACTCTCACCCTGCCCCCATTTTTACACACTCTCACCGTGCCCCATTATAACACACTCTTACCATGCCCCATTTTAACACTCTCACACCCTGCCCCCCATTATTACATTCTCTCACACTGCCCCATTTTAACACACTCACACCCTTCCCCCCATTATAACACACTCTCACCCTGCCCACATTATAACACACTCTTACCCTGCCCCATTATAACACACTTTCACCCTGCCCCATTATAACACCCTGTCACCCTGCCCCCATTATAACACACTCTTACCCTGCCCCATTATAACACACTCTCACCCTGCCCCATTATAACACAGTCTCACCCTGCCCCTATTATAACACACTCTTACCCTGCCCCCATTATAACACACTCTCACTGTGACCCTCCATTATAACACCCTCTCACCCTGCCCCCATTATAATACACTCTTACCCTTCCCCATTAGAACACACTCTCACCCTGCCCCTTTATAACACACTCTCACTGTGCCCCCCATTATAACACCCTCTCACCCTGCCCCCCATTATAACACACTCTCGCCCTGTCCCCACCGTAACACACTCTCACCCTGCCCCTTTTATAACACACTCTCACCCTGCCCCATTATAACACACTCTCACTGTGCCCCCCATTATAACACCCTCTCACCCTGCCCCATTATAACACCCTCTCATCCTGTCCCCACCGTAACACACTCTTACCCTTCCCCATTATAACACACTCTCACCCTGCCCCATTATAACACCCTCTCACCCTGCCCCATTATAACACCCTCTCACCCTGTCTCCACCGTAACACACTCTTTTTCCCTGCCCCATTATAACACACTCACACCCTGCCCCATTATAACACACTCACACCCTGCCCCATTATAACACACTCACACCCTGCCCCATTATAACACCCTCTCACCCTCCCCCATTATAACACCCTCTCACCCTGCCCCATTATAACACACTCACACCCTGCCCCATTATAACACCCTCTCACCCTGCCCCATTATAACACACTCTCACTCTGCCCCATTATAACGCCCTCTCATCCTGCCCCCATTATAACACACTCTCACCCTGCCCCCACCGTAACACACTCTCACTCTGTCCCATTATAACACACTCTCACCCTGCCCCATTATAACACACTCTCACCCTGCCCCATTATAACACACTCTCACTGTGCCCCCCATTTTAACACCCTGTCACCCTGCCCCCCATTATAACACACTCTCACTCTGCCCCATTATAACACACTCTTACCCTGCCCCATTATAACACACTCTCACCCTGTCCCCACCGTAACACACTCTCGCCCTGCCCCCATTATAACACACTCTCACCCTGTCCCATTACAACACCCTCTCACCCTCTCCCCACCGTAACACAATCTCACCCTCCCCCATTATAACACACTCTCACCCTGCCCTATTTGTGCCCCCCATTATATCACCCTCTCACCCTGTCCCCACCGTAACACGCTCTTACCCTGCCCCCACCGTAACACACTCTTACCCTTCCGCATTATAACACACTCTCACCGTGCCCCCATTATAACACACTATTACCCTGCCCCATTATAACACACTCTTACCCTGCCCCCCATTATAACACACTCTCACCCTGACCCTTTATAACACACTCTCACCGTGCCCCCATGATAACACACTCTTACCCTGCCCCATTATAACACACTCTTACCCTGCCCCCATTATAACACACTCTTACCCTGCCCCATTATAACACACTCTCACCCTGCCCTATTATAACACACTCTCACCGTGCCCCCATTATAACTCACTCTTTCCCTGCCCCATTATAACACACTCTCACCCTGCCCCATTATAACACACTCTCACCCTGCCCCCACAGTAACACACTCTTACCCTGCCTCCCATTATAAAACAGTCTCACCCTGCCCCCACCGTAACACACTCTTATCCTGCACCCCTGCCCCCATTATAACACACTCTTTCCCTGCCCCGTTACAACACACTCTCACCCTGCCCCATTATAACACACTCTCACCCTGCCCCATTATAACACACTCTCACCCTGCCCCCATTATAACACACTCTCACCCTGCCCCATTATAACACACTCTCACCCTGTCCGCACCGTAACACACTCTTACCCTGCCCCCATTATAACACACTCTCACCCTGCCCCATTATAACACACTCTCACCCTGTCCCCACATTAACACACTCTAACCCTGCCCCCATTATAACACACTCTCACCCTGCCCCTTTATAACGCACTCTCACCCTGTCCCCACTGTAACACACTCTCACCCTGCCCCCATTATAACACACTCTCACCCTGTCCCATTACAACACTCTCTCACCCTGTCCCCACCGTAACACACTCTCACCCTCCCCCATTATAACGCACTCTCACCCTGTCCCCACCGTAACACACTCTTACCCTGCCCCTTTGTAACACTCTCTCACCCTGCCCCATTATAACACACTCTCACCCTGCCCTATTTGTGCCCCCTATTATAAAACCCTCTCACCCTGTCCCCACCGTAACACACTCTTACCCTGCCCCCACCGTAACACACTCTTACCCTTCCGCATTATAACACACTCTCACCGTGCCCCCATTATAACACACTATTACCCTGCCCCATTATAACACACTCTTACCCTGCCCCCCATTATAACACACTCTCACCCTGCCCCATTATAACACACTCTCACCGTGCCCCCATTATAACACACTCTTACCCTGCCCCATTATAACACACTCTTACCCCTGCCCCCATTATAACACACTCTTACCCTGCCCCATTATAACACACTCTCACCCTGCCCCATTATAACACTATCTTACCGTGCCCCCATTATAACACACTCTTACCCTGCCCCACTATAACACACTCTCACCCTGCCCCATTATAACACACTCTCACCCTGCCCCCACAGTAACACACTCTTACCCTGCACCCCTGCCCCCATTATAACACACTCTTTCCCTGCCCCGTTATAACACACTCTCAACCTGCCCCATTATAACACACTCTCACCCTGCCCCATTATAACACCCTCTCACCCTGCCCCATTATAACACACTCTCACCCTGTCCCCACATTAACACACTCTAACCCTGCCCCCATTATAACACACTCTCACCCTGCCCCCATTATAACACACTCTCACCCTGCCCCATTATAACACACTCTCACCCTGTCCCCACAGTAACACACTCTCACCCTGCCCCATTATAACACATTCTCACCCTGCCCCCACCGTAACACACTCTTACCCTGCCCCCATTATAACACACTCTTACCCTGCCCCATTATAACACACTCTCACCCTGCCCCCATTATAACACACTCTCACCCTGCCCCATTATAACACACTCGTACCCGGCCCCATTATAACACCCTCTCACCCTGCCCCATTATAACACACTCTCACCCTGTCCCTACCGTAACACACTTTTACCCCGCCCCCACCATAACACACTCTTACCCTGCCCCATTATAACACAATCTCACCCTGCCCCATTATAACACACTCTTACCCTGCCCCCATTATAACACACTCTCACCCTGCCCCATTATAACACACTCTCACCCTGCCCCATTATAACACTCTCTCACCCTGCCCCCATTATAACACCCTCTCACCCTGCCCCATTATTACACACTCTTACCCTGCCCCCATTATAACACACTCTCACCCTGCCCCATTATAACACACTCTCACTCTGCCCCCCGTTATAACACCCTCTCAGCCTGCCCCCACCGTAACACACTCTTACCGTTCCCATTATAACACACTCTCACCCTACCCCATTATAACACACTCTCACCGTGCCGCCATTATAACACACTCTTACCCTGCCCCATTATAACACACTCTTACCCTGCCCCCATTATAACACACTCTTACCCTGCTCCATTATAACACACTCTCACCCTGCCCCCATTACAACACACTCTCACCCTGCCCCATTATAACACACTCTAACCGTGCCCCCATTATAACACACTCTCACCCTGCCCCCATTATAACACACTCTCACCCTGCCCCCATTATAACACACTCTCACCCTCTCCCATTATAACACAATCTCACCCTGCCCCATTGTAACACACTCTTACCCTGCCCCCATTATAACACACTCTCACCCTGCCCCATTATAACACACTCTCACTCTGCCTTCATTATAACACACTCTCACCCTGCCCCATTATAACACACTCTCACCCTGCCCCCATTATAACACCCTCTCACTCTGCCCCATTATAACACACTCTCCCCCTGCCCCATTATAACACACTCTCACCCTGCCCCATTATAACACACTCTCACCTTGCCCCATTATAACACACTCTCACCCTGCCCCCATTATAACACCCTCTCATCCTGCCCCATTATAACACACTCTTTCCCTGCCCCCACCGTAACACACTCTCACCCTGCCCCATTATAACACACTCTCACTGTGCCCCCCATTATAACACCCTCTCACCCTGTCCGCACCGTAACACACTCTTACCCTGCCCCCACCGTAACACACTCTTCCCCTGCCCCATAATTCACACTCTCACCCTGCCCCATTATAACACACTCTGACCGTGCCGCCATTATAACACACTCTTACCCTGCCCCATTATAACACACTCTTACCCTGCTCCATTATAACACACTCTCACCCTGCTCCCACCGTAACACACTCTTACCCTGCCCCCCATTATAAAACAGCTCACGCTGCCCCCACCGTAACACACTGTTACCCTGCACCCCTGCCCCTATTATAACACACTCTCACCCTGCCCCATTATAACACACTGTCACTGTGCCCCCCATTATAACACCCGTTCACACTGCCCCCACCGTATCACACTCTTACCCTCTCCCCACCGTAACACACTCTCACCCTGCCCCCATTATAACACACTCTTACTCTGCCCCCACCGTAACACACTCTTAACCTGTCCCCATTATAACACACTCTTACCCTGCCCCATTATAACACACTCTCACCCAGCCCCCATTATAACACACTCACACGCTGCCCCCCATTATAACACACTCTCACCCTGCCCCAATATAACACACTCTTACCCTGTCCCATTATAACACACTCTCACCCTGCCCCATTATAACACACTCTTAACCTGCCCCATTATAACACACTCTCACCCTGCCCCCATTTTTACACACTCTCACCGTGCCCCATTATAACACACTCTTACCATGCCCCATTATAACACTCTCTCACCCTCCCCCCATTATAACACACTCTTACCCTGCCCCATTATAACACACTCTCACCCTGCCCCCATTATAACACACTCTTACCCTGCCCCATTATAACACACTCTCACCCTGCCCCATTATAACAAACTCTTACCTTGCCCCATTTTAACACTCTCACACCCTGCCCCCCATTATAACATTCTCTCACACTGCCCCATTTTAACACACTCACACCCTTCCCCCCATTATAACACACTCTCACCCTGCCCACATTATAACACACTCTTACCCTGCCCCATTATAACACACTTTCACCCTGCCCCATTATAACACCCTGTCACCCTGCCCCCATTATAACACACTCTCACCCTGCCCCATTATAACACACTCTCACCCTGCCCCATTATAACACAGTCTCACCCTGCCCCTATTATAACACACTCTTACCCTGCCCCCATTATAACACACTCTCACTGTGCCCCTCCATTATAACACCCTCTCACCCTGCCCCCATTATAATACACTCTTACCCTTCCCCATTAGAACACACTCTCACCCTGCCCCATTATAACACACTCTCACTGTGCCCCCCATTATAACACCCTCTCACCCTGCCCCCCATTATAACACACTCTCGCCCTGTCCCCACCGTAACACACTCTCACCCTGCCCCTTTTATAACACACTCTCAACCTGCCCCATTATAACACACTCTCACTGTGCCCCCCATTATAACACCCTCTCACCCTGCCCCATTATAACACCCTCTCATCCTGTCCCCACCGTAACACACTCTTACCCTTCCCCATTATAACACACTCTCACCCTGCCCCATTATAACACCCTCTCACCCTGCCCCATTATAACACCCTCTCACCCTGTCTCCACCGTAACACACTCTTTTTCCCTGCCCCATTATAACACACTCACACCCTGCCCCATTATAACACACTCACACCCTGCCCCATTATAACACCCTCTCACCCTCCCCCATTATAACACCCTCTCACCCTGCCCCATTATAACACACTCACACCCTGCCCCATTATAACAACCTCTCACCCTGCCCCATTATAACACACTCTTACCCTGCCCCATTATAACACACTCTCACTCTGCCCCATTATAACGCCCTCTCATCCTGCCCCCATTATAACACACTCTCACCCTGCCCCCACCGTAACACACTCTCACTCTGTCCCATTATAACACACTCTCACCCTGCCCCATTATAACACACTCTCACCCTGCCCCATTATAACACACTCTCACTGTGCCCCCCATTTTAACACCCTGTCACCCTGCCCCCCATTATAACACACTCTCACTCTGCCCCATTATAACACACTCTTACCCTGCCCCATTATAACACACTCTCACCCTGTCCCCACCGTAACACACTCTCGCCCTGCCCCCATTATAACACACTCTCACCCTGTCCCATTACAACACCCTCTCACCCTCTCCCCACCGTAACACACTCTCACCCTCCCCCATTATAACACACTCTCACCCTGCCCCATTATAACACGCTCTCACCCTGCCCCTTTGTAACACACTCTCACCCTGCCCCATTATAACACACTCTCACCCTGCCCTATTTGTGCCCCCCATTATATCACCCTCTCACCCTGTCCCCACCGTAACACACTCTTACCCTGCCCCCACCGTAACACACTCTTACCCTTCCGCATTATAACACACTCTCACCGTGCCCCCATTATAACACACTATTACCCTGCCCCATTATAACACACTCTTACCCTGCCCCCCATTATAACACACTCTCACCCTGACCCTTTATAACACACTCTCACCGTGCCCCCATGATAACACACTCTTACCCTGCCCCATTATAACACACTCTTACCCTGCCCCCATTATAACACACTCTTACCCTGCCCCATTATAACACACTCTCACCCTGCCCTATTATAACACACTCTCACCGTGCCCCCATTATAACACACTCTTTCCCTGCCCCATTATAACACACTCTCACCCTGCCCCATTATAACACACTCTCACCCTGCCCCCACAGTAACACACTCTTACCCTGCCCCCCATTATAAAACAGTCTCACCCTGCCCCCACCGTAACACACTCTTACCCTGCACCCGTGCCCCCATTATAACACACTCTTTCCCTGCCCCGTTACAACACACTCTCACCCTGCCCCATTATAACACACTCTCACCCTGCCCCATTATAACACACTCTCACCCTGCCCCCATTATAACACACTCTCACCCTGCCCCATTATAACACACTCTCACCCTGTCCGCACCGTAACACACTCTTACCCTGCCCCCATTATAACACACTCTCACCCTGCCCCATTATAACACACTCTCACCCTGTCCCCACATTAACACACTCTAACCCTGCCCCCATTATAACACACTCTCACCCTGCCCCTTTATAACGCACTCTCACCCTGTCCCCACCGTAACACACTCTTACCCTGCCCCCATTATAACACACTCTCACCCTGCCCCATTATAACACACTCTCACCCTGTCCCCACAGTAACACACTCTCACCCTGCCCCCATTATAACACATTCTCACCCTGCCCCCACCGTAACACACTCTTACCCTGCCCCCATTATAACACACTCTTACCCTCCCCCATTATAACACACTCTCACCCTGCCCCCATTATAACACACTCTCACCCTGCCTCATTATAACACACTCTTACCCTGCCCCAATATAACACACTCTCACCCTGCCCCATTATAACACCCTCTCACCCTGCCCCATTATAACACACTCTCACCCTGCCCCATTATAACACACTCTCACCCTGACCCCATTATAATATACTCTCTCCGTGCCCCCATTATAACACACTCTCACCCTGTCCCTACCGTAACACACTTTTACCCCGCCCCCACCATAACACACTCTTACCCTGCCCCATTATAACACAATCTCACCCTGCCCCATTATAACACACTCTTACCCTGCCCCCATTATAACACACTCTCACCCTGCCCCATTATAACACACTCTCACCCTGCCCCATTATAACACTCTCTCACCCTGCCCCCATTATAACACCCTCTCACCCTGCCCCATTATAACACACTGTTACCCTGCCCCCATTATAACACACTCTCACCCTGCCCCATTATAACACACTCTCACTGTGCCCCCCATTATAACGCACTCTCACCCTGCCCCCACCGTAACACACTCTTACCGTTCCCATTATAACACACTCTCACCCTACCCCATTATAACACACTCTCACCGTGCCGCCATTATAACACACTCTTACCCTGCCCCCATTATAACACACTCTTACCCTGCCCCATTATAACACCCTCTCACCCTGCCCCCATTATAACACACTCACACCCTGCCCCCATTATAACACACTCTCACCCTGCCCCATTATAACACACTCTCACCCTGCCCCATTATAACACACTCTCACCCTGCCCCATTATAACACACTCTCACCCTGTCCCATTATAACACAATCTCACCCTGCCCCATTGTAACACACTCTTACCCTGCCCCCATTATAACACACTCTCACCCTGCCCCATTATAACACAGTCTCACCCTGCCTTCCTTATAACACACTCTCACCCTGCCCCATTATAACACACTCTCACCCTGCCCCCATTATAACACCCTCTCACTCTGCCCCATTATAACACACTCTCCCCCTGCCCCATTATAACACACTCTCACCCTTCCCCATTATAACACACTCTCACCCTGCCCCATTATAACACACTCTCACCCTGCCCCCATTATAACACCCTCTCACCCTGCCCCATTATAACACACTTTTACGTTGCCCCCACCGTAACACACTCTCACCCTGCCCCATTATAACACACTCTCACTGTGCCCCCCATTATAACACCCTCTCACCCTGTCCCCACCGTAACACACTCTTACCCTGCCCCCACCGTAACACACTCTTACCCTGCCCCATAATTCACACTCTCACCCTGCCCCATTATTACACACTCTCACCGTGCCGCCATTATAACACACTCTTACCCTGCCCCATTATAACACACTCTTACCCTGCCCCCATTATAACACACTCTTACCCTGCCCCATTATAACACACTCTCACCCTGCCCCATTATAACACACTCTCACCGTGCCCCCATTATAACACACTCTTACCCTGCCCTATTATAACACACTCTCACCCTGCCCCATTATAACACACTCTCACCCTGCTCCCACCGTAACACACTCTTACCCTGCCCCCCATTATAAAACAGTCTCACGCTGCCCCCACCGTAACACACTCTTACCCTGCACCCCTGCCCCCATTATAACACACTCTTACCCTGCCCCATTATAACACACTCTCACCCTGCCCCATTATAACACACTCTCACCCTGCCCCATTATAACACACTCTCACCCTGCCCCCATTATAACACACTCTCACCCTGCCCCATTATAACACACTCTCACCCTGTCCCCACCGTAACACACTCTTACCCTGCCCCCACCGTAACTTACTCTTACCCTGCCCCATTATAACACACTCTCACCCTTCCCCATTATAACACACTCTCACCCTGTCCCCACAGTAACACACTCTCACCCTACCCCCATTTTAACACACTCTCACCCTGCCCCCACCGTAACACACTCTTACCCTGCCCCATTATAACACACTCTCACCCTGTCCCCACCGTAACACACTCTCACCCTGCCCCCATTATAACACACTCTCACCCTGACCCCACCGTAACACACTCTCACCCTGCCCCTATTATAACACCCTCTCACCCTGCCCCCATTATAACGCACTCTCACCCTGCCCCATTATAACACACTCTCACCCTGCCCCATTATAACACACTCTCACCCTGCCCCATTATAACACACTCTCACCCTGCCCCATTATAACGCACTCTCACCCTGCCCCATTATAACACAATCTCACCCTGCCCCATTGTAACACACTCTCACCCTGCCCCATTATAACACCCTCTCACCCTGCCCCCATTATAACACACTCACACCCTGCCCCCATTATAACACACTCTCACCCTGCCCCATTATAACACACTCTCACCCTGCCCCATTATAACACACTCTCACCCTGCCCCATTATAACACACTCTCACCCTGTCCCCACCGTAATACACTCTTACCCTGCCACATTATAACACACTCTCACCCTGTCCCCACCGTAATGCACTCTTACCCTGCCACATTATAACACACTCTCACCCTGCCTCCACCGTAATACACTCTCAACCCACCCCCCACTGTAACACACTCTCATTTTGCCCCCACCATAACACACACTCACCTTGCCCCTGCCGTATCACTCTCTCATCCCACCCCCCATTATAACACACTCTCACCCTACCATTGCAACACACTCATATTCTACACCCTTTAAAATCCAGCCCATGGTATACATGAAGTGTGTAAATAATTATGGTTTGTTATTTAGATTAGCTGAAACTTTTTTAACTTCCCTGCTCATTTTCTTGAGCTGTTATCAATATTGCAGGTTATTGACAGATCTTCATGGTCGTAATAAAAATCAATATGATGATTATTTCCTATAATAATTAATAATAACAGCAATTCCTGGGACATGAGAATCCTGATTTTCCCTTATTTTACACAAATTTGTAAAAGTCCAGTTTTTGCCACTAATTTTCACTTTATTTTTTACAATCGAATCAAAGCCTGGAAAATACACGGGGGAGGGGTGATAAATCGTCAGAGAAGAAAACTGACTTTACTGACAACCTATCTGTGCTCCAAGTGGAAACCTTGTCTGTGTGTCTTTAAAAATTCAACTAAAAAGCCAGAGAATGCATGAAAAAGGAGAATAGAGGAAAATATGAATAGAGAGACTAATAGAAGAAGGATACATAAAACATTTTATCTTTGTGGAATATTGTTTTAACTTAATTGTATGGCATAGTGTTAAAATTCCAGTTCTAATTCCCTATCTGGTGTTCAGGTGGATATATTACTGTAATATTTGTATCTGTTTTGCAAGTGTGAGTTAGATTTTGTTTTAATGGCTGACCCAGGGAGAGTGTCATGTCCCAGGGTTCACTATTATTAAGATAAAAACAAAAAACTGCGGATGTTGGAAATTGAAAACAAAAACAAAAATACCTGGAAAAACTCAGCAGGTCTGGCAGCATCTGGCAGATGCTGCCAGACCTGCTGAGTTTTTCCAGGTATTTTTGTTTTTGTTTTTGTTTTCACTGTTATTAATGCGCTCATAAATAGAAAATAATAATCACATTAATTTTTATTACTTATATATCTGTCAATAACATATAGCAAACTCTGACAAATCGGGTATGTAACATTTTTCAGTTAGCATCAGTGGGCGTACATGTATCTAATAAATTCATTATTGATTTTTTTGCCTCCGGATGTGTTTCATATACCAAAATCTTTCCATGTCCGTATTCTTATAAAAACCCTTTCCTGACTTCACAGAGGATATTTCCATATTCAAATGGTAGGTTGGAGTATGGTGTGGGATTGGGCTGAATGGATAGATTTTGAGGTGGGATTGAGGGTGTAAAGTGGAGTAGGATTGAGGGTGTAAAGGGTGGAACATGGGGTAGGATTGAGGGTGTAAAGGGTGGAACATGGGGTAGGATTGAGGGTGTAAAGGGTGGAACATGGGGTAGGATTGAGGGTGTAAAGGGTGGAGTATAGGGTAGGATTGAGGGTGTAAAGGGTGGAGTGTAGGGTAGGATTGAGGGTGTAAAGGGTGGAGTATAGGGTAGGATTGTGGGTGTAAAGGGTGGAGTATAGGGTAGGATTGTGGGTGTAAAGGGTGGAACATGGGGTAGGATTGAGGGTGTAAAGGGTGGAGTATAGGGTAGGATTGTGGGTGTAAGAGATAGAAGCCCTGAATTTCACAATGGTTCTCTGTTTACACCATTTCACTTGAGGTTGCACCAAGTCAGGAGGTTACTGTATGTTCAAGTCTCACTCCAGAGATGAGCACATAATCCAGGCTGACACTACGGGTTAGCGGTCGTTCCTCAAACGTTGTCCTGGATGAGATGAACTAGCCCAGTACAGGAATCAAACCTGGGACTTTTTGCTTTGTGCGCCATCCACTTGTTGCACCTGCTGAGATACAGTCCAACCAACCTGCAACATAATCCAGGCTGACACTCCCACTGCAGCACTGAGAGAGCACTGCACTGTCAGAGGTGCTGACTTTCAATTGAAACATTAAACTGAGACCTAGCCTACTCCCTCAGATGAATGTAAAGGTCTCCTGGCGTTATTCGCAGAAGAGCAGGGGAATTCTCCCTGATGCCCTGGCCAATACTTTCCCCTCAAGTAACAGCACTAAAACTGATTATCCTGTCATTTATGTCATTACTGTTTGTGGGGTCTTACTGTGCGCAGATTGACTGCCGCCTGTCCTATGTTACAAAAATGACTACACTTCAAAAGTCTGCCATTGGCCGTGAAGTGCTATGGAATGTCCCGAGGCTGTGAATGGTGCTATATAATTACACGGGGGAGAATTTTCTCGAGGGTGGTGAGCGGGAGCGGGCGGGTGCCACATGAGCAGGGGCATGTCACTGATTTTTAATAAAGATTTTCATTTGATTTATAAAGCCTTCATGAAACCTCATCCCGCCCATGGATGCGGTTCCATGATAAATGTGAAGGCCGCCAACCTTAAGGTTGGACGGGCAGCTCCATTAATTCTTTTAATTGGTATCTAAATGGCCTTAATAGGCCTTTGACAGTTCGGCAGGTGGGCAGCCGATGCTGGTGCACGCCTGCTGAACTGAAGATCTGAGTGACACACGGTGACGGGACGCATGCTCAATGTCACCGCACGTCAATTTACGCGTCGGTGAGCGGGCCCCGCCCCCACACACCCACCAGAAGATTCAGGCCATGACCTTTCTTTTCATTCTTTCAGGTGACAGGGTCACTGCAAATTTAAACACTCAATTTGGATTCATTTCGAAACTTTAAGCATCCCTATCAGTGGCTGCTAATGCATTTCCTCCTCAAGACTGACAGGATTGTGGTCTGGAATTCCATTACTGGTCTCCTCTGTGCATGAAAGTGGTTTTAAGAATCATCGTCATGGTCAGTGACTCATGGTCATCACATCCCATGTTAACAAGCAACCCTGACTTTAGTGAAATGAAATGGTCAGGTAAGAGATTAGATCTTACCTACAAACCAGTTGCATTTCACTCTCACAATAAGCATCTCTGGAGTCTATTTATTGAAACCAAAATTAATAAACAGCTGATAACTCCTGTAAACAGAAGGCAAGGAGTGAGAGTGAAATAGGGTTACACAAAGGATAGGAATGAGGGAAAATTTGAGACAGGTGTTAAGAAGTATTTATTTACCTTGTCTGCACATTAAGGTGAGGAGGCGTATGATTGGGAAGGGAACATTTTCCACTTCAGGCACCCAGTGTCAGCGCTGAAAAGGTACAGCACAGTTTATACAAAGAAAGAAAGAAAGACCTGCATTTATTTAGCACTTTTCACACCACTGGACACCTCACAGAGCATTACAGCCAATGCAGTACTTCTGAAGTGTAATCACTTGTAATAAAGGAGACACTGATGCCAATATGCACAAACGCCAAGATGATGATGACCAGTTGGCCTTTTGCGATGTTGACCAAGGGATAATATTGGCCAGGACACCAGCGATAACTCCACAGCTATTCTTCAAAATAGTGCTGCAGGATCTTTTACATCCACTCTAGCAGGCATATGGGACCTCAGTTTAATGTTTCAACCAAAATACAGCACCTCTGACAGTGCAGTACTCCCTCAGTACTATGCTAGAATATCAGCCTTGATTTTTGTGCTTAAACCCTGGAGTGGGACTTGAACCCAAAAACTTGTTACTCAAAGGGTAGAGTACTATCAACTGAGCCACAACTAACACTCCCTTTAAAGCTCCCTCTACACTACCCCATCAAAAACTCTTGTGGCAAGTACAGCATGGTTTATATACAGAATAAAGCTCCCTCTACACTGTCTCATCAACCACTCCCAGAGTAGGCACAGTAAGGATTAGATATAAAGTAAAACCCTCTCTATACTGTTGCATCAACAATACTGGTTAGATACAGGGTAAAGTTCCCTTTCCGCTGTCTCAACAAACATTCCCAAGGCAGGCACAGTACAAGTTAGATACAGAGTAAGTTCCTTTTACACTGTCCCATCAAATACTCCCAAGGCAGGCACAGTAAGAATTAGGTGTAAAGCAAAACACCCTCTATACTGTCGCATCAAACACTCCCAAGGCAGTTACAGTACAGATGGGATACATAGTGAAGCTCCCTCTGCACTGTCCTGTCAATATGTCTCAATTAGCATCCTTTGAGGAATGGCAGTGCTGAATTGGGGACATTTTTGTTCTGTAGGCCTGTGCCCTCTAAAGTTCAGACTTCCCAAATAAATTTTGCATTGCAGCCAGCAGTCAGAGGAGACTGTCACCTTGTTTACCAGAACTGCAACTTTCCTTCAATACTGGGGATTGATGCATCAGCCTAGATATGGCCCCACTCAACAATGCATAAACTTCTGACTCTAAGACCAGTGTGCTATCAACTGAGCCACACCAGGTAAATCGCAACTAGGATAGGAGAAATGGATATGCTAAGAAAGGTAAGGGAAGGGTTCTTGCATTTTATCCAGGACCATTTCTCAATCAAATTCTCACGAGAAAGGAAATGCTGGTTAACCTGATTCTAGTCAATGAAAAAGAGCAAGCAGTCGACTTGGGATACAATGCCCACAATAAGATTAGAATCAGTGCAGGAAAAGAAAGGGATAAAGGAAAGGGGGAGTAGAAAATTAATATGGGATAAAGGACAACTGCTGCTAAGAGGTAAAGAGGAGAAACTTGTGATGGAGATTGGGGGACTATAGGGAGTGTCTGTGTTGCCCTTACCCTCTTGTTCAGTGCTCCCCTCTGTTTGTGTTGCTCTTTTGGACAGCTGCGTTAAGGTACAGCAAACTGTAAGAATTGGCATCTGCACAAATATGCAAAAGGCATTAGGCAGAATTTTGTCTTCCCCTCCTGGCAGATTTGTTGGTGGGGGGTGCGGTGGCCTTAAAATTCTTCCAATGGCCTTCCCACTGGGCTGTCACTCTCCCCGACCTCTCCACAATTTTATGGTGGGACAGGTAAGGTCGAGGCCAGCCACCACCCCCCCAATCCCCAGCCCTTGCCCTCGCCTCATTCGAAGCCCTTAAGGGGCCAGTTAATGATAGCTGAGGGCCATTTCCTGCCCAGCCTCAATTTTCAGGCTGGTGAGAGGAATTCAGTGGCAGGGGGATTATAGGAACATGGGAATTAGGAGCAGGCCATTGATCCCTTCAAGCCTGCTCTGCCCTTCAATAAGATCACGGTTGACCTGGCTGTGGTCTCAATTCCACTTTGCTGTCTTCCCCCCATAACTCTTCATTCCCTTGACTATCAAAAATCTATCTAACCCTGCCTTGAATAAATTCAATGACCCAGCCTCCACTGCTTTCTGGGAAAGAGAATTCCACGGACAAATGAGACTTTGACGGAAAAAATTTCTCCTTATCTCCGTCTTAAATGGTAACCTCTCATTCTCAAATTGTGTTTCGGGGAAGCCCAAAAAAGTGACCCTGCTCAGGCCTGGGGCGGGAAAGGGGTGGTTGGGGGGGAGGGCATCTCCATCAACCACCTCCTTTTAACATCGGGCAAGCCCCCCACCTCCAAAATGTCTGCCCCCTGCTGGTACTTCATCCCCCCTCCCCCCCTCCTCTGGTCCTTCCACCAACACCCCCACCTCCAACTGCCCACAACCCCTGGCCTCACCTCCCCATCTTCTCTCCCTGTCCTGAGACCCCCAAAGCTAACCTGGTCCTCTACCCCTGGGGAACTGTTTGCAGGTCCCAGTCATGTCCACTGCAGCTTCTGGTGCTGGTGGGACTAAAGAGCTGCCAGGCCATCAGATCAGCCAATAGCTCTCTGAGGTGGGACTTCCTCCTAAGTGAGGGGCGAAAGTCCCACCTCCGGCCAATTAATGTTTCTTGGATCGTTAAATGGCTGCAGGGCAGCCAGGATAGCAGGAAGGGAAACTCTACCATCCGAAAAATTCTGGCTATGGTGTGATGACCTTTGACCTGGAAACAGTACAGTAAGGAAAATTTGCAATTTCTTTAAAATGTCTGTGAAATCTGTATTTGTTCCTAAGAATGTTTGCAAAGGACTTTTAAGAGTTTGCATCAATTGTAAAGGGATCAATTGCAATTTTCTCAGACAATAAGAAATATTGGTCCATGTGACCTGGCGACCTTTGACTTGAAATCTGTCCAGCAAGAAGGATGTTAAGTCCAGGAGCCATGTAGCTGGCAGGCACAAAGGAGAGCTATAAGCAAGGGAGCTGGATAGTGAAAGCAATCAACATGCAGTTGCAGACACAAAGAGAAAGCAGGCAAAGAGGAACACAAAGGATTCTTGTGAGGAGAATAAGCAAACCTCTCAGGAAGAGGTTTGTAAAGGAGACAGGGTCTCTTGGATTCATTGTGCGAGCTGGCTAAAAAGGTTTAAAACCTGGAAAGCTGGCTGAATAGCTCAGATGCTAAAGAGCTGTGTGTTTTCCCAGAAATAGCCAAACTGTGAACCAGGGTGTTGCTGTTTGATCAATTGAAAAGGATCTCTGGAAAACGACACTATCAGGACTGTCATGACCCAAGGGAGATAGGATTCGTAGAAGTGTGTCTTGTTGATGATAATTGTACCCGTCAAACTCAAAGGTGAAAACTGTTATTGCGTAAAACCTCTGACTTAACCTGCATGGATAAAGAACACCGTATTGTGAACTGTGTAGATACGTAATGCCACATGTTTGTGGGGAGTGATGCAGGTGCTTATGGTTGTGTATGATGCGTCTTTGTTGTATTGACTATCTAAAGTGAAATTTACCTTTTTATTTGAAGCATCATTCAATTGTTAGTTCATGTTCAATTTACGGGATGTTCAAGTAGAAGTTACAAACAGTGAAATCTTGTTGGTAATTTCTTCTTTGTGGGGTCATTCATTAAATTTGTTTTTTTTCGGTTTATGGTTCCCCCATGGGGATTCTAACAATGGGTAAAGAAAAACATCCCTAATGAGACTGGTAATGAGTTAAATTAGGAAAGTAATTGAAGTCCAGCAAAGCATGCAGGAGGTGTTTAACATCAGCACATAGCTGCCACTGCTGCCACTTCCAGCTGAGGCTGAAGGTAATCAACTCCACCCTCAGAATACAAAGCAGAGCCCCTTAAGCAATTTGATACCAGTTTTATTTTACACCACCTTACATAGACCTACACAGAGTTACAAGAGAGTATGTAGCATTGCATAGAATTACACAGGATAAAATAGCATTACATAGAAATACATAGGATTACATAGCATTATATAGAATTACATTGCATTACAAAGAAGTACATCCCATTATATACAATTAAGTAGCATTACACTGAATTACATAGAATTACATGGGATTACATTGTATTACATATAGAGTCCAGCATGGACTTGATACCGTTGAATGGCATCCTTCTGAGTCATAATGAGTCTAATGACTTTATTCATAGCATTACATAGGATCATGTAAAATGATATAGAATTACATGAAATTGTACTGAATTACACATAATTGCACAGATTTATATCGAATGGTAAAGAATTATATGAGGCTGGTAGCAAAGTGGTAATGGTACAGGACTACAAGTATAGCACCTTCTGCTATCTTACATTTATGCCACCATTAGCACCTTCTTTACTCTTTACCACTCCCATTAACACACCCTTTGTCTTGTGTCCATGACATCTTTGTCAATCTCTCCTTAGCTGTCACCTATCCCTGACCTTCTATCTCGCTCCATCTCGATCATCAGTAAAGTAATGAAAGGGTCATCAACAGTGCTATCAAGCAGCACTTAGCACCTGCTCACTGACACCCAGTTTGGGTTCCGCCAGGGCCACTCAGCTCCTGATCTCATTACAGCCTTGGTTCAAACATGGACAAAAGAGCTGAATTCCAGAGGTGAGGTGACAGTGACTGCCCTTGACATCAAGGCAGCATTTGACCAAGTGTGGCATCAAGGAGCCCTAGCAAAACTGGAGTCAATGGGAATCAGGGGGGAAACTCTCCACTGATTGGAGCCATACTGAGCACAAAGGAAGATGGTTGTGGTTGTTGGAGGTCAGTCATCTCAGTTCCAGGACATCACTGCAGTAGTTCCTCAGGGTAGTGTCCTAGGCCCAACCATCTTCAGATGCTTCATCAATGACCTTCCTTCCATCATAAGGTCAGAAGTGGGGATGTTCACTGATGATTGCAATGTTCAGCACTATTCATAACTCTTCAGATACTGAAGCAGTCCACCCCCAAATGCAGCAAGACGTGAACAATATCCAGGCTTGGGCTGACAAGTGGCAAGTAACATTCACACCACACAAGTGTCAGACAATGGCCATCTCCTTGACGTTCAATGGCATTACCAGCACTGAATCCCACCTATCAACATCCTGGTGGTTAGCATTGACCAGAAACTGAGCTGGATTAGCCATATAAATACTATGGCTACAAAAGCAGGTCAGAGGCTAGGAATCGTGCGACGAGTAACTCACCTCCTGACTCCCCAAAGCCTGTCTACCATCTGCAAGGCACAAGTCAGGAGTGTGAGGGAATACTTCCCACTTGCCTGGATGAGTGCAGCTCCCAAAACACGCAAGAAGCTTGACACCATCCAGGACAAAGCAGCCCGCTTCATTGGCACCACATCCACAAACATTCATTCCCTCCACCATCGATGCACAGTAGCAGCAGTGTGCACCATCTACAAGATACACTGCAGGAATTCACCAAGGCTCCTTAGACAGCACCTTCCAAACCCACAACCACCACCACCTAGAAGGACAAGGGCAGGAGATAGATGGGAATACCACCACCTGGAAGTTTCCCTCCAAGTCACTCACCATCCTGACTTGGAAATGTATTGCCATTCCTTCACTGTCGCTGGGTCAAAGTCCTGGAACTCCCTGTGGGTGTACCTACACCACATGGGCTGCAGCGGTTCAAGAAGGCAGCTCACCACCACTTTCTCAAGGGCAACTAGGGATAGGCAATAAATGTTGGCCCAGCCAGCGAAACCGAAATGCCGTGAATGAATTAAAAAAAAACCTGTTCCACCCCCTCTTAAACAGTATAAAATCCATCACATTTCTACTTCTCTTTAGCTCTGGAGAGGAGTCATATGGACTTAAAACATTAACTCTGTTTTGCCCTCCACAAATGCTGCCAGACCTGCTGAGTATTTTTCCAGAATTTTCTGTTTTTATTTCAGATTTCCAACATCCACAGTATTTTGCTTTTACCTTAGTGTTTAATTCGCTGCCACTTCTCTTCGTCCCCTTACACCCTCACCTCAATGAACTTCGGGCTTGGTACGATGTTGAACTTTTTCCGTTGCCTTCGCCTCTTCTCTCCTACAGGATTTCGGTTTGTCTCTTTCCCCCTGCTCACCTTCCATTGATTTCCATTTCCCTCCTGGTTTTTGATAAGATGTTTACCAAAACTCGCTTTCACAGCCATATTTCCTTCCTCAGCGACCCTCTCCATCTCTGACTTACCCCATGTGGATTCCAACTGAAGTTCCATCCCTCGTGTTTCGAATCCACCCAGTATTACAGGTATCTCTGGGACATACAACATTCCTCGGACTGCTGTTCTCGCCGCATCCTGAGATCCACTCTCAGTCACGTACCTTGCCATATGTACACACTCGACCTCTCTCTCCAGCAGTGCTGACTCACCCTATCTCAAAGCTGTCCTTGTTCCCAATTTCATTTTATTCTTCGTCTCATTCGACACCTTAACCGAATCTTTTTCTCTTCCTTTCAGGTGTTAAGGAATGCAAGCTCCAACAGTTTATTGGTACCAATGCCCATCCGGGACACTCCACCCCTTCCTGTCCTTCTAATCCCAGCCCTTGCTGTGTCTTCATTATACCCTCTGACCTTCCCCTCTCTGATGCTCAGCAAAGGATTCAGTTTCATCCCCTTACACCCTCACTGCAAGGAACTTTGGGCTCGGCATGATGCCGAACTCTTTTTCTGTTGCCTTTGTCTCCGTGCTCACTTCACTGGGCAGGAGTCCTCCCCCCATTCAACAGATCCTTTCACCCGCCTCCAGTATTCTCCCTCTACCTGGACCCCTCCCTTTGTCCTCTTACCTGCTCTTCATCTTTTCATTGAGAATTGCCAGCATGACATCAGCCACTTAATTTCTCTGCTCCTCTCACCCACTTCAACCTGTCTCCTTCTGAACTTGCTGCATTCTGGTCCCTCAGGTCAAACCCTGATTTTGTTATCATGCTAGCATGTAAGGTGTGAAGGGAATTTGCATTTTTAGATAAGTGAAGGGATTGTTTGGATTTCAAAGGGATCTTAGTCTGTTTACAACTAACTAGATAAGCAAGGCTAAGGAGTGTGTTTATTTTTCCCAAAGGTGACTGACAATATTGGCAACATGAAAGTTTTTACATTACGGGAATGGTGCAGTTCCAAAGATATAGAGAACAATGGAATTTACATATTAAGGAGAGAAAAACATATATAAGGCTATGTTGAGGGCCATGTAAGATCGAACAGGAATGTATGAAACACCCTCAAAGAAGCTTCCAGCCATTTGTGTATAGGTTTGCTGTGTCCAGTAACCGAAGTTGGAGAAAAACGTTACATGCTGTTTTTTTAAAAATCTAAAATCTATTTCGGACTGTTGCCTTAAGGGGGGTGTGTAACTTGGAGTCAGGTTAATTAGGAATTTTAGGAGTTGTTATAGTATTAAGTAATTGTAGTCTTATGTATATGCTTGAAGTCTTTTATTTTGTTAATGAACATTTTAATTTATTTTTTAAAATCTCTATGGGTTTTAGTGGACTCATAACTTCTGAATTCAGTGCACACATCTTGTAATAAATAAAATTTCAAAATCATTGTGATAGCGTGGCCAAGTTTTCCTTGTGGATTTGGTCCGCCTGGCACACACTATCTGCCACGACATAACACTCCCAACCCCGCATAGCCCATTTCTACCTCCTTCCCAAAATCCACAAACAGGACTGTCCCAGTAGACCCATAGTGTCAGCCTGTTCCTGCCCCATGAAACTCATTTCTTCTTATCTTGACTCTATTCTCTCTCCCCTTGTCCAGTCACTTCCCACCTACATTCGCGATTCCTCTGATGCCCTACATCATATCAACAATTTCCAGTTTCTTGGCCCTAACCACCTCCTCTTCCCAATGGACATCCAGTCCCTCTACACTCCCATCCCTCACCAGGACAGTCTGACGGTCCTCTACTTCTTCCTTGAACAGAGTCCCAAGCAATCCCCATCCACCACCACCCTCCTCCGCATGGCTGAACTTGTTCTCTCACTGAACAATTTCTCCTTTAACTTGCCTCACTTCCTCCAAATAAAGGATATGGCTATGGGTACCCGCATGGGCCCAGTTAGGTCTGTCTGTTTGTGGGGTATGTGGAATATTCTTTGTTCCAGTCCTACTCAGGCCCCTCCCAGAACTTTTCTTTCAGTACACTGATGACTGTATCAGCGCCGCTTCATGCTCTTGTCTGGACCTGGAAAAAATTATTGATTTTGCTTCCAAATTCCGCCTCTCTCTTACCTTCACATGGCCCATCACTAACACTTCCCTCCCTTTCCTTGACCTCTCTGTCTCAATTTCTGGTGATAGACGGTCCACCAATATTCATCACAAGCTCACCGACTCTCACATCTACCTCAACTACTGCTCCTCACACCCTGCTTCCTGTAAGGATTCTATCCCATTCTCTCAGTTCCTCCACCTTCGTCACATCTGTTCTGATGATGCTACCTCCCAAAACAGCACTTCTGACATGCCTTCCTTTATCCTTAACTGAGGGCTCCCCACCAAGGTTGACAGGGCCCTCAACCGTGTCTGAGCCATGTCTTGCACCACTGCCCTCACCACTTCCCCTCCCTCCCAGAACCATGATAGGGTCCCTCTTGTCCTCACTTTTCACCCCATCAGCCTCCGCATTCAGAAGATCATCCTCCGCCATTTCCACCAACTCCAGCATGATGCCACCACCAAACACATCTTCCCTTCACCTCCCCCTGTACAGCATTCTGTAGTGACTGTTCCCTCCATGACACCCTGGTCCACTCCACTACCGCCTCCAACTCCTCATTCCCTTTCCACAGCACCTTCCCATGCAATCGCAGAAGGTGAACACCTGCCCCTTTACCTCCTCACCGTCTAAAGCCCCAAACACTCCTTTCAGGTGAAGTAGCACTTCACTTGCATCTCCTTCAATTTGGTCCACTGCATTTGCTGCTTCCAATGTGGTCTCCTCTACATTGGGGAGACTAAACACAGACTGGGTGACCGCTTTGTGGAACACCTTCGCTCAGCAGAAAGCATGACCCAGACCTTCCTGTCGCTTGCCATTTCAACACATCACCCTGCTCTCATGTTCACATGTCCATCCTTGGCCTGCTGCAGTGTTCCAGTGAAGCCCAACGCAAACTGGAGAAACAGCACCTCATCTTCCGATTAGGCACTTTATAGTCTTCAGGGCTTAACATTCAGCTCAACAACTTCAGACCATGAACTCTCTCCTCCCTCTTGACTTCTTTTTAAATCCATTATTTATTTATTTATTTATTTCATTCTTTTATTTATTTGTTCATTTTTAAATCCTTTTTCCCCACAGGGCCACCTGTCTCTTGTTTTTATGTTTTGTTTTCACAGAGTGCTGACCCTTATTCTGCTTTTAACACCTTCTGCTATCTTACCTTTATGCCACTATCAGGACCTTCTTTACTCTTTACCACTACCATTAACACTCTCTCTGTCTCGTGTCCATGGCATCTTTGTCAATCTCTCCTTAGCTGTCACCTATCCCTGACTTTCTATCTTGTTCCACCTACTCCACCCCCTCTTAAACAGTATAAAATCCATCACATTTCTACTTCTCTTTAGCTCTGAAGGAGAGTCATACGGACTTGAAACGTTAACTCTGTTTTTCTCTCCACAGATGCTGCCAGACCTTCTGAGTCTTTCCAACATTTCCCATTTTTATTTGATATTAGCAATATAGAGGCCCAGGCTAATGCTTCGGAGATATGGGGCTGGATTTTACGCTGAGGTCAGGCTCCCCATACCCCAGCATAAATTTCAGGGGAGAGCCAGCCTCCACTTAGCCAGCTCGGCCCGCTTTAACCTTTCTGGCGATGGTCCTTTAATTAGTATGAGGCAGAACCTCTGTCTATCTCCAGTCTGCTGATCAGAGGCTGGCAGCTCTGCACAGCAGCAGTGCCAAGCAAGAGCAGTGACCACTGCTGGTACTGCAGGCAGGCCAAGGCGGTGGCATTCAGTGATGGACCCGAATGTTCAGGTAAGCCTGAGATCTCACTTAAGGCAAGCTGACATGCCCCAGTGAGGAGGGCGAGGGGCATGTTGGACAGGGCAGGTGGGAGGGTGGACGTGCAGAGGCAAAACGGTGGGAGGGGGGCTTCTGATTGACATGAGGACCCCAGGAAGGAGACACCGCTCTCCCCACCCCCAACTTTCACTGACCAGCAACCTGCAGGGTTAAACCTGCATTGATACAGGCCTCTTCCACTGCCCATTATATTGGACTGCTGGTGGGATGAAGCCCTTAATTGGGCATTAATTGCCCACTTAAGAGCCTCAATTCAGCCACAGACAGCGACCTACCTGGCATCTCCCACACTACCTGTAAAATCCTGGTGGGGGTGGGGGTGAGTGGACCAGATGGCATGGCTTCCTAATTTATGGGTCCACCTGCTTGTTTTCCTGCCTGTGGTGGCCTGTAAAATTCAGTTCATGAGTTCAAATCCCACCACGGCAGCTGGAGAAATTTAAATTCAATTAATTAAGAAATCTGGAATAAAGTGCTTGTCTCATTAATAATGGCCACAAGACGACCAGATTGCCATTAAAACCCAGCTGGTTCACCAATGTCGTTCAGAGGAAGAAATCATCCTTACTCGGTCTGACCTAGACGTGATCCTGGACCCACACCAATGTGGTTGACTTTTAACTGCTCTCTCAACTGGCCTCACACGCTACTCAATTGTAGGCAGTTTCCCCCCACTTGCTCAAGGGCAATTAGGGTTGAGCAATAAATGCTGGCCTTTCCAGCAATGATCACATCCTGAACAAACAAAAAAACCCACACATTTATGTAGGATTTTAAAGAGATATACTGGGGGTGGTGTTATACAGAGGGTGGTGTGTGCTATACTAGGAAGAGGTGTTATACTGGGTCTGCTATAGCAGGTTAATGGTGTGTTATATTTAGGTGTGTTATACTGGCAGAGGGAGAGTGTGATACTGGGGGAGGGAGAGTGTGTTATAAGGGGGAGAGCGAGGGTGTGTTACTCTGGGGAAAGAGGGGTGTGTGAGACTGGATATAGGAGTATTATACGGCAGGGGGGGCGTGGACGTGGACTCCTGGAGGAGAGAAAATCAAAGACAGACAGTGTTGAGCTGTGTGATCACTGTGATAGTTGGATGAAGAATGACAGAATGACAGTAACAGACGTTCAAGAGTTTGACCAGGAAAGGGTCACAGCTGGTGATGCAGGAATTTTAAAAATGGTTATTTAAAAATAATACACTTAAAAAGGAAGGCAATGTGAATAATTTGCACTGTGCGCTGTTGAGGAGTCAGTTTGTTGATGGCGCCCAGTCTGAGAGGTGATTGAGTTACACATTGTACTGTCAGCAGGAGCCTCTGGGTAAGTCAACTTGCAGCAAATTGCAGACTAATAACACAATTAACAAGGAAGGTCTGTGCAGGCCACCTTTGAACTGTCTCTCACCATCTCACAAGTCTCTACAGAATGAGCTATTTCTGGCCCAGGCTTGTGCCTGAAGGGCCTTTGTTCACCAGGTGTTCTACCCTTCTTGGCACAGCTCGATAACCAGTGATGAGAGAGAAATAACTTTCACTTATATAATGCCTTTCACGACCTTGCAGTCAACAAAGCAGTTTTAAAGTGTAGATGCTCTAGTTCTGTAGGAATCACAGTAGCCAATTTACACACAAGATTCCTCAAAAAGCAGAAGGACCAGATCACCAGATTTTTTTTAGGTGTTGATTGAAGGATAAATATTTACCAGAACGCCAGGGAGAACTCTCCTGCTCTTCTGTGAGTCGTGCCATGGGATCACTATGTCCCCCTGAAAGGGCAGAAAGGGCCTCAGTTTAAAGCCTCACCTGAAAGACAATGCTTCTGACAGTGCAGGGCTACCTCAGTACTGCGTTTGAGTGTCAGCCTGGATTATATGGAGGTTCAAACTGTGTATTTCTTCCCGTACCACAGCAAATAAAGCAAGTGTGGCACACGCAGAGAAGATGGCCCCAGGTTTGATCCTTGTATTGAGTTAATTCATCTCATTCAGGGCAGCTCCTGGGAAGCAACAGTTAACTTCAGTGTCCCTGGGTGAGGAAGTTTGGATGTGAGGGAGGTGGGAGAAATCGTCAGGATTCCTTCTCCTGATTGCAATCCAGTTTCTCCCACTAGACAGGCATTGGCAACAGGTGATGCCATTGTCACATATGGTTTGGATACCCCTCGCCCACCCCACCCCCGACAGTCCAATAGCATTGTGGAGGATATTTAAATATAGCTCAGTGCTCTTACAACCCACAGAAGTCATTACCTTCAGGGGAGGAGTCTGGGAGGCAGGATAAAAAAGAATTTTACTCCCTTGCACTATGAATTATTGCTGCTGCGTTGAAATTCAGTGTAGAAAGCACTGCATGAATTCTAATCATTGCATAACCATTTCAGATCCTACAACACAGCAACAGAGCAAGGAACAGGGATGTAGGGAACGCTGAGCATTAGAAATAGCAGCGACAGAAAAGTATGCAGGTTTTTCATAAATCTCAACCCCACCTCCCCATCACCTTACCATTACCATCAAGTCAGGCAGACAATCCTGGTTCAATGAAGAGTGCAGGGGAGCATGCCAGGAACAGCACCAGGCATACTTAAAAAGATGCTGTAAATCTGGTGAAGCTGTAACACAGGACAATATGCATGCAAAACAGCAGAGGCAGCATGTTATAGACAGAGCTAAGTGATCTCACAACCAACTGATCAGATCAAAGCTCTGCAGCTCTGCCACATCCAGTTGTGAATTAAACAACTGACTAGAAGAGGAGGCTCTACAAATATCCCCACCTTCAATGACGCAGGAGCCCATCACATCAGCGCAAAAGACAAGCTGGGTTCAAACATCTTCAACGGAAGTGCAGAATGGATGATTCATTTCAGCCATCTCCTGAGGTCCCCACCATCACAGAAGCCAGTCTTCAGACAATCCGATAGACTCTACCTGATATCAAGATGCACTAGACACGATCATGGCTGTAGTGCAGCAGACTTACGTTCCAGAACTTGCCATGTCTCTGGCGAAGCTGCTTCAGTTAGCTACAACACTGGCATCTACCAGACAAAGTAGAAAATTGTCCAGGTACATCCTTTCCATAAAAAGCTGACAAATCTAACCTGGCCAATTACTGTTCTATCAACCTACTCTCCATCATCAGCAAAGTGACGGAAGGTGGCATCAACAGGATTATCAAGCTCACCAATAACCTGCTCACCGATGCTCAGTTCGGATTCTGCCACGATCTCTTGGCTCCAGACATCATTAAAGCCTTGGTCTAAGCATGAACAAAAGAGCTGAATTCCAGGGGTGGAATTTTACGGCATCGTCATGGCAGGGGCAGGGCTGTAAATTGCTGCAACCATTGAAAAGTCCATTGACTTCGGCGAGATCATAAAATCCCACCAGCCTAAAATTCCACCCCAGGGATGAGGTGGGAGTGACTGCCCTTGACATCAAGGCAGCAGCATTTGAGAAAGTGTGGTATCAAGGAGTCCTAGCAAAACTGAACTCAATGGGAATCAAGGGGATATCTCTCCCCTGGCTGGAGTCATACCTCACACAAAGTAAGATGGTTGTAGTTGTTGGAGGTCAATCATCCCAGCCCAAGCCATTGCTGCAGGAGTTCCTCAGGGTTGTGTCCTCGGCCCAACCATCTTCTGCTGCTTCAGCAATGACCTTCCTTCCATCATAAGAACAGAAGTGGGGATGTTCACTGATGATTGTAGTATACAATACCATTCACAACTCCTCAGATAATGAAACAATCCATGCATGCATGCAGCAAGACCAGAAAGATAACATTCAGGACTGACTGTTAAGCAGCAATTAACCCTTGGACCACACAACTGCCACGCAGTGCCCAACTCCAACAAGAGAGAATCTAACCATCTCCCCTCTGCATTCAATGAAATTATCATTGCTGAATCCCCAACTATCAAAGTCCTGGGGGTTGCCATCCACCAGAAGTGTAACTGGACCAGCTATATATAAATACAATGATACAATAGTAGATCAGAGGCTGGGAATTCTGCAGTGAGTAACTCACTTCCTGTTTTCAGGAAACCTTTTCACCATTTACAAAGCACATCAGGAGTGTAATGGACTATCCTCTACCTGCTTGCAATCATGCAGCTGCAGCAACATTCAAGAACCTCAACCCCATCCAAAAAAAAGCAGCCTGCTTGATTGGGATCCCATTGGCTACCTTAAACATTCATGCCATTTACCACTAGTGCATGGTGGTCACCAGGGTGCATTGATGCTGGAGAGTGTGAATGTAACATTCTCAATCATTACAGTACTGGCGTATACTTGCACAATTGCAGTAATGGGGATATGCTCACACTATACAGTACAGGTGTACATTCACGTGATTACAATACTGGAACATATTCACACTGTTACAATACTAGTATACATTTGCACAGTTACAATACCAGAGTATATACTGAGAAATTAATTTCCAGTATGGGACACAGATATACTGCTTTCATGGACTATCAAGCTCACCAAATGTAGGATTCAATAGCAGCCAAGAATGGACCAGTCTGTTGTTGATATGGAACAGTCCAATTAACATGGGGCAGGATTTTCAGGTCGTTAGCGGGTGTGGACGGTGTGCCCGGGGGTGGCCAGGAAACACTCGCTGCCCACAATCAGCCCCCGACCGCGATTTCACGCTGGCTGGCCAATTAACAGCCAGCCAGCATGAAATATGCGCTGAAAGGCTCAGCACTGCCTGGGTGGGGGCGGGAGGAGGGTGAGCGCTGAAGTCTGCGCAGGCGTGGGGGAGTGCGCAATGAAAGCTCCCTGAGGGCACAGAGCTGCCTCAGGGAGATGAAGAATTTGAAAATCAAAAATAAAGATTTGGAACTTCTGAAAAAGATGTCCCCATTTAGGACTCACTCACATGCACATATACATAATAAAATTAATGTCGGAAACCTCATCCCGCCCGTGGATGAGGTTTCCTCAAAAATGCAAAGGCCACCTGGCCAATTCGCCCGCCCACCAACCATAACGTTGGATGGGCAACGAAAAATCCCTGTTAGTTAATAAATTAATGGCCTTCATAGGCCTCTTAATTGTTGGTGGGCGTGCTGCCTACCAAAATATCATGCGGGTGTGCGATGACCTCGGGACGTTCACCCGACGTCATCGCACGTTATTTTATGCCCGATCGGGTCGGGCGCGTGCCTGCCCACGGGACATAAAATTCTGCCCATGAAGTTGTGCAAGTCTATTGCACAAAGTGTTATGTAATTTGCCCGTTACTGTGGGCAGGAGTGCTGCTGTGGAGGGAGCCAATCTGATCTGGTGGGTGCCTGATGTGCTCGCATTCTGTAAATGATCTGTATATATCAGAGGGTGCTGTCTCACCTGTGGATCGCGGTGTGTTTATCAGTTCCAGTTACTGCAGGGCTTGTGGATTTATAACAATTTGTTCGCATTCCCCTGATATAATATTTGGACCCATTTTATTGCTGTTCACAACTTGCAAACTCAGTGAGACCAGATTCAAGGCTGAGCCATCAAGCATTATTCTAAACACAAAAGATACAAGAACTTAAGTTATATATATATATATATACACGGGAGAATCAGTAATATATACTTGAGAATTCACTAACATGTTCACCGAGATGCACAAATGTGCACATGGAAAGTTGTCTATTTACATACATGTAGGGTAGAATCATCTCAGATTTGTACAAAGTGCGATAGTGGGTGGGGAAAAAGGACACTTACTCGCTGGCCCCAATGGCGGCTTTTCGCGCTGGATGTTCTCTTTCCCAGTTCATCCCACCTCATTAATTATGCATTCACGGGGAACACGCCGGATTGCTGGTGGGCGGGCTCGGATTTGCCCGCCAGGCCGTGACCTCAGCACTTCCTCGCTCTGGGCACCATATTTAAAGTGCACCAGAGTGCAGCCTACTGCATGTCTATAGACCAGGGCAACTCCAGGCAACAGATAGCTCCAAAAGCAAAGAAGACGGCAGCCCCCAAATTTAATAATGCCTCACTGCTGGACACAGTGGAAGGCCGCTGCGATGTCCTCTGCCTCCACTCTGGCCGCAGGAGGTCCACCAGAGTCACCAATTCATCCTGGGAGGCAGTGGCAGTCAGCAACACCGGAGCACAGAGGAGGTCAGCCATCCAGTGCAGGAAGGGGATGAATGTTCTCATCTGTTCTGCCATCACTCTCAACTCACACAGTCCCAAACCCATCACACATCCACAGGGATCTCACACCTCAAGGGACAACACCACTAACTCTCACATACACCCATCTCAATCTCCCGGGTATTTTTACTGCTGCCTGCTGGGGTTCTCTTTCAGTTGTCCATCTGAGCCGACCTGCATCTCCGCCCACCCACTGATCACACTCCCATGCAGCACCTGTGCCCGTCCAACACGAGGCTCCGCTCACTTTTGATTTGAAAATATGGTCGTAGTCAAGTTTCTCGTAAGCTCCTCCACCCTTTCCCCTCCCCCAGTCATCCATGTCCTTTCCCTCATCACTGTTGACCCCCCTGTAATCACCTTCCACCTCCCCAACGTCACCTACCAACCAGACCCCTTTTCTTTCTGGGATGTCCAGATGATCGTGCACGTTCCCTACCTTCCTGAGAACCCCACCCCCATCCACAGTGACCTCCCCGACCTTCTCTTTCCCACCCCCAGGGTCTGTGTCTGCCTCTGAGTCCCCACCAACCACCCTCGCTGTTCCTTCTACCACTACTGTAGCACCCGCACCCCCCCCACCCCGGTTCTGCCCTCTCTCATTCCCCCTTATCATGCCCACCCTCAGTTCACTCCTCAGGAGGCAGTCATTGATTCCATAGATCCCCCCTTGCATGTTCACCTGGACATCCCCTTACTCCCTCCTCCCCCATTTACTCCTGCCTCCACCCTTATTCCCTCCTCCACCCTTACTTCCTTCTGCACTCTTACTCCTTCCCCCCTCCGAACTCCTTTCTCTCCCTCACTGACTCCTTCCTCCCCTCCCAGACTCTTTCAGCTCCCCCAAGACTCCTTCCTCCCCAACTCGGTCCCCTTCCTCCCCACCCCCAGACTCATTCCCTTACACCTACCCCCCACTTCCCCCATTACACCCTCTGCCACCCCGTACTCCCTCCTCCCCCTGCAACCTCATCCACGGACACCTTCGTCCCTCCTCTCCCAACTTCATCTCAGATGTGTTCTGGGCTGGTGTGTTTTCAACCAGCATAACAGTAGGTCTGGCGTAGGGTGACAATTCTGGTCGGGCCTTACTTTGTATCCCATTAGAGGGATGCAAAGTGATTTCATGCCAACCTCTGGCGGGATTGGCATTTCACCATCGGATGATGCCGCTCTGTTTTCATGCCAGCTTGAAACCAATTTTTGGCCTTCTCGCCATATTGTACCCCAAACCCATGGGGCCAGGAAACTCCAGCCGTAGATTCTCTAACATACAAATGGCAAATAACTAATATACACAGGAGATTCACAATATACACAGGGGAAATTCACTAATAAACGCAGGAGTCATTAATATGTGTACACAGGAATTTGCATTACTTTTAAACCTGCTCCATCTAAGGATACACATAGTTTTGACTCAATCCGTGTGAGGTTCCAACAGACATTGACTAATTTTAAACATTTTGCGATTGGCCTTGGGTCAGGGTTGCAGCAAGGGGCAGGATAGGGGGAGGGAAATTGGATCGGGATTGGGCTGGTGGTGAATTGGGCTGGATGGGGGAAGGGACATTGGTCAGGATTGGGGCAACATTGGTTGGGGGACAGGTGATTTAAAGCAGAATTGGGGGAAAGGTGAATGGGGCTGGTGGTGAATTGGGACAGGAGTGGGCTGGTAGTGAATTGGGACAGGATTGGGCTGGTGGTGAATTGGGATGGGGTTGGGCTGGTGGTGAATTGAGACGGGGTTGGGCTGGTGGTGAATTGGGACGGGATTGGGCTGGTGGTGAATTGGGATGGGATTGGGCTGGTGGTGAATTGGGACGGGATTGGGCTGGTGGTGAATTGGGACGGGATTGGGCTGGTGGTGAACTGGAACGGGATTGGGCTGGTGGTGAAATGGGACAGGATTGGGCTGGTGGTGCATTGGGATGGGATTGGGCTGGTGGTGAATTGGGATGGGATTGGGTTGATGGTGATTTGGAACAGGATTGGGCTGATGGTGAATTGGAACAGGATTGGGCTGATGGTGAATTGGGATTGGATTGGGCTGGTGGTGAATTGGGATTGGATTGGGCTGGTGGTGAATGGGGGAATAGTGCATGAACATATCAGGATGTTGGATTGGGAGGGGTGCCAAATGGAATGGGGGGCAGGGGATCACAAGTTGAATTTCTCTGATGGTATTTAAAATTGATGGAAAATATTAATAACTGACAATTGAGCATGATTAATTAATGATTAAGACTAATCACTAATACAAACTTTAAGGGACACAATGAATTCCTTTTAAAAGCCAAATCTTTAGGACAGCAATTCACAATTAAAACATTTCTGGAGATCTTTCTCAAAAAACTTAAGTGTTGAGTTTAATGACAATTTGACATCACTGAAAAACAGTGCTGTAAGGAGATATTGTTTCTCGATGGAAGCTGCTGGAAACTTGTCCCATCGCAAAGAGTAGCTGTGTGAACAGTGAAGTTGACTTTCTGAGTGTTACAGAATTCAGCACTCCAGAAAGAATATTATTAAGGGATATGTTCTTGAACTTTAACATCGACATTCCATAGCGAAAGAATGATTGTCAAGATATCTCTCCAACTCTGGATGTCAAATGATTAATTGGCTTGTGCTGGCTTGAAGTCAAGGGCCTGTCACTTTCAGCCTGATGGGAGCATGAGTCATGACACCCATCAGAAAAAGACAAGTTATATAAATAAAAGGTCTGTTAGCTGAAAAGTAACAGGCACAGATATCAAACCTGACTGAATCAAACATTCACACAATTCATCCTCAGGTGGTATGAGATGCATAGCCTCAGTTGCAAAGCTACAGTTTATCTCCTTGGTCAGGGAGGAAAAATTTCAGGGGAGATGTGCCCCTCAGTGCCATTTGGTGACCCCTTGGGTGACAATGTAAGGACATGAAATAGGCCTAGGAGTAGGTTCATCAGTTGTGCCTCCTCTCCCCTGCTCAGTTACCTCACTGGCCCTCACTCTCTAGATTCACACAAAGTTATCTTGGGTGGGTACCGGGGAACCGTTGGTGTCCATGGAACCTGTTACCCCAGAGGGAATCAATGAATCAATACATAGGAAACTAGACTCCAGTGAGAGTCAGTTGTGGAACCAGTACCCAGTAAGAATCAGTCCCGTGAGACAACAATAAAAACAACGTGTGTTTAAATAAAGCCTTTAACATAATAAAATGTCCTAAGATGATTGATAGGGGCATTATGAAACAAAATATAACACCAAGGCACATAAGGGGACATTAGGGCAGGTGACCAAAAGCCTGGTCCAGGAGGTAGGTTTTAAGGAGTGCCTTAAGGGAGGACAGAAAGGTAGCAAGGCAGGGAGATTTAGGGAAGGAATTCAGGAACTTAGGGCCCAGGGAACTGAAGGCACGGCCACCAATGATGGAATGTGTAAAATCGGGGATTCAGGGGTCAGAATTAAAGGAGCACAGGCATCTTGGAGGATTGTGGGGCTGGAGGAGGTTAGAGAAAAAGGGAGGGGTGAAGACATGGAACAATTTGAAAACGGGGATGTGAATTTTAAAATCAAGGCATCACTAAATGTGGAGGCAATGTAGGTCTGTGAGCACAGGGGAAATGGATGAACAAGACTTGATGTGAGTTAGGACACAGGCTGTCGAGTTTTGGATGACCAAGTTTACAGGGGTTGGAAGACCAGCCAGGAGTGCGATGGAATAGTCTAGAGGTAACAAAGGCATGATGAGGGTTTCAGCAGCAGATGAGCTGAGGTAGGGAGTTCAAGCTTCTTTATGGAGGTGGAAATAGGTGGTCTTAGTGATGGTGCAGAACCTGGTTCAGCCTCAAACAGTTGCCATGGAGAGGAATGGAATCATTGGCTAGGGAATGGAGTTTTTGTGGTGTTTTGTTGTGTGGTCCGGGTCTACACAGGGTTTTGGGGATTGACTATTCTCACAAAGTATGCTGCTCAAGTTTGTAGTTTCTCAAAACTACTCCTCTTTACTTACAGCAAGTATTTACACATATGGACCTCTACACGAGGTTGGAGCTTCTCCTCCTTCCTCCTTCCTCTTTTACTGTTCAGTCATGTGATCTGGCATCATCATTACACCAGCATCATGTATGCTTCAAATGTTAACCTCTTACTCTACCTCTCCCCCATCATATTTACATCTTCTGATGTCTCCCTCCAAAGTCTTAGACTTCACAGGGTCAGTCCCTGAAGTGCCTTGACCAATTCCCCAATCTCGTACTGATCTTTTGAGGTCGAGGATATTCCGTGCTCTCCTTTCTGTCAATGTGAATGTTCTTCTCCTTCGTGGCTGTTGAGCATGTAGTAAGTCTTTCTCCTTCCTCCTCAGGATCTGGGCACTAAGCCCAAGTTTCTATTGGCTTTCTCTCCAAGGATATTAAGGTGCTGCAGTTTCTCTTTATGATGCCCCGATCTGTCTCAATCCTGTACGGTCTTGGTTGTGGGGCTTTTCCAATGATTGTGCCTTCCCTTCGAGAGGTCCGAGAGCCATACTCTCTCCCTGGGCTTAAGCACTGGTAACCCCCGTGCTCTATGCCTGTGATTGAAGTTCTGAGCCTGGTTGCTTCTCTGTTCTTCCTCACGCTGTTTTGCCTTCTTGCAGTTGTTCGTGGAAACATTGGATTTGAGTTTATGGCACAAGTAAGACAGTTAGAAATAATTTCTTCTCTAGAGCAACTAATGCCTGCAGGGCCACCAGGCTGATTGCTGTGCTCCTGCAAAACATTTTGCTATTTCTAGATGACCTTGCTGAAGTCTTTAAAGAACATCAAGCTGCAGTGTTCTCGCTATGACTGTTCTCTCATTGAAGACTAGTAAGTTGTCAATTACTGTGAGGTGCTTGTGCTGTTCAAAATACTGCTGTAGTATTGGATTAGTGGAGATATAGTCTGGCCTCCCTGCCAAACAATATTCTTAAATTTGGAGACATTGCTGAGCTTGTTTTATTCCCTGAAACTTTTTTGCAGTAGCTGGTAAATGCTGAGTGATTAAGGATGCAAATGCTTCAACCTCTTTGATGAAGTGCAAATCCTCTTGTTTGGTTCCTTCTGATGGTATTCATGACAGTGTGCTGTTGTTTCATACTTCCCATGAACATACACTGCGATAATCATATCTCATCAAGCTTAGTTGAAACCACTGGACTCTGGGCAGTATCTTTGCAATTTCTTCCATGTTCAGAAGGGTGACTAGTGCTTATGGTCTGTTTCGATTTTGAAATGCAATCCCATAATATAGTCAGAAATTCTTTTTGCACACCCACGTTGCTGCCAATGCTTTTTTCTACTAGAAGCATAGCAGACTGGTTTACACCTGCAGTCTCTCTGCCCTTGAAATAAAACTGCCCCAGAGCTGTAGACGAGGCATCTGCTGCCACTATGATCGGTAACTCTGGGTCATATTGTGCCAGGGTTTCAGAAGAGATTAAAAGTTGTTTAATCCTTTCAAAAGCAGTTTACTGGTCCATATTCCAGCATCATTATTGGCCCTGTCTCAACAGCTGTCTCAAGGGCTCGCTGACCTCCACTAAATTTGGTAAGAACTTGTCCTCTTGGTTGACCATCCCAAGGAATCTTTGAAGCTCAGTAATGTTTCTGGGTTGTGGAAATTCTGATTACTTTCGTTTTTTGTGGATCAACTGTAATTCCTGTGGCTAGTACTATGAAACTTGATCATCTGTTCAGCAAACTCACATCTTGGCCTGCATCCAGTAAGACTCTCAGGACTGCTCTGACTCTGCAATCATGCCCTTCTCTCATCCACATAACATATTATTGCTTCCATGCCTTCTATTGTGTGAGATGTTGTTCTCTGGAAAATTTCTGGAGTGGACGCTATTCCAAAGGGCAATCTATTGGAACAATAATGACTGAATGGCATTATAAGATAATCAGCAATCTGGATTCTTTGTTCAGACGCAACTGCCAAAATCCCCTGTTCGCATCCAATTTGGTTAATAAAGCGCTCTTGGCTAGTTTTGCGAGGCTCTCATTCACTGAGGCTATCAGGTGGATCTCACATTTCACTGATTTGTTTAGCTGAGTTAGATCCAGGTAGATTCTTTTACAGTCATTTGGTTTTGGGACTGTAACCATTCCTGAACACCATTTTGTTGGCATGATGACCAGTGAGATAACCCCCTTGCTGCTGCATCTTTTCAGTTGCACCCTTGACTTTGTCCAAGAGTGGGTGAGAGACTTTCCTCAGTGTAAAGAGGCAAATTGATTTAGCATCAGCTCGTAGGGTGATATGAAACTCGGTCTTTAACTTCCTTAGCCCTGTAAACAATTTTGGAAAATTCATTTCAAAATGTACTGCCATAGTTCATGGCCACAGTTCCTTCACAGCCACTATCAGTGCTGTCCTCGCCCTACTTTGAGGCTGTAATTCATTTGCAATGCAGTAGAGTTCAGTGAGCGTCTCCGTGGCAAAATGGAGATATCAGACCCTGATGCGGAGGTAGGAGAATCGTTCCCTGTAAACCCTGTGCAGATTTAACCTCCAACTAAGGGCCCTGATCCACCCTGCTCCTCCCTTTTTAAGCAGTTTGTCCTCCTCTGTGTTGCCTCTGCTCCTTCTCCCTGTCATGCTGCAGGTTAAAGAGGATGCAAATTGTTGCATCCATGTCTGGATGTGAGCGATCTGAGCAGAAACCTTGAAGTCAGGAGCAATATCTTGAGCAAGTGCTACTGCACGCTCTGTAGCTTCAGCAGCTTGGAATAACAGTAAAAATCATCAAATACTTGTACAAACTCAGCAACTAATCTGAAATTAATCAATAATCTCTTTAAATAGTAGTGGTGAGGGAATCTTTCCTGCTGCTGAATGCAAGTTCAAGCATGTGAGATTAACAGAGGTCATTAGGTGAAGTGTTCAGGCACCATTGACATCAAATCAGGTTTACACATTGACTGGTGTCACAATCTGCCCACTCTGCATACTTCCAGTGTACGCTCCCTATGTCTGCATTAACACCCTCACCAAAATGCCACCCAGCACGACCAGCAGCCAAAGCATGTGTGTGCAGCACAGATGCGATTTTAGATCCGAAATAGTATGGGCGTTACGCACTGGATTTTGTGATATCAAAGAGTGCTAAAGGGAGGACAAGAGACTGTGAAGTTTAACCAACGCAGCTTTGGACAGAACTTGGACAGTATTTTCAGGCTGGGCTGAATTGTCTTCTGGCTATGAAGCTGATTAGAATCATAAATAATAGAGCACAGAGTAGGACATTCAGCCTTTATTGCCTGTGCCAGCTCTTTGGTAAAGTTTATGAGCAACACCCCAATATTGAAGAAGGTGACCAAACTGACTCATTGTTGAAGCACAAGATTGAGAACCTCACAAACCTCACAAAATGGCCACTGCATGCTGACTGCTTGGTTTGTAGAAATTTTATGATTTCAGCTGTGCAAGGAGGGACTTTCCAGCTGTGTGGGTGGGCAGGGGTCTTTCCAGCTGTGTGAGTGGGCAGGGGTCTTTCCAGCTGTGTGAGTGGGCATGGGTCTTTCCAGCTGTGTGAGTGGGCAGGGGTCTTTTCAGTTGTGTGAGTGGGCATGGGTCTTTCCAGCTGTGTGAGTGGGCAGGGGTCTTTCCAGCTGTGTGAGTGGGCAAGGGTCTTTCCAGCTGTGTGGGTGGGCAGGGGTCTTTCCAGTTGTGTGAGTGGGCAGGGGTCTTTCCAGCTGTGTGAGTGGGCAGGGGTCTTTCCAGCTGTGTGAGTGGGCAGGGGTCTTTCGAAATGTGTAAGGATGGGCAGGGGTCCTTTCAGCTGTGCAAGGAGAGGGAGGGATCTTACCAGCTGTAGAGAGGAGAGACCCTATCTAGGGGCATAATAAGGATGTGTGTTCATTCCAGCTGTGTGAGGAAGAGAGTGGCTCCTTTTAATTTTCCCAGCCACATTTGACACATGTTTTCTCCATTGAAGCCATAGAAAGCAGGTCAGTGCCTGTGAGTGGATATAACAGAGAATAGACATCGTGTCTTGTCCTCAGAGCATCAAAACTCAACCCCAAAGAACAGCTGTTTAATTTAGTCAGAATTCAGGATTCACGTCAATTAGGGAATCTGAATGCCTAGCTGTGTGCTTATTTTGATCTAAAAGATCGTTCTCTCTCATGCTAATGACATGGGGGATCATTGCTTTGCTTGACTGTGGCAGATTTCTTGTTATATTAGATTTCCCAGTTTGGTTGTAAAAGGCATCAAAGGGATTTTCTAGTGAAAAATTCTTCAGCTACAAAGGGATAATTATCTTCAGCACAATCTGACCACTTTCACAATCTGCAGTTAGACTTTTTTCTCCAAATCAAAACTAATCTTGTTGGTCAGGCTCTTTTGCTGATGCAAGGCATTCATTTTTTTTCACAGACTTGCAAAAATTACGGACAAGAAAATACTCACTGGCCCATGCAGCCTGTCCCACACTGATATGCACCACAATACAGGCACTCTCCAGCCACCCGAAAGCCATTTGATCTCCTGGGAGAGATGAACAATCAAATTAAAAGACAGACCAATTTGGGGAAAAAACTTAATAATTCTGCCCTGATCCTCTTCGATGATAAAATTTTGTCTAGGAGATCACACTGACCCTGTTTAACATTACACAAGTACCTACATGTTCTACGAGGTGATCTCTTATTTTCCCAGTCTGAAACCGATCCAGCTCTTGCTTGAAGGATTTCAGCGAATCTGCGTCCACTGCATGAGCTGGCAGTCTGTTTCACAGGTTCACTATTCTTTGTGAAAAGGACCAGCTCGGGTCATCCAACCAACTCCAATCCTTCCATAACATGAGAATGTGACTCCCGCTCCTCCCCCCAGTTGAAAGAATTTAAGAAGGAAACTCAATCTAGTGCCTTAATTATCTTATAATCCTCAACCAAATCAGTGCTAAGTCTTGGCCTCACCAAAGGGTGGAGACTCAACTCTTTAAGCCTCTCTGGGTAACCAAGATTCTTCAAACTGAAAATTAATCCCGTGGATCTCCTTGGTGCTCTTTCCAAAGCCTCAATGTCACCCAACGTGTGAAGAGACCAAAACTGGACATGGTATGCTAACTGAGGCCTAGCCTTTATTCTTCCATCTTGGTTGACAGTCAAGAGTGGAGTCTGGTCCTGCAGGGGGCAATGTCACTGGATGAGGTATTTTATAGAAATGGGAATTAAGGGCGGGATTTTGCATTTTGGGTTGGGACGCTAATGTTGGGGTCAAATGAGGATCCTGACCTGCACTATATTCGGAGCAGTCAGCCAGCAGTGATATTTGCTTGATTGGCCAATTAATGCTTGCTATTCAATTAAGGCCCCCTCAGCAACCTTAAGCACCTAAAAACAAAATGGCCACAGCTGCCAGATAAGCCTTTCCACAGGGCAGCCTGTGGCCACAGACGTGGCCAAGAAGTGGGCAGGGCCTCAAAGCCTACCTGGAGTACTGGCCCTGCTTGCATGGTCTGCTGTCAGGAGGCTGTCTCCAGACAGCTGGCCTATTCCTGAAGCCACGGGGTGTGCCCACAGGCTGACTGGAAAATCCCACTTGGCCTCTGATAATTGGCCTTAATTACCCTTTACCTTACATGATATATTCACAGGTCACATGTGTTGCCCACCACACCCTGAACTCTTTCACAATAGGTGGAAAATATCCCTTGGGAAAACAATGTTTGGAGGCTAAGGCCAATTGCTGAGATTTGTTTACTTATTCATTAATATGCAGGATATAACCGCACTGTACTTCCCCAAGGAATGTTTATGCAATGATGTAGAGGAAGCTTTACTCTGTAATCTAACCTCTGTCTATAGAACTATTACCCCTCACCTTGATGAGCATAAAATTCATATTCCGAAAATAAATGAGGCCACCAAAAAAATTAGAGAGTTAGTTATTGCACAGTCCTTGGGGTATATGTGCTGGTCACAGAAGCCCAATCAGACCTAGACCATTGATCACTGGCCTTTGTTTCGTTTTAGTGAACCAATATATCATTCAATTTATAACATCCCCTTTTATTCCAGAAGCTGTCACTTGCATTACATATACAATTATAATCAAAACCTCTTAGGCATAGGCTTTAAAAATGATTAAAGAGAGTGAAGGAGCATGTGTGGGATGCGGAGAATTATCAACTCTGAAACCGTTGGATGAAAGTATGGAAAGCAGAGGGAAAAAATGAGGAAATGGAAATGGGAAGAGCCTACAGGCAAAATACTGCGGATGCTGGAAATCTGAAACAAAAACAAAAGATGTTGGAAAAACTCAGCAGGTCTGACAGCATGCTTTTTTCCAGTATTTTTTGTTTTTGTATGGGAAGAGCCTAGTCTTGCTACATGCAATCCCAGTGGATGAATGCTTCAGGATAAGATCACTCGCTGATCCTGCAATGGGACGGGGGAGGGGGGGGGGGGAGGCTGCCCTTGAATGGAGTGTAGGTAAGAGATTTAATACAACAATAATTAGTCCAATCCAACCTGTATCTTCTCCCATTCTGGCAATCTATGGGAACTCAGGGTTGGTGAATTGATCCTTTGTTGTGACAATGGTAATATCAGAATATCAGCCTTAACACAGGAATTCATGCTTTCGTCTTCACGGACAAGAATCTCCAGGTTAAGAACTTTTGAGGGTCTATCAAACGGCAGAGAAGGAGGCCATCCTGTTCATTGTGCTCATGTTGGCTCATTGGAAGGGCTATCCGATTAATCCACCTCCCCTGCTCTTTTCCCATAGCTCTGCAAATTTTTCTCTTTAAAGATAAAAACAAAAAACTGCGGATGCTGGAAATCCAAAACAAAAACAGGAACAGAAATACCTTGAAAAACTCAGCAGGTCTGGCAGCATCGGCGGAGAGTTTTTCCAGGTATTTCTGTTTCTGTTTTTGTTTCTCTTTAAAGTATTTATCCAATTTTCTTTTGGAAGTGACTACTGAATCTACTTTTACCACCCTTCAGTTCACGCATTCCTGATCATGACAACTTGCTGCAGAAATTTTTTTTTCCTCATCTCCCCACTGGTTCTTTTGCTAATTATCTTAAACTTGTGTCCTCTTGTAAACAACCCCCACCCCTGCCAGTGGAAATACTTCCTCCTTATTTATTTTTTCAAAGGCCTTCATAATTGTGAACACCTCTATTAATTGTGTGCATTAAGTAAACACATTCTTTTGCGTGCTCAGCGGCTAATGCGCTTACTTCTGAGACAGAGAATTATGGACTCAAGTCCCACTCCAGAAACTTGAACATAAAAACCTAGGCTGACAGCCCAGTGCTCTCCCAAGGAAGTGCTGCACTATTAGAAGTGCCGTCTTTTGGATTACATGTTAAACCAGGGTGATTGGTGAATTTATCCTTTGATGGAACAGTGTGGATTGTTGTAGCTTTAAAGCAGGTCTGACAGATTAACGTCCTAATCTGCTGATTTTGCAGACAGGAATTTCTAGGCTAAGAACTTTCAGGGGTGTTTCAAGGAATCATACAGCACAGAAGGAGGCCATTCTGCCCATCAGGCCTGCACCAGCTCCTTGAAAGAGCTATCCAATTAGTCTCATTCCCTTTGTCTTTCCCCATAGCCCAGCCTGCTCTCTCAGGTGGATGTAAAAGACTCCATGGCACTATTTCAACAGAAGGGCAGGGGAGTTCTCTCCAGTGTCCTGGCCAATATTTATCCCTCAGTCAAAATCACTAAAAACAGATTATTTGGTCATTGTCACATACTATTTGTGGGAAGTTTCAATGCACAAATTAGCTGCTGTATTTTCCTACATTACAACATTGACTAAATTTCAAAAGTTCTTCATTGGCTGTAATGTGCTTTGGGAAATGGAAGTCTTAAAAAAAAATCTTAACCTTCCAGTTTTTGGATATATTGTAACAAAGTACTAAAATGAGGAGCTAAAGGATAAGCAAGAAGAGACAATGGAGCAGAGGAAATGTTAATAGTCCTGTAATAATGTAACCATTTTGGGCTGGTATTTTGGTGCTTGGACAAGGACAGGATCAGAACACACAGAAATCCCAAGGTTGGTGTTGGAATGGACATCAAAAAGTGAAGAATTTGAGCATTCAAATAAAATCCTTTTCGTTTATTTTTCCGTTTTGAAACTCAACACAATGGTCAAGGCCAAAGATAGCAGGAGAGGAACTGAAGGAAGCCAGAACTTGTGTTCAGGTGATGCCAGACTTGGACTTTACAAACCTGAAGGTTGTAGTTAAAGGCGAGGCTAAGCGCTGTGAGGGGTTCCACAGTTTGAGGCTAGGCTGGAGGAGGTGAGGGGTTCCACAGTTTGAGGGGAGGCTGGAGGAGGTGAGGGGGTTCCACAGTTTGAGGGGATGCTAGAGGAGGTGAGGTGTTCCACAGTTTGAGGGGAGGCTAGAGGAGGTGAGGGGTTCCACAGTTTGAGGGGAGGCTGGAGGAGGTGAGGGGTTCCACAGTTTGAGGGGAGGCTGGAGGAGGTGAGGAGCTCCACAGTTTGAGGGGAGGCTGGAGGAGGTGAGGAGTTCCACAGTTTGAGGGGGGTCTAGAGGAGGTGAGGAGTTCCACAGTTTGAGGGGAGGCTGGAGGAGGTGAGGAGTTCCACAGTTTGAGGGGGGTCTAGAGGAAGTGAGGGGTTCCACAGTTTGAGGGGAGGCTGGAGGAGGTGAGGAGTTCCACAGTTTGAGGGGAGGCTGGAGGAGGTGAGGAGTTCCACAGTTTGAGGGGGGTCTGGAGGAGGTGAGGGGTTCCACAGTGTGAGATCCTGTTAGAGTATGCGATGTGCAAGATGTCTATTTAATAATTCATTCTCGGGGGTGTGGGCATTGCTGGCAAAGCTGGCACGTATTGACCTCTTGATCTCTCTTAGTTACCTTGAGAAGATGGACCTCTCCTTAAACAGTTTTATGTTGTGGTTTGCTGAATGGTTTGCTTGGCGACATCAGGAAGTAGTTAAATTTTAAACGAGTGAAGCAGTTGGATTTTTTTTGACAATTTGACAACTTCATAACAAAAACAGAAACAGAAATACCTGGAAAAACTCAGCATGTCTGGCAGCATCGGCGGAGAAGAGCACAGTTGACGTTTCGAGTCCTCATATGACAACTTCATAGTTGCTTTTACTGATCCCAGTTTTTTTTTCCAGATTTTTTTAACGAGAGCTTTGATTCACAAACTGGTATGTGGGATTTGAACTCAGATTCTCTGGATTATTGATGCAGCAATATGATCACCAAAACTACTGCTATCCCTTGTCTTGGGTATAATTTTTAACTATCAGGCTCACACTCCTCATGCCAGTTGCTCCTTAAAACCCAGCTCTCACCTGGCCCCCTGATGCCCTCCTGATGTGTCTCAGTGTCAAATTTTTCTCTGGTCCTGTGAAGCGCCCTGTGAGATTTACAATGTTAAGGGCATCATATAAACGTAAGTTGTTGCTCTTGGACCCTGATAACTTTAGAGGGTTTAGCCAGGTGCTAATAAGCTGAGCATGAACGTTGAACGTCCTAGGCCCAGCCTCCTGACTGCAGACTGCCACAATGTCAGAAGGAAGATGTTTGAGGGCGGGATTGAGGGAAGGAGGTGAGGGGGCGCTGCTGACCCATTTGGGGAGGGTGTCCGGTCCTGGAGTGACAGAAGCCCAGGCTGGTTTTGTGTAACCTGGAGGAGCATTCCTGGACCTTGGGTTGATCCCACAATCTGCCTGTTACTCTCCTAAAATGGCAGTCGAGGTCTTAGGTATGTTATAGGACCTCTAAACAGGCTTAATTCAGACAGGCGCTCTAACCAACAGCAGGGGGCGAGGGAACACCACGTTTCTGCTGGGTGTGGGGAATTAAAAATCTACCCCTTGGTTTCAACACAGTGAAGCTGCAGCAGTAGGTAAGGTGAGATTTGGAATCACCCCTTGTGGATTATTATTTCAGTAATATAGCTACTATGCTATTGTTTCCCTATTGTAGGATGGAAAGGGCTCAAGAGAGGCTGAATGGCCTCCTCCTGTTGCTATCTTCCTCTGATTTGTACTTGGCAGCTTTAGTTATGTAGTTGATCATGGTATTGCTTTTATCGATTGCAGTCCTGCATTGCTTGGACATGTCGATCATTGAGTTTTCAAAGGTTCTCGGGTTCTGGAGTTAGCTGCAGCCAGTGTTGCTTCTATTCTGCTCTGGGTAGGTAGATAATGAAGTCTTGAAGAAACAAGATAGCAAGAGCCACTCCAGAGTTCTGTATTTGCCATGAACCTTAGTTTTACTCTGAGTTTGTACAAAAAGTGAACTTGCGTTCTTCTTGCGCCTTATGATGTCTCTCATGGATTCATGTACAGTGAGAATAATTTTAACCTGATCGCCCCTGGTGTGAAATTGATGGGATTGAATCAGCCGCCTCACTATGACCCGCCCAGTTTTACTCGACATTGACTTCAATGGAATATAAAACGGCCGCATGATCTGAGCCCCTCAGTTTCTTACCAGGCGAATTAGGTTAAAATGACACCCAATCGATTACCTTGTGTCAGCAGAAGCCTTTTTAACCACAGTGAATTCCCAAATAGGCAATGTAATGAATGGCTAGTTAAATGAGCGTGAAGAGAACATGGAAGGCGAGGGGAAAATGATCATTCAAATGACTTGTTAATAATTGAAGCTTGTCCATGATTATAGAGATCTTAAGGAAGGAAAATGGGAAACGGAAGGAAGGAAGGGAGAAAGGAAGCCAGAGAGGAGAAAAAGAAGGATTTGCATTTTTATATTGCCTCTAGGTTGCAGGTGAAGCCACAGTTCGGTAGCAAAGCATGTCAGCCAACGTAAGCACAGCAAGATCCATAAATTAGAAAGAACAACAGGATTCACACAGCTAGAATATCAGTCAGTGAGGTATTTAATGGGATGTGAGAATGAGGTGACATCTGCCTCATTAGCCCTCCTCCAATTGACTACCCCAAGGACTGTCACTCCTGCAAAATCTTCCATTCATTTCCCAGTGCAGGCGTCCTATTTATCACTGGATATAAATAACTGCAAAGTAATATCAAATTAAATAGAAAGACGGTTTAATTACCATTCAAAGGACAATTAATCATAACCTGTCACTCAATCTGCACCATTGATTAATTGTGATACATTACTAGAAAATCTGGTAGCATAGAGGTAATTTTCCACAGAAGATAAGGGCCAGAAGATCACTGTGTATCCAAACTGTGAGGCCTGAAATTAGGCCTCGGGCCTCATTCATTTTAATTGGGGTGAGTAACCTCTGCCTATCACACCCTGTTTTCCCTCTTGGGCCAACATAAAGATCCCATGGCACTGTTTGAAGAACAGCAGGGAATTCTCCATGTCCTGCCTAATGTGTAACCCTAAATCACTTATATAACAGACTATCTGGCCACTAACTCGTTGCTTTTTGTGGGACCTTCCTCCGCACAAATTGGCTGTCGCATTTCAACAGTGAATACATTCCAAATGTACTTAATTAACTGTGAAGTGCGCCATGGCATCCTGAAGCTGTGAAAGGCACTATATAAATGCAAGCTCAATCTTTTCTCTTCCTTCTTGCTTTGTTTCTTCCTGTTTATCTTCCAGTAGGTGAATGTGCTCAGACAGTAAGTATTCCTGTCGTTATATGGTGAGGAACGTTGGTCACGACTGAGGGGGATGGGGATGGTGGTGAAGCTTATATTTCTGCTCCCCTAGCCCAGATCAGATGGTTGTATTTTTGGCCCTCAGCTCGTGTGAACACCTAGCTGGAAAAAGATTGTGCGGCGTGAATGGAACGTAATGTTCCATTCCGTAATGGATTCCTGATGTGTGAAGGGCCAGTGATTTTTCCCGTGTTCTCGGTAAATTCATTCCCAGCACAATTTGCCATTAACCTACTTACAGCAAATTCTTGTCTCTGAACATTAGATTAACGCTGTGGGTGACACATTTGGGCTCTGAATAATGAGCTCTCCAGTCTCAGAATTTATCATTCCCTAACACTTGGCAAGAAGTACTCTTCAAAAATATGAAACTGAAGACCACGTTCCCTTTATCAGAAAACGTTTAGCTCAGAGATTTAAAAAAAAAACACAATGCTGAAAAGACTGACTTATATCGTACCTGGTCGTATCTCTTGGAAAAACCTGAAAGCACTTCAGTCAATGATCTTGAAATATTGCGAATATTGCGAAACAAATGGAGCAGCTTTTTTTTGTGCATAGCAAGATCCCACAAACAGCATTGTTTGTAAGGATATTTCACTGAGTGTATGCTGAGTGATGAGGATGATTTCCATACAAATAACTCACCAGGCTTTTTTTTTTAAAAAAAGCAAGTTTGGTGTTGCCCAAATATTGCTTCTTGATTTGCCCCCTCTTTTCTGTTACTCTTTCTATCTTTGGCAGTTTTCCTGCTCCTGGGCTTCTCAATAAAAAAAGGAAATTTAATCTCAGAGGAATTCCTCCACTGGTAAGAAAATCAGCACCTGGAAGTTCCCCTCCAAGTCACTCACCATCCTGACTTGGAAATATATCGTCATTCCTTCACTGTCACTGGGTCAAAATCCTGGAACTCCCTCCCTACACCACATGGACTGCAGCGGTTCAAGAAGGCAGCTCACCACCACCTTCTCAAGGGAAATTAGGGATGGGCAATAAAAATGCTCACCCACAACCCATGAAAGAATAAAAAATAATTGAAGGGGAAATGATTGCAGGGCTATAGGGAAAGAGCAAGGGAGTGGGATTAACTGGATTGCTGTTTGAAAGAGTCAAAGCAAACTCGATGGGCCAAATGGCCTCCTATATTGTACTATCCAGCATTCTATAATTCAGCAATCCTTCTGTTTAGTGGAAGTCTATTCCGCATTAGGGATTGGCATTAACTGCCATAGCAGAAGAATGGAGGGCTTCCCATTCTGAATCCTAATTTCCAATGTGAAGAAGGATTTTGAACTGAGTTGAACTGAAATCAACAGCAGGAGATTCTGACTGAAAATATTGATATGTAGGCAGCGTAAGAGGAGGTCTAATGGCCTCCCTGATATCCCTCATGAGCCATTCCAGCAGCTCCCACCTCCCCTTATATCGTGACAGTTATTCATTGGGACAGCTATTGGAGGAAAAGGTTAGCCTCACTCACTTGGCTTTATTTACAAAGATAGATCAGACCCTCCACCACGCCTTCAAGGAGACAGGTGCTTTTTTTCGGGAGGATAGCCCACATGCAAATTTTCTGTGGTGAATTTGGAGCAGTGACCTTTAAGGGGACCCACTGCTGACCTTTTACTGCCAGGCACCAGATTCCCTCCCTCATATTGCCTGCGATGCTCACATGGTAAAAGATTTCTTTGGCTCAGAGACACTGAGGTTGAAATCATGGAATCAGTTCCTGTCGAGGATTAGAACCTTCAGGACAGGAGGGGAAAATGTTGTGGAAAAAAAATTAGAAACAAAGGCCTCAATATTTACCCTTGCACACCCACCCCTCCCTCCCCTGATGGGTGGCACAAGAGTCTGTGGCGAGGTGTTATAAAGTTTAAAGTGGGGAATGTAACACCAGCCCACTGTGCGTGCAACTGTTGCCTGTTTTACACCCATCAATTTATGAGTGTATTTAAATCAGGCTGCCCTAGTGCAATTGGCAGACTGATTTGAAATTCACTGCTGCTCCGCAGGATTCCCAGCGATTGGGAATACAGGCAGTGAAAAGGAGGTGGGGAATGCCAGCTCCCCAAGGGTGAGGTAAGTTCCAATTTCAACACTCCTTGTGACCCAGGAGGGACAGGAGTGTTCCCCACCTCCCCCCAACACCCCACCCCACCCAACCAGGACACTCAAGGAAACCTTCGGTGTCCCTAAAGCTGATCATCGCTTCTCTCCACTCCCCCCCACCCACACCTTCGCCCCCCCCCCGACAATTTGTAGCCCCATCTCTCCCACAGGGGGTGTCTCCAAAGAATCCCAGTAATGGCCTCCTGCCACTGGCTTTCCCTCCCTCTCAGATGACGTGACTATTCATTTGGCCGACTGCTGGGCCGGGAATGAAAGAAAAAGCTCCTGTTGAGGCACTGTGATCAAATTTGGCGGGAGCTTGGCGTGGCGTGGCGTCTCCAGCCTTGCCAGGTTTTTCCCACGCTGCCATGCTTCACAATGCCGGGGAAGAAGGAATTCCACTCAAGCTTTGTCCCTGAAGAGCAGATGGTGGGAAAACTCTCCCTCTCTTCTCCGTGGAACCTCCTACATTCACCTGAGAGCAGGCGACAGGCAATGGCAGCTCATCCCAATTGATATGACTGGGAATTGGGGGAGGTGTTGGGAAGCCTCGATTGCCACTTTGTTACTCAAGGTCTGCCTGTTGTATTGTGCAGGGGGTACTGTTAATGGGTGAGCGCAGGTGTTCTACTGTTATCTGCTTAAATATTTTATTCAAATTGAGGTTGCACACTAGTTGTAGGATCCCAATTGCAGAATTCATGTACAAATAGGTGGAGCTTGTGCTGTGCAGACTCCACCCAGATTTACCAGTTGGCAAGTGGCCTAACTATTGGTCCTTAAAAAGAAATACATAGGATTTCATAGGATACAGGTGGTCTTGTGGTGCTGTGGGTTTTGTCCCTGTCTCTGAGCCAGAAGGTCCCAGTTCGAGTCTCCCAGGACTTGATAGCCAAGGAAGGTACCACATTGATATCACAGCCAAACAGGTTGAGTATCAACCTGTAAATCCTTCCAACATACTCCAATGGCAAAAAGTAAGAGTGGGAGAGATTCCTGGTCAGCCATATGATGGAAAGAACATTGGAGCCTCTACCATCACTATCCACAGCTCCAGACAACAACATGCATGTAAAAGTGCATGTTGCCAATGCAACTCAGACTCCCTGAGTGAACTGTAACACACCACCACCGCACAGGATATGACACAGGAACAGGCCATTTGGCCCAACCTTTTCATGCTGGCCTTTATGCTCCACTTGAGCTTCCTCCCATCTTTCCAAATCTAAATTTATCAGCATAACTCTCCTCCCTCATATGCTCGTCTAGCTTCCCCTTAACTGCATCTATACTGTTTGCTTCAATCACTTCTGTGGTAGTGAGTTCCACATTCTTAAACTTTCTTTGGGTAAAGAAGTTTCTTCTGAATTCTCTATGGATTCTTGGTGACTTACATATATTGATGGCCTATAGTTATGCTCTTCCCAACAAGTGGAAACACTCTCTGTATCCACTCTATCAAAACCTTTCATAATTTTAAAGACACCTATTAGGCCATCTGTCAGCCTTCATTTTTCACGAGGAAAAAGACCCAGCCTGAAAATTCTTTCCTGATACCCACACATTTCTGGTAACATCTTTGTAAATCTCCTCAGCGCACACTATTCACTAATTGTATATTCTTTTTAGAGTATAGCAACCAGAGGTGCATACAGTATTCAGAGTGTGGTCCAAGGATCAACACAGTTTGGCACAACTTCCCTATATTTCAATTCTATCCCTCTAGAAATAAAGCCTCATGCTTGGTTTGCTTTTTTATGGCCTTGCCGATCTGTGGCACAACTTTTAGTGATTGGTGTATTTGTACCCCGGGATCCCTTTGTTCCTCTACCCCACTTAGACTTGTACCTTCCACGTAATACGTGATTTTCCTATTCTTCCGACCAAAATGTGCTACTTTACATTTATCTTCATTGAACTTCGTTTGATAATTACTTTCTCATTCTGCAAATTTATTAATGTCCTTCCCTAGATTATAGCAGTCCACCTCAGCATTGACTATCCAATTTGGTGTCATCGCATATTTAGAAATTGTGTTTTTGGTTCCAAAGCTCAAATTGTCAACGCAAATTGTGAACAGCAGTGGTTCCAGCAGTGATCCTTGTGGGACACCACATCCCACCTTCTGCCACTCACTACCCCTTACTCCCTCTCTTGGCTTTCTGTCTTGAAGTCAGCTGGCAATCCATTCTGTCACTTGTCCCTTGGCTTCACATTCTCTGGCCTTGTCATTAGTCTATTATAAGATACCTTGTAGAAAGTCTTTTGAAAATCCATATAAATTATATTCATTACATTACTATTGTCTACTCTCTGTCACCTTGACAAAAAAATTCAATAAGATTGGTCAAGCAAGAAAGCCACGCTGACCTACTCATTATTTTATTTTCCATTTCTACAATGTTGGGGATTGCTTGAAAAACCATTAGGTGAAGAAGGCATACTCCTCTAGATTCAGAAACCTGTTATAGAAAAAGATCGCAATTCCCTGTCACGTACACTTTTTAAATGTATGACCACGGTTGAGAGTGCAGTTCAATGTCAAATGTTGAGATTGGTGGGGAATTAGTAGGAATGGTCTCTTTTTTGATAGCTTGATTACTTTTGTAAGCACTGACATCTGGGAGGCTTTAAACAGCTGTTCTCAACTGTATATTGTTTACTGATCTTACAGAATCTTCCAGAAGATCCTCTCCAGTCTGTTCTTGACAGGTTTTGATGCCTTTTTTTGTCAGACATACAACTCTCTGAAGATTATCAGTCAAGGTGAGCAAAGCCTTTCTACAAAACATCACTGTCCTTTGGTGATTGTTTCTAAATCCTTTGGACTACTTCAACAAGTGGAATAGTAGAAATTTCTCTGAAACACTCACCCCCCCCACCCCCCCACCCCTCACCCTCTCTCTCTCTCTCTTTTATTTTCTGGCCATTTAATTTACAGACTATCTGGAGTGCCTAACTAGATTAACCAGGCTGCATCTTCCATATTGAGTCCAGTCACCACACAATGAGCTGGAGTCAGAGCAGAAAAGAGGCTTGAGGCCGCTCTTCAATGTGAGGAATCTGAATAATGAGGGGAGGTTGCGGTGTTCAAAAGGTAAGACACATTTTTATGTAAAATATAGGAACATGGAACCCACTCTGCTTCAGTGCAGAGGGACCTGGGTGTCCACATGCATGAATCGCTGAAAGCTAGTATGCAGGTACAGCAGGTAATAAGGAAGGCAAATGGTATTTTGGCATTTATTGTTAAAGGAATAGAGTATAAAAATAGGGAAGTGTTGTTGCAACTGTACAAGGGATTGATGAGACCGCACCTGGAGTACTGTGCACAGTTTTGGTCCCCTTACTTGAGGAAGGATGTAGTTGCACTGGAGGCGGTTCAGAGGAGGTTCACTAGATTGATTCCAGAGATGCAGGGCTTGTCTTATGAGGAGAGATTGAGCAGTTTAGGCCTATACTCGCTAGAGTTTAGAAGGATGAGAGGAGATCTAATTGAGGTATGTAAGATGCTAAAGGGGATAGACAGAGTAGACATTAGATCACCTCTCATCCTTCTAAACTCTAGTGAGTATAGGCCTAAACTGCTCAATCTCTCCTCATAAGACAGGCCCCGCATCTCTGGAATCAATCTAGTGAACCTCCTCTGAACCGCCTCCAGTGCAACTACATCCTTCCTCAAGTAAGGGGACCAAAACTGTGCACAGTACTCCAGGTGCGGTCTCACCAATGCCTTGTACTGTTGCAACAACACTTCCCTATTTTTATACTCTATTCCTTTAGCAATAAAGTCCAAAATTCCATTTGCCTTCCTTATTACCTGCTGTACCTGCATACTAGCTTTTAGCGATTCATGCATGAGGACGCACAGATCCCTCTGCACTGTAATTTTTAATCCAAGTATTGTCTAATCAAAGTTCTGTACCAGTTTAACATCACTTCTCTGCTTTTCAATTCTATCCCTCTTGAAATAAACCAAAGTGCTTTATTTCACCTTTGAAATTGAGCAGTCAAATGAACCCCCTTTCGTTGATGTACTAGTGGGAAATCTGCCAGGGATTCTCTACCATGATCTACCTCAAGCCTGCCTTCACTGGTCAATATATGTGTTGGGATTCTTACAGTTCCACACACTATAAGATTGGTCTTATTGGCAACCTTGTAAAAAGGGCCCAAGCCATTTGCTCACCATGCAAGATGCTGAAATAAGGCACATCAAAAGCATCCTGTGGGATAATGGCTACCCTGATCAGATCATTTTGTGCTGTATATCACGCAAACTCATGAACGGGACTAAGGCTGTCACTTTTGGCCCTGAAAAGTCCCCAGTCTCCCTCAGATTACCCTGGAAGGACAAGGTATCAAAAATTTGAGTGATAGGTGAAGCTATCTGTTTCATGCTGCTGCTATGCAGTAGCAACACGAGTGGTATTCAGCACTAACAGGATGCTGCCATCAAGCCAAAAAGATGTTCTGTCTATCACACAAATGAGTAATGTGGTATATGAATTTCAGTGCCAGTGAGATGCTGGGTATGTAGGCCGTATGTCCCAAAGATTGGCAGGTCATATCAAACAGCTTGTCCTAGCTGCTGTTCGCAATGGGCAAGGTATGGACCGTTCCCAACCAGCCAGTGCTTGCAAAACTCAAAATACAGTGTCCAACATTAGATGTGATTCCATGATTTGGCAACATTTGCTAAATGACACTTAGTGTGCTAAAAATTATGCTGACAACCAATTTAAGATTGTCAGTCAGGCTCGCAGTGTGCTGCATTTACGTGTACTGGAAACTACATATATTAATACATAGGGCCCAGTTCTTTGCAGACAGGAAGAACATGTTCATGCATTGCGTCTGTTTCAGCTAAACAAAATAAGTGACAGCTATTTGCTGTCTTATTCCTCAGGACAATGTCTTGACCAATCAGGGTCAAGCTGCTTGGTTTAAATTGCAAACAATGCTCGGCAGTTAACTGCCAATCACTATCAATTGGTGCATTCTCATGGTAGCGCCTCTACCTATCAGAGTCCAGTTGCCAACCAATTATCGCTCTCTTCTCATGGTATAAATTGTTATTTTCCCCTTATATTGGTATTCTTGTGAAGTGTCCTGAGGAGTGCATGATGGAAAGCTTCAACATGTCTATTTTTTTCGGCAATACTCAAAGTGCTTTGTTTGCTTTTTTTTGAATGGTTATATTATTTGTGTGTCTGTACCCCAGAGCCCTCTGCTCCTCTAACCCATTTAGATTCTTATCTTCTAAGGAATATGTAATCTCCTTATTCTTCTTACCAAATTTTACTACCCCACATTTGTCTATGTTAAAGCTCATTTGGCAGTTACACACCAATTTTGCAAGTTTGTGAATGTCCTCCTGTACTTTGTCGCAATCCTCCTCTGTGTTACCTACTTCCCATAATTTGGTGTTCTTTGCAAATGTTGTAATGGTACTCCTGCTTTCTGAGCCTAGATTGTTTATGTAAATGGTGGGCAACAGTAGACCCAGCACCAACACTGTGAAACTCCACTTCCCATCTTTTACCTGCCTGGGTACCTTTAACCCATGCTCTCTGTTTTTTGGCATGTTGCCAGCTTGCTAACCATTCTGCTACTTTTACACAGGATTGCTGCACCTGGTGTAACCAAATGAAAAATGGTGCAGCCTCCTTCGAAAGCAAGCCCGTATCAGAGGCAGAGAGAAAATGCAATGAGAGGAAATCCCAAGCCAGCAACTCGCCCAAACCTCAATCATCTGTGATATCCTCTCCTATTTGCAGCAGAAACTCCCAGGCACAGTTCAGCCTTAGCAGTCACCCACTGGAACCCTACCAAATACTCCAGATGATGAACATTGTCATCTTCACTGTGGGATTGTCAGTGAATGGGGAATTGGGGTTGCATTCACTGGTACTGCAGTCAGGTGAGTCGATCACAGACAGCCAGCTCAGAAATGGATTATGCTGGCAGTCTCCTCCCTGCTGCTCCTCTTCCTCAGCTGGCTGCCATGTACCTGGTACCAAGGGTTGTGTCCTCATGATAGAGACCTTGTGCAACACACTGGCAGAAGACAATGAATCTTGAGACATGTTTAGCCAAGTATAGCAAGGTTCTGGCAGAATGGTCCACGCAGAGGAAGCTCTGTTTCTGTACCTCAATGGTCTGCTCAATCTCATTCAGTTTGAAGTATGGATTTTGCCGCATGTGTTCTGCCAATGTTTTGGTGGGTTGCAAACCAAAGTCAGTGGGTAGTTCTTGTTGCCAAGTAACCATCCTCTGATTTATCATGGTGGTTACTGGTCAAATGCAGATAGTCCAGCAGACTTCCACAGAATGAAGGCATCATGACTGCTGCCAGGATACTAAGCATTAACTTGCAGGATGCACCGTGTAAGATTACACATCAGCTGGACATTGTTGGAGTGGAATCCTTTCACAAAATAACATGAGTGCAGCCAATGGCATCCTGCACCATGGTGAAGCCTGCAGTCCTAGTGAAGCCATGTGCTCACTCTGTCCGCTGCTCTCTGGCAAGAGAATGAAATGTATTCAGCTCCCTCAAGCATGCGGGACCTCCCTTATGTAACGGTGGACCGCTGTTGCAAATATTGCCTGCTGCAGCCTGGAATGAGACAGTTGCATAAAAATCTGTGGCCATGGTTACCTTCAGCCGCTGGCAGTGCCATCTTCATCCTGTTCTGAGGCTCCAGTTCTGCCTGCACCAGGTGACAAATGCCAATGAGCAGCACCTTAATGAAGTGGAGATATTGTGCACACTGTTCCTAACTGAAGTTGAGGTAGGAGAATTGCTCCCTGAAGACCTGTGTGGGTATTTCCCCCTTGCTGAGACCCTTTCCCCCCCCATCTCCTTCTCCCTCTTTGAGCAGCTTGTCCTCCTCATTCTCCTGGTCATGCTGCAGACCACGGGGGATAGAAACGATGGCACCCATGACTGGAAGCAAGTGGCCAAAGCAGAAGCCTTGAAATCAGAAACAGGGTTTCACGATGTGTCACACCACTCCAGACCATTAAATGCTTCTACTAACTCAGCAACAGGCAGTAGAAATCAATCAGCAGCTAATCTAAAAGTATCCCTTTAAATAGCTAATGGGAGAGGTCCACGTGTTCAGCTGTGCAAGTTTAAGAGAAGTTGCAGCATTGAGGTTGAAAGTAGCACTGTTAGCATCAAATCAGCATGAATATCAGAAATTGCCTACTCTGTACACTTCCAGCACACGCTCCCAGTACCTGAGCTAACGACCTGCTCAAAATGGCCCCTGCTGTAATATTGGGCCCAATTCTTTACACCAGACTTTAGGAAGGACATGAAGATTTTGGTGGGTGTACAGAAGAGATTTACAAGAATGCTTGAATCACAGGATCACAGAATTGTTACAGTGTAGAAGGAGGCCATTTGGTTCATCGTGTCTGCTCTGGTTCTCTGAGCATTTTAACTTAGTGCCAATCTCCTGCCTTTTCCCCATAACCCTGCACATTGGATGATTATCTAACTAGAAACAATGCCCTCTTGAATGCCCCAATTGAACCTGCCTCCGCCACACTTTCAGGCAGTGCATTCCAAGCCCTAACTACTCGCTGTGTGTAAAAGTTTTTTCTCACCTCTCATTTGCTTCTTTTGCAAAACATTTTAGAACAGTGCCCTCTGCTCCTCAATCCGTTTATGAGCAGGAACAGTTTCTCCCCATCTACTCTGTCCAGGCCCCTCATTATTTTGAAAACTTCTATCAAGTCTCCTCTCCAAGGAAAACAGTCCCAACTTCTCCAATCTTTCCTCCTTACTGAAGTATCTCATCCCTGGAACCATTCTCGTAAACCTCTTCTGCACTCTCTCCAATGCGTTCACATCCTTCCTAAAGTGTGGTGCCCAGAACTCTACACAATACTCCAGCTGAGGTCTAACCAGTGTCTTATATAAATTCATCATAACCTCCCTGCTCTTGTGCTCTATTCCCCTATTAATGAAGCCTAGAATACGGTATGCTTTAAAAACAGCTCTCTTTACTTGTCCTGCCGCCTTTAATGACTTATGTACATATACACCCAGATCTCTCTGCTCCTGCACACCTTTAGAATAGTACCCTTTAGTTATACTGTCTCTCCATGTTCTTTGTACCAAAGTGTATCACCTCACACTTCTCCACATTGAACTTCATCTGCCACCTATCTGCCCACTCCACCAATGTGTCAATCTCCTTTTGAAGTCCCACACTGCCCTCCTCACAGTTTGCAATTCTCTCAAGTTTTGTGTAGTCTGCAAACTTTGAAATTGTCCCCTGCACACCAAGATCTAGATCATTTATATATATCAGGAAGAGCAAGGGTTCCAATACCGACCCTTGGGGAACTCCGCTACAAACCTTCTTCCAGCCTGAAAAATACCCATTAACCATTACTCTCTGTTTCCTATCCCTCAGCCAATTTTGCATCCACGTTGCTACTGCCCCTTTTATTCCATGACTTTCCTCACAAATCTGTTGCATGGATGAGAGATTACAGCTTTGTCGTTACACTGGTAAAGCTGGAGCTGCTCTCCTTAGAGTAGAGAAGGCTGAGAAAATTTGATAAACATGCTTAAAATCAGGATGAGCTTTGAGTAAACAAAGAGAAAACATTTCCAATGACTGAAGGATCTTTAAGTAGAGGGCACAGACTTAAGGTGATTAGCAAAAAAATCTGAGGTGATATGTGGAAAAACTTTACACAATGAGTGGTTAGGATTTGGAATTGACTGTGATGGGGTGATGGGTACAGATCTAATAATAACCTTCAAAAGGGAATTGGGAAAAAATTGCAGGGATGTGCGGAAAGAGAAGGGAAATGGAACTAACTGGATTGCCCTTTGAAAAAGCTGGCATAGGCTCAATGGGCTGAATCAGCCTCCTTCTGTGCTGTACTATTCAATGATTCTACGATAGACCAAGTTCAGGAAATTATCTCCCTTTATAAAAATAGAATTCATATTAGCTGTCCACCAGTCCAATGGCACTATTCACTTTTTTTCTACTGAACTGTGTTTTGCCTGAAACATTAAGCTGAGGTCCTGTGCGTCTTCTCAGGTGGACAGAAAAGATATGATGACATTGTTTCAAAGAAAAACAGGGGTATTACCCCTCTGTCCTGGCCAATATTTATCTTTCAATCAACATCATAAAAACAGATTATCTGGTCATTATCACTTTGCTGTTTGTGGAAGCTTGCTGTGTGCAAATTGACTGCCACGTTTCCTATTTTAAAACAGTGACTACAGCTAAAAGTACTTAATTGACTCAAAAGTGCTTTAGGACACCCTGTAGTCATGAAAGATGCGGTATAAATGTAAGTTTTTCTTTTATATTTATATGCAATAATGTGTCTGCTAGGCACGGATGCAATCCATCTGGACTGGGGTTTTATCCTTCCTAAGTTTGATAAATTTATCAATTATCTCCCCTTTTCTATCTTAAATCTATTTACATCTTTTCTATTCACTTCTTCTCATCATTTCCACTAGATTAGCCTCTCTGGTAAATATCTCAGCAAATAAATTATTTAATACTTCTGCCATTTTGCTGTGAGTTTATCCTGTAAATCCTTCAGCGACCCCATCCTTATCCTGACCTTGCTCTTGTTATTTATGTCTGTAGAATGCTTTACTGCTACGTTTTACTTTCCTGGATAATTTAATTTTGTAATTTACCTTTGTCTTTCTAATTGTTTTTTTAAATCAGTAAATCAATAGCCTTGATAATAATTGTTCTTTGTTTTAGTTTCTGATCAATGAGTAGCTGTCAGACACTGAGCCTGTAGCGGACAGGCAGTGAGATTGTCGTGGACAGACAGAGACATTGTAGTGGACAGGCAATGAGACTGTAGCAGATGGATAATGATTCTTCTCTCTTCCTCTTAGGCAGTCCCTCAAGACTGTGGATGACTTTCTTCCACTCCAGGGTGTGGGTCCTGAGGTGACTAAAAAGTCCAACGCTGGATCCACACACTCTGTAGCAGACAGACAGTGAGACTGTAGCAGACAGACATCATTGGGAGCTACAATCTCTTGATTTGGTCTGAACTTCCAGCTGCCAAATTTGGAGCATCTCCAAATTATTTGAATATTTAATTTGCTCTGCTTTCACTGTCAGAATCCTGTTGTTATGAAAGTAACACATTTTCAGCACTACTAAGTACAAGAGACAGCTCCAGCTGGTAATGATATTGGTCTTTACTGAGCTGGTGCAGTCTTCTCCATGGGATCAAGGTTCAATCTAATCTTCATTAGTCCTCTCAGTCTCTTCCTGTCTCTTGCTTCCACAGTCTTTTGCTTCCTCTGTCTCTTGCTCTCCGTCATCTCACTCTCTCTCTGTCTCTCACTCCCTTCTCTTAGTTGCCCTCTGTCTCTTGCTTCCCTCTCTCTTGCTCCCCTTCTCCGCATCCCTGTCTCTCACCCCACTCTCTCTCCATCTCTTACACACACTCTCTCTCCCTCATTCATTCCCTGTTTTAGGGTGTTGGATACTGATCTATAGCTCTTAATGAAGTCATCGTAGTCTTAAGAAGATTAACTATACATATTTATTAACTACTAGAACTATGTGCATATATGCAGTATAGGGTTCAAGCTAGGAGCTGTTGCCATGCTTACATGTGCACACAGCTCTGTCCAACGCTAGACTGATCCCTGGGTGCAGGTCATGTGTTCTCTTACATCATTGTATGGGTGGTACTGTACTCTCCTTTTTTAAAATTATACATTCATGGGATGTGGGCATCGCTGGCTAGGCCAGCATTTCTTGCCCATCCCTAACTGCCCTTGAGAAGGTGGTGGTGAGCTGCCTTCTTGAACTACTGCAGTCCATGTGGTGTAGGTACACCCTCAATGCAGTTAGGGAGGGAATTCCAGGATGTTGACCCAGTGACAGTGAAGGAACGGTGATATGTTCCCAAGTCAGGATGGTGGGTGGCTTGGAGGGGAACTTCCAGGTGGTGGAATTCCCATGCATCTGCTGCCCTTGTCCTTCTAGATGGTAGCTGTCATGGGTTTGTAAGGTTTGTAAGGCTGTCTAGGTAGACTTGGTGAGTCCCAGCAGTGCATCTTGCCAATGTCTCACACTGTTGCCACTGTGCGCCAGTGGTGAAGGGAGTGAATGTTTGTGGGTGGGATGCCAATTGAGCAGGCTGCTTTGTTCTGTATGGTGTCCAGCTTCTTGAGTATTGTTGGAGCGGCACTCATCCAGGCAAGTGGGGAGTATTCCATCACAGTCCTGACTTGAGCCTTGTAGATAGTGAACAGGCTTTGGAGAGCCAAGAGGTGAATTACTTGCTGCAGGATTCCAAGCCTCTGACCTGCTCTTGTAGACACAGTATTTATATGGCTATCCAGTCCAGTTCAGTTTCTGGTCTATGGTAACCCCCAGGATGTTGATAGTGGGGATTCAGCGACAGTAATGCCATTGAATGTCAAGGAGCGATGGTTAGATTCCCTCTTGTTGGAGATGGTCATTGCCTGGCACTTGTGTGGCCTGAATGTTACTTGCCACTTCTCAGCCCAAACCTGGATATTGTCCAGGTCTTGCTACATTTGGACATGGACTGCTTTAGTATCTGAGGAGTCACGAATAGTGCTGAACATTGTACAATCACCAGCGAACATCCCCACTTCTGACCTTATGACGGAAGGAATGTCACTCATGAAGCAGCTGAAGGTAGTTATGCCTAACACATGACCCTGAGAAACTCCTGCAGTGACGTCTTGGAACTGAGAGGATTGACCTCCAACAACCACAACCATCTTCCTTTGTGCTAGGTATGACTCCAACTGGTGGAGAATTTTCCCCCTGATTCCCATTGAATCCAGTTTTGCTAGGGCTCCTTAATGCCATACTTGATCAAATGCTGCCTTGATGTTCAGGGCAGTCACTCTCACCCTCACCTCTGGAGTTTAGCTCTTTTGTGCATGTTTGAACCAAGGCTGTAATGAGATCAGGAGCTGAGTAATCCTGGTGGAACCCAAACTGAGTGTCAGTGGGCAGGTTATTACTAAGCAAGGATTCGCTTGACAGCACTGTTGATGAACCCTTCCATTACTTTAATGATGATTGAGAGTAGGCTGATGGGGCAGTAATTGGCTGGATTGGATTTGTGCTGCTTTTTGTGTACAGAACAAATTTGGGCAATTTTCCACATTGCCGGGTAGATGCCAGTGTTGTAGCTGCACTGGAACAGCTTGGCTAGGGGCGCAGCAAGTTCTGGAGCACGAGTCTTCAGTACTACTGCAGGAATATTGTCAGGGCCCATAGCCTTTGCAATATCCAGTGCCTTCACCCTTTCTTGATATCACGTAGAGGGAATTGAATTGACTGAAGACTGGCATCTGTGATGTTGGAGACCTCCAGAGGAGGCCGAGATGGATCGTCCACTCGGCACTTCTGGCTGTAATTGTTGCAAATTCTTCAGCCTTATCTTTTGCTGGGCTCCTCCATCATTGAAGATGGGGATGTTTGTGGAGCTTCCTCTAATGAGTTGTTTAATTGTCCACCACCATTCACAACTGGATGTGGCAGGACTGCTGAGCTTAGATCTGATCCATTAACACTGTATATTCCAGACCCTATATTACACCTGCCTCCAAGTCTATCCAGTGCATTTCAAGTTTTTCCAGTTTACCTCATATTATTACATTGTTATTACTACCCCATCTCCCCCTTCAAGTTTCTGAGTTCATTGGTTCAGGCGATGTGAAAGCCTTATAACCCTTCCTTATCTCGTTCGCACTACTGTTGGAGGAGTGGTCAGCTCTGTTGTTTCAGGAAAACTCTGTTGTTTTGGAGGTTGTTCTCGCACCTGGGTATCTTCTTCGAGGTCTCTCTACTGTACTGTGGGAATGTACGGTACAGGGATGAGTAGGAGACTCTTCCTGTGTCCTCTTGGTGTGTAGTCTCGATCTCATGAACCATCCTTGGGTTTTCTGTGTGTTTAGATGTTTTGGCCTTGCACATTTTGCTGCGGTGTCCGATGCTGTTACATTGAACGCATTGGGCTGAAGTTGCAGGACATTGATCTCGCCTGTGGGGGCGCTTTGCTCCACAGAGTTGGCATGGTCGCTCTACTGGTCATTTAGGGTATTGCTTCCCTTGACCTGGAATGTCCCTGTTTCTGTGCTGTTTAACTAACTGGACTGTGGGGTTTACTTTGTACCACTTTGTAAGTTTACTTTCTCCTGTTAAAATGGTCATGTGCTGCACACGGAGTTCAGACTGCCTAACAATTTGGATAGCTTTCTCGAGGGTTAGATCTTCCTTCACTCTCAGCATGTCAGAGAGTGCGCCATCCACTACTCCTACGACTATTCTATCCCTGAAAAGTTCAGATTTTAAGTCTCCATATTTGCAGCCTTCAGCCACCCTGTACAGGTCAAGTGTAGCTTCAGCTACGAGCATACGAACAAGGAGCAGTAGGCCATTCGGCCCCTCAAATCTGCTCCATCATTTAATAAGATCATGGCTGATTTGAGAGTAAGCTACCGACATCCTACCTACCCCTGATAACCTATCACCCCCTTGCTTACCAAGAATCTATCCACCTCTGACTTAAAAATATTCAAAGACTCTGTTTCCACCATCTTTTCAGGAAGAGAGTTCCAAAGACTTATAATCCTCAGAAAAAATTTCACCTCATCTCCATTTTAAATGGGTGACCACTTATTTTTAAACAGTGACCTCTAATTCTAGATTCTCCCACAAGAGGAAACATTCTATCCATATCCACCCTGTCAAGACCCCTCAGGATCTTATATGTTTCAATCAAATTGCCTTGTACTCTTCTAAACTCCAGTGGATACAAGCCTAGCCTGTCCAACCTTTCATCATAAGACAGCTCGCCCATTCCAGGTATTAGTCTGGTAAACCTTTTTTGAACTGCTTCAAATGCATTTACATCCTTCCTTAAATATGGTGACCAATACTGTACACAATACTCCAAATATGGTCTCACCAGTGCCCTGTACAACTGAAAGGTAACCTCCCTACTTTTGTATTCAATTCCCCTTGCAATAAAATGATAACATTCTATTAGCCTTCCTAATTACCTGCTGTACCTGCATACTAGCCTTTTGCGATTCATGCACCCAGACACCCAGACACCTCTGCATTTCAGAACTCTGCAATCTCTCGCCAATTAGATAATATGCTTCTCTTTTATTCTTCCTGCCAAAATGGACAATTTCACATTTTCTGACATTAAACTTCATTTGCCAGGTCTTTGCCTACTCACTTAACCTATCTATATCTTTTTGTAACCTCCTTATGTCCTCTTTACAACCTACTTTCCCACTTATCTTTGTCTCATCAGCAAACTTGGCAACCAACCTTTCCATCCCTTCATCAAAGTCATTTATATAAATTATAAACAGTTGAGATCCCAGCACTGATCCCTGTGGCACACCACTCGTTTATATCTTGCCAACCTGAAAAAGACCCCTTTTTGCCTACTCTCTGCTTCCTGTTAGACTGTCAATATTCTATCATAATTTACCTTTCACAAAACCATGTTGACTGCCTGATTACCTTGAATTTATACAAGTGCTCTGCTACTATTAAAGAAGCTTTAATAGTAGCTTGTAACAGTGCTATAGTGCCTTACAGTGCTATAGTGAGGAATGACATAGGCACTGGAGAGCAAGACGTAGAGTCAGTCTGGATAGAAATAAGAAATAGCATGGGAAGGAAGTTCCTGGTGGGAGTAACCTATAGGTCCCCAAACAGTAGTTCAGCAGTAGGGCACAGTATAAACTAGGAAATACTGGGAGCATGTAAGAAAGGCACAGCAATAATCATGGGTGATTTTAATATGCATATAGACTGGACTAATCAAATTGGCAAGGGTAGCCTTGAGGCAGAGTTCATAGAGTGTATTAGAGATTGTTTCTTGGAGCAATCTGTTGTGGAACCAACCAGGGAGCAGGCTATTCTGGATTTGGTTTTGTGTAATGAGATGGGATTAATTAATGATCTCATAGCAAAGGATCCTCCAGGGAAGAGTGATCATAGCATGATAGAATTTCAAGTTCAGTTTGAGAGCGAGAAACTTGAGTCCCATACTTGTATTCTGGAGTTAAACAAATGTAACTACAAAGGCATGAGGGCAGATTTGGCGCTAGTGGACTGGGCAGGAAGACTACAAGGTAGGACAGTTGATGAACAGTGGCAGATATTTAAGGAGATATTCAATTCCTCCCAAGTAAAATATATTCCAAAGAGGAAGAAAGATAGTCAGAGGGGGAAAAATCATCCATGGCTAAGCAAGGAAGTTAAAAATAACATAAAGGCAAAAAGTAAGGCATACCAAATTGCAAAGGTCAGTGGCAGGCTGGAAGATTGGGAAACTTTTAAAGATCAACAAAGGGTTACTAAAAAAATAATGAAAAGAGCAAAGGTAAGATATGAAAGAAAACTAGCACAAAATGTAAAAACTGATAGCAAAAGCTTCTACAAGTATACAAAAGGAAAGAGAGTAGCTAAAGTGAATGTTGGTCCCTTGGAGGATGAGACTGGGGAGTTAATAGTGGGGAACACAGAAATAACAGAGACACTTAATCAATATTTTGCCTCAGTTTTCACGGTGGAGGACTAGTACAACCCCAATAGTAACAGGTAGTGCAAAGGGTATAGAGAAGGAGGAACTTAGAACAATCACCATCACTAGAGAAAAAGTACTGAGCAAACTATTGGGATTAAAGGGTGACAAGTCCCCAGGACCTGATGGCCTACATTCCAGGGTCTTAAAGGAAGTGGCAGCAAAGATAGTGGATGCATTGACTGTAATATTCCAAAATTTCCTGGATTCTGGAAAGGTTCCAGTGGATTGGAAAAATGCTAATATAACACCCTTATTCAAAAAGAGGGGGAGGCAGAAAGTAGGAAATTATAGACCAGTTAGTTTAACGTCTGCCGTTGGGAAATTGTTGGAATCCATTATTAAGGAAGTAGTAATGGGGCATTTGGAAAGTCAGTATGCAATCCATCAGAGTCAGCATGGTTTTATGAAAAGTAAATCGTGTTTGACTAATTTGCTAGAGTTCTTTGAAGATGTGACAAGCAAAGTGGATAATGGGGATCCTGTAGATGTAATATATCTGGACTTCCAGAAGGTCTTTGATAAGGTGCTGCACAAAAGGTTAATACACAAGATAAGATCACACAGAGTTAGGGGTAATATATTAGATTGGATAGAGGTTTGGCTAATCAACAGAAAGCAGAAAGTCGGGATAAATGGGCCTTTTTCTGGATGGCAAGCTGTAACTAGTGGGGTGCCACAGGGTTCGGTCCTTGGGCCCCAACTATTTACAATCTATATTAATAACTTGGATTCAGGGATAGAAGGTACTACAGCTAAATTTCCAGGCAACACCAAAATAGGTGGGAATGTAAGTTACAATGAAGAAATAAGAAATTTACAAATGGATACAGACATGTTAGGTAAATGGTCCAAAATTTGGCAGATGGAGTTTAATGTGGATAAGTGTGAGGTTATCCATTTTGGTCAGAAGAATAAAAAGGCGACATTATTTAAATGGAGAGAAACTTCAGAACGCTTCAGTGCAGAGGGATCTGGGTGTCCTCGTGCATGAATCGCTGAAAGCTAGTATGCAGGTACAGCAGGCAATAAGGAAGGCAAATGGAATTTTGGCATTTATTGCTAAAGGAATAGAGTATTAAAAACAGGGAAGTGCTGTTGCAACTGTACAAGGCATTGGTGAGACCGCACCTGGAATACTGTGCACAATTTTGGTCCCCTTTCTTGAGGAAGGATGTAGTTGCATTGGAGGTGGTTCAGAGGAGGTTCACTAGATTGATTCCAGAGATGCGGGGCTTGTCTTATGGGGAGAGATTGAGCAGTTTAGGCCTACACTCACTAGAGTTTAGAAGGATGAGAGGAGATCTAATTGAGGTATATAAGATGCTAAAGGAGTTAGACAAAGTAGACGTGGAGCGGATGTTTCCCCTTGTGGGGCATTCTAGAACAAGAGGCCATAGTTTTATGCTAAGGGGTGGTAGATTTAAATCAGAGATGAGGAGGAATTACTTCTCTCAAAGGGTCATGAACCTGTGGAATTCACTACCTCAGAGTGCAGTGGATGCCGGGACGCTGAATAAATTTAAGGAAGAGATAGACAAATTTTTAATTAGTAACGGGTTGAAAGGTTATGGGGAGAGGGCGGTAAATTGGAGTTGAGGCCGAAATGAGATCAGCCATGATCGTATTGAGTGGTGGGGCAGGCTCGAGGGGCTGAATTGCCTACTCCTGCTCCTAGTTCTTATGTTCTTATGTTATGTTTCCCTGTAACAGATGTTAATTGGCCTGTAGTTTTCCACTTTCTGTTTCCTTCCCTTTTTGTATAATGGCGTTACATTTGCTATCTTCGAATCTAATAGGACCTTCCCCGATTCTAGGGAGTTTCAGAAAATTAAAAGCAATGCATCAGCTATCATATTACTTCTTTTAAGATCTAAGAATGAAATCCATCAGGATCTAGGCACTTGTCAGCTCGCAGCTCCAACAATTTACTTCGTACCACTTCTCTGGTGATTGTAATTTTCCTGAGTTCCTCCCTCCCTTCAACTTCCTGATTTACAGCTGCCTCTGGGATGTTACTTGTATCCTCTATAGTGAAGATTGATGCAAAATACCTGTTCAAATCATCTGCCATTTCCTTGTTTCCATTATCAATTCTCCAGACTCACTTTCTATTGGACCAATGCTCACTTTGTTGACTCGTTTCTTTTCTAAATATTTATAGAAGCTCTTACTATCTGTTTTTGTACTTCTGGCTAGCTTTCTCTTGTACTCTAATTTGTCACCCCTTATTAATCTTTTAGTCAATGTTTGCTGTTCCTTATAATCTGTCCAATCTTCTGGCCTTCCACCTATCTTTGCACAATTATATACTTTTTCTTTAAGTTTGATTCCATCTTTAACCTTTCTAGTTAACCATGGGTGATGTGTCCACCCCTTGAACTTTTGCTTACACGTTAGAATGTACCTATTCTGTGTATCCTGAAATATCCCATTAGATATTTGCCACTGCATCTCTATTTACCCAACCCTTAACTTAATTTTCCAATTCACTTTAGCTCTGCTTTCATGCCCTCTTAATTGCCCTTATTTAAGTTTAAAAACACAGTCTTGGACCCACTCCTCTCTGCCTCAAATTGAATGTAAAATATAATCATATTATGGTCGCCATTACCGAGGGGTGCCTTCACTATGAGGTCATTAATTAATCCCATCTCATTGCACAATACCAGGTCTAGTATAGCCTGCTCTCTGGTTGGCTCCAGAACATGCTGTTCTCAGAAACTATTCTGGAAACATTCTATGAACTCCTCATCTAGGCTACCTGTGCCCATCTGACTTTTCCAATCTATATGTAGATTAAAATCTCCCATGATTATCGCTGTGCCTTTCTGACAAGCTCCCATTATTTCTTCCTTTTTGCCCCATCCTACCATGTGGCTACTATTAAGGGGCCTGTAAATAACTCCCACAAGTGATTTCTTGCCTTTACCATTTCTCATCTCTACTCAAACCGTTTCCACATCTTGGTTTACTGAACTTAGGTTATCCCTCTCTATTGTACTGATACCATCATTAACTAACAGAGCCACTTCTTTTCCTTGGTTCCTGTCCTTTCTAAATGTCCTATACCCTTTAATATTCAGGCCCTAACCCATGTCCTCCTGTAGTCATGTCTCTGATAGCTATCAAATTATACTTATTTATTTCTATGTGCGCTCTCAGTTCATCTGTTTGGTTTTGAATGCTTCGAGCATTCAGATACAGAGCCTTTAGTTTGATCATTTTATAACCTCTAGTCTGTTCTGTTGATTTACAGTTAGATTTGTATTCCCTTCCTGTCATGGTCTGTTTTTCATTTCCTCTAATAATACCTTTCTCTTTTGCCTTGTCTCTACTCTTTGATTTACCACATCTTCCCAAATTTGTGCTCTCGCCCCCAGTGCTTAGTTCAAAACCCTCTCTACTTCTCTAGTTATGCAGCTCGCAAGAACACTGGTCCCAACACAGTTCAGGTGTAGACCGTCCCAACGATACAGATCCCACTTTCCCCAATACTGGTCCCAGTGCCCCATGAACAAGAACCCACTTCTCCCACATCAGTCTTTAAGCCATTCATTCATCTCCCTAGTCTGATTTGCCCATGCCAATTTGCACGTGGTTTATGTAATAATCCAGAGATTATTACCTTTGAGATCCTGCTGCTTATTTTGGTGCTAAGCTCCTCATACTGAGTAAGCAGAATCTCCTTTGTCCTGCCAATGTCATTGGTACCAGCATGGTCTACAACGACTGGATCATCCTCCTCCCACTGCAAGTTCCACTCCAGCCGCAGGCAGATGTCCTGAACTCTGGCACCAGGCAGGCAACACAGCCATCTGGACTCATGCTGTTTGCTACAGAGAATGGTGTCAATCCCTCTGACTATACTGTCCCCTACTACCACTACATTCCTTTTTTCTCCCCCCACTTAAAGGGCTTCCTCTACCACAGTGCCATGGCCAGTTAGCTCATCCATTCTGCAGCCCCTACCCTCATCCAGACAAGCTGAAAAAACCTCAAACCTGTTGGACAATTGCAAGGGCCAAGGCTCCTGCACTCCTGCACTCTGGGTCCCCTTACCTGCCTCACTTGCAGTCACACCTTCTTGGTCCTGACCACTAACCAAATCAGGAGACTCTATCCTAAGGGGTGTGATTGTCTCCTGGAGTAAAGTGTCCAGGTAACTTTACCCCTCCCTGATGTGCTGCAGTGTCTGTGGATCGGCCCCCAGCTCAACAACCCGGAGCTGAAGTTCCTGCAGCCGCAAAAATTTACTGCAGATATGTTTGCCCTGGATCACAATGTCATCCAGGTGCTCCCAGATCCTGCAATCGCAGCACATCACCTGCCCTGCCATCTCCAATAGGTGTTAATTAATTGATAATTGATAATTAATTATAATTAATAAAGCCTATACCTCCCAATAGGTTTTGGCACTGCCAGTAAACTTTACAATACTGATAAACCAATACAGTACTTACAATACTGATAAAACTATTTCCTGGTTTACCCACTCCTTCTGCTACTCCAAAGCGGAAATCAAATACTGGAGGGTAAAAAAGAGTAGAAGAGAAAGCACCTCCTCCCTGTCCTTCACCGAGCTCCCCATTCAGCAGACTTTACTTCTTGGAGTAAACCTTACTAAAGTACGTCTTTCCCCCTTTGCATTGAATTCCCACATTGAACCAAATATACTCATTCAGTCTCTGTCTCACTCAGCCGCAATCTCCCCCCTTGGACTGTGTGCCTCTTACTGACTGTGCACTTTAAAAGTCCCTCCCTTATATTGGGGTGTGATGAGTCACTTTCTAGTTTACACTCTCTCCTGCCACAGTAATCGACACCTATTCGGGCATCTATTCAGCCAAGGGCTTTCAGGTGATTGACAGTTAACTGCCACTAAAGCAGTTGCCTGTTTAACTAGGTTATTTAACTTACTTAAAGGCTACGAGTTCTAGGTCAGAATCTGACTCTTACTCTAAAATCGAACTTGAAAAAGATTTACCAGTTGAATTCCCACTTTGAACCAAATTCCCAAATATGCTGACTTGGTCTCTGTTTCACTCAGGCCAACATCTCCCCTCCCTGACCTTGTGCCTCTTGAAATTCAAGATGGCGCTGCCATTTGTTTGAAAACAGAGTTCAACTGCACTTGCTGGTTTAGGCAGGCTCCCGCTGCAATGGCGCTTGCACTCAGCCTTGACAATTTTTAAACAATAGGTGCTTGGGTTGACTAGCTGCAGGCTTCACTGTTTCAGCGTTTTGCTTCAGGATCGCAAAAGTGTCGAATGCTGGCCTTTGCTGCTTTTTAAAGTTGATTCTTTAGTCATGATTCTTCCAAATTAATCATTTTTTTTCTCTCAGCGTGAGATTGGATGCCTTGTGTTCAAGTGCTGACTCGGGAATCTGGTTTTTCCAACAGAGCTTTTAAACGGCAATTTATGACCACTGAACTATTAAAGTTTCTCAGGACTTGCTATGTCCTGGAATTTTAAAGTTTTAGCTCAACCCTGCTAGGTCTGCTGACTCTGCACTCTGCGAATTGAAGCTGGACTTCCAAGACACAACATGGAGTCTTCTGCTGTAGTGGGGAATTTTACATTTCTGCCTTCAGTTTCCAAGACTTTCTTTGGAGCTTTTCCCTGGTGATTTTGCTCTGCGCACCTGCTTCTCGAGCTTTTCTTCAGGTCAGAATATTTCTTTGAATTTTTCTTTAGTCTTGCAGGATTTTAGTTTTCCTCTGCATTTTTTGCTAGGTTTTGCGTTTTTCCATTTGCTGCCACCATGTTGTAGGGTGTTGCATACCATTCGGGAGGTCTTAATGAAGTCTTTCTAGTCTTAAATAGGTTGACTGCAAGTACCTGCTAACTACAAGAACTATGCACATATACACGTCAAAGGGTTCAAGCTATGAGCTGCCTCCATGCTTGCTTGTGCACATGGCTCTGTCCAACACTAGATTGACCTCTAGGTTTGGGTCATGTCTTCTTTTACATCACTGTGTGGACAGTACTGTACTCAGTGCCATGTTAACCCAACATGTGCCAGACCCTTATACTACACTTTCTCTTTCCCTCTCTCCTGCTCCCACTCTCACTCTTTCTCATTTCCCCCCTCCCTCACTCTTGGTCTCACAATTCCCTCTCTCTATCTTGCTCCCCTCCTCTCACTCTCTCATTAGCTCTCACTCCTCCCCTTCTCTCTCTCTCTCTCTCTCCCTCTCTCTCTCCCTCTCGCACTCCTCTTTGCTGTCTAGTCTACTGCTTCCCACTCTCTAAATCTACAAGGGGCTATCACTCATCAGCCCTGAATGTTCTTCAAATTGAGTTACAAATGTCTTCAATTTATCATGATTTACAATTACTGATCTGTTTGCTTGGCTAGTTCAATGATAACAAGAGTATAGTGAGAAAATTTAAAAAACAATGTTTTATTGAAAACAAATGGAAGAACTTTGTGTTGTGTGAGAAGGCTGGTTACTCTGGATGGATGTGATACCCGGGCACTGCACTCTGCTCAGAACCCAATCATGATTTATCGTTACTTTCAAAATCTTTGGCCGTTTCCTTCTGTAGCCTCATCCTGTCTGACTACTGCAAACTCCATCACCCATATATCCTAACCCTTCTACACTTCCAAACTGACCTCCTACCCCGTGCTTTCTCATCCATCCATTTCACCATTGGTGATTGAACCTTCAGGTGCCTCCCTGAACTATTATTTTCTCTGGTGGGTGTGTCCAGAACAAGACGATATAATATGAAAATTCGCACTCTGTGACTTCAGGAAGCAGTTTGTCACTAAAGGGCAGTGGAAATCTGAAACTCTCTCCCTTAAAAAACTGTTGGCACTGAGGGTCAATTGAAAATGTCACAGTCCAATTAAACACCCCCAGGGCAGGTACAGCGCATGTTAGATACACAGAGATGGTCTCTTTGCACTGTTCCATTAAACACTTTTAAACTGCCTATCACACACACAGTTTTCCTCTCACTGTTAATCTTTCACACCATTTCTCTTTCACATCATCACTCTCAATCTCTCTTCCCCTCACTCTGTTTCACTGATACTGTTCTCTAACACTCTCTCTCACTGTTTCTTCTCATACATTTTCTCTCATACTGGGTGGAATTTAATGCCCTCCCCCGCTGCAAGTTTGGAGGTGGGAGGTTTCCAGGTAGGGACCCCACTGCCTTCCCACCTCTGCCTCAATTAAGTCTGGGGTGAGAAGGCTTGTGAATGGTCTTCCCACCCCAATGCCAATTGAGGCCCTCAAATGGGCAATTAATGCCCACTTAAGGGCCTCATCCCTCCGCTACTGGTATTCAACCAGTGGTAGGCAGGGACCATGAAAAGCAAACACTGCTGGGTTTGCATGTGGTTTCCCAGGGTGGGGTGGGGTTCCATCAGGGCCGGGTTCCATCAGGGCCGGATGGAGGCATCGGGAAGGGGAGTGCCTGCTGAGAGCCACCCTCTTCCCTTTTGTCCAGCCTACCTCTGCTCCCCCGTCACCCAGCCAGCGACCCACTGCCCACAATCCCCATCCCACCCTCACTCACTTGTGACCTGGGTCCCTCATTGATCCTGGGCCTCTGGTGTGTGCATTGCCAATGTCTACCAACACTCCTCCCTTGGCACTACCTGCAGTGAAGAACTGCCGGCCTCTGTTTGGCTGGCAACTCTCAGGGCGGAATTTCCACTCCCAGGGTCATTGATTCTAGGAAAGACCTGCTGCTGGTCACTTAACTGCTTGATTGGCACTTAATGCAGCGGGCCTTCTCCAAAGGGGGCAAAACATGGTTCTCATTGGTTCTCCAGCTGGTGGCAAGACCACCCCTCACCTGGATTAAATTCCGCCCACTGTTGTTCTCTCACACTATCTATCTCTCATTCTCTCTCACACATTATCTCTCTATCACAGTCTCTCTTTCTCACACTGTCTAACACTGCTATTCAAGAAGGGAAGAGCGAGAAAACAGGGAACTACAAGCCAGTTAGCCTGACATCAGTCTTCGGGAAAGTGTTGGAATCTATTAGGGAAGTCTAACAATGTGCTCAGAAAGTCATAATATGATCAGACAAAGCCAATATGGTTTTATGAAACAGAAGTTGTGTTTGACAAATTAATTAGAATTTTTTGAAGATGTAACAAGTAGGGTCAATAAAGGGGAACCAGTAGATGTAGTATACTTGAATGCCAAAAGGCATTCAATAAGATGCCACACTAAAGATTAACAGGCACGATAAGGGCTCATGGAATAGGGGTAATATATTAGCATGGATAGAGGATTGGTTAATGTAGAGTAAGCAAAGAGTAGGTATAAATGGAGCATTTTTATGTTGGCATCTCTGACCTTTGTCACTTACACTCTCTTTCTCTCTCTCTCGTTCTCTCTCACATACACACATAGACACACTGTCTCTTTCTCTCTGCCATGCTCTCTCACTCTCTCTCCTACTCTCACATTCTTGCTCTCACATTGTCTCACTCTCATACTGCCTCTAACTCGGTGTCTTTCACACTACCGTTCTCTTAAACAGGCTGCCTTTCTCACACTTGCTTTCAGACTCTCTCTCACACATTAGCTGGAATTTTGGAAGACCGTATGGAGGTGAGTGAGCCAGAAGATGAGGGTAAACCCCTTTGCGATGGCTCCCTGATGTGGTCCCACCTCTGGACGAGTTTCTCACCGATGGACTTGTCTGTGGAATTGGGAGGCCACTCGCTGGAAGCAGGCAAGCACAGTAAGAAATCACTGAAAGTTGTAATTACGTTCCTTAAAATCACAACTTTAAGTGAAACAATTTTAAGTGAATAATTGGTTCCCTTTGGAATCAATGTTAAAGCCAGAATTAGGTTTCTTTGGGCATTTCTCACCCAGGAAAAACCAATGTAAAAGTTGAAATTCTGTGCAGTACTATGTAATCCTAGCTAAAATAATTTGCAAAATAAACTAAATTACTAGGTATAAAAGAAATTCAATAAAAATTCAAATGAGATGATACTCACCGGCCTCTCTTCTTCTTAGGCAGTCCCTTGAGATCGAGCATGACTTGCATCCACTCCAGTTCGATGGGTCCTGAGGTGGCTGATAAATCCAACGCGTGATAGGCAGACTCTGCGACATACAGGGCAGGTGCTGCTCGAAGGATCGAGTAGATGAATTGTTTGGAGATTTGTGTGCTCTCTTTGCTGCCTTGATTTCACTTCTGAGTGTTCCCGACGAAATATTTCTGTGCTCGGTGCCTTCCCGAGTGAACCTTCGCCCATGCTGGTCACATGAGACAGTGGGGATGTTTGACCTCTTCCAGGGGTGTTTTGAGGACATCCCTGAAGAATTTCAGTGGAGGTGGCTTTGAGCGATTAGTGCCTCGATGCTGGGCATGTTGGCTTGGGAGAAGCAAATGGTTCTCTCATCAGTTTTGAAATGGCTTCTCTGCCTGACTTAATTGCTGCAGAGTTGAACAAGGGCCAGATTTGGAGCTCCTAAATTAATCAGAGGATTGCAGAGTCAGGTTCTTAAAGCACTGCACCCTGTATTTTTCACCCAAACAAGCCCTGAGACAAGGAAAGCAATTTTACCTGAGTTAAATCTGATGCAAAATGATGTTGTACGAAATGGCGAGACAAAACAACCTGAGGCGATGTGAAGCATCGCAGAACGATAATGTGTGACAATGATGCAAAATGACACAAAATGACTTAAAATCAAAACTGTAAATCAGGAATACCGATCCTAAAACTGCACGAGTCACGAATGTTGCTGAACAATTGTAAACATTAGTGAACACCCTCACTTCTGACCTTCTGAGGGAGCTAAGGTCATTGCTGAAGCAGCTGAAGATGATTGGGCCCAGGGCATCTTGCGGAACACCTGCAGGATGTCGTGGGCTGAGATAATTGACCTCCAAGAACCGCAACCATCTTCCTTTACATGAGCTATGACTCCCACCAGTGGAGAGTTATCCCCAATTCCCATTGGCTTCAGTTTTGATCAGGCTCCTTGATGTCACACTCGATAAAATGGTGTCTTGATGTCAAGGGCAGTTACTCTCACCTCACCTCTTGTCCATATTTGGACCAAGGCTGTAATGAGGTCTGAAGCCAAGTGGCCCTGGCAGAATCCAAACTGAGCATTGGTGAGCAAGTTCTTGCTGTGTAAGTGCCACTTGATAGCATTGTCGATGATATCTTCCATCACTTTGCTAATGATCAAGAGTAGACTAATGGGGAGATAAGTGGCCAGTTTGGATTTGTCCTCCTTTTTGTCTACAGAACATACCTGGGCAATTTTCCACATTGTAGGGTAGATGCCAGTGTAGTAACTGTATTGGAACAGCTTGGCTAGGGGTAGGGCTAATTCTAGAGCACAAGTCTTCAGTACCATAGTCAGGAAATTTTCAGGGCCCGTAGGCTTTACTTTATCCAGTGCCTTCAGCCATTTCTTGATATCATGTGGAATGAATCAAATTGGCTGGAGATTGGCATCTGTGATGGTGGGGACCTCAGGAGGAGGCTGAGATAAACCATCCACTTGGCACTTCTGGCTGATGATGGTTGCAAATGCTTCAGCCTTGACTTTGCACTGATGTGCTGGGCTCCCTCATCACTGAGGATAGGGATGTTTTGGAGCCTCCTTCTATGGCTAGTTGTTTAATTGTCCACCACCAATCACTGCTGGATGTGATGGGGATTGCAGAGCTTTCATCTGATCCATTGATTCTTAACTCTCTCTATTGCATGCTGCTACCTTTATATAGCATGTATGTAGTCCTGTGTTCTAGCTTCACTAGGTTGGTCCGTCATTTTTAGGTATGCCTGGTGCTGATCCTGAGATGCTCTCCTGCACCCCGCATTGAGCCAGGGTTTATCGCCTGGCTTGATGGTAATGGTAATACGTTGTTATAAAGGATCTGAAGGGCTGCATTCATGTGGGAGTGTTCTCCTTCCTGACTGACACTCTGAACAATTATGAGCCTTTGTTTCTTATTTGTCATTTGGGCCATTTTAGGAAAGCCTTCACTTTGAGCACCCTCTCACTCTCCGTCTGCTAACCTGTCCCATTGGGGGTGCTGACCAGACCTCCCCTCAGGACCTCCAATTGTTCCTCCTGCGTCTGTGTGCTGCCCACCATCCCTAATTGGATGGTAAATGTGGAGGCAGCCTGCGAATTAGCCATCCCACCTCCTGTAACATTGTGCAGCCGGATAGTCCCTCAACACAGGCTGGGGCCAGATCCTGAAATAGTCCCAACACTCGGGAATTTTTTAACTGTGGAAGATTCCAGCCATTATTTTTCTCTCTCAAAATTTTTCTATCTTGCAACCTCAGTTTTACTCTCATCCTGAGAAGTATATTTTGACTAAAACAACAACTTATATTTATACAGCACGCTTAACATAATGAATCATCCCAAGATGCTTCACTGGAACGTTATAAAACAAAGTATGACTCTGAGCCACAAGAGATATCAGACGACTAAAAGCTTGGTCAAAGAGGTAGCTTTTCAGAAATGTCTTAAAGGAGTAAAGCAAGGTAGAGGGGCAGAGAGGTGTATGGAGGGAATTTCAGCACTAGGGGTCTAGGTAACTGAAGGCACGGCCACCAATGAGAGAACAATTATGATCGGGAATGCACAAGAGGCCAGAATTAGAGGAGCGCAGATATCTCGGAGGGTTGTGGGGCTTGAGGAGATTACAGAGATCGGGAGGGCTGAGGCCATGGGGGGTGGGATTTGAAAACGTGGATGAGAATTTTAAAATCAAGACGTTGCTTGACTGGGAGCCAATGTAGGCCAGGGAGCACAGGGATGGTAGGGGAACGAGATTTGCTGCAAGTGAAGACACCAACAGCAGAGTTTTGAATGAGCAGAGTTTTGGAGGTGGAAAAAGGCAGCCTTAGTGATGGCACCAGTATGAAGTCGGAAGCTCATCTCAGGGTCAAAAATTGCTCCTTGTCTGGATGCTGTTGAAATCCGTTGCCCGGAGGGCAAATAAATCGTGAGTTTGGTGATGAACCTGACCATTACATTGACAAGAGGGAACTTCCCACGGGGCTGCAGGTGACATTGATGTGAGACCACAGAAACAAAAAACAGAATAATAACAATAAAAACAGAAAAGAGTCGACGTTTCGAGTCCTCATGTCATGAGGACTCGAAACGTCGACTCTTTTCTTCGCCGATGCTGCCAGAGCTGCTGAGTTTTTCCAGGTAATGCTGTTTAGTTTCACCATTAGGGGAGGCTGTTGTCAGCTCCATGAACACAGAGTGAACATTCTGCGGAGCAGCCCCCAGCCTGGTTCTCAATTCAGCTGGTCTGAGTTCAGATAGTGGGGAAACCCCTCTCATCAGAACAGTGGGGGATCCCTGAAGCTCCCTGGGCTGTTGCTGGAAAGGTTAAGCCAGCGGCGAAGTCGTGCATTCAAGCGTTGGAAAGACACATTCACGCTTCCTGACTCTAATTCCCTGCTGTGATAAACAGGCGAGAGCTTTGCTTTCTTTTACAGAGTTAGCCTGGCAAAGTTTACATTTTAGTCTTCAGCCTCGCTCCTCCGCCAGGCTTGACTGTTTAAGATTGACGGAGAGGAGCATTGCACCGGCCAGAGTTAGACTCGGACACACTCCTCAACGCTGGCTTCAGAGAGGACATTTAACAGCACACAGCGTAGCAACAACACTCTCTCCAAATACTGATGATCAATTCCTTCACAAGAACTTGCACTGCCCGCGTTCCCTAGGAAACGGCTGGGATATCCCGGGAAATCTCCCCGCAGATTTGCATTCACACAGGACAGTCCGAGGGTCTGTTTGGAGAATGGGCTGGAGAGAGTGAGCAAGGTCTGGGTAAGTCGGTTCAACTGCAGAGGGACAACTTGCCAGTGGCTCTTTGACCCTCACAATCTCTCACGGGTGAAGGGCAGTGAGATGGAATAAATTGCTGGCAGATTCTGAATTCCTAACTTTTGTAAAGTTAAGTAAGGGGTTGTTCTGAAGGTCGGATGCTGTTTTAAACTCATCACTTCAAGCATGTCTGTTCTGTAGACTCTTTAATGAAAGGGTTGCAACCTGTGCCTGACAGGTTGTATTGAAACTGGACCAGGATCTGTTGAGGACTATATGCAGAAGGTCAAATGATGTGGGGTTCATACTTATCAGCCCTTTCACACTTTTGATGAGAGTCTCAGGATTGAGAACCTTTCTAAGGGTCACCACACTCCCACATGGAATTCCACCTGAAGCACTCCTCTAAATCAATATTGAACAGTTTGTGAAGAGGTTATGGAGGAAGAGGGGCATTAGTGAGTGGATTTGGGGAGAAGGGGCATTAGTGAGTGGATTCTGGGGAAGGGGCATTAGTGAGTGGATTTGGGGGAAGAGGGGCATTAGTGAGTGGGTTCTGGGGAAGGGGCTTAGTGAGTGGGTTCTGGGGAAAAGGGGCACTAGTGAGTGGGTTCTGGGGAAGAGGGACATTAGGGAGTGGATTCTGGGGAAGAGGGGCATTAGTGAATGGATTCTGAGGAAGGGGGCATTAGTGGGTGGATTCTGGGAAGAGGGGCATTGGTGAGTGGATTCTGGGAAGAGGGGCATTGGTGAGTGGGTTCTGGGGAAGAGGGGCATTAATGAATAGATTCTGGGGAAGGGGGCATTAGTGAATGGATTCTGGGAAGAGGGGCATTAGTGAGTGGATTCTGGGGAAGAGGGACATTAGTGAGTGGATTCAGGGAAAGGGGACATTAGTGAGTGAATTCAGAGAAAAGGGGCATTAGTGAGTGGGTTCTGGGGAAAGGGCTTAGTGAGTGGGTTCTGGGGAAGAGGGACATTAGGGAGTGGATTCTGGGGAAGAGGGGCATTAGTGAATGGATTCTGAGGAAGGGGGCATTAGTGGGTGGATTCTGGGAAGAGGGGCATTGGTGAGTGGATTCTGGGAAGAGGGGCATTGGTGAGTGGGTTCTGGGGAAGAGGGGCATTAGTGAATGGATTCTGAGGAAGGGGGCATTAGTGGGTGGATTCTGGGAAGAGGGGCATTGGTGAGTGGATTCTGGGAAGAGGGGCATTGGTGAGTGGATTCTGGGAAGAGGGGCATTGGTGAGTGGGTTCTGGGGAAGAGGGGCATTAGTGAATGGATTCTGAGGAAGGGGGCATTAGTGGGTGGATTCTGGGAAGAGGGGCATTGGTGAGTGGATTCTGGGAAGAGGGGCATTGGTGAGTGGGTTCTGGGGAAGAGGGGCATTAGTGAATGGATTCTGGGGAAGGGGCATTAGTGAATGGATTCTGGGGAAGAGGGCATTACTGAGTGGATTCAGTTGGAGAGGGGCATTAATGAATGGATTCTGGGAAGAGGGGCATTAGTGAGTGGGTTCTGGGGAAAGGGCTTAGTGAGTGGGTTCTGGGGAAGGGGCTTAGTGAGTGGGTTCTGGGGAAGAGGGACATTAGTGAGTGGATTCTGGGGAAGAGGGGCATTAGTGAGTGGATTCAGGAAAAGGGGGCATTAGTGAGTGAATTCAGAGAAAAGGGGCATTAGTGAGTGGATTCTGGGAAGAGTGGCTTAGTGAGTGGATTCTGGGAAGAGGGGCATTGGTGAGTGGGTTCTGGGGAAGAGGGGCATTAGTGAATGGATTTGGGGAAGGGGGCATTAGTGAATGAATTCTGGGGAAGAGGGACATTAGTGAGTGGATTCTGGGGAAGAGGGGCATTAGTGAGTGGATTCAGGAAAAGGGGGCATTAGTGAGTGAATTCAGAGAAAAGGGGCATTAGTGAGTGGATTCTGGGAAGAGTGGCTTAGTGAGTGGATTCTGGGAAGAGGGGCATTGGTGAGTGGATTCTGGGGAAGAGGGGCATTAGTGAGTGGATTCAGGAAAAGGGGGCATTAGTGAGTGAATTCAGAGAAAAGGGGCATTAGTGAGTGGATTCTGGGAAGAGTGGCTTAGTGAGTGGATTCTGGGAAGAGGGGCATTGGTGAGTGGATTCTGGGGAAGAGGGGCATTAGTGAATGGATTCTGGGGAAGGGGGCATTAGTGAATGGATTCTGGGGAAGGGGGCATTAGTGAGTGGGTTCTGGGAAGAGGGGCTTAGTGAGTGGGTTCTGGGGAAGAGGGACATTAGTGAGTGGATTCTGGGGAAGAGGGGCATTAGTGAGTGGATTCTGGGGAAGAGGGGCATTAGTGAATGGATTCTGGGGAAGGGGGCATTAGTGAATGGATTCTGGGGAAGGGGGCATTAGTGAGTGGATTCAGTTGGAGAGGAGCATTAGTGAGTGGATTTTGGGAAGAGGGGCATTAGTGAGTGGATTCTGGGGAAGGGGGCATTAGTGAATGGATCCTGGGGAAGGGGGCATTAGTGAGTGGATTCAGTGGGAGAGGGACATTAATGAATGGATTCTGGGAAGAGGGGCATTAATGAATGGGTTCAGGGAAAGGGGGCATTAGTGAGTGAATTCAGAAAGAAGGGGCATTAGTGAGTGGATTCTGGGAAGAGGGGCATTAATGGGTGGATTCTGGGAAGGGGTGATTAGTTAGTGGATTCAGTGGGAGAGGGGTATTAGCAAGTGGATTCAAGCAAAGATGGGCATTAATGGGTCAAATGGGGAAGAGGGGCATTTGTGAGTGGATTGTAGGTGCTGATGAAAGCTTGACTGATTGAGAGAAGGTTGGTGAGACTGCAAGGGGCAAGGCTGGACTGATAAGTGTCTGAGGTAGTTCTTTGTGGATAATGAAACATTACTTCCTGGGAATAAAAATAAATGAAAAGGTGAGATTTGAAATGGAGCAGAAACTTGGCACATAGATACACAAAGAATTAATGTAAATATAAAAATGTAAATAGGGAGAATTGAATTCTTGGTTCAACCAAGAACTCAAAAGTAATGAAGGAACGTTGAACTGGGGCCTACTTCGTTGAGCTGTAAAGATGAAGTTGTGGCCACTTCAGTAAATCAGGATATAAGACAAAGGGAAATGCAATCTAGATTTGACAGCATCTGTGGACAGAGAAACAGAGTTGACATTTCGAGTCAAAATGTCAACTCTGTTTCTCTCTCCACAGATGCTGTCGGACTTGCTGAGTTTTTCCAGCATTTTCTGTTTTTGTTTCAGATTTCCAGCATACGCAGTATTTTGTTTTTATGCAATCTAGATTTGCTGAGCAGTTACTGGGGTTGAAAGGTCACAGTAACAAAGAGGTATTTGAGTACTGTTGGACAAAGAGACTTCTGCCAAAACTTTTCACCTTGCACTATTCAGGACAGATTCACAAGAACACCAATAGTAAAGAGAACAACAATTTATGCTGCATGAGAAGAGAGTGCTGATTGGTTGGCAAGTGGAGAATGCACCAGGGAACAGTTAATTGCCAATCTTTTGTTTAAATTCAAACAGGTAGGTCAACTCTGGTCAAGGCATTATCCTGGAGAATGAACCTGGGAATGGCTGTTCCCCCCCCCAAGCTTTTGTTTAATCAAAAAATGGGTAATGGTAATGCCTACCCTGAGCAGATCATTCTCTTCTCATGCAGTATAAATTGTTGTTCCCTTTACTATTGGTATTTTTGTGAATCTGTCCTAATGAGTGCAAGATGAGAAGTTTTGAAAGCATGTCTTTTTTCTTTCAGCAATATGCAAGTTCTGTACTACCAAACAATGAAGAGGTACTTGAGAAGTTAGTTAGTTCATTAGACCTTAAGATGTTTAGGGTGAAATGGCACCAGGATTGAGGGACTTCAGTTGCATGGATAGACTGGAGAAACTGGGATTGTATTTCTTAGAGCAGAGTTTATTTGATAAAGGTGTTCAAAGTCATGAAGGGTTTTTAATAGCATAATTAAGGATAAATTATTTCTAATGGCATAAGGATCAGTAACCAAAGGACACCTATTTAAGGTAACTGGGGGTTGGGGGGGGATAAGGAGATATGATTTTACGCAGTGAGTTGTTGTGATCTGGAATGTCTATAAAGGTGGTAGAATCACATTCAATAATAACTTTCAAAAGGGAATTGGACAAATACCTGAAGGGGAAGGAATTGTATGGTTATGGAGAAAGAGCAGGAGAGTGGGACTATATGAATGAATCTTTCAAAAAGCCAGCTCATGCATGATGGGCTGAATTGCCTCTATCTGTGCTGCATCATTCTATAATTCTATGGAATGATAGAGAACTTCAAGTTTATGAGAATCTTCTATGGATTGAGGTTAGAGAAGGCATTATGGATTTGAGGGAGTATGAAGGAGGGGTATCAGAGGACATGAAGGACTTCAGACTGAGCACACTGTGCTTGTTCCTCTCTGTTGTTGGATTTGTAACCAGTAGTATTTCCATATTGCTGCTGTCTCTTTATCTTGGTCATTGAGACACATACACAAGCAAAGAAGCCATCATTCTCTCAGGCAAAGCTTCCCAAGGAGTGTATTAACAGTGGCTGTAAATAATGCTTGGACCAGGAGCTAATGAAGGAAAGAGATGAATGGCCCTTAATCATCCCAAAATTCTGCTCCTGAGTGTGAGGAAGAGCAGAATTGTTGAGCATTGGCAGTGGGCCAAGTTGCTGAATGTTGATGCAAACGAGCATCAGTGTTTGTGTGAAGCAAAACAGAGAATATTGGAAACACTCAGCAGTATAAGTGGGGAGAGAAACAGAGTTAATGTTTCATGTTGATGAACTTTTGTCAGATGCTGCCTGACCTGAGTGTTTTCAGCATTTTGTGGGTTTTTTTCCACATTTTCAGCATCTGTGGTATTGTGCTCTTGTGCTGCGCGTGAGCCAGGCTGGAGATTCTCTCGAACCTATTTAGAGATGCTTCAAACAAGGTTCTGCTCCATCTCAGTTGATTTGAATCAGGTTTGTTTAGTGTCCTGCATGGGCTTATTAATGGCCCAACATATCAATCTTATCAGTAAGAGGAGTGAACTACAGCATGAGAAAAAGGGATAGAGTAAATTCCTGAGAGAGAACATGAGGAAGAGATAGGATAATGGGAAGGAGGGACAGCTAGGATAAAGGGAAGAAGGGACAATGTATGTTGGAAGAGTGACAACAAAAGAGAACCCTGAAGTGAGAGAAGCAAGGAGAGAGCCTGAAACAATGAGAATTTTGGATATGGAGAGGCTGTGGAGTGGTGAAAGATTGTGGGATGGTGAGAGTGTTTGGACAAGGAGAGAGTCTGGGACAGGGAGAGAGTGTCAGGCAGGGAATCTGGGTTGGTTGTGGGGGGGGTGGTGGTGTGCAGTAGAGGGAGAGATTGGGATGATGAGGGATTCTGGAATGGTAGGTATGTTTGGACAGGGAGAGTTGAGTTAGAGGGCCTCAGGCCTCACATGGAGGCCTGTATCTTTCAAAAGGGCATTGGATAAATACTTGAAAAGGAAAAATATGAAGGTCTATGAAGCATGTGTGGGGAGTGGGTCTAACTGGATAGTTTCAAAGGGCTGGGACAGGCACAATGGGCTAAAGGGAGTCTCTCCATGCTGTAAGGTTCTATGATTCTGCAATGAGAATCATGTGTACAGAATAAGGTGGGAGTTTGCGACTTTGCAATGGACTTCACGTCTCAGCAATTGAAGTGAGTCAATAGGCACTGCTTCACTCTGTAGCTGCCTCCTCCCCTCCTACTTCACAGTCTCCCACTGCCTTCACAACAAAACTTGGAGCTTGCTCCCACTCTGGTAGTTCCTCACCTTTGTATGGGGACCACTTTCCCCCTGAAGAAGAAGAGCACTGAAGGGCCTTATACTGAACGCAATCCATAGGTGTAAAACATTGACAGTGGGGCTGATAATGGGCACAGGATCATCAGCAAATACGTATTACTATTACCCTGGGCTGTGAATGGAGCAACACTTGCCAATGAAGGAAAGGGTCACTAAAAGTCTCTCTTTCTTGGTCTCTCACTCCCTTGGTAATCAAAGGTGTTTAGTACAAGGAGGGAGGGGTACATAGAAATGTGAAACATGCTTATAGCATTTCATTGGTTCAAAGTCAGACCGCCTGCTGAGCTCTGTCACTGAGTGGCTGTGTGGGATTACTGGACGTGCTCACTGCAAAAACCATCTCCTTCCACTGGGCCTTATGCCTTTGGCTGGAGTCCTTGACCTTATTTTGGAGGATAAAATCTCTACAGCAAAGTGAAAAAACCTTGTGAGCTCTGACACCTGCTATGGGCAGGGTGGTCACTGCTTCCTTATCTTGCTGGAACACATACTTATTGCACCCCGAAACTGGCTGCCTTGGCATTTAAACAGCTACAATCATTTAAGAGCAGCAGCACTGTCAGAATTCCCTCCCCTTTCCCTGGGAATGGAAAGCCCACCCTTGGTATTAAAATTATACTGATCCAAGAAACTGCAATAGATCATCAAATTGCATTTATGTAGTGCCTTTAATGTAGCAATATGTTCCAATGCACTTCAAAGGAGTGATTGTGAGACAAAATTGACACTGAGCCACAAAAGGAGATATTAGGACAGGTATAAAACTTGGTCAAAGAGCCAGTTTTTAAGGAGCACCTTAATGGAGGAAAGCGAAGTAGAGAGGTGGAGAGATTTGGGGATGGAATTCCAGAGCTTAGGGCCTCGGTAGCTAAAGGCCATCACTGGTTGAGCAATTAAAATCAGGGTCACAACGAGTTGCAAAATAATATATTCAGCTACTGTTCCTTCATTGTTGCAGGGTCAAAATTCTGAAACTCCCTAGCAACGTCATGGGATCACCATTGCCACACAGAATGCAATGGTCCAAGGAGAAGGCTCACAACTACCACCTCAAGGGACAACCAAGATGGGGGATAAACTCTGGCCTTGCTAGTTGTATCCACACCTTGAGAATTAATATCAAACAAGAACAACCATGGAGACATAGAACAAAACAAACGAGCAACATTAGGTCAAACAGCTCCTTAAACCTCCTCTGCCATTCAATAAAATCATGGCTGATCTTCTAATGAACTGCAGGTACCCACCCTATCCCAATATCCCTTTCTTCCTTTACTGTCCAAAAATCTAACGATCTTGGACATGAATACACTTACTGACTGAGCATCTACAGCCCTCTGGGATGGAGAATTCCAAAGACTCACAACCTGGTGAATGAAGGAATGTCTCCTCATTTCAGTCTTATGTAGCCGACCCCTTAACCTGAGAATATGACCCCTAGTTCTTGACTCCCACAATAGGGGAATCACCCTCTCAGAGTCCACTCTGTCAAGTCCTCTTGCTGCGTCCATCAGAGTGTCTCCCATTGAGCTGACGAGATTTGTTCTGATGAGCTATTGTGCTTCATATTCTGGCAAGGGTATGACAGGCCAGTGGCTTCCTGCTGTATTGTATGGTTCGATGATTTGACTGGGGGACATTTTCCAGTCCCTGCCTGCGCTTGCTCACTGATGCGTTAAAAGGATTGGATGGACGATTGCGGGCTGCAGTGAATCGTCTTTTTTTTCTGGCACACGCGTGCTTACGTGAACCAGGAGCCCTGAGTGACGGAATTGCACCCCCTCCCCTGATTTCATGCCCACTGAATTGCTGCAGTGCAAACTGCTGCCATGATGAGAATGGGCATGCTTTGGGCTGTGGAGCCTAATAGGCAAGTGCTGGGCAGCAGGAATGAAGGGGATGCTCATATGGTGTTCGAGGACATTCCTCCCAAGACCGTAGGTTGCCAACCCTCCAGAATTGTCCTGGAGTCTCCAGAAATTAAAGATTAATCTCCTGGACACTGATGCTAGCAATACTTAAGAGAACAGTCAGAGTCAGTTAAAACGAATATTTTTAAAAATATTTTCATTGAGCACATTTGTTAATTAATTATAAAAATAATGAAAAAGGGGGAGGGGGGGGAAAGGCTGTTTTGTCAGTGGGTCTGTTAGAGCTGGAAGGTCATGTGATTAAACTTCCAGAAATATGTTCAACCAGTGTTGGCAACTAGAGCTGTCAAACACCAAAGAGTAAGGCCAGCAAGCAATCTCATCCTTTATTTTGTTGTCGCTATGGAAACATGAGAACACAGAGGGAAAGAGAGAAACGAGGCTGCCCTTTGAGATTTATTTAAAAAAAAAATTCTCATTTTAGTTTTTCATCTTTTCAGATTGTGAGCTGACATCCAGTAGCTTCCCAAACCCCTCGAGAGTTCCCGCTGTGTAAAACCACACCCACTCAGCTCTCTGCGCAAAATGCAAAGCCCAAGGAGTCAACTAGCAGCAGCGAAATAAATGTACCCACAGATGTCAGGAGCCTTTTTAATGACTCCATAATTGCTAAATATTACGCTGTGTTCTAGCTGCATGAAATTAACAGAAGCTGTTAATTTGTGAGGGGTAACCCCACTGCTAAAATGATGTTGTATCAGCCCATCTAAATCTGTTAAATTCGCATTGCATAATCTCTGGATCTTTGGACCTTTAGCAGGGTCAGGGTGCTGGTAGCCCTGCACTATGACCAGTGCCTGAGGCCTCATATACACTGTGAGCCTGGCCATGTCCCTGGGGCCCCGGCCTGCGCCTGCAGTGTTACCCTTAGGCCTGGCCCTGGTTTTCTGCTCCAGCTGATGGACTGCTCAAGGGGGAGCATGATCCTCCCCGCGTCTGACATCCACAAACTCTAGTGATCGAGCTGAGCACCTGCCGAGGATGTTGAGATTCACGATTCAGGGCACCAAGGAGGTTAAAGAGAATGAATGACAAGCTTAAGAGTTTTCGACCTTTGGTTCTTTTTGTGTTATGCTCCCAAGGCTTTTGACAATAATTATGGAGAAATGGTCTTCTATTTTGATGGAACTGTTAACGTATTGATTTTAAATGATCCCTAACCTTGACTGGAAATGTCCCATGAAGCTGCTATGCATTCATCACTTCCCAGCACTCAGTTTTGGTGTTTCTTTGGTTGTTAACACTCGATGTTGGCTCAGCTGAAGTGCTTGTGTCTGGAGGGTGGAATCATTCTTAATGGTATCAATCTTAACTTGGCTCAAACTTGTCTTCTCTCAGGGTGTGGGCGCAACCCTTCTGAAATGGTCACCTGACTGGGGTAATTATAGATCAGCATCCCTCCCTCCTTTACCAAAACCTGATTACATTTTCATTCATCGCAATTGCTGTTTTTGACATCTTGCTGTGTGCAGAATATTTGCCTACACAACAAGCTGTTGGATTTCAAGGTGATTCATTGTGACCTAAGGTCATCTTATCTGGCTTGGTGTCACGTTTTGTTTTATAATGGTCCAGTGAAGCACCTTGAGATGTTTCATTGCATTAGGGGTGCTATATAAAGAAAAGTTGTTGTTGTCATGTAAGGAACTGAGAGTTATTCTCGAGAGACAGGAAAAGAACCAAAGAGATGACAGCACAGCAGAAGGCCATTTCACCATCATGCTTTGTGCCAGAGCCAGAACTTCAACCGCAGCTGTCTGCTTTAACCCTGTTTCCTTAACCTCAAAACCTTATCCAATCCCCTTTAAATGCTGGATATGCTCAACAGGTCAAGCAGCATCTGTAGGCCGGGAAACAGGACTGATGCAAGGTTATCGACCTGAAACGTTAATTCTGTTTTTATTTCAGATTTCCAGCATCTGTGATATTTTGCTTTGGTCCCTTTTAAATGATATTCCAATCTCTGCCTCTACACCCACTTGTGGTAAAACAATCCAAGTTCTAATCAACTTCTGTGTAAAAACATTTCTTCTGATCCTGCTCTTCAGTTTTCCCAGTGTTAACCCTCGGCCTGTGCCTCCTTGGCGTGATTTTCCAACCAATGGGAACATCTTTTCGTTACTTACCCCTCAAAACCTTCCAAAATTTTGTAAATCTTGATTAAATCTCCCTCAATCCCTGCTGTTTCACTGAAAAAAGCTCCAATTGTGTTAGTGTTTTATAATGATGTCCCTTATCCCTGATGGTTCACAAATCTTCACTGTGCTCTTTCCAAGACTCTAACATTCATAGTCACCCCTTGACGGAGCTGTTGAGTTTGACATACAACACCAGGATAATGCCAGTGTGATGTTGCCGCTGGGGGATATTTCAAAGACTGTAATCCAGGACAAAGTAATTGGCACTTGGAAAAATATGAGTTCATAAATGAAAGCTGGCACTGATTTATATAGACAAATTGTCTTTGACTAACTTGTATGAGACATCGCAGAGGGTTGATGAGGGTAATGTGGTTGATGTTATGTATGTGGCCTTTCAAGAGGTATTTGATAAAGTGTCACTTAGCAAAATTGAAGCCCAAGGGATTAAAGTGGCATTGTGGATATGAAATTGGTGAAGGGACTGAAGGCAGAGAGAAGTGCTAAAAGCAAAACACTGTGGATGCTGGACTTCTGAAATAAAAACAGAAAATGCTGGAAAAACTCAGCAGGTCTGGCAGTATCTGTGGAGAGAGAAACAGAGTTTTGAGTCCGTGTGACTCCTCTTCAGAGAGAAATGGTGAATGGTTGTTTTTCTGACTGGAGGGAAGTGTACAGTGGTAATCCCCGGGAGTCGGCATTGGGACCACTGTTTTTTTAGGGACATGTTATTAACCTGGACCTGGGTTTACAGGGTATAATTTTAAAGTTTGCAGATGGTACGAATCTCATAAATGTAGCAAACAATGAAGAGGGTAATGACAGACTTTAGGAGGACATAGAAATGGTCAGACACGTGCAGGTGAAATTTAAATTGTGGCTAACTCTGGGTACCACACTTTAAGGCAGATGTCAGACCTTGGAGAGTGTAGAGACATTTACCACTCGTACTAGGGATGAGGGACTTCAGTTACATAGAAAGACTGGAGAAGCTGGAGTTGTTCTTTAAGCAAAGAAAAGTAGGAGGAGATTAGATAAAGGTATTCAAAATCAGGACCAGTTTTGATTAAGTAAGTAAGGAGAAGCTGTTTCCAGTTATGGGAAGGATGGTGGTGGGGGCGGGAGGGTTGGTAACCAAAGGTGATTACCAAAGAACCAGAGGCAACATGAGGGAACGTTTTGATTACACAGCGAGCTGTCCTGAACTGGAATGCACTGCCTGAAAGGGCAATGGAAGCAAATTTAAAAGTAACATTCAAAAGGGAATTTGATGCTTGAAGGGGAAAGATTTTCAGAGCCATGGGGAAACAACAGGGGAATAGGACTAATTGGATAGTGCTTTCAAATCAACACCAACAACATGATGGGCTGAGTGACTTCCTTCAGTGCTGTAAGATTCTATTATTCAATCTGAAAATTCAGCAACTTCTTCAAGGGATGACAGAGAGAAAGACAGTAAGAGAGCAGGAGAGAGACAGAGGAGAGAGAGAGTGAGACAGTGAGACAGAGAGGGAGAGAGCACGAGAGAGACAGGGGAGAGAGAGCCCAAGAGAGATGGGGGGAGAGAGAAAGAAAGAGAGTGAGCACGAGAGAGTCAGACAGAGAGAGAGCACGAGAGACAGAGAGAACGAGCACGAGAGACATGAGAGAGAGAGAGCACAAGAGAGACGGAGAGAGAGAGACAGAGCACGAGAGAGACAGGGAGGCAGAGAGAGCACGAGAGAGATTGAGGGAGAGAGAGAGCACGAGAGAGACGGTGAGAGAGAGCATGAGAGAGATGGGGAGAGAGAGCACAAGAGAGACAGGGAGAGAGAGAGAGCACGAGAGAGACGGAGAGAGAAAGCACGAGAGACACAAGGAGAGAGAGAGAGAGCACGAGAGAGACGGTGAGAGAGAGCACGAGAGAGATGGGGAGAGAGAGCACGAGAGACAGGGAGAGAGAGGGAGCACGAGAGAGAGAGAGAGGGAGCACGAGAGAAAGAGGGAGCATGAGAGAGACAGGGAGAGAGAGAGCACGAGAGACACAAGGAGAGAGAGAGCATGAGAGAGACGGTGAGAGAGAGCACGAGAGAGATGGGGAGAGAGAGCACAAGAGAGACAGGGAGAGAGAGGGAGCACGAGAGAGAGAGCGAGGGAGCACGAGAGAGAGAGCGAGGGAGCACGAGAGAGCGAGGGAGCACGAGAGAGAGAGCAAGCGAGGGAGCACGAGAGAGAGAGCGAGGGAGCACGAGAAAGGCAGGCAGAGAGGGGGGAGGGGGAGCACGAGAGAGGAAGGGGGAGGGGGAGCACGAGAGAGAGAGGGAGAGAGAGAAGGGGAGAGAGAGAGGAGGAGCACGAGAGAGACTGAGAGAGAGAGGGGGGGGCACGAGAGAGAGAGGGAGAGAGAGAAGGGGAGAGAGAGAGGAGGAGCACGAGAGAGACTGAGAGAGAGAGGGGGAGCACGAGAGAGAGAGGGAGAGAGAGAAGGGGAGAGAGAGAGGAGGAGCACGAGAGAGACTGAGAGAGAGAGGGGGAGCACGAGAGAGAGAGGGAGAGAGAGAAGGGGAGAGAGAGAGGAGGAGCACGAGAGAGACTGAGAGAGAGGGGGAGCACGAGAGAGAGAGAGGGAGCACGGGAGGGACAGGGACAGAGAGAGAGGGAGCACGTGAGGGACAGAGACAGACACAGAGAGAGAGCGAGAAGGAGCATGCAAGAGAGAAAGAGAGCGCGAGACAGACAGGGAGAGAGAGAGAAAGAGAGAGCACAAGAAAGACAGGGAGCGAGGGAGAGAAAGAGAGACCACGAGAAAGACGGAGAGAGGGAGAGAAAGAGAGAGCACAAGGGAGAGAGCACACATTGATGGAGTGCACGAGAGAGAGCTCATGAGAGGGTCACAGTGACAGAGAGAGACAGACAGATAGAGAGAGAGGGAGCACGGGAGAGACGGAGAGAGAGAGCTCGAGAGACAGGGAGAGAAAGAGAGAGAGAGCATGAGACAGACAGGGAGAGAGAGAGAGAAAGAAGAGCACAAGACAGACAGAGAGAGAGAGCATGGGAGAGATGGAGAGAGAGAGCACGAGGGAGAGCGCACACAGTGATGGAGCGCATGAGAGAGAGCACACAAGAGGGACACAGTGACAGAGAGAGGGACACAGTGACAGAGAGAGAGAGAGTGAGCACAGGAGGGAGAGGGAGCACGAGCGGCAGGGAGGGAGAGAGAGAAAGAGAGAGCATGAGACAAACAGGGAGAGAGAGAGAGAAAGGGAAAGAGAGAGAGCATGGGAGAGACAGAGAACACGAGAGACAGAAAGAGAGAGAGAGAGAGAGCACGAGAGAGACAGAAAGGGTGAGAGAGAACACAAGAGAGAGAGCACACAGTGAAGGAGCGCACGAGAAAGAGCACACGAGAGGGACACAATGACCGAGAGAGAGCACCAGAGAGGCACAGTGAGGGAGAAAGCATGAGAGAGACACAATGAGTGAGAGAGACATGGTGAATGAGAAAGATATTATGAGCGAGAAGGCAAAGCGAGAATGTAAGAATGTAAGAAATGAAAAATGTGGCATTACAAAGCTGGGCATGTTCTTGTCCCACAGCAGGGTCCAATTGTCAAGCTCCTTGAGCACGCTCTGGTTAAGTTGGTTTTTAGTTGTGTCTGGGTCAGTGATTGAAATGAGCCCTGTGCACACTATCCCAGCACAGACCAGGCATTGTGTGGTGGCCCTGGCACCACTTCAGATCTGCTACTCCATGTATTATCATTGGACACTCAGCTGGTATCACCATAAATATTCAGTAACTTGCTTCTGAACCGTGCCCCTCTTACAACAAAGAGCAGCTTGTTTCTTTGTTGAATTCTTTCTCAGGGATTGCTGTTGCCCTCTCTACTGTGGAAGAATTGTCAGATCTGAAGAAACTGTTGTCATCCAGTACCTCATCCGAGCATCCAAGCTTAATGTGCCAATTGAGGCAGAGTGTGCCAGCGAGGTACTTAACCATCAGAGCCTCGCAGGGGACTTCCATCCTCCCCTCGCTCAACATCCACAAACATTAGTGATGAGAATGAGGAGCCCATGCTGAGTCCCACTGTCATATCTCTGTCATCAGCCTGACTGAAATCAGTTAGCTTAGCACAGATTGATAATGAGATCTCCCCAGTCAAACAGCTCAGCTATTCACTGCATCAACCAGCTGAGCATTCAGGAGAACATCATTCAATTGTACTTTTTAAAGGTTTGATCTATAGTGAATTAAAGGGGCTGGACTTGTATAGAATTACATAGAGTGAACAGCCCAGAGATGGGGCAGTCAGCCTAACTAGTCCGTGCCAGTGTTTATGCTCCACACAAGCCACCTCCCAAATTACTTCATTTCATCCTAACGCTGCTGACGTAGAGCTAACTAATTATGCGCGGAGTGAGCTTGATCAGAGTTGAATTGCAGATTAGAAGGTGTTTGCAAATTTCAGTCTCTAAGTCACTGACTTGATACTTTTCTTTAAAATTAGTTGTTGGTTTGCATTTGGAACAAATTGTGACAATCAGTGAGCCAGGGAGAGCAGCAGGGGAGACAGACAGAGAATGACACAGGCACAGAGGTGACGGCATGAGAGCTAGACAGAGTGGCAAAGATACAGAAAGAGATTGAGACAGAGGTAGAAAGAGTGACAGAGGCATGCACTGTTGGACACACGAGATTTTTTTGTCCAACGTGTCCCACTCCTGACCTTGGAGTTGTGACGGGGTCCCTGTGAGGAGGGTAAGCAGTCGAAGCAGGGTGCCTGCAGTGCCGATCACAGCACTGTGTGATCCCCTGTCTCTGGGACAGTAAGAGGGGAAGGAATTCAATCATTACAAAGTGCTGATGATCCTAAACTGTAATCGATTAGTCCACCGAGGGAAATGGAACCAGTTGTAACCTCTTGACAGGGGTCTAGTTTTGCTACAGTGGTGACTACAGAGGCTGGAACCATGATTCTTAATTCATGGAATCGGGCTGGGCTGTCTGGAACATGAAGCGTGACAGCTTTGAACCCTAGTCCCTCAATTATAAGCCCTGATACTGCCTCTCCCGCTCAAAGTCATCAGGAGTGGTGTCAACTACATCGGATGGGAGTGGGAAAATTGCTGGTGTGGGGGAGGGAAAGGAATCTGGCCATCACTGGGCACCTAAGGAAGCAACAACAACTGGCATTTATACAGCACCTTTAACACAGTAAAGCACCCTAAGGGGCACTTCACAGGAGTGTTAACAAACCAAACTTGGCACTTAGTTAATTAAGGAGATATTAGGACAGGTGACCGGAAGTTTAGACAAATGGGTAGATATTAAGAGAGGCAGAAAGGGAAATCCAAACAGAACAACCTAGGTAGCTGACAGCAAGGGCCACCAGTGCTCGGGTGCCAGACAGGGCCTGTGGTAAGTGGTGAGAGAACCAACAAGAAGGAAAAACCTATGTGACCTCATCTGCATCAATCTACCTGTCGCAGATGTATTTTTCCATGGCAGTATTGGTAGGAGTGACCACTGCACAGTCCTTGTGGAAACAAAGAACTGTCTTCACACTGAGTACACACTGCATTGTGATGTGTGCCTCTATCCCTGTGCTAAATGGGATAGATCCTGAACAGATCTAGCAACTCAAAACCGGGCATGAGGCACTGTCAGCCATCAGCTGCAGCAGAGCTGTGTTCAACCAGTCTGTAACCTCGTGGCCCGGCATATCCATCACTCTACCATTACCATCAAACCAGAAGACTAACCCTGATTCAATAAAGAGTGCAGGGGAGCATGCCGGGAGCAGAACCAGGCATACCTGAAGATGAGATTCCAACCTGGTGAAGCTACAGCATGGACTACATGCATGTTAAACAGCGGAAATAGCATGCGATAGACAGAGCTAAACAATCCCACAACCAACAGGTCAGATCAAAGCTCTGCCTTCCTGCCACATCCAGTCATGAATGGTGGCGGACAATTAAACAACTAACGTGGTGGAGGCTGCACAAAACAATGATGGGGAGCCCAGCACATCAGTGCAAAAGACAAGGCTGAAGCATTCGCAACTACCTTTAGCCAGAAGTGCCGAGTGGATGATCCATCTCAGCCTTTCTGTCCCAAGCATAACAGATGCCAGTCTTCAGCCAATTCGATTCACTCCATGTGATATCAAGAAGTGGCTGAAGGTGCTGTATATAGCAAAAGCTATGGGTCCTGACAACATCCCGGATGCAATATTGAAAACCTGTGCTCCAGAACTAGCTGAGACTCTAGTCTAGCTATTCCAGTAGAGCTACAACATTGGCATCCCCCTGGCAATGTGGAAAATTGTCCAGGTGTATCCTATCCACAAAATGCAGGACAAATCCGACCTAGCCAATTACTTGTCCTATCAGTCTCCATCGTCTCCATCGTCAACAAAGTCATGGAAGGTGGCGTCGACAGTGCTATAAAGTGACACTTATTCAACAATAACCTGTTCACTGTTGCTCAGTTTGTGTTCCACCAGGGCCATGTGGCTCCTGACCTCAGTTCAAGATTTGGTCCATACCTGGACAAAAAAGCTGAATTGCAAGTACAGGTGAGAGTGGTAAGACCTTAGCAAAATTGAAGTCATTGGGAATTAGTGGGAAAGCTCTCCACTGGTTGGAGTCATGCCTAGTGCAAAGGAAAATAGTTGAGGTTGTTGGAGGCCAATCATCACAGCCCCAAACCATCACTACAACAGTTCCTCAGGGTACTATCCTAGGTCCAACCACCTTCAGCTATTCCATCATAAAGTCAGAAGTGGGAAAGTTCGCTGATGGCTAAACAATGTTGAGCAACATTCACAACTCCTCAGATACTGAAGCAGTTCATGCCAATCCAGCAAGACTTGGACAACATTCAGGCTTGGGCTGATAAGTGGCAAGTAACATTTGTGCCTCACAAGTGCCAGGTAATGACCATCACCAACAAGAGTGTATCTAACCACCTCCCCTAGATGTTCAATGGCATTACTAGCAACATAATGGGGGTCACCATTGACCAGAAACTTAACTTGGCCAGCCATGTACTTACTGTGGTTATAAGAATCAGTCAGAGGCTGGGAATGCTGAGGTGAGTACTTCACCTCCTGACTCTCAAAAGCCTGTCCAATATCTACAAATAAGGAATGTGATGCGATATTTTCCACCTGCCTGGATGAGTGCAGTTCCAACAACATTTAAGAAGCTTGACACCATTCAGGACAAAGCAATCTGTTAGATCGACACCCCATCCACCAACTTAAACATTAGTTCCCTCCACCAGCAGTGGCAGTGATGCGTACCATCTGCACAATACAGTGCAGTAACTCACTGAGGCTCCTTCGACAGCATCTTTCAAACCTGCGACCCCTACCACTTAAATGAACAAAGGTAGCAGACACATGGGTACACTATCCACCTGGAAATTCTCTTCCAAATCACACACCATCCTGACTTGGAACTATATCACCGTTCCTTCACAGTCAAAATTCTGGAACTCCCTTCTTAACAGAGAGGGTTGATAAGGGTAATGCATTTGATGTGGTGTACATGGACTTCCAAAACACATTTGATAAAGTGCCACATAATAGGCTTGACAGCAAAGTTAAAGCCCATGGAATAAATTGGACAGTGGTAGCATGGATACAAAATTAGCTGAATGACAGAAAACCGAGAGTAATGGTAACTTGGTTTCTTGGACTGGAGGAACGTATATAATGGGGTTCCCTAGGGATTGTCCAACTGCTTTTCTTGATCTATATTAATGACCTAGACCTGGGTGTACAGGGCACAATTTCAAAATTTGCAGATTAACACAAAACTTGGAAGTATTGTGAACTGTGAGGAGGATAGTGATGAACTTCAAGACAGGCTGGTGGAATGGGTGGACACAAGGCAGATGAAATACGCCGAGAATGTGGTGGAGGCAAATTCAACCATGGTTTTCAGAAGAGTATTAGATAATTTTTTTCTTTTTCTTTCATGGGGTGTGGGTGTCACTGTCAAGGCCAGCATTTGTTGCCCATCCCTAATGACCCTTGAACTGAGTGGCCTGCTAGGCTATTGCAGAGGGCAGTTAAGAGTCAGCTACATTGCAGTGGGTCTGGAGTGATGTGTTGACCAGACCTGGTAAGGATGGTAGATTTCCCTCCCTAAAGGACATTAGTAAACATTCCCTAAAGGACATTACAACAATCGATAGCTGTCATGGTCATCATTACTGAGATTAGTTTTATGTTCCAGGTATATTGATTGAGCTTAAATTCCACCAGCTCCAATGGTAGGATTTGAACGTACATCCCCAGAGCATTAGCACAGGCCTCTGGATTATTAGTCCAGTGATATTGTCATTATGCCATCGTCTCCCCCATTATACATATCTGAAGAGAGAGAATGTACAGAGCTACGGGGGAATGGGACAAATTGAGTTGCTGTTGCAGAGAGCCTGCACAGACACAACAAGTCAAATGACCTCCTTCTGTACTGCAACCATTCTATAAATCTATGATTCGAATAGCACTGTGGATGTAAACACACCACATGGACTGCAGCAGCTCAAGAGGATAGCTCACCATCAACTTCTTGAAGACATCTTTGGATGGGCAGTAAATGCTGGCCTTACCAGTGATGTTCACATTCCATGAATGAATTAAAAAAACAGGGTGTGCAAGAGGACAGAATTAGAGGAGGACAGAGACCTTGGAGGACTGTAGCTTTGGAGGGGATTATAGAGATAGGATGGGGTGGAGGGATTTAACACGAGGGAGATAGGGTGGGGTAAGGCCATGGAGGGATTTAACACGAGGCTGAGAATTTTGAAAGTGAGGCATCGTCAGACCATGAACCAATGTCGGTCAGTGAGCATAGGGGTTTAGGAGTGAATGGGACTTGGAGCCATTTTGGATACGGGCAGCAGAGTTTTGGATGAGCTGAAGTTCACAGAAGGTGGAAGATGGGAGGCAAGCCAGGAGAGAGTTGGAATAGTAATTGTAGAGTCATGTCAAAGTTTTGTCCTTGTTAATTGTCTCCTTGTTACTGCTGTGATTTTTTGCCATTCTATGAATATGGAATTTGGACCAATCAGGTACTCAGCAGGCGAAATCTACTTATATAGAGGTGTGGTGACAAAAGTGTGATGCCCTGTGTTTGGCAGGCAAATTGTGTTTTAGGTGCAACATTTCATACATGCGAGTGTGAAACCTATACTGCTGCCTCGTCACTTGGACTGGGGATATTGTAGGATCAAAGACTAAAGGCCACTCCATTCTCATTTACTTACCTGAGGCGTTTTTCGGGAAATGGGGGTAACATTGAGGGGAGCAAGGAGCCAGCCAATTAGAGGAGACTGTATCATCCTCCAGCGCTCACACTGTGCTCGCAGGCAGTGAATCTTGGGAAATTGTGGGGTCACAGCCCATGACCAATGTCTGTTCCTCACGATACCCCCTCTTGTGAGTGCCGCTCTCCGCAGAGAATGCTGGATGGTGGAGCTGCTTGAGTTTCACTTCACATGAGGAATGTTCAGTGAAACTAGCTGTGTGTTTCTGATAAGTCTTCATTGAGAGTGTATGATAGCATCAGTGATGATCCTCTCTCACTCCTTTGGTGCTGATGCAGGATTTAGTCTCCACTTGACTTGGTTACCTTTTCAATTCATCCTTAGCTGAGCTGATAAAAGGGGACGCTGACTTATCAGTGTAGAATCTTTACTCGCTTGTTACCAGTTTGGAAACCATTTTTCACTGTCAAGTTTTGATTAGCAAATAATACTGGGAGTATTTCTATTCATCCGTGCTCCAGAGAAAGCCAAGAAGGTTAAAATTATCTTTTTTATGTAAAATAAACTTAGCCCTTGCCTTTACTGCCAGATCAAGGAATGAATTCTTAATGTGAATGTTACAGCTGACCACAGTGACTGAGAACTTTGAACTGTTTTCTATCTGGAGCAGCCTGTGATAGGACAGTGATACTCTTGGCTTGTACTTACCATGAGGTGAGGATGAATCCTCTGGCACACTGTACCAGGAGAGATACTAGACAACTTCCTGTAGGGTCAGGGTACACACAAACTCAAAATTGAGCCTCACGCAAAATTGGTAGAATTCTGAGAAGGCCCAAGGCCCCGAAGTGAAGGACACCACGGCGACGAGGGAGGCAAGCAGGTAAGGTACATCAGTGACAAGGGTCTAGCTGGTACAAAACTTGCATTTTAAAAGGCTGCTGATTGTAGGAAAAGCGAGAGAGTGGATGAGTTGCACATGTCTGAGGTCTTGGGATTGATTGTGTTGGAGAGACAGTTCATGCCATGAGTCTTACGTTCAACATATTGAGGCTCCAGGGAGGTGTGAGAGTCAGTAGGATGGGGTATTTGGAGTTCAGGAGAAACGAAAGGGAGGAACAAGGGGCCACAATCTTAAAATTAGAGGCAGATCATTCAAGAGTGAAATCAGGAAGCATTTTTTTTTCACAAAAATGATGGCAGAAACCTGGAACTTCTCTTCTAAAGAATGTGGATATTGGAGGTTGATGGAAGATTTCAAGACTGAAATCAAGAGATTTTGGTTGGGTAAGGGGATTGTACATCATATGAGAGCCCAAGTGGAGCAGTGAGTGGTGCCCCTGCCTTTGAGCCAGAAAGTCCTGGACTCGAGTCCCACTCCAGGCAGAAGAGCCCAGGTGATGGTGTACGCAAGGCAGCACTTATTGGTACCTGTCCCTGTTGTAGGGCGTTGGATACCGTTTGTAGCTTTCTATATAGTCTTAAGTAGGTTAACTGTATGTATTTATTAACTACAAGAACTATGTACATATATACAGTAAAGGGTACAGGCTAGGAGCTTGCTTGTGCACACGGCTCTGTCCAACATTAGACTGATCCCTAGGTGCTTGTCATGTGTTTTATATCACTGTGTGGGCCGTACAGTACTCAGTCCGATGTTAACCCTATATATGCCAGACCCATATTCTGCAGTCCCCAGCCCAGATAAATGCACAAGGTTGGGGGTAGGAAGGGCAACCACCTGCCAAATCCAAAAGTGGCATTGTGGTGACCCCATGTAGCATAGGAAAAGCATTTTTAAAATTTTTTTATTTGTTCATCGGATGTGTGTGTCACTGGCTGGGTCAGCATTTATTGCCCCTCCCCAGTTGCCCTTGAGAAGGTGGTGGTGAGCTGCCTCCTTGAACCGCTGCAGTCCATGTGGTGTAGATACACCCACAGTGCTGTTAGGGAGGGAGTTCCAGGATTTTGACCCAGCAACAGTAAAGGAACGATGATATATTTCCAAGTCAGGATGATGAGTGACTTGGAGGGGAACTTCCTGGTTCCAACTTCCCATGTATCTATAAGACCATAAGACGTAGGAGCAGAAGTAGGCCATTCAGCCCATCGAGTCTGCTTTGCCATTCAGTGAGATCATGGCTGCTCTGATAGTCCTCAACTCCACTTTCCTGCCTTTATCTGCTGCCTTTGTCCTTCTGGATGGCAGTGGTTGTGGGTTTTGAAGGTGCTGTCTAAGGAGCCTTGGTGATTTGCTGCAGTGCACCTTATAGATGGTACACTCTACTGCCACTGTGCGTCGGTGGTGGAGGGAGTGAGTGTTTGCGGATGTGGTGCCAATCAAGCGGGCTGCTTTGTCCTGGATGGTGTCCAGCTTCTTGAGTGTTATGGGAGCTGCACTCACCGAGGCAAGGGAAGAGTATTCCATCACACTCCTGACTTGTGCCTTGTAGATGGTGGACAGGCTCTAGGGAGTCAGGAGGTGAGTTGCATACTGCAGGATTCCTAGCCTCTGACCCACTTTTGTAGCCACAGTATTTATATGGCTAGTCCAGTTAAGCTTCTGGTGAATGGTAACCCCCCAGGATGCTGAGAGAGAAAGAAGAGAATCAAGTGATGTGGAACAAAGATAGGTAAACGTGATTGAGTTACCAATAAGTCCCGATCTAAAGGGAAGCTGGAACACAGTCAAGCGGCTAAATTGCTTTCTCCCACTCTGATATAACAATTAACATGATGCCTAGACTGTCCACTTTACCACTGTTGGTCAGTGTGCAGCTCAGCTTGTGGATGAAAGGACTCCATTGTTGTCCATCGACGAGATTTAATGGAAACGCACAGATTGAGTGATTTGTTTCAAATTGCAGGTTTATTCATTTCCTGTTGTGGAGGCTGTGGCTTCTGCTGAAGTCTTTAAGGGACAATCAGTTGTTGGGTCACAGCAGTAGAGCTTCACCGGTATGATACCAGGGATATGAGATTTCAGACATGTGGAGAGACTGGAGTAATAAAGAGAAAGTGTTTCCACTGACGGAAGGGTCGGTCAGCAGAGGGCACAGATTTAAGGCAATAGGAGCAGAGGGAAAACAAGGAAAATAAAATTACACAGCATGTTGCTATGATCTGGAATCCACTGCCTGCAAGGATGGTGGAAGCAAGTTCAGTTGTAACTTTCAAATGGGAATTGGATAAATACGTGAAAGTGAAAAAAAAAAAATTGCAGGGCTTTAGGGAGAGTGCAGGGGAGTTGGGCTAATTGGATAGTCTTTACAAGGAGTCAGCACATGTTCAATGGGCAGAATGGCTTCCTTCTGTGCTGTAATGCTGTATGATTCTGATTCACTGCAAGCTGACAGTCAATGCAAAACCTGCATTTAGCACCTTTGTACCTTCAGGACACCAATTGCATAATCACCAAAATTACAGCACAGAAGGATCCCGTTCACCCATCGGCCCTAGCCAGTGAGGTGGAAAGAAGGGCCAATAAAAGGTAAGGAGAAAGGAGGCCTGACTTGGTAGAAGCCACCATTTAATTATAAAGAACAAAAACGACAGCACAATCAATATTCATTTAGATGTTTTTCTGATGGAGCCATTAGCTCAGCCTTTACCCAGTGCACACCATTAATCTGTGAAATTCACATCACAAGAACCAAGTTCCACCGACTTCACCAGTGAGTGAAACAATCAATATGAGACCAACTTTTCAAAATGCAGTTAAACCACTCAGAGTGTCTCAGAACTACATTAATTGACATCTCTTCAGAACAACTTATTTATTTATGGTGCTTAATCAGTCCCATCGACACCACCCGCCCCCACCCCCACCACAGTTCTTTCTTGGCTCCTGAAGGTGCTGACTCATGTTGGTGTTTGCACTCTCCTCTCCTGAAGGAGTTGAGACATGTTGGGGTTCACTCTCCCAACTCCTGATACCTATAATTGCTGGGTTCAGTGCCATGGACCGCTTGGTATTTCACCTGACCCTGACTTGTCTGAAGCCTGTCTCTGTGCCCGAAGTCTGTCCCTGTGCCTGATGCAGTGTCTGGATCGAGCTCTCCATCCGCTCCACTTCTTACTCTAGTAACTGTTGAGTTTCACAGATGGAGAATGACGGTTTGGGTGGTGCAACAGGATGCTTGTTGTCATTGTTGAACTGCCCCCCATCCAGTTGCAACGCCTTCACAGACTTGAACAGGGTTGGAGGAGGTCAAAACGCTACAGTCTGAACAGGGCAGTAGGAGGCCATGATGCTAAGATCTGAACAAGGCTGTAAGGGGTCAGGATGCTACAGTCTGAGCAGGGCTGTGGGGGTCAGGATGCTACAGCCTGAACAGGGCTGTGGGGGTCAGGATGCTACAGCCTGAACAGGGCTGTAGGGGGTCAAGCTGCTACAGTCTGAATAGGGCTGTAAGAGGTCAGGATGCTATAGTCTGAACAGGGTTGTAGGGGGTCAGGATGCTACAGTCTGAACAGGGTTGTAGGAGGTCAGGACTCCAGAAGATACATGGCCCAGAAGGAAGTCATTTGTTCTATTTTGTCTGTGCTGGCCTAATCCCACTTTCCAGATTTTGTTCATAGCCTTGCAGGTTACAGTACTCCAAGTGCAAATTCAAGTGTTTTATTTAAATACAGTGAGGGTTTCTGCCTCTGCTACCCTTTCAAATAGTGAGTTCCAGTCCCTCACCATGCTCTGTCTGAAAAATGTTCTTTTTAATTCCATTCTAATCCTTTTTCCAATTACATTAAATCTACACCCGCTGGATATTGACCTCTCTGCTAGGGAAATAGCTTCCTATCTGTTCTATCTAAGCCTCTCTTAATTTTATACAGCTGAATTAAATTTCCCCTCAGCCTCCTCTGTTCCAAAGAAAACAACTCCAGTCTATTCCATCTTTCCTTATGGCTAAAATTATTCAGTCCTGGCAACTCCCTCATCATTTCCTCTCTATCCTTTTTAGTGTGATCACACTCCCTCTTATCATGTGTTGACCAGAACTGTAAGTGGTACTTGAACTGTGGTCTAGTTAGTATGTATGCGGTTCTAGAATAAACTCCTTGCTTTTATATTCTGTGCCTTGGCTGATAAAGGAAATTCTAACACATGCCTTCTTGACCACCTTCCCTACCTGTCATGCTACATTCAAAGATCTGTGGACATGTGCTCCAAGGTGTCTACACTTCTCAGTATCCAACCATTTATAGTGTATTCTCTTGCCTTGTTTGCCGCCTCCAAACTGCATTACCTCTCACTTCTCCAGATTGAATTCCATTCGTCACTTTTCTGCCCGCCTGACATCATCCTCCAGTCTACAGCTTTCTTCCTCAACATCAACCACGTGGCCAATTTTCGAAATATCTGCAAACTTCTCAACCACGTCCCCCACATTTTGAAGTACAAATCATTGATATATATCACAAAAGCAAGAGACCTGTACAGAACCCTGCAAAATCCCACTGGAAACAGCCTTCCAGCCATGAAAACAATCATTGGCCTCTACCTTTTGCTCCCTGCCATTGAGACAACTTGCCACTTGCCCTTGGATGCCATGGGCTCTTACTTTTGTGACCATTCTGCCTAGTGGGACCTTGTCAAAAGCCTTGCTAAAATGTATGTCGATTATAAACCCTCATTGACCCTCCTAGTTACTTCCTCAAAAAATTCAATCAAGTTAGTCAGACACAACCTACCCTTAACAAATCTGTGCTGACTGCCCTTCATTAATCCATGGCTTTCCAAATGACAACTTATATTATCCATCAGAATTTTTTTCAATAATTTCCCCACTATGGGGTTAAGCTGAAAGGCCTGTATTTATTTGGTCTATCCCTTCCTTCCAGTACAATGATAGCAGTCCTCCAATCATCCAACACCACACTGTAGCCACAGAAGATTGGAAAATGATGATGAGAGCCTCTGCTATTTCCTCCCTGGCTTCTGTAAGCAGCTTGGGATATATTTCATCTGGGTTTGGTTATTTCACACACAGAATCACACAGTGCAGAAGAGGCCCTTCGGCCCGTCGAGTCTGCACCGACACGTGAGAAACACCTGACCTAACTACCTAATCCCATTTACCAGCACTTGGCCCATAGCCTTGAATGTTATGAGGTGCCAAGTGCTCATCCAGGTACTTTTTAAAGGATGTGAGGCAACCCGCCTCCACCACCCTCCCAAAAAGCGCATTCCAGACCGTCACCACCCTCTGGGTAAAAAAGTTTTTCCTCACATCCCCCCTAAACCTCCTGTCCCTCACCTTGAACTTATGTCCCCTTGTGACTGGCCCTTCAACTAAGGGGAACAGCTGCTCCCTATCCACCCTGTCCATGCCCCTCATAATCTTGTACACCTCGATCAGGTCGCCCCTCAGTCTTCTCTGCTCCAATGAAAACAACCCAAGACATTCCAACCTCTCTTCATAACTTAAATGTTTCATCCCAGGCAACATCCTGGTGAATCTCCTCTGCACCCCCTCCAGTGCAATCACATCCTTCCTAAGCGGTCGCCCAGTTTGCGTTTAGTCTCTCCAATGTAGAGGAGACTGCATTGGGAGCAACGAATGCAGTAGACTAAGTTAGGGGAAATGCAAGTGAAATGCTGCTTCACTTGAAAGGAGTGTTTGGGCCCTTGGACGGTGAGGAGAGAGGAAGTGAAGGGGCAGGTGTTGCATCTTCTGCGTGGCCATGGGGAGGTGCCATAGGTGGGGGTTGAGGAGTAGGGGGTGATGGAGGAGTGGATCAGGGTGTCTCGGAGGGAACGATCCCTACGGAATGCCGCCGGAGGGGGTGAAGGGAAGATGTGTTTGGTGGTGGCATCATGCTGGAGTTGGTGGAAATGGCAGAGGATGATCCTTTGAATGCGGAGGCTGGTGGGGTGATAAGTGAGGACAAGGGGGACTCTATCATGTTTCTGGGAGGGAGGAGAAGGCGTGAGGGCGACCGCTTTACAGAACACCTGCGGTCTGTCCGCAAGAAAGACCCAAACCTCCCTGTCGCTTGCCATTTTAACACTCCACCCTGCTCTCTTGCCCACATGTCTGTCCTTGGCTTGCTTCATTGTTCCAGTGAAGCCCAACGCAAACTGGAGGAACAGCACCTCATCTTCCGACTAGGCACTTTACAGCCTTACGGGCTGAATATTGAATTCAACAACTTTAGATCTTAAACTCCCTCCCCCGTTTCTTCCCCCTCCATTTTGTTTTTTTCAATAATTTATATAGATTTTTCTTTTCCCACCTATTTCCATTATTTTTAAATCTACAACTGTAATACCTTGTCAGTCTTTCCACCCCACCCCCACTAGAGCTGTACCTTGCGTGTCCTGCCATCCATTCTTAATTAGCACATTTTCTTAGATAATATCACCACCTTCAACACCCCTTTGTTCCTTCTGTCTGTGACATCTTTTGATTATCTGCTCCTATCACTGCTTCCTTGTCCCTACAACTACCCCCCCTCCAACTTCTCTACCCACCCCCCCCCCACTCCCCCCCCCCCCCACCACCTTAAACCAGCTTATATTTCACCCCTCTCCTAACTATACTCAGTTCTGCTGATGGGTCATGGGGACTCGAAATGTCAACTCTTTTCTTCTCCACCGATGCTGCCAGACCTGCTGAGTTTTTCCAGGTAATTCTGTTTTTGTTTTGGATTTCCAGCATCCGCAGTAGTTTTTTGTTTTTACTGCAATCTGAACAGGGCTGTAGAGGGTCAGGGATACTACAGTCTGAACAGGGGTGTAGAGGGTTAGGGGTACTATAGCCTGAACAGGGATGTAGAGGGTTAGGCTTACTACAGTCTGAACATGGATGCAGAGGGTTAGGCTTACTACAGTCTGAACATGGATGCAGAGGGTTAGGAGTACTACAGCCTGAACAGGGGTGTAGAGGGTTAGGCTTACTACAGTCTGAACAGGGCTGTAGAGGGTCAGGGATACTACAGTCTGAAAAGGGGTGTAAATGTGAGGCTTTATAGGCTGTATGGGTTTTGGGAGACTATTGATGGGGTTGGGGCATATTGTGTTTATTGGAAATTTGCACGGCACAGAAAAATGGGAAAGTCTGAACTGAGAAAGAAAAACAAGTTTGAGCCATGTGGTTCGTCTCTTGGCCTCTGACATCTTGCTCCTTCCTTTCCTCAGCTCCTTCCTGTGACCACTTCCCACTCAGTATTTATTCTCTCCCCCAGACTTCCAAACAAGAGTTTGTGGCCCTCACCAGGGAATTGGCAATGAAAGGGTTAATTCCCATCTCCAAGGGACCCCCATCTGCTCCCAGCTCACCCAGGGATTTGATCCATGTTGCCTGAGAGCCAGTTTATTTGCATGCAAAGTACAGGACTGCTCAATATGTGAAGTCTGGAGAACCAGTAAACAATGCATTGTTATCTCAGAGCCTGCAGCTGCTAGGTATTCTACTCTGGGTCCCCACCAGCTTCCTGTGTCTTCACATGTCTCCATCCTGTGTTGCAGAGATTGGAAAGCAGTGCATGCCTTAGCAAGGTGTTTCCTCCCTCACTGATTGGTGTCACATCCTGACTTGCTGGGTGATTTTACGGGCTAGAGTCGAGGAGCAGGCACCGAGCGGGTCAGTACTGGAAATCTATCTCTCTCTTTTTGTGACAGAGTTGCAGCTGGCACAGAATATAATTGTGGAAATTCTGAATAGAAGGTGGGAGGCACGTCCTGTTGATTTCGAAGCGAGGTCGGTCTCTTCATTGCAGAAGGTGATTTTCACAAGGCAGTGTGCCTACTTGTATGGAGTTCACTGCTGTCGGTCTGACCCATGAGCTCGGGGACCCTGTCGACAGAACTATTGGTGCCTGCCGATCTCCAGCTGGGCGAACTCCCTCTGTAGCCGAGAGGTAAGCAACAACTCTGGGACATCTGATCTCTCAGGCTAGAATAATGATTCAGTAAAGATTCCCCAGGTAAGGCACTAGGCCACCTTGCAGTGTCCTGTCGTGCTCTTGTGTTATGTGTTGCTCATGAACCTTGAGAGATCAATGCACTAGATAACATTGGTTCTTATCCCAGTCAGGCGTAAGCTCAGTATTTGTCCTGCTGCATGTACAACACATCATATACCACCTACTGGCCCGATCCCCTTCACACAGAGATCTGTCTAAGATAGTCAAACATTGTTGATAGTCTTGACTCCCGGACATATCGAATAGAATCATAGAATGGTTACAACACAGAAGGGAGCCATTCAGCCTGCTGTGTATGTGCTGACCCTCTGCAAGAGTAACTCTTCCTGTAGTCCTGTAGCTTTTTCCTCGTCAAGTGTTTGTTCAATTCCTGTTTGGAAGACACAATTGAATCTGCCTCCCCAACACACTCAGGCATTCATTCCAGATCCTAACCATTTGCTGCATAAAAATGTTTTCCTGATGTCACCATTGGTTCTTTTGCCATTTGTCTTAAATTGGTGTCCTCTGGTTCTTGACCCTTCTGCCACTGGGGACAGTTTCTATCTGCTTTGTCCAGGCCCCTTATGACTTTGAATACCTCTATCAAATCCCACCTTAGCCTCTTCTCTAAGGAGAACCAATCCAGTTGAGGCCAAACCAGTGCCCTGTAAAAGTTCATTATAACTTCCTTGTTCTTGTACTCATACATCTTGGTGTTACCCGGAAATTTGCACATCAGCTAACCTTCCAACCAGCCTCAGGACAGATGTCAGACTCCAGCCTCTTCATCTTGCATCAGGGGGCAGGTTTCAGTATTTTGTAACAAAAACAAAAATATCTGGAAAAACTCAGCAGGTCTGACAGCATCTGCAGAGAGGAAACAGTTAACGTTTCGAGTCCGTATGACTCTTCATCAGAACTAAGGAAATAGAGAAATGAGGTGAAATATAAGCTGGTTGAAGAGGCGTGGGGACAGGTAGAGCTGGACAGAGGGCCAGTGATAGGTGGAGGCAAAGAAGAGATTGCCAAAGATGTCATAGACAAAAGGACAAAGGGGTGTTGACGGTGGTAATATTAGCTGAGGAATGTGCTAATGATGACATTAAGGGTAGAAAGCAGGACGAGCAACCCCTAGCCCTAGTGGATTCAACACCCCTTTGTCCTTTTGTCTATGACATCTTTGGCAATCTCTTCTTTGCCTCCACCTATCACTGGCCCTCTATCCAGTCCCACCCCCCTCTACCAGTTTGTATTCCACCTCATTTCTATATTTATTAGTTCTGATGAAGAGTCATACAGACTGGAAACGTTAACTGTATCCCTCTCCGCAGATGCTGTCAGACTTGCTGAGTTTTTCCAGGTATTTTTGTTTTTGTTTCAGATTTCCAGCATCCGCAGTATTTTGCTTTTATTTCAGTATTTTGTAGCCTGGGGAACTGCCGTACTGCCTCACAGAGACATATCCAGCTAAACTAAGTGGCTATTACTTGATAACACCAAAAACAGATGATCCATTCATTTTGTTTGTGGGATCTAGCTGTGCATAAAATGGCTGCTGCATTTCCCTATGTAACATCAGTCACTGCACAGCAAAATACCAATGTGCATCTTAAGTGTATTGAGATGTTTGTAAGAGAGATGCAATGAAGCAGTGCTTGATGAGTCTTAACTTCTCAATGACGATAGTGAAATATGGAGCAGGGTGAGGGAGTTGGGGAATAGGAGATTGTGGGAGAAAGACCGGAACATTACTGCATCAGGGTGTGTCTGGTAGTGAAGGAGGAGCTGCCCTTCCACTGCTGGAAAACCATAGGTGCAAACAGGAAACGAATGACTTCCTCTCCAATGATAGCACAGAGCTCCAGAGAGTCTTAGTATAAGAAGAACATGAGCAGAGCAGAGACTGGGCACTGTGGGTCAACCAAATGCTCCTAACATCTGGGCTCTGCGCTCATATACAGTACAGAAGGGGTGAAGACATCCTTTCTCTGCTGAATGTGCGATTCATCAATTGGGAGGGTGATTTGGGCTCTTGAGTGGAAATATGCATCATTTGGCATGAATTGATAATCACCAGCCAATAGGTCTCAGGATGGCTGGGCTTGGATATAGAACATTGTCATACAGGTAAGCAGGGGCTGCTCCTCTTAGTTTGATCTTTATTGAACCTCACCCTGTACCTGCCCTGGGAGTGTTTGACAGGACAGGGTAAAGGGAGCTTTACGCTGTATCTGACCCCTGCTGTACCTGCCCTGGGAGTGTTTGATAGGACAGGGTAAAGGGAGCATTACACTGTATCTGACCCCTGCTGTACCTGCCCTGGGAGTGTTTGATAGGACAGGGTAAAGGGAGCATTACACTGTATCTGACCCCTGCTGTACCTGCCCTGGGAATTTTTCATTGAACAGTGTAGAGGGAGCTTTACTCACTATCTAACCCATACTGTTCCTGCCCTGGGAGTGTTTGATGGGACAGTTTAAAGGCAGCTTTACTTTATTTCTAATCTGTGCTGTACCTTCCCTGGAAATGTTTGATAGAACAGTGTAAAACGAGCTTTACTATGTACCTAATCCATAATGTACCTGCCCTGGAAGTCTTTGATGAGGCAGTGTAGAGGGAGTTTTACTCTGTAGTTGGCCTCTGCTGTACCTGCCCTATAAGAGTTCGATGAGACATTGCAGGTCTGGTCACCTCCCCTTGTTAAACACACAATTCTCAGAATAATTTTTTTGTAGGATTGTGGAATCTCCTTATAATAAGGGGATCATCGTAGGTTCTCCACAGCCAGTGAATTCTGAGCAGAGAACACAAAGATCTGCAGCTTTGTTAAAGGATATTTTCAGTTCTTTGAACATCCTTGGATTTCTGTATTTCTGCCTGGCATCTTTCTGTTTTTGAAACTCTGACCACTGATTACCTGTTTTCCACTGACCACCAAACAGAGGTTTAATGCTTCCCTTTGTAGTTGGAGGGTTAAGAGATTTTCTGGAGAGGGATCAAACTGACTAAACTAAATTGGTATTGGCTATTGACCTTTCACCTCCAGTAAGATAAAAGCAAAAAACTGTGGATGCTGGAAATCCAAAACAAAAACAAAAATACCTGGAAAAACTCAGCAGGTCTGACAGCATCTGCGGAGAGGAATACAGTTAACGTTTCGAGTCCATATGACTCTTCAACAGAACTAAGGAAAGATAGAAAAGAGGTGAAATATAAGCTGGTTGAAGGGGGGGTGGGACAGGTAGAGCTGGATAGAGGGCCAGTGATAGGTGGAGATAACCAAAAGATGTCATAGACAAAAGGACAAAGAGGTGTTGAAGGTGGTGATATTATCTAAGGAATGTGATAGTAGGTGACATAAAGGGTAGAAAGCAGGACGAGCAAGGTACAGATAGCCCTAGTAGGGGTGGGGTGGGGGGAAGGGATCGAAATAGGCCAAGAGTAGAGATAAAACAATGGATGGAAATACATTTAAAAATAATGGAAATAGATGGGAAAAGAAAAATCTATATAAATTATTGGAAAAAAGGGGGATCGGAAAGGGGGTGGGGATGGAGGAGACAGTTCATGATCTAAAATTGTTGAACTTAATATTCAGTCCGGAAGGCTGTGAAGTGCCTAATCGGAAGATGAGGTGCTGTTCCTCCAGTTTGCATTGAGCTTCACTGGGACAATGCAACAGGCCAAGGACGGACATGTGAACATGAGAGCAGGGTGGAGTGTTGAAATGACAAGCGACAGGGTGGTCTGGGTCATGCTTGCGGACAGACCGAAGGTGTTCTGCAAAGCGGTCACCCAGTCTGCGTTTGGTCTCTCCAATGTAGAGGAAACCGCATTGGGAACAGTGAATGCAGTAGACTAAATTGAGGGAAGTGCAAGTGAAATGCTGCTTCACTTGAAAGGAGTGTTTGGGCCCTTGGACAGTGAGGAGAGAGGAAGTAAAGGGGCAGGTGTTGCACCTTCTGCAGTTGCATGGGAAGATGCCGTGGGTGGGGGTTAAGGTGTAGGGGATGATGGAGGAGTGGACCAGGGTGTCCCGGAGGGAATGATCCCTACGGAATGTCGCCAGGGGGGGGGTGAAGGGAAGATGTGTTTGGTAGGGTCCCCTTTGTCCTCACTTATCACCCCACCAGCCTCCGCATTCAAAGGATCATCCTCCTCTATTTCCGCCAACTCCAGCTTGATGCCACCACCAAGGAGGTCATAGGATCAAAGCCTCGGCCCCAGGCCTTGGGCATCTAATCTAGGTGAGCACTGCAGTGCAGTCTTGATGGAGCCGTGTGTTGTTGAAAGTGGTAACCTTCAGATCAGAGATTAATTATGATCTCCACCTATCACTGGCCCTCTATCCAGCTCTACCTGTCCCACCCCCCCCCCCCTCTTAAACCAGCTTATATTTCACCTCTTTTCTATTTTTCCTTAGTTCTGTTGAAGAGTCATACGGACTCGAAACGTTAACTGTGTTCCTCTCCACAGATGCTGTCAGACCTGCTGAGCTTTTCCAGGTATTTTTGTTTTTGTTTCACCTCCAGTACTGGGTTCAAATCTAGCCCAGACAAGCCTGTTTGTGCCAGTTTGTATCCAGGTCCAGTCAATATGGACTCAAACCAAGAGGTTATCCTGAAATTCAGAAAAAACAAAACCTGTCGTGTCTAGTTGACTTGTGCTGCTAACAGAGGGTCATGGGATCAAAGCCTCGGTTCCAGGCCATGGTCATCTAATCTAGGTGAGCACTGCAGTGCAGTCTCGATGGAGCCGTGTGTTGTTGAAAGTGGTAACCTTCAGATCAGAGATTAAACCAAGGCCAGTTCAGGTCAAGCAGAACGAGGGAGTTCCCCTTTGTTAAAGCTCGTCAGATTAACTCTGTGGGATATTGCTGACATAACAACCGTCATTATGCTTCAAAGTAATTTACTGCGATTTGTAAATAAAATATTCAAAATGGAGTAAAAGGCACCCCTTTGGGACTGGGATTCAGGTATATTGTGAAGGAAGAATAGAAAGAGCGTTCGGTGTTTCCAAGGTGGCACCATGGAAACAAGAACAAAAAGAAGGTGGTAGCACGACACCCCAGTACTTCATTTGCTTTAAAATCTCTTCATTGCCGTAACTCAACTGGTATTCAGCATAACTCCTTAATATCTCCATGGCAACTATGTAATGATTGCTAACAGCACACGCACTGAAGACATTTGAAGGTGCTAGCAGTGTCTTTCTCCGAACCCCACCCCCACAGTTTCTTTGAACTTCATCGCCCACAGTCTGAGACAGGTAAGGAAGGAGTAATATCAGAGGGAGAGAGTTCAACCTGTTGCTGATCATTTTCTGGTTTAGGCAGGTTAAGAAGAGCTTGTTGCTTGTGTAACAGAACCCAGAAGCTAATAACACAGCCTGCACACTACACTTGGAGACACTCATGATATCAGGGCTGTATGGTGACAACCTGAGTGGTCAGTGAGAGGGGCCAGTGATGGTCAATGACAGGGGTCACTGACAGTCAATGAGAGTCAACAAGCAGAGTCCGTGAAATAGGTCCTAAGGAGCATCCTAAAGGAAGAAAGGAAAGGAAGAGAGGTATATGGTGTGGTTCAGGTGGGAGTTCTGAAGTTTAGGGCCTCGGCAGCCGAGGGATGGCCACCAATGGTAGAGCAATTAAAATTGGGCATGCTCAAGAGGCCAGAAGCATAGATATCTTGGAGATTGTGGGGTTCAGGCAGATTGCAGAGGCAGGAAAGCATGTGGTCATAAAGGGATTTGAAAACAAGGTTGAAAATTTTAAAATTTGTTCCTGTTCAGCAACACCTCAATGTAGGCCAGCGAGCCCTAGGACAATGAAGAATGGGATTTAATGTGAGTAAGGACATGGGCAGCAGAGTTTTGGATGACCTCAAGTTTATGGGAGGGTAGAATATGGGAGGCCAGCAAGGAGCGCATTGGGATAGTCAAGTCGAAAGGGATCAAAGGCATAGATGAAGGATCCTGCAGTAGATGAGCTGAGGCAGAGGCAGAATTGAGCGATGTTATGAAGATGGAAATAGGCAGTGTTTGTGATGATATGGGTAGGTGATTGGAAGTTCATCTCAGAATCAAATATGACACCAAGGTTCTGAAGAGGCTGGTTTAACCTCAGACAGTTACCAGGGAGAGGGATGGAGTTGGTAGCTAGGGAACAGGGTTTGCAGTGGAGACTGGCTTTGGTCTTCCCTATATTTAATTGGAGGAAATGTCTTCTCCAGTGTGGTCAGCCACTTTGGATAGAAGAAGATGGACAGCGTACTTTCTAAATGGCAAGAATCTAGAAAGAGTAGAGGTCCAAAGAGACTTGGGGGGTGTAGGGAATTGGGCTCAAAGTACATAGATCATTAAAAAATCATGAACAGGTTACAGCAAATAATTAAAAGGCTATGGAATACTGGTCATTATGTTTACAGGACTAGAATACAAGGGGTTTGAAATTATGTTAACAGCACTTTAAAGCCCTAGTTAGGCCACACACTATAAGCAATTCTGGGAATCCACACCTTCGGAAGGATATATTGGTCTTGAGGGAGTGCCGATTTACCAGAATTATATCAGACTCCAAGGGTTAGTTTACAAGGACAGACTACACAAACTATTATTGTATTCCCTGGAACTTAGAAGGTTAAGGAGAGATTTGATCAAAGTTTTCAAGATATTAAGGGACCAGATAGGGAGACCGGTGGTTTTAGAGCCTAGGGCTGGGGCTATAGTCTAAGGTTAGAACCAGGCTTTTCAGGAGTGAAGCTAAGATACATACCTCCACTCACGTCGTGATGGCAGTCTTGAACTCTCTTCTACAAATGGCAACTAATGCTCAATCAATTAATAATTTTAAGTTTTCTGTTTCTTTATTCTTTCATGGGATGTGGGCATCTCTGGCAAGGCCAGCATTTGTTGCCCATCCCTAATTACCCTTGGGCTGAGCAGCTTGCTAGGCCATTTCAGAGGGCAGCTAAGAGTCAACCACATTACTGTGGGTCTGGAGTCACATGCAGGCCAGGCTAGGTAAGGATGGCAGCTTCCCTGCCCTAAAGGGCGTTAGTGAACCAAATCGGTTTTTATGACAGTCGATGATAGTTGCCATGGTCACCATCACTGAGACTAGCTTTTTTATTCCCGCTTTTGTCGGTTGAATTTAAATTCCATTAGCTGCCGTAGTGGGATTTGAATCTGTGTCCCCAGAACATTAGCTTCAGCCTCTGGAATACTAGTCCAGTGACATTACCACTACAGCGCTGTCTCCCTCAAAGTCTGAGATCGATAGATTTTTGTTAAGCAACAATATTAAGGGATATGGCTGGGGCAAAGCTGGGCATATGCAGATCAGCCATAATCCCATTGAATGACAGGATGGGCTCGAAGGGCTAAATGCCCAACTCCTTGTCCTATTCATGGCAATGTGCAGAGCCAGGAGGAAGGCTTCTGTTCACCCCAGTCTTGGCTATTTCATGCTGTCTCTTTTAAGTACATTAATTCAGCCTCTGTAGAATTGGAAACACCATTTGGGGCTTATGCAAGGGATTTACGTAAGGTGTCCTTAACCAGGAGTTAACGTGTTATCATATTCATTACCATATTCAAGGGTCCTCGTGCCTGCTTTAGACTGACACCAGGAGGCCTCTACAGTGTCCTTACCAAATGGCAACAAATGTGTTTTCAACACTGTTCAGGCACAGAGGCATTCCCCCTAGTTTGGGCATTTGTGCCCTTGTTTTGTGCCCAGACAATAGGCGCAGTAAGATCCAATTTCTACTTCTAGGGGTAAAGTGTAAGTGTGCACAGAGCTTTTACTGGGAGTTGGGATAGTGATGATTAAACGAACTGTAACGTCAGCTCACTCTACATTTAACTCCCCCTCCCTTGCACTCACACAAAGCTCAGGAAATTCTCCAAACCGCCTTCCCCCATTGATGTCATCAGCACTTAAAAGAAAAAATAGTCAAAATAACAAAAGCCAGAAACAGACAGCAGAGTGAACAAATAATTGCAAAGGTGATTTTCTTTGATATTTTGGAGGTGATAGGGTTGAGGTGAGTTTGGGCCTGTTCTCTTTGTGCCCTGTGAATTTATTTTAATCACAGCTCTTCTGAGTCAGGGAGAATGAGTTGTTAGTCATCCACTCCTGTCGTATCCTGTTGAGCGGGGGTTGATGTACATACAGACAGCCTGTTCAGACTGCACACAAATAAATTGTGAGGAGATAGAGAGAGAAGGACAGGATTCTGACCAGCTACCACGGGTCTCGGACTATGGCCAGCACCATTCACGCCCTCGGTGCATCTTCTGTGAATATTTACAGTTTTACAGGTATTCCATTTGATGGCTTCTGTCTATATATGTCAGTGCATTGTGATTCTAAAGATATTGTTCATGTTGGTGTGATGGAGGACCTCTGACTGTGTGTCTGTACAGGTGTGCTTCTGTGAGTTTGTGCGAGTGTGTGTGCATGCATATGTGAGTATGTGTGGATGCTGTGCACATTTCAGCTCCCCAATTTCATCGCCCTTCCCCCACTCACATGATGGTGTTGACTCTCACTGGATTCCAGCCCTCTCCTGAAGGTGCTGACACCACTGGGGTAGAGGTCCCCTCCTCTCCTGAAGGTGTTGCTTCTTACTGGGTAGATGTTGGCCACCCTTTAGTCACGGAGCACCTGGCTTTTACTGTGAGTCTCAACATTGAGTATTGACAGACTATTCAACCATTGGGGAAGCACAGCTGAGGCCCAACACACAGGAACATCACATTATAGTTGTGGGTGGATAAACCCAGGTCCTAATACTGCGTCACTGCGGGCTCTACAACTGCCCCAGCTGGCATCACAAGCTTAAAATGGACCAGATATCTTATCTGTAACTCTCCTGCTATGTATGGCTCAATGCCACAATGGATAGTGTGGTTATCAACCAAGGTGTCGGGAAGAGTCATACGGACTCGAAACGTTAACTGTGTTCCTCTCCGCAGATGCTGCCAGGCCTGCTGAGTTTTTCCAGGTATTTTTAATTTTATTTTTGTTTTGGATTTCCAGCATCCGCAGTTTTTTGCTTTTATCAAGGTGTCGGGAAGGTCGGTCTCTCTGTTTCTTATCTATTCTGTTCACCTTTCTCAGTGTTGAGTGTGTCCTGAATTAATGCTTTTAACTGGGTGATCACCACACCCCAAATAGCAGAAATCCCAGACACTCACTGTCATGGGAACAGGGGAGACCACTCAATCCCTTGAACCTGTTCTGCCATTCAGTTAGGTCATGGCTGATCTGTATCTTAATTCTATTTATCTGCTTCGATTCCATATCCCTTAATACCCTTATCTAACAAAAATGTATCGATCTCAGTTTTGAAATTTTCATTTGCTCTTCTGCCTTAATGTTTTTTTGTATCAAGAATAAATTTTGATGTAAACACTGAACATCCTATCAAATTAATACTGATTGATAGGTCCTGTTTGTCATATTGTAATGTAACACTGGAATACTGGGGGGTGATTGATAGATCCTGGTTGTTGTATTGTAATATAACACTGTAAGATTGAGGGAGTAATAGGATAATTAACATTTATATAGCCTCTTTCACAACCGTTACAGCTAATGAAGTACTTTTGAAGTGTAATCACTATTGTAATATCGGAAATGTAGTAAGCAGTTTTTCACAGCAAGCTCTCTCAAACTCAATGTGGTAATGGCTGAATAATTGTATTTTAGTAATGTTGGTTGAGCAATAAATATTGACCAGGAGCATGGAAGAACTCCCCTGCTCTTTATCAAATTAGTGCTGTGGGGTCTTTTGCTTCTGCCCAAGAGATTAATCTTGGCCTTGTTGTAATGTCTCATCCAAAATTTGGCCCCTCTGACAGTAGTAGAGCACTGCCTCAATGCTGCATTGGGAGTGTAGTTCTCGGTTATAGGTTCAAGTCTCTGAAGTGGGACTTGAACCTTCTTCTGGGTTCAGTTTTCTCAAATCTTTCTCCTTCTGCTCATACGCTACAGAGACCACACTCCTAGTGTCTGAGGTATTGGGAGAAATGGTTCTGTTCCTTTGCAAAATGCTGCATTTTATTCATTTTTTATGACCATTGTTCAAGCTGTATTTTTGCTAAATAAAAGCATGGTACGTCATTCAGCTATGCCTGTTAACACCCAGAAGTGAGAGTGCCACTGACTGATGTATAGCTGACACTGATGGGCATGGGGGTGGGTACATGGTTACACCAGGACTGACTGTAATATTAAAGAGGACTGACTGACTGGTCTTCAATATCTTATTGTTAGTATCCTTGTCTCTTTCCCAGATATTTTAAGAAGAATTCTTTAGCAGCAAGATACTGAAGAAACCTCACCAAGCTGAGGCTGAGTTCTAGAGAGTCTCATATAATGTCCTTATCAGAGCTGAAATCTGAACAGATTTCGTTAATCAAAATTTTACCAACAAGATTGAATGAATTTATTGAGGGAAATGCGCTGTTAGTGGAAAGTAAAATTGTCATTTTCCCTTGGGGCGAGGTTAAAATTACCCCACCTCGAAATACATTGAGCAGAAATGACCACTCACTGCCACTGATGGAACCAAAGTCCAGCAATCTTTTCAGCTGAGGTCCTGTGGCAGAGTCTTCTGGAGGTTAGACAGGGATCAAAGTTATTAGAGTGGAATATTTTACAATGATGATGAGATGGGACAGGATGTGGGAGTGCCTCACAGAAGAGGGTGAATCTCCCTCTGCACAGTCCCATTGAACACTCCCAGCAGAGAGAACACAGTTTAGATGTAGCATAAAGTCCCCTTTACACTGTCCCATCAAACATTGGCCAATTAATTGGTGATTATTGCTTTCACTGTAGAAGGTGCACGGGGGGAGAGTACGGTTAAAGAGGCTTCAGCACTCATTACATACCATTCCTGTGCCTAATGCCAGTAGCAAAACCCAAATATGCTGTGTTTCCATGACCTCAATGGATGGTAAATTGAAGATAAAGTGGACAGGGTGTTGCAAGTAAAGGAAACACTTCCATGTGGAGCAGAATTCCTTCACTGGTCACGGCGACGCCGCTGGGGAAGGTCATGGTGATTTCACATGAGGAGCCAAATACCTTCTCCTAGGCTGTCTCCATCTGACATTTCTAGCAAATAAAAATTATCTCTACCAATTAATATCCTCAAATAGATAAAGAGTGATTTAAATGATTTAAATCCTGTCCTTTGCCCAAGGATTGTGGATTGTTTCCAGTGCGCTAGTGGAGCTTGCAACCCAGTTGCTCACAATAACTCAAAAGTCAGCATTAAAAGCTCTAAAGCAGGGCAACTGAGGGACCCAGACACAGGCATCTCCCTCTCTATCATGCAGTATTGTGGGGTAACATTCAAGGCTATGGGCCAAGTGCTGGTAAATGGGATTAGGTAGGTAGGTAGGTCAGGTGTTTCTCATGTGTCAGTGCAGACTCAATGGGCCAAAGGGCTTCTTCTGCTCTGTGATTCTGAATTCAGAACATTTGGCCAATTAATTGGTGATTATTTTCTTTTCTCTTTGACATTATAAGGTTGCTCATTGGAAAGGCAAGGAGCTGTAGGAACAAGAGGTTTGGGATTGAATCCCAGAGGAGGGGGAGGAATCTGTACACACACCAAGCTGGCTTTCACCAGAAAAATTACAGCGAGTACTGAGTATATTGTACAGCGGGAGATGCACTCCCACAGGCTTATGAGTCACTCCACTCCAGCTTTATTGTTGGTGCTGGCAGAGTCTTCTGGAGGTGAGACAGGGATCAAAGTTATTAGAGTGGAATATTTTACAATGATGAGATGGGACAGGATGTGGGGGTGCCTCACAGAAGAGGGTGAATCTCCCTCTGCGCAGTCCCATTGAACACTCCCAGCAGAGAGAACACAGTTTAGATGTAGCACAAAGTCCCCTTTACACTGTCCCATCAAACAGACCTAGGGCAGATAAAGCACAGGTTAGATACAGAATAAGGCTCCTCTACACTGTCCCATCAAGCACTCCTGGGGCAGGTGCAGCAATGGGGTAGGTACAGAATCATGTACATTGTATTGTTCTACTGCAAAGATTTAAACATAACCAGCACCTTCAAACCTTGAGGTGAGTCTGAATTGAATTGGTGTTTGGTTAGGGAACTTTGCAGATTGGAACCATTCAGTTTCAGACTGTAGGTCAGAAGCTCAAAGCAGTTTAACATTGTTTTTTGCATCTGTAACAAAGTGTAACTGGAGTATGGCATTTTGGAGAGTGATGTTTGTGTTGCATTTTTAATATATTATATAAAAATAAATCAAGTTACACACAAATGTGTGGGGAGTTTTTATCCATTTATTCCTCTCCTGAAGATTGTCATTGATGTTCATCGGGGTGCAGTTCTGTACTCCAGATAGGAGCCAGAGAGGGACTAAGTTACAAGGAGAGACTAGAGAAACTGGCGTTGTTCACCTTAGGGCAGAGAAGGTTAAGGGGAGATTTAACAAAATTGTTCAAAACCATGAAAAGTTCTTATAGAATAAATAAGTAGGACCCCTTTCCATTGGCAACAGGTTCAGTAACCTGCGGACAATATTTAAGGTAATTGCCAAAAATAGAGGGGGAATGAACCTTGATAGGAAGTGCAATGCACTAGCTGAAAAAGCAGTCGAAACAGATTCGACAATAACTTTCAGAAAGGAAATGGGTAAATACCTGAAAAGGAAAAATGTACAGGGCTATGGGGAAAGAGGATGGGGCACTGGAATAATAGGAGAGCTCTTTCACAGACACGATGAATTGCATGGCCTCCCTCTGTGCTGTAAGAAATAAATGATTCTATGAAACGGCCATTGTTCATGCATGAGCGCCTCATCCCCCAAAAAATGAAGACAGCTATTCGAGATGGAGTGCATCACAACCAAGCCCAGTAAACAGCCCTGTAAAGTGGGAGTGCTTGCACATTGATCAAAAGCCCAGGATTGACTTTATCACTCATTCTATCAGCCTGGCTGATTTGAGGGATGACTAGGGATTGAGGTTGGGTACTATTGTTTCCACAGTGGGCACTGCCTCCGTGGACAGAGTCCTGAGAAGAAACACCAACTGATTTTGTTCTTTTTTTCCCAATTTCACCACCCTTCCTCAAAAATCAGACTTTATATCTAACATTATCTATCTAAAAAAAATTGAAGAAATTAAAGAGCATTGAGAAGGAAGTGATGTTGCTTTTACTGCTTGCCTGCTCAGCTCCAGTCCCCTGTTGTGATAAACTGTTTAAAACATTTATTGCTTCTCATTGTAAGTTGGTGATTATGTAGCGTGCAAAGTTGCTGTAAAATATGGACATGATTTAAAGATTTCGAAATGAGTATGCGATAGGATTGTTGTTAGAAAACTTGGGGTTTACTGCACTTCTGGGAAACACAGCAGTAACGATCATGTCAGTGTGAGTCAAGAGCAATATTAGCACCGGGCTGCAGAACTGGGAAATTAAATATTCAGCACTGCCTGTATGGGCAATGCTCCTAAACTCTCATACTACAGGCTGAGTAAGTGCCCGTGACTGCAGGTTGGGAATCTGGGGGCAAAGAGGAGGCTCAGGAGTTCAATTTATTCTCTTAAAAATTAAAGAAATGTCTCATTTACCTGAGCCTCCTGTAACCTTGAACGTTTTAAGGCATCCCTGAGGCAAAGGGCTGAGCCCTGCAAAATTGGCACTTTCACCCTTTTCTTTTTGGAAAACTGGGCGCACTGTTGACCAATATGTACCCTTCAGCCTTTCCTCTCCATGCGACAGCCCATAGAGTGTTCACCCGTTGAATCATTGTGCAATGACCATTATCTAATCAAGAGAAGGACAAGGGAGTGTGTTTTCCTTTGTAGGTCCCTTTGGCACAGTTACAGTCATAGAGTATGTGAGTTTGAAGCTCAACATTTCACAGAATCACACAGTGCAGAAGAGGCCCTTTGGCCCATCGAGTCTGCACCGACACGTGAGAAACACCTGACCTACCCACCTAATCCCATTTACCAGCACTTGGCCCATAGCCTTGAATGTTATGACGTGCCAAGTGCTCATCCAGGTACTTTTTAAAGGATGTGAGGCAACCCGCCTCCACCACCCTCCCAGGCAGTGCATTCCAGACCGTCACCACCCTCTGGGTGAAAACGTTTTTCCTCACATCCCCCCCTAAACCTCCTGCCCCTCACCTTGACATTATGCCCCCTTGTGACTGACCCTTCAGCTAAGGGGAACAGCTGCTCCCTATCCATCCTGTCCATGCCCCTCATAATCTTGTATACCTTGACCAGGTCGCCCCTCAGTCTTCTCTGCTCCAACGAAAACAACCCAAGGCTATCCAACCTCTCTTAATAACTTAAATGCTTCATCCCAGGCAACATCCTGGTGAATCTCCTCTGCACCCCCTCCGGTGCAATCACATCCTTCCTATAATGTGGCAACCAGAACTGCACACAGTACTCCAGCTGTGGCCTCACCAAGGTTCTGTACAACTCCAACATGACCTCCCTACTTTTGTAATCTATGCCTTGATTGATAAAGGCAAGTGTCCCATATGCCTTTTTCACCACCCCACTAACATGCCCCTCCGCCTTCAGAGATCTCTGGACACACACGCCAAGGTCCCTTTGTTCCTCAGAACTTCCTAGTGTCATGCCATTCATTGAATACTTCCTTGTCAAATTACTCCTTCCAAATTGTATCACCTCACACTTTTCAGGGTTAAATTCCATCTGCCACTTATCTGCCCATTTGACAATTCCATCTATATCTTCCTGTAGCCCAAGACACTCAACCTCACTGTTAACCACCCGGCCAATCTTTGTGTCATCCGCAAACTTACTAATCCTACCCCCCACATAGTCATCTATGTTGTTTATATAAATGACAAATAATAGGGGACCGAGCACAGATCCCTGTGGTACGCCACTGGACACTGGCTTCCAGTCACTAAAGCATCCTTCTGTCATCACCCTCTGCCTCCTACAACTAAGCCAATTTTGAATCCACCTTATCAAATTACCCTGTATCCCATGTGCATTTGCCTTCTTTATAAGTCTCCCATGTGGGACTTTGTCAAAGGCTTTGCTGAAATCCATATAAACGACATCAACTGCACTGCCCTCATCTACACACCTGGTCACCTCCTCAAAAAATTCAATTTGTTAGTCATGATCTCCCTCTGACAAAGCCATGCTGACTATCCCTGATCAAACCTTGCCTCTCCAAGTGGAGATACATTCTCTCCTTCAGAAATTTCTCCAATAGTTTCCCTACCACTGACGTGAGACTCACTTGCCTGTAGTTCCCTGGCATATCTCTACAACCCTTCTTAATAGCGGAACCACACTAACTGTTCTCCAGTACTCTAGCACCTCCCCTGTGACCAGAGAGGAATTAAAAATTTGGGTCAGAGCCCCTGCGCTCTCCTCCCTTGCGTCCCTCAGCAGTCTGGGACACAAATAATCCGGACCTGGAGATTTGTCCACTTTTAAGCCTGCCAACACCTCCAATACCCTGTCACTCCCTATATCAATTTGCTTAAGAACCTCTCTCCCTGAATTCGAGACCTTCATCCTCATTCTCTTGGGTGAAGACGGATGTGAAGTATTTATTCAATACTCTAGCGATGTCCTCTGGCTCCACCCATAGATTGCCCCCTTGGTCCCTTATGGGCCCTACCTTTTCCCTGGTTATCCTCTTCCCATTGATATACTTATAGAATATCTTGGGATTTCCCCTACTTTTACCAGCCAGAGCTTTCTCATGTACCCTCTTTGCTCTCCTAATTGCTTTCTTAAACTCCACCCTGCACTTTCTGTACTCCACTAATGCATCTGCTGATTTGCTTCCCTTGTACTTGCTAAAGGCCTCTCTTTTCCTTCTGATCGTAACCTGAATATCTCGGTCATCCATGGTTCTCTGGGCTTGTTACTCCTTCCTATCACCCTAGAGGGAACATGTTGCGCCTGTACCCTCCCCATTTCCTTTTGAATGCCCCCCGACTGCTCCTCTGTAGATTTCCCGACAAGTAACTGTTCCCAGTCTGCCTTGGCCAAATCCTGCCTTATTTTACTAAAATCCACTCTCCCACAATCCAAAACATTTTTTTGCAACTTGTCGATTTCTTTGTCCATAACAAACTTAAACTTTACCATGTTGTGGTCGCTATTGCTAAAATGCTCGCCCACCACCACCTCAGCCACCTGTCCGGCTTCATTCTCCAGAATTAGGTCCAATGATGCACCGTCCCTTGTTGGGCCCTCTACATATTGACCTAAAAAGTTCTCCTCTACACATTTCAGGAAATCCACTCCATCCAAGCCCTTAACCCTATGTCTATCCCAATTAATGTTGGGAAAGTTGAAATCACCTAATATAATTACCCTATTGTTATTGTTTTTACACACCTCAGCAAATTGTACACATATTTGCTCCTCAATTTCCCACTGACTATATGGGGGTCTATAATAAACACTTAATAATGTGGTTGCCCCTTTTTTATTCCTAAGCTCTACCCACAAAGCTTCATTCGATGCCCCCTCCAAGATATCATCTCTCCTTACTGCAGTACCTGACTCCTTAACTAATAATGCAAAGCCTCCTCTTACCCCCTCCCCTGTCTTGCCTGAAGATTCTATATCCTGGAATGTTGAGCTGCCAATCCTGCCCCTCCCTCAACTACGTCTCAGTGATGGCTACTATATCACAATTCCATGTGTCAATCCTCGCCCTTAACTCATCCGTTTTACCTGTAATACTCCTGGCATTAAAGTAAAGGCCATCCAGCCTTGCCTTACTCCCTTGAAGCTTATTGCAGCTGTACTCCCTCTGACTTGATTGTTTTACTGTATTATGATGTGTCCCTATTCTGCTAACATTCTGTATCCCCTCCCCCTGCCGAATTAATTTAAACTCCTCCCAACAGCACTAGCAAACCCGCCCGCAAGGATGTTAGTCCCGCTCTGGTTCAGATGTAGACCGTCCCGCTTGTCCAGGTCCCACCTTCCACAGAAATGGCCCCAGTGATCCAGGAATCTAAAACCCTCCGTCCTGCACCAACTCTTAAGCCACGTATTCATCTGCGCTATTCTCCTATTTCTGAGCTCGCTAGCACGTGGCACTGGGAGTAATCCAAAGATTACGACCCGAGAGGTCTTGCTTTTTAGCCTACTGCCTAACTCCCTGAATTCTTGATGCAAGACCTCATCGCTCTTTCTACCTATGTCATTGGTACCAACATGTACCATGACCTCTGCCTTATCACCCTTCCCCTTCAGGATGCCCTGCAGCTGTTCAGTGACATCCCGGACCCTGGCACCAGGGAGGCAACACACCATCCTGGAGTCATGTTGATGGCCACAGTAGCGCCTATCTGTTCCCCTGACTATAAAATTCCCTATTACTATTGCTCTTCCTCCCTTCCTCCCCTCCTGTACAGGCAGGCTGCTTGTGGTGCCAGAAGCTTGGCTCTGTCTGCACTCCCTGGAGGAACCAGCTTCCTCATCAGCCTCCAAAATGGAATACCGATTTGCGAGCAGGACCCCAGGGGCCTTATATATACAATCTAGCTAACTGTACAGTACTGAAGAAGTGCCATTTTCTGAAAGCCCAAGGCTCCTTGGTTGGATATTTGAGATCCCATAACACTAATTTGAGCAGAGTGTTTTCCCGGTGCTCTGGCCAACCTTGGTTTTATTCTGATGGTGTTCGTTTTAGGAACATGGATAATTTATTCCACTCCCTTTGTGGGATCTTACTGTGTATGAATATGTTTGATGCAGTTGCCTATGTAACAGTCACTGGCCTCATAATTGGATTACACGTGCACTCATTCTGTGTTCGAAGTGTGCCGTCTGCCAAATTTTTAAAGGCTTGAGGGCCCTTGTCTGAATCATGCGTAATAACATCTGTTGGAAGTCCCCTTCTCGACCTCTTGCAAAATTAGATTGTGCATGACCATTGTCCATCCCTTGGCAGTGAAGAACTGCCTCTCAATACCCACAACTCACCAGTAACAAGCAAATGAGACCAACAGACCGATTAATGGTCGTCCTATTGCCAGCCTCATTGAGTGCGTATAATGTGTGTTGAACTGTGATCGTGGCTTGATTTGGGTGTGCTGAAATTTCTAGGCCATCAAGTTTAAAGTAATCCATTATAATTTATTTGGAATAAGGTGCTGTATAAACACGTGTCTGTCTCTCTTTATAAGCAAAAGAAAGGTTATGTTTTTACACAGAACAGATGGCATGATTTGAAAATCTGTAACTCATTGATGGAGCAACTCAAGCATGCTTCAGAGCTGCTGTTCTTATGAGGTGTTGTGTTCATCCATCTCCCCTCTCTTCTCTGACTAAAAGGGCTCTCAGTTCAGCAATGTCTTCACTTTAAAATACTCAACTTTGTTTTCAAATCCCTTCATGACCTTGCATTCTCCCTGTCTTTGTAACCTCCTCCAGCCCTATAACCTCCGAGATCTGTGCTCCCCCAATTCCGGCCATTTTTTTTTTTGCATCTCCAGCTTCCTTCAGCCCACCATTGGTGGCTGTGCTTTTAGCCCCCCAATCTATAACTTCCAGAAATCTCTTGCTAAACCTCATGCCTCTCCAGCTCCCTCCCTTCCTTATAACTTACCTCTTTGGCCAGGCTTTTAGTCACCCGCCCTAGTGTCTCCTCCATTAGTATGGAGTAAAGCTTTAACTGATAAATGCTGCTATGAAGTATACTTTTACTCGGGACTTTTACTCAGTTACAGGGCCTGCAGTATATGTGAGTAGTTGAAGGCTGACTAGGGCCAGAGGTACTTGTGAGCTCGAGGACCTCCAGACTATGGGAAGGAGGTGTTAGAAGGTTATGATCTCAGACAGGGCCAATAGATTGCATTTATTATCTCACTGAAGCAGTTGGTGTTATGTTGACTTCCCGGAGGTACGATCTTTCAAATGATGAAATATTGAAACAATAAGTTTGCATTCAACTGAATTTTAACTTAATGGCCACCATTACATCTCCTCCCAGGCAGGTTCACAGAAACTGGCCAGATTTGATAAAACTATTAAACCCTGAGTCTGTGCAACCTTAAATGGGGGAAGCTGAATATGAGAGATATAAATGGAAAAAACCTCTCCACCTATTGTATAGTATCTAGAATAAGCTGTTGATAGTATTTTATCTGCAGTATATAAACTATAGTAGATTATTGGTATAGTATCTATTGTATATTATTGATAATTTACAGTATGTTATTAATTGTATATTATCTTTAGTATATTGATGATATGGCATCTGTAGTACACTGTAGCCTCTCTAGTTTGGAATGATTGGGACCAAGACATTTCTGGATTTCAGAGTTTTTTGGACCATAGAATAACATTAGAATGCCCAACTACAAGTGTGAGATCCCAGACATAAATATGTACCTGAGACATAAAGCACTGACAAAACATTGTAAAGCATTAATAAAAATTATTTTATTTATCCAAATACTGTATCTTCTACATGTCCAAAGTATTGCTCTGTGCTGAAATGACCAGACTACTGTATACCCTGAGTCTGCAAAAGGACTGAGGACCCAGAATTAGAACTAGGTTGGAGAAAGCATTGTCATGACAAACATTCGCTATCTATTTGCAGACTTTTCTTCCTCTGTCATCCATTTTGTGTCTTTCTGTCCTATTTTGCGAATGGTTGCAGCGCTGCATGCGGCAAGTCTGTGAGTTGTGGGACCTGCTGAAAATAATTCAGAAAATTGGCCAGGATTTCACGGCTCCGCCACAGCGTGTCTCCCCCACCCCAGCGGATGCGGCCAGCCATTTAAATCTCCATTCAGTTGGCGGAACCGTAATATCCCACTGAGCAGGAGGAGCCATCAAATCCTGGCCACTATTTCGCTGGACTTCAGATTTCCAGACTGGAGAGGTTACAGTGTTTTTAGATCGCATTTATCTATTTTATATCTATAGCATGTTATTGTTAGTATATTATTTACAGTATATTATCTATAACTTAGTATCTACATTTTATCCATAGTATATGATTTATAGTACATTATCGATTGTATTTATTGTATCTATATTAAATGCCCTTATAAATGCCATACTTGGTTACCGATGCAAAGTAAACTTGAGCCAAAAATTAGTTCACAATTTTTGCCTCAATCTACGCAGTTCCTCAGCCAAGTAACAATTAAATTCTGATTGATCTGAGGCTGAGTTTACACAACAAGCATTAGATGTTGATGCCTTACAGGGGACACAGCTCCAGCTTAGCAGCGGAATAATATTGTGCATTGCATGATTTAACACTTCCCGATAGAACATTGAACTTAAAATGAGCTATGGTACAGGAGATCCACCAGACAATACTAACAGTTGCTAATTCTGCTTTATATTACCAGGATATATTCCCCTCCGTTGAGTCCACTACTTTGTTCGCAGACTTTAAAAAAAACCCCCTACCAATCTGACTTTGAACTGAGTAAAAAGTAGCCAGCAGAGTTGGCTGACTCCTTGTTATAACATTGTCCAACATTAAAACTAACCCCAAAAAGGCTATAAGACTTGATGATTCTGTCCCTGTTAGCATGTAGTGTTTCTTTGTGTATCTCTGTTTTTATCTCCCTCTAGTTCACTTTCTCTCTCAACCTGTGTGCCTTGCTCAATCTGTGTCTCTCCCCATCTTTCTCTCTCGTACTGTGTCTCACTCCTTTTCTCAATGTGTCTCTCTCTGTTTCTCTCTCTTCATATTTTTCTCTCTCTGTGTGTCTCACTCTCTCCATCTTTCTGTCTCATTGTCTCTTACTCCATCTTTCTCTGTGTCTCCATTTTTGTGTCTTTCACTCCATCATTGTATGTCTCTCACTCCATCTCACAATGTACGCGTCTGTCTGTCTCTATATTTCTCTCTCCCTTTCTCAATGTGTGTGTCTATATCCCTGTATCTCTCTCTCCCTCTCTCTTTGTATGTCTCTCCATCTTTCTCTTTCTCACTGTGTCTCATTCCATTTCTCTCCCTATGAGTCTCTCCATCTTTTTCTCTCTCACACACTGTGTGCCTTGCTCCATCACTCTCTATTTCTCTCTTTGTCTGTGTGTCTCTATCTTTCTGTCTGTCAGTGTATCTCTCAATCATGCTCTCTCTCTCTCACTGTCTCTCACTCCAACTTTCTTTCTCCCTTTTTCACTGTGTGCCTCTGTCTCCTTGTTCTTTTCCTTCTGTCTGCTTCTCCCCATTTTTCTGTAGTCTGACTTATTTTTGGTTGATAGGAGCTTAGCTGATCAACCAAGAATAGAATGAGGACAGAATTTGAACAAGGTGATTTAGGGGACAGAGTTGTTTCTCACTGAGATCTTGAGAAAGAAAATGGACCATATGCATGCATGTTAAAATTGCTCCCTCATGCACATGTTCACAGCCTTTAAAAATTGTCCTACCAATCCGATTTTGAACTGGGTTAAAGTAGATCTTGACTAGAAAGTGGTGCAGAATAACGTGGGTTCAACAACGTGGGTCCAGTCCCTGGTAGGCTGAGGCAGTTATTGTGGCCTACCCCCTTGCCTCAGCCCATGGTGATATCATGGCATAAGTCGTGATTTGCAACCCTCGAACAACAAGGACGCGACATGAAGAGAGATGTGACCAACCATCACGGAAACAGCGTTACCCCTCCATTGTATAATAGTGTGCAGAACACAGTGTGAGGTGAGGGAAAACCATTAAGATGCAAAGAAGGCTTTCACACTGAGCACATGACAGAATGGAAACCAACCATTTTTGGCATCATCTCATCTGACATATTACATTTGTCAACTAATTAACCCATGGAACAGTCCATTGTTTGAACATTGAAGACTCTGCCTTGTACCCAGTAATGGTTTTTAAAATCTTGGTTCAGTGCAATCCTAGAGTGCAATAATGTGCTCCTCAGGTAGTCTGTGCTTGACACAATTGCTTGATCTTTTCATCTCTGAACCAGAAGGTTGTGGGTTCAAACCCCGCATTAGAACCTGAGCACTGTGGGGTGGAAATCTGCCTTGGGCAGCAGTGCAACCTGTTATGTTATATCCTGTTACATCCCCTGCCCAATATTGAGTTCCAGTGATGTCTTCAACAAACAGAATATCAGTGGGGTGTATAACAGGCAATGCTTGCCATTCAATTAGTTACAGTTGATAAAGTCTGCTTTACTGGATGGAGAAGAGGCAGTAAAGAAGCGGGGCTGCTTGTAGAGAGAGGAGGAGGAGAAGGGCTCTCAGTAGGAGAGCCTTATTCACCTAGGCCCTTCTTGGAGTACACCTTTTGCCTCCTCTCTAAGCCAGGAGCGGAGTGTCTTTATGAAGAAGGTTTTGACAGAATTCTGTCTTTTGGAACCAGACTGGCAGCCTCCGAGCAGGGTGAGCCCGGCACTGCCAGTGGCTGTGAAGGTGATTGTGGCCTTGAATTGCTTCAGGTCGGTCTCCTTCCAGGCTGGAGCAGGCGACATGTATAACATTTCCCATTGCTCACTGTTCACTGCAGCATCAGAGAGGTGACTGAGGCTCATTATGCCGGGAGGGTGGAGTTCACTGTGTTTTCTCTGACCTTGTGGAAGCAGACGGAGTATGTACATGACTTTGCCAGGATAGTGATCTTCTCCAGAGTGCTGAGTGCCATTGACTGCACACACATGGCTTTGTGGATGCTGCATTTAAACACTGAGCTGTAACCTGAGGGCGAAGGTTTTCATTTTCCAAATGTGCAGCTGGTGTGTGACCATGCTTGGCAAATCGTACCAGCGAATACCCACTATCCTGGCAGCAGCCATGATGCTTTCGTTCTGCACCAGACCCCTGTTCCCTCAGTATTTGAACCATCAAGTCAAACCAGAGGGTGGCTTCTGGGTGACTTAACATTCGACTCATGGCTCTGCTCCACAACCTAATCACGTGACCAGCATGTGCAAGAGAGCCACGCCGCCATGGGAAACGCCATTGAGCAGGCCCTCGGGATGTTGAAGCAATGCCACCCAGGAGGAGCCCTGCTGTACTCATTGGAGCAGGTGCACCAGACTCATAGTGGCCTGTCGCATTCTTCTGACCCTGGCCCAGACCTTGCCACCACAGATTCCGTGAACAACTCCAGGACAATGAGGAAGAGCTAGCAGCTGGCACATCCACATTCTGGAAGACACATGCTGTTTTCCTGAGAGAAGGTGCAGGCTCATACACCATGGAGCCTCAACCATTCCCCGCCTGGGGACTCAGCAAACCTGCAGTAGCGTAGATCACTTGACTGCTGTGAGACCGAGAATATAGGAATTGGGAGCAGGAGTAGGCCATTCGGCCCCTTGAGCCTGCTCCATCATTCAATAATATCAAGGCTGATCTGATTGTGGCTTTAACTCCACTTTCCTGTCTGCCCTCCTTGACCCTTGACTCCCTTGCCTATCAAAATCTGTCTAATTCACCTTGAATATATTCAATGACCCAGCCTGCACTGCTCACTGGGGAAGAGAATTCCAAACACTAATGACCCTCAGAGAAGGAATTCCTTCTCATCTCTGTCTTAAATGGGAGACCCCTTATTTTGAAATTGTGCCCCCTAGTTTTAGATTCCCCGATGATGGGAAACATTCTATCAGCTTCCACTCTGTCAAGACCCCTCAGAATCTTATGGCCAGGATTTTACGGCCCCGCCGCGGTGTGTCTCCCCCTGGTGGACACGGCGAGCCATTTGAATTTCCATTCAGTTCGACGGGACCGTAATATCCTGCCGGGCAGGAGGGACTGTAAAATCCTGGCCTGTGTGTTTGAATGAGATCACCTCTCATTCTTCTAAACTCCAATAAGTATAGGCCCAACCTCCTCAACCGTTCCTCAGAAGACAAACCCCTCGTCCAAAGAGTCGGCCTATTGAACCACCTTTGAACAGTTTCCAGTGCAAGTATGTCCCCCCTTAAGTAAGGTGTCCAAAACTATACGCAGTCCTGTGGTCTCACCAATGCCTGTACTGTTGCAGCAAGACTTCCCTGAACACTCCTTGAGCACTGGCATCTGCAGCCATGACGGCAGCAGTCTGAGCCTCCATAGTGACAAACCGGGAATGCATGACTACAGCCTGAGCTTCCACTGCAGAACTCAGACTTCACGGATTCTGCTTATGCTACAATAGAAACTGAGATATCAGATGCTGAATCACGATCAGGTCTGCAAGTGCACCAATGGAGTTAGCCCATGCTGGAAAGGTTGGGCTCCAAGCTCTGTGCAAAGCCTTGTGCCAAGTTGGAGATGGTTTCCTCCATGGTCATTGACAGTGACAACAGGTTTTCTGGCAGGCCTCCCAATGCACCAAGCATTTGCATGGCTCCAGGCCATTCATGCCTGGTGACTCACCATGTGCAGATTCCACCCCTGTCCACCCCACTAGAGTATGTGCAGTGCCAGTGTCTGATCTGGTGGCTGAGCCATGTGAGATTGAGTGACAATGTTTCTTCATCATCAATGTCCTGCTCCTCTTGGCCTTCCCAATCCAGCGTAACTGCATGGCTAAGTGACTGCTCTTGGGTAACTAAAAGGAGAATTATCAAAGGGTAGGGTTATGGTGAGAGGAGGATTGGGGGGCGGACAAAGAAAGAGGTGCATCCTGACACCATCTGCAGCATCCATGGAGAGAGAATATGGGGGATGAATGGGAAGTGGGATGTGAGAATGTGGATTAATTAGGAACATATTAGCAGGTTGCACAAGGTTTGCCTGCATTACTTTGGGCACAGGTTAAATGCACCCATTTTTGGGGGCCTATCAGATTTTTAGCCCACATTAGCCTAATAAATGCAATAAGGAAGTCAGAGGAAACTTTTTTACCAAGAGAGTGGTGAGAATGTGGAACTCACTACCACACAGAGCAGTTGAGGTGAACAGCATAGATGCTTTTAAAGGGGAGCTGAATGACACACCAAGGAGAGAGGAATATGATGTTGGAGTTTGATGAAGAAGGGTAGAAGAATGATTGTGTGGAGCATAAGACCACCATGGACCTTGTGGGCCCAGTAGCCTTTTTCTGAATTGTAAGTACTGTCTTCCATTCCATGAGTGCTGTGCCTGAAAACAGGTCCTTGGTTCATTGTCTGCTCAGCTAGAACAGCAATTGAACCAATGTGGCTGGTGTTATTCTAAACCACTCTCTAGCCATCAGGTCAGTAGGGTTAAATTCACCCCCTATCTCTCCCATCGACTCATGTAAACATATGCACCCAGGTCCCTCTGTTCCCACACCCCCTTTAGAATTGTGCCCTTTATTTTATACTGTCTCTCTGCGTTATTCCTAAAAAAAATGCATCACTTCACACTTCTCTGCATTGAATTTCATCTGCCACTTGTGTGCCCATTGCACCTATCTATATCCTTTTGAATTTCTGCACTATCCTCCCCACCATTCATAATGCTTCCAAGTTTCATGTCATCTGCAAATTTTGAAATTATGCCCTGTACACCAAGGCCCAGATCATTAATATATATCAGGAAGACCAAGGGTCCCAACACCAACCCCAGGGAAGCTCCACTACAATCCTTCCTCCAGCCCAAAAGAATCCATTAACTCTTTGTTTCCAGTCTCTCAGCCAATTTTGCATGCATGTTGCTCCTGTCCCTTTTATTCCACAAACTATAACCTCACTCACAAGTCTATTGTGCAGCACTGTATCAAATGCCTTTTGGAAGTCCATGTACACCACATCAACATCAGTAACCTCATCAACCCTCTATGTTACCTCTTCAAAAAACCCTAGCAAGTTAGTTAAACATTATTTGCCTTTAATAAATCCATACTGGCTTTCCTTAATTAACCTGCATTGCCCAAGCAACAATGAATTTTGTCCTGAATCTCCACCACCAAAGTTAAACCGACTGGCCTGTAGTTGCTAGACTTATCTTTACAACCTTTTTTGAACAAGGGTATAACACTTGCAATTCTCCAGTCCTCTGGCACCATTCCTCAGTCTAAGAAAAACTGGAAAATTTTGGCCAGTGCCTCTGCAACTCCCACTCTCACTTCCCTCAGTACTCCTGGATGCATCTCATCCAATCCTGATGCTTTATTGATTTTTAAGTACAGACAGGCCATCCCATACCTCCTCCTTATCAATTTTAAATCCTTCAAGTGTCTGAATTACCACCTCTTTCACCATGACCTGGGCAGCATCTACTTCCTTGGTTAAGACAGATGCAAAGTATTTATTTAATACCTCAGCTATGCCCTCTGCCTCCAGGTGTAAATTCCCTTTTTGGTCTCTAATCGACTCCACTCCTCCTTCTAACACCCTTTTACTATTTGTGGGATGATAGAAGGTTTTGGTATTCTTTTTATATTAGCTGCCAGTCTCTTTCATATTCTCTCTTTACACTGGTGAATGTTCTCCTGCTCTTACATCCACATGAGAGCGCTGATGGTGTCCATTTTAACTCCTGGTGGGAACAGACAGCATTCCCCCCGCCAGGAGTTTGAGTTGGTAATCAGGCAGATTTTAATTGTCAGGCTTCATTGAATGCCAAAGGTCAGCTTACCTATTATGGGGAGTGATTCAAGACATCGGGCTATAGAGGCTTCTACTTTCCTTCTTGGGCTCCAAGGTATTTTGCTAACCCCCCCTTTCATGGATCTGATCCACCCCTCTTCCCACAGCCCAAGCACACTCTACCTTATCATGGACTCTGCCCACCCATCTAATCTCTTTCTAGAGCCCATGTACGCTTGACTTCAAAATGGATTCTACACACCCACTTAATTGAAACTTCTCTATAAACATTGTCTGATGCTCACAAAAGGAATGGCGCAGACACCAAAATAGTTACCCCTCTGCACAGTAATAGAGCTTGGAGGCCAGAACTTGGCCCATACTTGATGGAAATGTCTCCCCTACATTGGTTAACACCTGCAGGGGAGGGTGAGGGGGAAACTGGAGGAAAATAAAGTGTCGAGAGACAGGTCACATGCACCACCTGTTCACACCATGGCAACAGAATGTGACACCCAATGGCAGTGAGCTTAGAAAGGAAGCAATCTGACCAAATTAGATATATTTCTGATCCAAATACCTGTGTTTTGCTCATAACATAAATAGGTCAGCAGCTCTCTGTTTTTGGTCTGACACATCTCATCCTGAGTCAAGAGTGAATCCAGATTGCCGTGTTTGCAGTTCCTGCATTATCATCCTTCAGACTTTCCTCTAAAGTCTCGTTATCTTGCACCCTGGGCAGATTCATTAGTCAGAAGAAACTGGAATCTGTAGGCGGTAATCAGAAAGTTAATTTGCAAAGTAGATTTTAAGCACCTTGGTTCCCCCTCAGCACACTGAGGGCCCTGGTGACGTGTGCACGCGTGTCATTCAGTTTCCAAAGCTGGCAGGGGCGGGCGAGGGAGGTGGGGATGGAGTTTAACCCTATTTTCCTGATGGAAACTGGGCGGGTAACCACTTAAAATGACCCATTTGACTTACTGTCCAGAAAGCCATTCAGATCCTGTGGTGCCTGATTTTAAACTTCTGAGCAAGTGGCAAAGCCAGTGGGCAGAGTGAGTCCTTTAAATATGCTAATTGGGGTCAATGATGTCAGTCCAACACCAGGGGCACTTTAACTCAGGTCTGAGAGGAGAAAGCTTTTCGACCAGGCCTCTTTTGAAAATGACACCCTTGCAATCTATGCCCCTCAGGTCAGGTGTAGGCCAAAGCAGGAAGGGGTAATGGGCCCCCTTTTTCTGAGGGAAATCAGTGAACCAGTTGGGTGTTAGCTAAATTCCAGCAGCTTTGATAGCCATTTATTTTCAAGCTGTCAAATGATTAGATTTGTTGGACTACAGCGGTTCAAGAAGGCAACTCACCATCACCTTCTCAAGGGCAATTAGGAATGGGCAATGAACGATGGTCTTCCAGTGATGCTCACGGCTGAACATGTATTAAAAAAAATCATTTCAAAACTTGCCCTCATGGGATTTGGATCCATAACCTCAGGATTACTAATCCAATGCCACAGCTACCACATTACTACCCTCCACTTAACCCAGACACCATTAACAGCCCCTTTACAATGCACAGTTCTCTATTCATTATTCTTGTTTTCCCTCGTCTCTCTCTCTCTGTGGGGAAGGGAATCTGCCCTCCTTACATAAGCTGGTTTATACGTGACTCTGGTCAGCAGATCAATGCGATTGACTGTTAACTGCCTCCTGAGAGGTCCTAGCAAGCTACTCAATTATATGAAACCACTTTAAAATATCAAAATAGTGCGTGGAGAGTTAAGCGCTATGAGACGTAAAGGAGTATCTTCAGAGCACAGATGAGAAAAAGGCTCATCATCACCATGTCAGGATAACTAGAAATGGGCGATAAATGCTGGCCTTACCAGTGACACCCACATCCCGAGAATGTATTTAAAGAATTCCCTATCCTGCGCACTCCTCCTCCTCACAGTATTGAAATTCAAGACACTGTAACATCTCCAACTGTGACTCATTTTTTTGCAGCACCTCAGTCCTCACCTCCCGATCAGCTTTACCTTCTACCTACAATCTACAGGGTTTCAATACCAAAGCTTAATGTCATCCACTCACTGATTTACCTGGACTTCTACCCTACCCCTTCCAGCCTTGGTGCTGCACTGCACAGCTGACCTTAACCCTTCCCCTCAGCTTCTCAATTAAAACAGAGCAATACAGTTAAACAGCTTCTACCTTTTTACCGTTAACAGGTACCAAAGCTTGCTTAACATTCAATCCTACACTGCTAATTTGTGGAGGTGTACACTGGGCACCATAATCTTTCAGTGGCTGTGCCTTTTAGTGAGCAGGAGATCACATCCCACAAGGTAGTGATGTTCTATCATTTGAACATGTTTTAGTTCCAATAAGGGCTCCAGTAAAAAGATGTTTTTTTAATAAGCTACATTGGTCCTAGGGCAATTTTTTACAATGGTAAACCGGGATTTTTAGATTAAGCTTGGGACCAGAAGCTTAATCACCAGGACGCTGCTGTGTGCAACCCGAGAGAAAAATCATAGGGACATTACAAAAACCATGTGTTCGTTTTCATTTTTTTAAAAAACAGTTTTGTTTATTAGTTTTTCAAATATTGGAGCTAGAGGAAAGAGATTGGATGAGTCTTGACTGCCAATGAAACAAAAAGGAATTTGTTTTCCGATTTCCATGAAAGGATGGATATGCCAGGTGACCAATGGTGGAAACTTGGGGGCGGGGCAGTTGGAGGGATGAGGTCATGTGAGAAAACCTCTCGGTAGATGTCCAGCCAGAGTTGGATATGTTTATGAGCTAGCCAGAATATTGCAAAGACAGTACTTGGGGGCGGGGTAGGGGGCGGGGTGGTGCTGTTTAGATCAGTTCGCTAGATAGCTAGTGTGTGGTTCAGAATAACACTAACAGTAGAGGCTCATTTCTGCTCTGGCTGAGGCAGGCTTGTCTGCTCGCCTGTTCCTGAGAGTGGAAGGTAGTGGCAAAGCACCAGTGATAAAAACTGCCAAGGACACGGTTCAGGATGAAGCATCTGCAGACAATGAGGTAAGGATGTGCCTTCAGGCAAAACACCCCTGGAATGAAATGGGAGGGTTCTGATAACCACATCGGTGTCACAGTAGTTCATTGGCAAGACTTTGCAATGGCTGAGGTCAGGGGTGCTACAAGATAACAGTGACACTGAGTAATTCCTACGCTTTTGTACCAAACTGTAATGATACATTGCTGGAGAGGGCACCTGCTGAAGGCGCTACAGGAAAATACCTCCAGCTGTCTGGTGTTACTTGAAGCCTCATTAAAAGTCATTTAATTAAGCCAACATTTTCCCCTCCAACCCCCAGCTTTCAGCCATCTCAGGCCTCATTGTGTAGAACTCAGTTCCTATATCCCTCTGCCAACCTATCTCTCACTGCTACTCCAAGAGTCTCCATAATATCCCAGACTTTGTCTATTTTACCTAATTCTTCTACTGTAGCTCGGAGTCTGTGGGTGGTTTTAACCGCCACTCCCCCCACCACTCCCACCCACCGTCCGGTGGAAAATTCTTGGAATATGGAAAGGCCACTCAGCCCATTAGTCCAGCAACTTCCTTGCCTCATGCAGGACTTCCTCAAGCACTGCTCCATAAAGTTCTCCATACACTCTTCCCAACCCACATGTGAATCAGACACTGCAGGTCATATCTTAAATCCTCACCCATCCTAGAGTGTGAATCTGCCTCTTTTTTTTGCTCAGGGTGTTGGAAACCCAGGTTAACTATCAGCTGTTGGTAATCTGCGGAGATAAATAAACAGGAGGTCAGAACAAGGTCAGGCTCGGAAGCGGTGCCTTCCATATTGAGCGCCCTGCTGGCATTTACTCTCTAGGCTCTACCCAAGGAATGGGTGGTGTATGTAACCACAGCAAGTGGTTGTGGAACCTTTCCTCTGGCTGGAGTCGGCCATTTTGTCAGGCGGGGGAAGGGAGGAAATGGAGACAAGACTGGAGGAAGCTGAAAAACAAAAGCAGAGAATGTTCTGAGAATGCAACCTGCTGTAGAATTGGACAACATTATTGTGACCCTGAGGAGATGGAGCATTTCTTTGATAGCTGTGCCAGGTGTACTAATAGTTCAGTACTGTACACAGGCCAGTATGTCTGCCTCTCTGTCTCTTATAGAGTTAAGAAGCACAGGTGTGCTTAGAACCTGCAACTTGTGTTTGTTTCTACAGCTCTGAGCTCTCCAGTGGGAGCATTGTTCCACCTCAACCCCACACTATGCTATCAGAACACTTGTTAGAAATGTCTCCTGCCTGGCAGGTGTGATTGGGTCCTGGAGCTAATCATCCTGTACAGGGCTAATGGGCCGCGGCTGTGGGAAAGATTGGAAGGTCTCGATCTGGTGAGAAGTGGCTCTGTCGTAGATTAATAAATACTGAGGAACTCAAAGCCGGCTGCTTAGTGAAGGATACTTACTGAGGATTGGGGAAGCAGTGTCTCCTGGCTAGACAAGAACTGGCAGGATGGAGTTGCAGGAGATCTCAGTGTAGACTCGTGATGGTGAAGAACCATCCTGCATCCCAGAACTGACACTCTGACCTGATATTATAGATAGAAGTTCTGTAAATGCTGAAAGTAATTCCCTGCTTTCCCCTCCAGTCACTACACGTGTGTGTATGTATGAGTACTGTATGCCTGTTAGTCTGTGTGTGAGGATGCATTTGTCTGAGTGTGCATGTATGGATAATTCTGTGCCTGTGTGCATGTCTGTCTGTATTAGTGTCTGTTAATATTTGACCTGTGTGTGTTTATTTAAATTACAGCTGTCTAGAGACCAGAACAATAGCCATATAGCGGACTTACAAAGGGACTCAGTGGCAGAACCATAAACACATTAAGAATAAGGGAGGAACCTGGGTGGATGGGCGGCAGAAGAACCTGTTATGGGACATGATTAGCATTTTGAAATCAAGGCCCAGTATTTTCTGCTATACAAGTTCCCAGTCATTTTTAGTGTCTGGGTGTTGGCAATGCTTAAAGGTTGGAGCCTGAGTCACAGTGACTGAGATAGATTACAGAGAACCAGTCACCAGCAGAACTGACATTCTGTCTCACACAGAAAAGAGAGGGGGCTTTCGAAGACACCCTGAGTGGTGGAACCGGGCAGCCTCTCCAGGTCTGGCATTGATGTCAGTAATTGTTTTGGGAGCTTTGTGTGCTGGGTGGGAGAAGGCACTGGGACATCACTTCAAACAGCTGCTAAGGGGCCATCATTGCATAGCAAAGTTTGGAATTGGAGTCCGTTAAAGGGATGTTATTGATAGTGTTCCTCTCACAGGATATCGCATCAGGATACATTTCTCACACACTGGGCGGAATTTAATGCCCTCCCTCCGGTAAGTTTGGTGGTGGAGGGAGGCGTTTAATCGGGTGGGAGGGTGGCGGGTGGGGACAGTGCTGCCTTCCCTCCTCTGCCCCAATTAAGTCCTGGGCCGGTAGGCGCGTGATGATCTTCCTGCCCTGCAATTAATTCCCACTTCAGGGCCTCACCTTCCACCTCTGGTATTCACCCAGCGGCAGGCAGGGGACTTCCCATGCAGAACACCTGAAAAGCAAACCCTGCCGAGGTTTGCTGTGGACTTCTGGAGTGGGGTGGGGCACTTAAGTTGTCGGGCCATTCCCGATAGGAGGTGATGTGGGATCTTGCTGGCTGTCCAGCTGGCAGGTGAGATTCCCATTGCCTCTGTTAAATACTGCCCACTGTGTGAAAGAAGGAATCCCTCAAGCTGACACACAATAATATCCAAAATATCTACATATATCATAAGAACTCAGTCAGTGTATATATATATATATCTCTCTGAGGGAAGAGGGGACTGAGAGAAGCCAGTCCATGTACAGATATCACAGTAAGGAACTGAGGAGCCAATCAATGCACAGGTATCTCCTTGAGGGAGAAGGGACTGAGATTCTAGTTTGTGCCCTCAGACAGGGAGCTGAGAGACTCCAGTCCGTGTACAGATATCTCCCTGCGAGAGACCAGTCAATGTACAGATATCTCCTGAGACAGGGGGTGGCCCCACCAGTCAGTGTACAGATATCTCACTGAGGAACAGAGAGCGGAGAGACTCCAATTTGCGCTGATAGCTCCAAGGGAGAGGAAATGTGATTCCAGTCTGAGTCTCGCTGAAAACTTCCTGAAGAAGGCACTTTAAAAAGTTAATTCTCAGAATTTGGATGCCCCACTGGCAGGACAGACAAGGCAGAGGTGGCAGAACAGTGGTATACAGTCAGGAGGGAGTTGCCCTGGAGCCCTCAACATCGACTCCAGCAAACATGGGCAAGGAAACCTTCTGCTGATTACCAAGTACCGCCCCCCACCCTCAGCTGATGAATCAGCGCTCCTCCATGTTTAACAGCATTTGGAGGAAGCACTGAGGGTGGCAAGGGCACAGAATGTACCTTGGGTGGGGCACTTCAATGTTCATCACTAAGAGTGGCTCGGTAGCACCACTACTGACCAAACTGGCCGAGTCCTAAAGTACATAACTGCTAGACTGGGTCTACGGCAGGTGGTGAGGGAACCAACAAGAGGGAAAAACATACTTGACCGCATCCTCATCAACCTGCCTGCGCAGATGCATCTGTCCATGACAGTATCAGCGCAGGAGTGACCACTGCACAGTCCTTGTGGAGACGAAGTCCTGTCTTCACATTGAGGATACCCTCCATTATGTTGTGTGGCATTACCACCGTGGTAAATGGGATAGATTTTGAACAGATCTAGCAACTCAAAACTCGGCATCCTTGAGCCACTGTGGGCCATCAGCAGCAGCAGAATTGTACTCAATCACAATCTAACCTCATGGCCCGGCATATCTTCGACTCTACCGTTACCATCAAGCCAGGGGATCAACCCTGGTTTAATGAAGAGTGCAGGAGGGCATGCCAGGAGCAACACCAGGCATACCTAAAAATGAGTGTCAACCTGGTGAAGCTACAACACAGGACTACTAGGATGCCAAACAGCATAAGCAGCAAGCGATAGACATAGCTAAATGATTCCACAACCAGCAGACCAGACCTAAGCTCTGTAGTCCTGCAACATTCCGTCGTGAATGGTAGTGGACAATACAACTCACTGGAGGAGGAGCCTCCACAAATATTCCCATCCTCAATGATGGGGGAGCCCAGTGCAAAAGATGAGGCTGAAGTGTTTGCAACAATCTTCAACCAGAATTGCTGAGTGGATGATCCAATTTGGCCTCCTCCAGAGGTCCCCAGCATCACAGATGCCAGTCTTCAGCCAATTGATTCACTCCATGTGATATCAAGAAATGGCTAAAGGCATTGGATACTGTAAAGGCTATGGGTCCTGACAATATTCCAGCAATAGTACTGAAGACTTGTGCCCAAGAACTTGCTGCGCCCCTAGCCAAGTTGTTCCAGTACAGCTACAACATTGGCATCTACCTGGCTGTGTGGAAAATTGCCCAGGTATGTCCTTATACAAAAAGCAGAACAAATCCAACCCGGCCAATTACCGCCCCATCAGTCTACTCTCGATCATAAGTAAGGTGATGGAAGAGGTCATCAGCAGTGTTATCAAGCAGCACTTGCTTAGCAAAAACCTGCTCTCTGATGTTCATTCCAGGTTCTGCCAGGGTTACTCAGCTCCTGACCTCATTATAGGCTTGGTTCAAACATGGACAAAAGAACTGAACTCCCAAGGTGAGGTGAGAGTGACTGCCCTTGACATCAAGGCAGCATTTGACCCAGTGTGGCATCAAGGAGCCCTAGCAAAACTAGAGTCGATGGGAATCAGGGGGAAAACTCTCCGCTGGCTGTAGTCATACCTAACACAAAGGAAGGTGGTCGTGGTTGTTGGAGGTCATTCACCTCAGCTCCAGGACATCACTGCAGGAGTTCCTCAGGGTAATGCCCTTGGCTCAACCATCTTCAGCTGCTTCATCGGTGACCTTCCTTCCATCATAAGGTCAGAAGTGGGGATGTTCGCGGATGATTGCATCATTCGCAACTCATCAGATACTGAAGCAGTCCATGTCCAAATGCAGCAAGACCTGGACAATATCCACGGTTGGGCTGACAAGTGGCGAGTAACATTCGTGCCACACAAGTGAGTGAACGCCTACAAGAGAGAATCTAACCATCGCTCCTTGACATTCAATGGCATTGCCATTGCTGAATTCCCTGAACTGGAACAGCCAAATAAATACTGTGTCTACAAGAGCAGGTCAGAGGCTAGGAATCCTGCAATGAGTAACTCACCTCCTGACTCCCCAAAGCCTGTCCTCCATCTACAGGGCACAAGTCAGGAGTGTGATGGAATGCTCTCCACTTACTTGGATGAGTGCAGCTCCAACAGCACTCAAGAAGCTTGATGCCATCCAGGACACAGCAGACCGCTTGATTGGCACCACATCCACAAACATTCACTCCCTCCACCACCAACGTACAAGTGGCAAGAGTGTGTACCATATATAAGATGCACTGCAGAAACTCACCAAGGATCCTTAGACAGCACCTTCCAAACCCATGACCACTACCACCTAGAAGAACAAGGGTACTAAACCAATGGGGACACACAACTTGGAAGTTCCCCTCCAAGCCACACACCGTCCTGACTTGGAAATATATTGCTGTTCCTTCACTGTCGCTGAGTCAAAATCCTGGAACTCTCTTCCTAACAGCACTGTGGGTGCACTGACATCACATGGACTGCAGTGGTTCAAAAAGGCAGCTCACCACCACCTTCTCAAGGGCAATTAGAGATGGGCAATAAAGTCTGGCCTAGCCAGCGACATCCACATCCCATGAAGGGCCAGACAATGGCCACCTCCAACAAGAGAGAATCTAACCACCTCTCCTTGATGCTCAACAGCATTACCATTACTGAATCCCCCAAAATCTTGAATGTCACTATTGACCAGAAACTTAACTGGACCAGCCACATAGGGCTATAAGAGCAGGTCAGAGGCTGGGTATTCTGTGGTGAGTGAGTGCCTGTCCATCATCTACAAGGGACAAATCAGGACTCTGATGGAATACTGTCCACTTGCCTGGATGAGTACAGATCCAACAACGTTCAAGAAGCCTGGTTGATTGGCAACCCAACCACCACCTTAAACATTCACTCCCTCCACCTCCTGTGCACAATGGCTGCAATGTGTACCATCTATAAGATGCATTGCAATAATTTGCCAAGGCTGCTACAACAGCACCTCCTCAACCCACGACCCTGTTGCCTAGAAGGGCAAGCGTGGCAGGTGTATGGGAACATGACCAGCCTCAAATTCCATTCGAAGTCAGACACCATTCTGACTTGGAAAAATATCACCATTCCTTCACTGTTATAGATTCAAAACCCTGGAACCTCCTACCTAACAGCACTGTGAATACAAAAACAGAATTACCTAGAAAAACTCAGCAGGTCTGGCAGCATCGGCGGAGAAGAAAAGAGTTGACGTTTCGAGTGTTTGTTTTTGTTTTTTTTTTGTTTTTAGCACTGTGAATACCTTGACTCCACAGACTGCAGCGGTTCAAGAAGGCAGCTCACTACCACCATGTTAAGAGCAACTTGGGAAGGGCAGTAAGTGTGGGCTTCCCAGCAACACCCACATCCCAGAATGAATAAAAGGAGGCTTAGAACCCACAGTCTTCTGAGTCAAAGAAGCGTATGAGCCACCAATATAGCAGACTCTGGAAAAGGGATTGGACTGGTTAACAGATTGACTGCTGAGACAATGTGAGTTGACATTTCAACTGACAGTTGAATGATCGCCAGCCAAACAATAAATGGTCATTTTCTCTCTTTATTTTCTAACCCAAACAAATAAAACTAAACAGGTCTTTTGACAGGTCACTTTTTTCAGGGTGATATAAGAAGCTATGAAGCTGAACTAGCCAATTCATTGAGATCCATGTATAGGACCCGGATGGGCCATTTCCCTCCTGCAAGTTAGGGTATTGAACAAAATTTCCATTGAATACAATGGCAAACAAGTGCATGGTTGGAAGGATAGGTGAATATTTCAAAGTTTTTCTTGATTCTCTTTGGGGTTCAGCCGGTATTTATAGAAAAGTTTGTCTCTCGCGTCCGTGGGCTGTGGAAGGAGTTTAAATCGGTAGGTAGAGTCCACGACAGGGTAATGAGTATCTCAGCTGTGAAGCCCACAGCTATTTGCAATCTATGTCAGTGACTTTAGTGAGGGGGTCAAATCTAATTTATTCAAGTTTGCTGATGATACAAACTCAAGTAGGAAAGTAAGCTCTGAAGAGGTGATTCTTTCATGAGATGTGGGCATTACAGGCAAGGCCAGCATTTGTTGCCCATCCCTAATTGCCCTTGAACTGAGCAGCTTGCTAGACCATTGGAGAGGGCAGTTAAGAGTCAACCACATTGCTGTGGGTCTGGAGTCACATGTAGGCCAGGCCAGGTGAGGATGGTAGTTTTCCTTCCCTGAAGGGCATTAATAAACCAGGTGAGTTTTTATAACAATTGACAACAGTTTCAGGGTCATTACTACTGAGACTGGCTTTATATTCCAGATCTTATTAATTGAATTTAAATTCCACTAGCTGCCATGGTGGGATTTGAACCCATGCCCTCAAAGCATTAACCTGGGCCTCTGGATTATTAGTCTACTGACATTTCCATTACACCACCCGTCTCCACTTGATTGAATAAGAATGTGGCAGATGGAATATAATGCGGAGAAGTATGAAGTTAATCAATTGGTAAGAAAATAGGAGAACAGAATATTTTTTATATGGTGAAAGACTGGGAAATGTAGGCATTCAGAGGGACCGAGGGGTATACTTCCATACCAAACACAGAAAGCAAATAGAAGTAGAGCAAGCAATTAGAGACACAGGTTGTGTGTTAGCCTTTATTACAAAATAATTAGAGTATAAGAATAAAGGACCCTGATGAGTCGTTAACTGGAGTATTGTATAGAGCTTTGGTCTCCTTATACTGAAGGATATAGGGCAGAATTTTGTCCTTGTTGGGCGGGCTTGGCGGGGGCAGGCAGGGGCAATCAGGAAGCCGACTGCTGCCCGCAATTGGGGCTGGACCACGATTTCATGCTGGCGGACCAATTAAGGCCCGCCCAGCATTAAACTTGTGCTACAGCGCTCAGCGCTGCCTGTGCGGGGGATGGGGGGGGAGGGGGGGACGGAGGAGGGCGGGTGGGGAAATTTGCACAAAATGTGCGCGGGTGCGCGCTGGAAAAGCTCCCTGAGGCACAGAGCTGCCTCAGGGAGATGAAGAGTTCTGAAAAAAAGATGAAGGATTTTAAAATGTTAAAAAACATTTCCCCTCATGTGATTCTGTCACATGAGCAGGGACATGTTACGAAAGAGATGTAAAATTTTTTACTTTATTTTTATTTGCTGCTGGAAACCTCATCCCGCCCGTGGATGAGGTTTCCTAAAAATGCATAGGCCGCTTGGCCTTTTCGCTCGCCCGCCAACCGACAGGTTGGACGGGCAGTGAAAAATTTCAGTTAATTAATACTTTAATGGCCTTCTAATTACCGGCGGGCATGCTGCTGATTCCTGCGCGTGCCCGCCGACCGAACTATCGCGTGACTGCGCATTGAGGTGGGGACGCTTGCCCGACGTCATCACATGGCATTTCACGCTCGAGCGCCCACCAAAGTGAAAATCCTGTCCATAAACTTGCCTTAAAGGGCGTGCAATGTAGGTTTACTCGACTGAGATGAAGAGATCGTTCGATGAGGAGAGATTAAGTAGACTGGTCTATGTTCTTTGGAGTTTAAAAGAATGAGAGGCGATCTAATTGAAACATAAAATAAATTTCAAGGGGCTTCACAGAGTAGATGCTGGCTGGATGCTTATGGCCTGTGGATAAAGATTAAAAGAGAGGGTAGGATATGTGTTTGCCTGGGGTGTGAAAGGGGATTAAATGAGTGGATAACGTCCAAAAGATGAAAAATTAAATAAGTAACAAATGTACAAATTGTAATTAAATTAGCTCAGAGCTACACTCCGTGTAACATTTCTGTAACATTGTTCTAAGTGTGGCATCAATGAGATTCCTGTTGCACTTTCAACCAAGTTCCAGCAATGGGATGGGAGCACCGTTGGGAAAGGTGGCCCAGTAATATATTTCTACTGAGCCCTTCAAGTTAAATGACAATGAAAGGGTAGTGAGCTAACCCTTGATAAGTACCTTTTTATTATAATGTACTTCTTTTCAAAAAAGTTTTGGCCCTGCAGGAATCAGGATCTGATCTGAACTGTATCTCAGATGATTCAAATTGACAGGCTTCTCCTCACAGAGGTTTTGAAATTCACTGTCGGATTCAAACGCAGCACCTTATTTCATTCTCTAGAGAAGAGTTAGGGGATTACTTGGATTTTGAGTACCTGGCCATTTAAATTTAAATCTGAATCAATCAGACAGCATTGTTTAAATTTGAATTATTTCTATCTCCAGCCTCTAGCCAATGACAATTACAGCCTTACATAGAAATAAGCATGATACAGGGATTCAGATTACAGTTGTGTTTATTTTCAACTGCTTATGTTCTGTGACTGAATTTAAACACACTAAGCCAAAACTGCATATAAAAGAAACACTTTGAAATAGCTGCAGTAAATCCACATTCGCTGCACTCAGTGACAATATACTGAATAATTCACAGCTTTGAGAATAAAGTAATCACTTCAGTTACACAGGAACAGTTCACTCCTCAATTTCCTTATACTCAATTACAATTAGCTCATTGGGTCCCATGGCTCATAACAGCTGTGAAATTGGGCTCAAGTGCCCCTGATGTCAGTGCTGTGGAAGCCCCAAAGGCATAAAATAGCACAGGCTGTCCTGTCAGCAACTCCTGGCACATTCCACACAGCACCCCATGCTGCTGGGCACTAGCATGGGCATGCCGTGTGTGCACTGGTATTGGGAGGTGAGGTCTAGCATTGATGTCAATCAACCATTCCATCTGATTTGATTCATGTTGCTGAAACTTCAACCACCTAATCCATGGGATGCCTTTGCTAACCAGTCTCAGTTTAATATGCATTCAGCTGCACAAGGAACCCACACTTAGCGCTTTTCAAGGTACAGGCATCCAGCTTGCAGGAGGGGTGCTTTTCATTTACTTCTGATCACTTCTCGATCAGAAGGTGATCAGAAGGGAGGTGTCAGCTGTGGCTCAGTCCATAGCACCCTCGCCTTTGAATCAGAGGGTTGTGGGTTCATGTCCCACTCCTGGAAACCAAGAACTGTGATTGTACTCAAAAGAGTTGCAATCTGTGACTGTTGATAACTCCAAAGAGTTTTTTTTTTACTTCTGATCGCTTCTCGGCCTTTTGGCTAAGATCAAGTGTTGCAGGGGCGACACCATGGTCCTGCCAAGGCAAGGTCGGGATGGAAGGGCGATAACCAATCGCAATCCAAATCCATACCGTGGGTTACCTATCACCGTCCGAGTCACGGTGAACCACAGCGAAGGAGGATCACCTATGGATCGGGGCTTCTTCACCAGGAGGATCCTGTTGAAGGCGTGCGGCTTCCAAGCTACGGAGATCTTCACCCTGCACGACTCCCGCAAAGGTGGTTATTTTGACGTGACGTTCAAGCGGGTGGCAGACTGCGTCCGGCTCCTGAGGGTGTTCGAGGAGAAGAGAGACCTGCCGGAGATGAAGATCCTGACGGCGGAGCCGCACTTTTCTCTGCCGTTGCAACGGGAACGTGAGGTGATGGTGCATGTGTACAACCCCTTCGTCCCTGTCGCCGACGTGGTCACCTTCCTCACCAGGTACTTCGATAAGGTGGGGAGCGGCACCGAGATTCGAGACGACTTGGGGATCTGGACAGGCAAACGCCTGTTTAAGGTCACGCTAAAGACCGATGGTAAGGGAGCCATTTTCCACCCTCCCTCCAGTTTCGCTATCGGGGGAAACCGGGGCTACCTGGTCTACGCTGGGCAACCCAAGCATTGTCGCTCATGCGGCAAGGCTGGTCATGTGGCGGCCAACTGCAGCGCCTCCCTCTGCAAGATCTGCAAACAGGAAGGGCACCAGACAAAAGACTGCAAACAGGCCAAGTGCTGCAACCTGTGTGGCGAGGCAAGTCACCTCTACAGGACCTGCCCCAAACGCTGCCGTACTTACGCACAGGCAGCCAAAGCCGACCAGGGGGAAGCAGAAGAAATGTTTCGTGTCACTCCAACCACCAAGGCCCCCAGGGAGCTCAACGGGACAAAGGAGGACACAGAGAGAGACAAGGTGGAGAAAGAGATTGAGGCAACAGAGAGCCAATCAACAGCACTACCCCCTGAACCTCCCAGTCCTCAGGACAGCGAATCAATGGAGGAGGAGGCAGCAGTGGAAAAGCAGCAGGGGGAGTGGCGGACGGTGAAGAACAAGAAAAGTAAGAGGGAGCGAAGAAGAAGCAAAGGCGTTTCCCAGAGAAGCGGCAAGAGGCGTCTCCCATCCGACACGGATGACAAGGGCAGCAGCTCTTCGGATGATGAAGTGCCAGAGCGGCACCGACAGAAGAGGCGGCAAAGCTCCAGGGCGTTGGAGGACGAGACACCCGAGCTCCAGAAAATTGGAGACAACAAGGAGACCAGCGCACCCCAACTTTGCCTGCAACCTGAGGAGGCCAGTGCACCACAGCCCCTGGAATCTGGGAGCAGTGAGGCAATCATCGCACCCCAGCTCCAGGAAGCCGGGAACAGCAACACCCCAGAGGGGGTGAGTTTTGGAGAAGCTTCTCCAGCAAAGGTCATCTCAAAACCCGCTCTCTACGTGAACCTCCAGATGCCACCGGAGCAGAACACGGCCAAGGAGATCTACCTCAGCCCATCCAAAGTGAAGGAATTTGAGCTCACTACGGGTATGAAGGAGCAGACTAAAGGTCTGGGACTCTCAGAGACAGTGGGTTTGGTAGGAGAATAAATGCTTTAAAATGGGTTTAAAGATTGCATCCATAAATGTGCGTAGCATTAAATCTACTACGCGATGTGTTGCGACCTTGGACTACCTAGCCAAGGTCAAAGCTGACCTGTTGTTTCTGCAGGAGTGTGCGATACCGCACCTCAGCTCCTACAGGCAATGGTCACGATGGTGGTCCCACGGGCCATCGATCTGGTCGGGCGGAAACGACTCTCGTTCCTCCGGCCTGGGTATTCTGCTGCGGGGAGGCAACTTCACCGTCTCCGAGGTCAAGGAGGTGGTGGGCGGGCGACTCCTCGTAGCAGACGTAATGTACAAGAACGCTCCACTCCGGTTAATTAACGTGTATGGCCCGGCACAAGGGGCTGAGCGGCTGGAGGTTTTTCAGCAGCTCCCACTGCTGCTGGCGACCTCCAGGCCGGTCATTCTGGGCGGGGACTTCAACTGCATCATCGATGCGGCTGGACGATCCGGCAGGGCCGGAAGCAGATTGGACGCTACGTCCAGATCCCTGATGGAAACAGTTAAGGATGCCAAGCTGCACGACGTCTTCAGCAACCCTGCAGACGGAGCGCAGCGTAGATACACCTGGTCGCGGCCAGACGGGTCCATTCGTTCCAGGATAGACTTCCTGTTTGTGTCCCGTGCATTCACAGTCAGATCCACCGAGGTCAAGCCGGTGTTCTTCTCTGACCACTGCCTCCTACTGGCGGACTGCCACTTGGAGACGGACCTGAGGGTGGGCAGGGGGGCATGGAAGCTAAATGTGCAACTGCTGACCCCAGAGAACATTGAGGAGCTCAAGAGGGATTACAAAGGTTGGAGAACCGTGAAACCCCTCTTTGAGTCCCTGACACACTGGTGGGAAGTGATCAAGGGAAGCATCAAGAGGTTTTTCATCCGCAAAGGCACCCAGAAAGCTAGAAAGGAACAGAGGGAAATGTCCCGACTCCAGAAAAAGATGCAGAATCTGCTCCGGCTGCAGTCGATGGGGGTCGATGTCAAGGAGGAGCTCCAAGAGGTGAAGGGCCAGCAAGCCTCGCACTTTGCCTCGGAGGCCTCCAAGATCATCTTCCGTTCCAGGGTCCGCTCCGTGGAGCAGGATGAGACGTGCTCACGTTTCTTCTTCCAAAAGGTACACAGAGAGCGCTCTGTGATCAGCAGCCTGAAGGAAGAAGACGGCTCAGTAAAGTCATCACGGTCCGACATTCTGAGGATCAGCAAATCCTTTTATGCCGGACTGTATGACGTGAAGCCCACGGACAGCACGGCCTCCCAGTCCTTCCTGTCCTCTATCATGGAGGTCTTAGACCACAGTACGCGGGAGAGCCTGGACAAACCGCTAACTCCTGATGAACTGACTAAGGCCCTCGAGTCCTTCGAGAAGAGTAAAACCCCCGGAAGCGACGGCTTGCCGGCGGAGTTGTATTCGGCTCTGTGGGACTTGATCGGCCCAGACCTACTAGAAGTGTACGAGAGTATGCTCCTGGCCGGCAGCATGTCAGAATCCATGAGGAAAGGCATCATCACCCTCATCTACAAGCACAAGGGGGAAAGGGAGGAAATTAGAAATTGGCGACCCATTTCACTGTTGAATGTGGACTATAAGATTCTGTCCAAGGTCATCGCCAACCGGGTCAAATCCGCTCTGGAATTGGTGATTCACCCTGACCAGACCTGCTCTGTGCCAGGCAGGAAGATCTCTGACAGCCTGGCGCTGCTCAGGGATACGATTGCCTATGTACAGGACAGGGGTGTGGATACCTGCCTCATCAGCTTGGATCAGGAGAAGGCCTTTGACAGAATATCGCACACCTACATGGGGGATGTGCTCTCCAAAATGGGCTTTGGGGAGGGAATTCGAAATTGGATCCAACTGCTCTACACTAACATCAGTAGCGCAGTCTCAATCAATGGGTGGGAAACAGATAGCTTTCCTATTAAATCTGGAGTCAGGCAGGGCTGCCCTCTCTCGCCTGTTCTTTTCGTGTGTTGCATAGAACCCTTTGCCGAGTCCATCAGGAAGGATCCGGGCATAAGAGGAGTGACGATCCCAGGCAGTGGAGGCACTCAGGTAAAAGCCTCCCTGTACATGGACGACGTCGCCGTCTTCTGCTCGGATCCGCTGTCGGTGCGCAGACTGATGCACATCTGCGACCAGTTCGAACTGGCCTCGGGAGCCAAGGTAAATCGTGGGAAGAGCGAGGCCATGTTCTTTGGGAACTGGGCTGACCGATCCTTTGTCCCCTTCACTGTCAGGGCTGACGGCCTGAAGGTGCTGGGGATATGGTTCGGAGGGACCGGGGCATGCGTTAGAAACTGGAAGGAGCGAGTGGCCATGGTGAAAAGGAAACTGGGCATGTGGGAGCGACGCTCCCTCTCCATTGCGGGTAAGAACCTGGTCATCAGGTGTGAGGTACTCTCGCTGTTGCTGTACGTGGCGCAGGTCTGGCCCATTCCAGACTCCTGCGCGACGGCGATCACTCGAGCCATCTTCCGCTTTATCTGGAGGTCGAAAATGGATCGTGTCCGCAGGGACGCGATGTACAAGCCTCTAGATAAAGGGGGAAAAAACGTGCCCAACATCGCCCTCATACTGATGGCCACCTTTGTGTGCGGCTGCATCAAGCGGTGCGTAGACCCTCAGTACGCAAACACCAAGTGTCACTACGTGCTGAGGTTCTACCTGTCCCCGGTGTTGCGAAGGATGGGTCTGGCCACGCTGCCGCGGAACGCTCCAAGTAGTTGGACCGCGCCGTACCACCTGTCCCTGGTGGAAAAATTTATGCAGAAAAACACCTTTGACCACAAGTCCATCAGGCAGTGGTCAGCACGTAACGTCCTAGAGGCCCTGAGGGATAAGGAGAGGGTGGACCCTGTGGGATGGTTCCCCGAGCAGACTGTCAAAGTCATTTGGCAGAATGCCTCATCGCCAGAACTTTCCAACAAGCACCAAGACGTGGCTTGGCTGGTGGTGAGAAAGGCCCTCCCCGTCAGATCCTTCCTACACGCCAGGAAGCTCACCCCCTCTGCACGTTGCCCTCGAGGTGGCTGTGGTGGGGAAGAGACCGTTGTCCACCTCCTTGTGGATTGTGCCTTTGCAAAGAAAGTCTGGAGAGAGATGCAGTGGTTGCTGTCGAGGTTCATCCCGAGCAGTTCTGTGACACAGGACTCTGTGCTCTACGGGCTGTTCCCAGGGACACACACCGAGACAAACATCAACTGCAGCTGGAGGATCATCAACTCGGTGAAAGAGGCGCTTTGGTCTGCCTGAAACTTGTTGGTCTTCCAGCGCAAAGAGTTGTCCCCGACCGATTGTTGCGGACTGGCACAATCCAAAGTCCAGGACTACGTGCTGAGGGACGCACTAAAGCTTGGGGCAGCTGCCGCAAAGGCGCAATGGGGAAGGGTCGCTGTCTAAGACCTTTCTACCACAGCGCACCGAGAGACTGGGAACTGTTTAGAGCCCCTCGGGCTGTACAGATCAAAATGAAAGGCTGTAAATGATTGTAATATTGTTTGTACTGATGCACCTGGTGATACATTTTGTAAAAGTTTAACCTGGATTGTACCCTTGTAATGTTGTTTTTGAAATGGTTTGGAATGTGATTGAAGATATTTTATGAATAAAGTATATTTTTACAAAAAAAAAAAAAAACTTCTGCTAGGGCCAAGTTGGTGGAAGTGCAGTGGCTTGTTATTGGAAGTCTGTTGGTGATCTCCATTTAGGGAAGGCAGAGAGTTTTGTCACCTGAAGTCCCCAGGAGGCATGCGGGCTGACATTGCAGTGCCTCTCTGTCTGAAACATCACCAACGAAGTAGGGGCTGCAGAGGGGGGATGTCCTGCAAAGATGAAGGAGGAGGAAGAGGGCTCAGCTTAGAAGGCTGTACCTACCACGGCTTTTCCAAAAGCACTTCTCCTGGCTCTACCTGAAGCAGGTGCAATGCCTGGCGTGACTCTGGCTCACTAAAAAGGTAGCTATGGAACAGGTGTAAAGCAGGAGAACCACGGTCACACCACCAGGATGAAGGTGAGCTGAGGGTTGAGAGAGAGCATAAGACAGCAACATACCACACCCTGAATGCTCTGTGATGCGGGATGCTAAAGTCTGTGTTGCAGCCGCTCCCATGGTGCTCATCACCACCCAGTCCATAAAGTTTAGGTGATGCAGGCATGCCTGCCCCTGCCCAGTTGGCTTTACTCTCATCTATTGTGGAACACCTTGTCCTGAAAGAGAGAGGACAGAACGTTAGTGATTGTGTCACACTGAGTTTGGCTGATTCATTGCTGAATAGCTGGAGGTATGTGGAGGCAGCAAGATGTGGGCATGAGTTTGGCATCATTGAAAAGTGCGTGAGGTGTAGTATCTGAATGTTAAGCATGAATTTTGAGTATGAGGGACTCTTGATGGGGGTGTGGTACGTTGACCAGTGTGAGAGGTTGGTGATGGAGTGGGTATGAGGAGTCCTTTGATGATGCTTTCAATGATCTTGATCACCCTTGCGAGGTCATTGAATTTCTCCTGGTGCTGCTGTCAGGTCCTCGGGGCCAGGTTCCTCAATTCATGTCCCTAGCTGCCTACGCCCATTCCCTTTGGAGACCATTCCTTGATGGTGTCCTGGCCCTCAAGGAAACATGGCGTCTCTCCAGTGCTGCATCGGTGAAACGCATGACCCTTTCTCTGCCCTGGTGCTCCATTTTTCTTTTCTCCATTTGTGGCAGTGACAGTTAGCAGCAGCTTCTTCCATTCAGTGCAGCTTCCCTTTAAGAGTGACAGACTGCCTTTAAGAACTGGAGGCTAGCAGCTGGAACACGTGCTAGTCTTGCATCTTGTTAGCCTCTCTGTTGAGTATACAGCTAGCCAGCCAGCCAGTGTGAGTTGCCCTGGGCTGCATGCTGAAATCTTTCAATTGAAAAGGCAGCACAGAGCTTGTCGGGAACAGGCACAGGCCAATCGCGAATCACCACCCCCAAGCCTGAAAATGGGTGCAAACAAGTTCTGGGAGTCAGTCCTTTGCCAATGAGGCCAAGCTTTTGAGCACAATCATTTAGGACATTCTCCTACTTTGAACACTATTTTTGAAATTAAGGTAAAGTTTGATGTGTGAGCTGGTGGTGAGAACTTCCATGGTGCATCTTGTGTAAAAGGAACCTCTCCGAGCACTTAACAAGGAGGCAAATATGTTGCTGAGGAAAAGAACAAGTGAGTGGTAGACCATAAGCGGTCAAAGTGAGGAGTCCATTAGACTACAATAAAATTCACCAAGGCACTTCACAGGAGCGTTATAAAGCCATATAAGACAATATCAGGGCAGATGATCAAATGCTTGGTCAAAGAGGTAGGTTTTAAGGAGCATCCTAAAGGAGGAAAGAGAAATGGAGAGGTGAAGAGGTTTAGAGGGGGAAATTCCAGCACTTATGGACCGAGGTAGCTGAAGATATCACTGCCAATGGTGGAGCAATTAGAACGGATGCTCAAGGGGCTAGAGTTGGAGGAGAGCTGATACCTTGAATGGTTTTAGGGCTGGAAAGTTTTGAAAACAAGGATGATAAGTTTAAAATCAAGATATTGCTTAACTAAGAGGCAATGTCAGTCAGCAATTACAGGAGTGATGGGTGAATGGGACTTGATGCAAGTAAGTAAATGGGCAGCAGAGTTTGGTTAACCTCACGTTAGCATTGGGTAGAATATGAGATTCCAGCCAGGAGTGCATTGCACTAGTCAAGTCTGGAGCTAACAAAGGCTTGGATGAGGGTTTCAGCAGCAGATGAGCTGAGGAAGGGGTGGACTTGGACGATGTTACAGGGTGGAAATAGGTAGTCTTAATGATGGTGTAATTATATGGTTGGATGCCATCTCTGGTCAAATATGACACCAAAGTTGCCAACAGCGTGGTTCAGCCTCAGACAGTTGCCGGGCAGAGGAATATAGTGGGTGGCTAGATAATGGAGTTTGTAGTGGGGACCAATGATCTTGCTGATATTTAAATGGAGGACATTTCTGCTCATCCTGTACTGGATGCCATACAAGTAGTCTGAAAATGTAGTGACAGTGGAGGAGTTGAGAGAGGTAGGGGTGAGGTAGAACTGGAGGTGGTCCACATACATCTGGAAACTAACGCTGTGTTTTTGAATGATGCCACTGAGAGATATCATGTAAATAAGAAATAGGAGGGGGGCCAAAGTTAATACTCGGGTAGCACCAGAGGAAACAGCGCAGGAGCAGGCAGGAAAGCATGGCAGGTGATTCTCTGGCTATGATTAGAAAGATGAGAATGGATCCAGCTGAATGACAGCAGGAAGGCGTTGGAGGAGGATGCTGTGGTTAACCATACCAAAGGCTGCAGACAGGGTGAGAAGGATGAGGAGGGAAAGTTTACCTTTGTCATAGTCACATAGAATGTCATTTGATAAAAGCTGTTTCACTACTGTGACAGGGGCAGAAACCTGATTGGAGGGATTAAAACAGGGAGATCCAAGGATTTGGGAGGCAACATGTTCAAGGATGTCAAAGTAGAAAGGGAGGTTGAGGATGGGGCGGTTGCTTGCAAGGATGGTGGGGTCAAAGGTTGGTGGATTATGACCGCAGAGTCAACTATCATTGTCATTCTTTTAGATGATTTAACCTTTCAATTATCTTTTAATTTCTAGGCTAACGGACAACTAACCAAGAAGATCAGTTTAACTTGTCTCATGCTTTTGTAAGGTAAGAGCCCATCTGTTCTGATGAATCTGAGGTTGAGTTGACTGATGATGTGAATTAAACACTGGGACTTTCTGGGTTGATTGTTTGAATTTGATCTGCCTCCAACTTGCTATCAGTTCCTGATCTCAGTTGATGCTCAGAGGGAGCTGGGGATCCAAGGCATTGGCAGAAATTGAGCAGGCCGGGTTAGGTGCTGTGAAGAAGAGAGACAGAAATAACTCAAGTGGGGTTGGAAAAGAACACAGACCAATATATACTTTCATACAAGAGATTTGAGGAGTGGCAGGATGTCCATTTTATATCTCTGCTGGCTTCTGATTTCATCACAGTTCAGGTGCTAATGGGTTCCAGCACAGGGACAGAAACAATCGAGTCAGCTACATTCTGCTGACCTTATGGTTTGACATTGCAAAGATCAATTAAAAAGGTTGATGGAATTTGGTCCTTTATCTCAACTGAGCTGCGATATAAAGGGGTGGAAGTTATGATTCCATTGTATAGAGCCTTAGTCAGACCTCATCTGGAGTACTGCATTCAGTATTGGTCTCTGCACCTCAGGAAGGATATATTGGTCTTGGAGTAGGTGAAGCGCAGATTTACAAGAATGAGACGGGCTTAGAGAGTGATGTTATGAGGAGAAGTTTAATTAACATAAAAAACATAGAAAGTTTACAGCATGGAAGGGAGCCATTCAACCCATCCTACAAACAATACGAATTAGGAGCAGATGTAGGCCACTTAGCCCCTCGAGCATGCTCCGCCAATTAATAAGATCATGTCTGATCTGATTGTAACCTCAACTGCACATTCCCACCTACCTCCTATTAGCTTTCACCCCCTTGCTTATCAAGAATCTATCTACTTCTGCCTTAAAAGTATTCAAAGACTCTGGAACTCTCTTCCTCAAAAGGAAGCGAAGACTTATGACCCTCTGGGAGAAAAAACACCCTCCTCATTTCTGTCTTAAATGGCGATCCCTTATTTTTAAACAATGACTCCTAGTTCTAGATTCTTCCGCAAGAGGAAACATCCTCTCCATATCCATCCTGTCAAGACCCTCCGGATCTTATATGTTTCAATCAAGTCACCCCTTCTAAACTCCAGCAGATACAGGATTAGCCTGTCTAACCTTTCCTCATAAGACAACCCGCCCATTCCAAGTATTAATCTAGTAAACCTTCTTTAAACAGCATCCAATGCATTTACATCATTCCTTAAATAGAGAGACCATACTGTACACAATATTCTAGATGTGGTCTCACCAAAGCCCAATATAACTGAAGCATAACCTCCCTACTTTTGTATTCAATTCCCCTCCCAATAAATGAGAACATTCTATTAGCTTTCCTAATTACTTGCTGTACCTGTGCACTAATCTTTTGCGATTCATGCACGAGGACATTTAGATCCCAATGCATCTCAGAGCTCTGCAACCTCTCACCATTTAGATAATATGCTTCTTTTTTATTTTTCCTGCCAAAATAGACAATTTCACATTTTCCTAGATGCTACTCTATTTGCCAGATCTTTGCCCACTCACTTAACCTATCTATATCCCTTTGTAGCTTCTTTATATCCTCCTCACATCTTACTTTCCTACCTATCTTTGTATCATCAGCAAATTTAGCAATCATACTTTTGGTCGCTTCATCCAAGTCGTTCAAATAAATTGTAAAAAGTTGAGGCCCCAGCACCGATCCCTGTGACACACCACTCATTACATCTTGCCAACTAGAAAAAGACCCTTTCATGCCTACCCTCTGTTTCCTGTTAACTAGCCAATCTTCTGTCTATGCCAATATGTTACCCCCGACACCATGAGCTTTTACTTTTCGCAATAACCTTTGATGTGACACCTTATCAAATGCCTTCTGAAAATCTAAGTGCAGTGCACCTACCGGTTCCCCTTTATCGACAGCAGATGTTACTTCTGCAATAAATTGGTTACACACGATTTGCCTTTCACAAAACCATGTTGACTCTGCCTGATTACCTTGAGTTTTTCCAAGTGCCCCACAATACATCTTTAATAATAGCTTCTAACATTTTCCCTGACAGCTGTTAAGCTAACTGGCCAGTAGTTTCCTGGGGCAGAATTTTACCGTCGGTGTGCGGGGGCGGGCCCGACACGCCAATGCGTAAAATGAGACGTGATGACGTTGGGTGTGCATCCTGATGTCATCGTGCGTCATTTCGATATTTCGTTAGGCGGCTGCATGCCTGCCAAACTGTCAACAGCCTATTAAGGCCATTAAAAAAGTAATTAACTTGTTAACAACGCTGCTCGCCCAACCTTAAGGTTGGCGGACAGGTGAAGAGCCCAAGCGGCCTTCGTGTTTTTCAGGAAACCTCATCCATGGGCGAGATGAGGTTTCCTGAAGCTTTCATAAAATAAATAAATAATTTTTCCTAACTTCACAAACATGTCCCAGCTCATGTGACACTGTCACATGAGGGGACACGTTTAAATAAAATTTTACTTTATTTATTGAAAAGTTTTGTAACCCATTCAATCTCTCTGAGGCACGGAGCTACCTTAGGGAGATTGCTGCATCCTTTGGTGCTCATGAGCGAAAGAGTGAAGGCCCCGACTCTCCCTCCTACCCCCGCCTGCAGAGGTAGCGCTGAGCGCTACTGGCCGCGCGTTACACTGGGTGGGCCTTAATTGGCCCCTGCCTGCTCCCACCCAGCCTCCCTGCCCACCATAGGAAAAATTCTCCCCCACTTTCTGTCTTTCTCCCCTTTTGAATAAAGGAGTTACATTTGCTATTTTCCAATCTAATGGAACCTTCCCCGAATCTAGGGGATTTTGAAAGATTAAAACAAATGCATCAACTATCTCCCGAGCTACTTCTTTTAAGACCCATCGAAGACTTCATCCTATCTATGCCAACCAAAAGAGAGCTATCTTATTTAATGCCACTTTCCAGCTCTTGGTGTGTAGCCCTTCGGGTTACAGCACTTCAAGAGCATCTACAAAATGAACTACAGCAACTCATCAAGCCTCCTTCAATAGCACCTTCCAAACCCACAACCTCTACCACCTAGAAGGTCAAGGGCAGCAGAAACATGGGAACACCATCACCTGCAAGCTCGCCTCCAAGTCACTCACCATCCTGACATGGAAATATGTCAGCGTTCCTTCACTGTCGCTGGGTCAAGATCTTGGAACTCCCTTCCTAACAGCACTGTGGGTGTTCCTGCACTCGATGGTTCAAGAAGGCGACTCACCACCACTGATGCTCACATCCCATGAAAGAATTTTTAAAAAATCCAAGTATTTCATAAATGCCATGAGTGTTTCTGCCTCTCACTACTTTTTCAGGCAAGGAGTTCCAGATTCCTGCCACCCTCTGGGTACAAGAAATTCTCTGCAACTCTCCTTGAATTCTTTTGCCACTTACTTTGAATCTATGCCCCCTAGTTATTGATTTTTGACCCCAAGATGGGATTCCGGCTCCATATTTGTGCCATAACTAAGTCTACCTCTGGAATACCACCCGACTCTGCCCCTAACTCAGCTCATCTTTGTCACCTCCATACCTGACTATTCCAACACATTTCTGGCTGGCGTCCCATGCTTTTCTCCTTGTAAACTTAAAATTGACACCATTGACTTACATTCCCTTGCATACAGGAGATTGAAGGATGGTCTGATTGGAGCATTTAAAATGATTGGAGCATTTAAAATTAAAGCAACGCCATCTCGGAGAAAAATCAGGAAGCACTTTTTCATGGTGGGTAGTAGAAAATTGGAACTCCCTTTCCCAAAAGGATGAGGCAGTTGGAGCTTTCAAGGCTGAGATCGATAGGATTTTTCTTGGGTCAGGGTATCAAGGGATTTGAGAAAAGTTGGGAAAATGGAGTAGAAGTGCAGATCTAACTGACTGGCCAATCAGCTGGATAGCCTCATCCTGTTCCTATGTTCCCAGATCCAGTACAACCTATTTGCCCCTGTTTAATCAAAACTAAAACAGGAATGGGAGTGGAACTTGCTGAGGGCAATTTTTCTCCTCTTTGCCAACTACCCTCCTGGAGCCAATATTGTGGAGCTCAGAGTCACACATGCATACTTTAAAAGCTAGGATTCTCAAACTGTGGAATTAATGGAGAAAAAACTACCTTTTTCCAGTTGGTGTAATGTGTTAATGCACAGAACTTGAGTTAATGATATTTTACTCGTTTAAGGTCCACTCAAAGCCTTCCATCCTAACTTTCAATGCTTAACTTTTAAAGGAAGTGGAGTCATTGCGCAACAAGGTTACTAAATAAAACCATTGTCTGGGACAGTGAGCGTGATAAAAATATATTGGGTGGAATTTAATTCCCCCCTCGGGAGTGAGCTGGGAGGTGGGCAGTAGGCACCGTAGAATTGGGAGGGAAGGTGGAAGGTGGAATGCTCATTGCTTTCCTGACTCTCTCCAGAATGGGGAAGGTTGAAGACAACTTTCTAATTAACCAATCTTCAACTAATGGCTACTTAAAACAAATGCATCAACTATCTCCCTATTCCTATCCACGCTGATATTCTACCTGAGGTATGGGGTGCGGAGGGAGGTGGCTATGCCATATCGGGGAGGCTGCCCAGTAAAAGCTGGTGACCTCCATGTGGGTTCAGTGGGGAAGGGCTCTCCTGATCAGGCACCCACAGAGGTCACCTCCCTCAGAAAGCCCCCTGTCGAATTGGCCCTGGCGAGTCCCACGTGTCATAGAGTCATAGACGTCTACAGCACAGAAAAAGGCCCGTCAGGCCATCGAGTCTGCGCCGGTCAAACAAGTACCTAACTATTCTAATCCCATTTTCCAACAGTAGGCCCATAGCCTTGTATGCCATGGCATCGCAAGTGCACATCCAAATACTCCTTAAATGTTATGAGGGTATCTGCCTCTACCACCCTTTCAGGAAGTGAGTTCCAGATTCCCACCCCCTCTGGGTGAAAAAATTCTTCCTCACATCCCCTCTAAACCACCTGCCCCTTACCTTAAATCTATGCCCCCTGGTTATTGATCCCTCCACCAAGGGGAAAAGTTCCTTCCTGTCTACCCTATCTATGCCCCTCATACATCTCAATCATGTCCCCTCTCAATCTCCTCTGTTCCAGGGAAAATAACCCTAGTCTATCCAATCTCTCCCCGTAGCTAAGACTCTCCAGCCCTGGCAACATCCTGGTAAATCTCCTCTGCACTCTCTCTACTGCAATCACATCCTTCCTATAATGCGGATTTCAGAACTGCACACAATACTCTAGCTGTGGCCTAACCAGCGTTTTATACAGTTCCAGCATAACCTCCCTGCTCTTATATTCTATGCCTCAGCTAATAAATGCAAGTATCCCATATGCCTTCTTAACCATCTTATCTACCTGTCCCGCTACCTTAAGGGACCAGTGGACATGTACACACTCGGTACTTCCCAGGATCCTACCATTCATCGTGTATTCCCGTGCCTTGTTTGTCCTGCCCAAGTGCGTCACCTCACACTTATCCGGATTAAATTCCATTTGCCACTGATCAGCCCGTCTGACCAGCCCATCTATATCCTCCTGTAATCTAAGGCTATCCTCCTCACTATTTATCACCCCACCAATTTTCATGTCATCCACGAACTTACTGATCAACCCTTCGACATTCAAGTCTAAATCGTTTATAGATACCACAAACAGCAAGGGACCCAACACCAATCCCTGTGGAACCCCACTGGACACAGGCATCCAGTCACAAAAACACCCCTCGACCATCACCCTCTGCTTCCTGCCACTCAGCCAATTCTGGATCCGATTTGCCAAATTGCCTTGGATCCCATGGGCCCTTACTTTCGTTATCAGTTTCCCATGAGGGACCTTATCAAAAGCCTTGCTGAAGTCCAAGCAGACTACTTCAAATGCATTGCCCTCATCTACACACCTGGTCACCTCTTCAAAAAATTCAATCAAATTGGTCAGACATGACCTCCCCTTAACAAAACCATGTTGACTGTCCTTGATTAATCCCTGCCTCTCCAAGTGCAGATTAATTGTGTCCCTCAGAATTGCTTCCAATAGTTTCCCCACCACTGAGGTTAAACTGACTGGCCTGTAGTTCCCTGGTTTATCTCTTCTCTTTTTGAATAATGGTACTTACTTCCATTCCAAGGTCTCCTCCACTGCTCCTGGTCTAGGCCAACTGCAATACCAGCAGTAGTCACCAATCGCTGGTGGCACTAAAGAACTCCTGGCCCTCTGATTGGCTGGCAGCTCTTGGAGGCTGAACCTCTGCTCTTAAAGGGATGGGAGCTCCTTTGCCAGGAAGCCAACTGATAAATTTATAAATAGGATTGGGTACCTGAACTAGAAGGAAAGACAAAAGGGTACCAGGTATGCTTAGATTGGAGAAAAGGCAGCTTAGCAATATCCTTATTGAGTTATTTAACATCTTGGGGACCAGAGCAATGAGTGGAGATGGTACTTTCTTATTTTTTATAGTTCTATTTCCTGAGAATATGATACACTTTTTTTGCAGTGTTGAATAGACTCCAAATGTAGTTCATGCTTTGGTTTTACATTAGTCACAATACATTTCAATAAAAAAATACAGTATTCAATGACAGATGAAAATTCCACTGAAAGGACACAGATTAAAGACAAAAAGAAACAATTCTTATGTAAATAATGAAAATTCAGTAGGGTTAATACAGAAAATGGAGATATCAATGCATAAAGGTGGTCCAGATGACGTCACAAACCACAAGTGCAAAGTTCGTGTAGTTTGTGAACATTGCCCAACCTGGAATCACTCTGGAGAAATTTAATGTTAATTTTGGCCTGCAATTATATCAGGGCTCCCAGAAATGGCCGTGAGAGCATTGTCCCCAGCTTCCCAGCAAGGCCATCGCCATGGATATTAAATTCAGCCCATTGACTGGAGCAAATTGGTCATACACTGGGAGAGCATAAAATAGGCAGTTGATTCATCATTACCTGCTCTGTACTACCCCTAAGATGAATTTCAAACCCCAGCACATTTGAAACCTTTATGTATTGCGAATGAGTTATATAATTTGCCATTACCAGGAGGAACATTTAACCTGATGCGTTAAATTGCCTCTTTCTGGGAAAGGCTGCTGATGTAACAAGTGTTCATGTTTTGTAGCAGAGTGGCAAAGATTTCCTTTATGCCTGAGGTTCTTTACAAACCGTTTCACTATTTTGCTGCAGCAGTTGCGAGAAAGATGTTTACTCTTGCCCCCAAATCCCTCAGGTTAAAAATATCATGAGTCTCAGCCTAGGATTATAAAACATCTGAGATAAGGAGAAATTTCTTCAGCCAGAGGTTCTGAATCTTTTGAATTTTCTAGCCCAGAGAGCTGTGGATGTTCAGTTGTTGAATGTATTCAAGATAGATTGATAGGTTTTTGAAAACTAAAGGAAACAAGGTATATGGAGTTAGGGCAGGAAAGTAGAATTGAGGTAGAGAGCAGAAATGGTGGAGTAGGCTCAAGGGGCTGTATGGCCCATCCCCTGCCCCTATTATTTACGTACTCATCTTACTATGATCGTGCTGCTTGACTAAGTCAAGTTTTTATTTATATGGACTCTTAATGCACCTTACAGCACTCCAGATACAATGGATTAATTGTAGCGTAGTGATTGCTGTGTAGGTCATCTTGGCAGCCAGCTCTCACAGAGCAAGATCCCAAAGATTATAGTTAGATAACTGTATTTTTGATGGGGTTGATTGAGTCAGGAATGTTGCCCAGGACATCAAAGATTCCCTGCTCTTCTCCAAGTAGTGTGATGGGACTTCTCACATTCCTTTGCAAAGGTGGACAGGCCTCTGTTTAACATCTCACCCAAAAAGATGGCATCTCTAACAATGTAGCACTCTCTTTGGGTGTCAGCCAGGATAATGTACTCATGTTCTGGAGTGGGACTTAACCCTTGGAATCTCTAATTCAAGAGATGAGAGTGCTTCCTACCACCTGAGCCCAACTAACACTTAACCAGAAGTGGAAATACTCATTGGTGTTTATACAAAGTGCTTCATTAAGACTTGAGCTTGCTGCTTTCGTTTTCAGTTTCCAATGTTTCTTTGAATTTCCTGTATATCGCTGGGTAAAACTTCCTATGGATAACAGACGTTTCCTGTCGAAGCCCTTTGTAAGATTTTGATCACATCATCTTAGTAAAATGTCTGCGTTACTATACATCTATTCTTTAGCCGGTGATGAGTCATCGGAAAAGGGGAGCAAGGAACAATCACAGCAGGAATTATCTCATTCAAACATACGTAAATGACAGACAGGGAAAAACCATCTGGTCTATCAAACATGTCTCACTCAGTCTTGTTGCATTTAAGCATCATGACTCCTAATGCTTCCTCCCCCTCGTCCCCCATCAAACACCCCCCACCATCTCCCACCCACCCCCCTGACCCTCCACCATATCATCTTCTGGGAGAGGCAAAATTACAAAGACAGGACAAAAAGCTCGAGGCCCAATGGGGAAAAATTAATTTTGGGACTTTCCTCTCTGACTTCCGAATGTAACCAGGAGACGATTGTGCCCAGGGCTTCTATCTCTCCAATTGAAAAAGCGAATGGCTGTCAGAAAACAAGGTCTTCTGACTACACTGGGCTTTTCAAACTTTTGCTTGAGCTAATCATAGTAGTAGAAATAGAAACAGATCATTGCACATTTCCAGCATCTGCAGTATTCTGCTTTTTCACAGACGTAGAAATGTCGAGAAACTTGCGTCATTGGTACATCATAATTATTACATGCCTATAAGTGTATGTACAATTATCCTCTATATTACCACAGGTCTATGGCACAGGAATTAGTCTCTAATTGTCCTTATATATGCTTATTCGTAGCAATTCGACATTGTGGCCTTCAAAAGGACAGGGAAAGAAGAGGAAAACAATGCATCTTACTAACAGAATAATACATTAGAAGTAGCATTGTACAATGCTCTTCTCCTTATAAATCAGCAATTCATCCAATTTACCATGAACAATGCCCAGCAAATCACTAATCAGAGCAAAAGCACCAGAGGTGTGTGTTTGTATATATCATAGAGAGAGAGAACTAGAGGGAAACCCAACTACTGCCTACGAAGGCCTCTTTTACAGCTTAAATGACTCACTAATTCTATTGACAGAAAGAAAGACTTGCATTTATGCAGCACTTTTCACAATCTCAGGACGTCTGAAAGCGCATCTCGGCCAACAATGTACTTTTGAATTATAGCCACTGTTGCAATGTAGGTGCTGCAGTGGCTGGTGCATTCTGTTTGACTCCTCAGCTATGCATCAGTTAGAATGCATCTTACCTAAGAGCCCAAAGTTTGGTCTTTCATGCGCTCCACACAAAGGCCGCCCTCCAGTTTTCAAAAGTCTACAACAAAGTTCCAGGCGTTGAGTGACCTAATGATTAAAAGCAAAGTACTGCAGTTGGTGGAAATCTGAAATAAAAATAGGAAGTGCTAGAAAAATTCAGCAGGTCTGGCAATATCTGTGGAGAGAGAAACAGAATTAACATTTCAAGTCAAATATGACTTTTCTTCAGCAGTTTCTCCCTCCACAGTTCTGCTAGAGCTGCTGAGTTTTTCTGGCACTTTCTGTTTTTATGACGAATGATTATCTTCTGTCTGGAGAGTGCTTTATTAACTCAAAGGGATACAGTATTTATTAAAGACACTGGAGTTACATTTCGATAGAATAGCAACGCTCGGAAGCTGTCCACTTGGAACACATTGGACCCTTCCCACAACGACAGAGTAAGATATCAATAGACCCCTTGACTATTGGACTACTGCCAGCTCTCAATTTCCCTAAATGCAGCTTCATTCTGTCTCTCTCCTATTCATATCACACATGTTGATATCCTGCACTGTGGGTCTTGGCCTGGGTTTATCCGCAAAGTGAAATGCACTCACATATAAACTGTCATTGAATTACTAAAGCCAAGAGAGATAGTCATCTTAATTGTAAAGAGGAGTTGGATGTTCGCCATGATAGTGATTTAAAGGAAACTTCTTGTCATGTGCCATGCACGTGCTCTGTTCACTGGAAGTTTCCATTCTGAGGATTTGAAGTTCACCCTACTTTTTTATGAACTGAAACTTTGCATCCTTCTCACAGCTCAGTGCTGTTTTGTTTAGCAGTGTGAGGTGAATGAAGCACATGGCAAACAATCAAAACAGAGAATCTCAAGGCCAGGAAAATTCTCAGAACCATCTAGCTCACTTTATGACGTGCCAGCAGCTATACTGGAAGATGTGCTTGGGAACCCATTGTTGTAAAACCTACGGGGGGGGACCGTAAATCAAAATAAGCAAATTTACTGAATGACACCCAAATGAAGAAAGTAGCAATAATTTTACTGTTTATAACTTTTACTTTAACATGAATCAGAAGTAATGTAAAGTAAACATGAATTAACAGGCAAATGATACTTCAAATAAAAAGATAAATTTCACTTTAAATAGTTATTACAACAAAGATACATGACCACAACCACCTCGCAGACATTATGGGCAGAATTTTCTGCCTGCCGGGCGGGCGCACCCGACCCAATCTCCAGCGGGTGGGGAGCCGATCCCCACCGGAGAAGCGGGCCCTGCCGCCATTTTAAGTGGGCGGGTCAATTAGGCCCGCCCAGCGCGTTGTCCGGCGGGAAGCGCTATGCACTCCCTGTGTGGGTGGGGAGGGGTTCCCCAAATGCGAGAGTGCGCTCTTTCGCGCATGTGCACGAAAGAGCACACATCTCCCTGAGGCTAAGTATTGCCTCAAGGAGATCGCTGACAGTTGTATAAACATTAAAAATAGAAAAAAAAAATCCTTAACATGACCCCTTCATGTGACAATGTCACACGAGATGGGACTTGTTAATAAATTTCACTAAAACTTCATTTAACTTTTTAAATCCCTACATGAAACCTCATCCCGCCCGTGGATGAGGTTTCATGTTTTTTCTATTCTCCGCCGGGGCTCCTGGTCTGCCCACTAACATTAAGGTTGGATGGGCAGGTCCTTAAATTGTTTTAATGATCCTGTCAATGGCCTCAATTGGCCATTGACAGGTCGGTGGACCCGCAGCTGATTTTGCTGTGCCCCCGCCTTCCTGAAGATTTAAGTGGGGTGTGATGATGTCGGGGGTTCCCCCGACGTCAACCCGCGTCATTTTGCATGTCGGTGAGCGGGCCCCGCCCCCCTGCTCGCCAATGGCAAAATTCAGCCCTATGTAGCTATGCAGTTCCACAATATGCTGTTCTTTATTCACAAAGAGTAGGTCAAGAGTCCTATCCGTCTGCAGCCTACACTTTCCGAATTTCACGGGCACAATTATCGTCAGCAAGGCATACTTCTACAAACCCTCTCTTCCTCAGGTCACAGCAGTCCTGATGGTGTAGCTTTCCAGAGTTCTTTTTCAACCTACTAACCAATAACACCCTGGTTCATGGTTTGGTTATTGCTGGTAAAACACCCAGCTGTTTAACATCTCTGAGCTATTCACAGCCATCCAGGCTTTAGACCATTTTAGCCAGCTTGCACATTGCCTGCAAGAGCTCCTGTCTCCTTTTTTGCTAAATAGAAAAACTGGCCTCTTCCTGACAGAAATTTGCTTCTTCTCCTCACAAGAATTCTCTGGGAAAAATTTTCCCTTGTTGGGGGGGAAGTGCAGGAGCGGGCGTGGGTGGGCGCGCCTCCGATCGGCGCCTCCAACCGGGGGGTGTGCCACCATTTTATGTGGGTGGGCCAATTAAGGCCCGCCCAGTGTGACATCCGCTTGGAAACGCTATGCGCTTGCATGCGCGTGAAAGAACGCACAGATCTCTCTGAGGCTAAGTCATTCTGGCTAAGGCTAAGGCTATCAGGGAGATCGGCTCGGAATTAATATTTTTAATACAAATGTTAAAAAAATTTCCCTGACATGTCCCCTCATGTGACACTGTGACATGAGCTGGGACATGTCCATAACTTTTATTGAAAGATTGGATAAAAATTTAAATACCCTCATGAAACCTCATCCTGCCCGCTTTTTCTGAAGCCTGCCAGGGTTGGATGGGAAAGTCCATTAATGACCATAATTAGTTTATCAATAGCCTCAACAGGCTGTTGACAGGTCAGCAGACACGCAGCTGACTCGGCTGCGCCCCCGCTGACCTGAAAATGGAAATGACGCGGGATGATGTAGGGAGTTCCACCTAACGTCATCCCGCGTCATTTTACGTGTCAGCGAGCGGGCCCCAAACCCGCTTACCGACCGGAAGATCCTGCCCTCTGTGTTTCTCTTTCTGTCTCTGACTGCTTTCTCTTTGTTTTTGCATCCGTGTCCTGATCGCCTTCTGACTCCAGCTCTCCTTTGTGACTGCCACACAGCTTCCATATCTTGACTTCCTTCCCATTTGCACTGCTTCCAGTTCAAGGGTTACCAGGTCACATGGACCAGTATTTCTCATTATCCAAGAAAATTACAATTGATCCCTTTACAATTGATGCAAACGCTTAAAAACATTTTCAAACATTCTCAAAAACAAACAGATTCCAGGTTTTCCTTAATGTGTTGCTTCTGGTCACCACAGTGTGCAAACTAAATGTTGATGCAATCTTTTAAAAGAGGGTGTGTGCACTGCCATTGTTAAATTAATAGTGGAGTTAGAGTTTCAGCACAGATAACAGCGAGGCTAACCCACATAACTGTTAACTTGGATGAGTCACCAACATCACAACAGTCTCCAACATGAATCCAACTTTATTTTCATGTGTTGGGCAGAGATTTTCCTTGCAATATTTTCAATGCAAAAATAGGACTCTGCATAGTAAGGGATCGATGCAAAATCTCATATCATATCCTATCATTCACTCTATCTAAGGTCCTTTATATAACACTTGTACTTTTGCTTGAAGGTGGTACGTTGTACTATTGTTCAAAATGGCCAGGTGATATCGGAAAGTTTATACAGCTTTCAATTGACAGATTGTTATTTGGGAAGGGCTTCAAAGCGGGAAATGGGATTGAGGTAACGAACTGTTATGATTTAATAAAATGGTTGAGGAGCTGAATGGCCTCATATTCTTATGTGAACAGGAATGGATATCACAAGTGTGGGTAAAGTGAGTTACCCAGAAAATCTCTCCACATGTGTGGCATAATTTCAGCAACCATATTTACTGTTAAATGCTATAGTTTCTAGAAATGGTAAACCAGGGAGGGTTGATGTCTATGTTTTTCATGAATGGAGGAGTGTGTGTTTAGTTTGGCCTAGGAGTCAAGAGTTCAACGTTCTTGAGGAGGGTCTCAGAGTCTGGAACAGTTGTCCTTCCTGTGACTAGGGATGGTGCTAGAGGAGACGGCAGTTGGAATCTTAATTCATGATCAGAATCCCATTCCAGTGGTCTCCAATTAAAGCTTTAATGTTCAACAGAGCAGGTTTAATACCTCAACTGAAAGACAGTTCCTCCAACAGCATGGCACTCTCTCAGTATTGATCGGAAGTGTCTGCCTAGATTATGGATTCAAGTCTGTGAATTGCACCTAAACCTTCTGAATCAGAGGGCAAACTGAACCAAAGCTGAAGCTGAGTTTTGGGTCCGGGTTGCGTTTCAGTGGACCTGGGAGCTCAGTCCAATCTGTGATTGATTGGGTTGTAGAACACTCATGTATTTCCAGTCTTTTCTTATGCTAGAGTCGCTGCAAGCCCTAAGATGTCCTGTGGAACAGCAGTGACCAATGGCTTTTGGCGTAACAACTCACGGCTTCACCTAGAAACCACGTCACCATCAGAGACACTGAAACTTTGAAGCCAGCCTGTGCCAAGGACTCACTGGCAATAACAGACATGAACATAAAGCACCCTCGGCTCTCTGGTGGTACCGCTTGATATAATAAGCCACTGTGCGCTGATCACATTTACCTGGCCAGTCTTTTCCCTGTGTTGCATAATAATATGTTCCTTTCTCTTGTGATTCTGAAGCTTAATACAGTTATTAGCAGAACTATAGACCCTTTCATTTGAAAACAAAAAGATACCCGTGAGTGAGTTACAGGCTGTAACTTGTGTGCTTTGTACATGGAATAACAGAATGTACTGGAATCTAATCAAAGGGTTTGGTGGACAGATAGCCTCTGGAAGATCTGCCAAATCTTCAAGCACCTCACACTGAACTTCCAGCATCTGCCACCTTACTGACAACTCCAGAGGCTCGTTGTTAGCCTGGGGCCCAGCATAGGCCTGGCTTCCCACAGGAACATTATAAAACAAAATATGACGCTGAAACACACAAGGAGGTATTAGATCAGATGACCAAAAAGCTTGGCCAAAGAGTTAGGTTTTATGGAGGAAAGCAAAGATAGAGAGGCAGAGAGCTGTAGGGAGGGCATTTTAGAGCTTAGGGCCTAAGCAGCTGAAGACATGACCGCAGAAGCAGTTAGAACAGCAGACCAGACGTCTGATTTTCCAGATGGTCTCATTATGGATATTTGACTGATCTCCAAGAATGGCTAGTGCACTGAGCTCAATAGGCATTGTTGACATAGCTTGCAATGGAGTGATAGATTTGTTCAACATCTTAATTACCTTACAACAACCTGATCTTTCTTTTTTTTCAATTTCTGTGAGTTTATTTACACAAGATTAAGAGGTGTGTTGCGGATAATAGCTTTTTGTCATTGATAATATAAATGGCTGTGATTGATTGATGGCTTTAAAAGGAGATAAGAGTGTCAATGTATTCCAAGATATATGGCTGTTTTTTTGGTTCCGAACTCAATATTAGGGTCCCCCCGTGGCTCATTACTACTCTGAGCTGCTGTGAATCACGTCTACTAACAGAAGGGGCCCAACTCCATGAAAATTGCGGGCAGGGGAGGGGGAAGTTAAAATGTCCACCCACACAATGGCGCCAGCAAAGGCAGGAGTGCTATGTGCAGGCCAGCTGCCTGCACCCTTACCCCACACAAGCATAAATTGCCGGAAATGGGAATGGAGGCAGGAATCTCAGAATTGGGTCATACTTGCAATTTTTAAAGGCTTCCTGAATCGGCCCAACTGGATGAAAATCTGTGTGTGTGTGTGTGTGTGTGTGTGTGTGTATGAGTATGTATGCGTGAGTGAATGGATGTGAGTATGCATTTAATTTATTGCCCAGTCTCTGTCAAGTTGCATGATTGATTGAGTTTTGTTGTGCTGGTCGTGTACTTTTTTGCATTGACTGGTCCAAGCAATTAACATCACCCTGGCCTCATCAAATGGACAGTGGGGGAGAAAGGCTGAAACTTTAAGAAGCCACACAGGCTACATTTGCAATGAATGCTAATTAACAAGGGTATGGACCTGACTCTAGTGGTTTTAGCTGCTAAATGGGCAGTATCAAGTCGAATTTCTGCTGAACCAGACCTAGGGACGAAGTGCTTTTAATTGGGTGCTATTGAGTTTGTTATCGTTCCTGCTGACCCAACAATGATCCAGGCAGTTCAGTGTAGCAGATGGAAAATCTCTTCAAGCTGAACGATTAGGCTGTTAAGGATGTAATGAAGGAGCTGTAACTGATCTAATAGATTAGAGTTTTCGGGGCAGCTAATCTTGGGGAGCAGACATTTATCATCTGTCAGATTCTGTCAAAATATGAAATGTTCTCCAATGTATCTCAGAAGTGCATAGCCCAGAAGTTTACAGATTCTAACACTGGCCTTTGATGGGCTGGCTGTCCTCAGCTGAGGCAGCAGCTACACCAGTACAATTGGCCTCAGTGCCTCCACACTATGATCCCAACAGGGAATAATCTTTTTTAATAGAGCTAAACTGTTTCAGAGGTTAAATCAGGAAGCCATTTCTTCATACATAAAGGTAGTGAAAATTTGAGACACTCTATCCCCAAAAGGCTGCGGACACCTGGGGGACAAATGGAACTTTCAAGACTGAGATGGACAGAGGTTTGCTCAGCAAGGATGCTAATGGATATAAAGTGAAGTTAGGTTAATGGAGTTGAGGTACAGATCAGCCATGATCGAATTGAATGCCAGGATTAAATTTGTCAATTCCCTTCAAAATCCTGAAAACTTTCATCAAATCACCTTGCAGCCTCCATTTCTTTTCTTTTTAAAAAAAACCCCAGCCTCCTCAACTTTTGATATGTGCTGCCAAGAATTCTCTGGGTTACTTTTTTTTAAGACAGCGGGACAGAAATTGGATGAAGATTTACAGAATGCTGCAATGAATGTGGGATGACCAGTGATGGGAAACACTCCTCTGTTGGCTTATTGCCTACTTAAAAGCTTCTTCACGGAATCTGATTTGTCCCTGGCTCTGCTGACAGACTTATTTGGAGAAGGAGCGATGAAGCGAGAACTTGCATTGCTAGAGGTGTGCAGTGAGTTGGAGATCTGTTAATTAAAGGGCAGAGGCATTGGAGATCACTGTAAGGATGATGGACACTGGGTTAAGGAAGAGGCGATATCGAGCAGAGGTCTGTAAGTGTCCATGTTGCTCTTTACTGCAACTATGATTCTTGCGCGTTAAAACAACAGAGTAAAATTAATATTGACAGCCTCATTTCCCTATGTCACATATGTGATCACACTTCAAAAATACTCTGTTAGTTGTCAAGTACATTGTGGCATGTTGAGTTTGCGAGAAGCGCTTGTACTAATGCAAGTTCATTTTTTCTAAACTATTAGCATCGGGGACAATACAATAACAGATAACCGAGTTGATCTCCATTGGTATGGTTCAAAGACGAATTAGGGCCTGGAGTGCTGTTTGTGATGTTCACCATAGTCCTGACTATGATTCAGCCTTCGCTGTAGTACAGGCAATATAATTGGGAACAAAGCAAGAACAATATTCTACACCTGTAAGACTTGAGTCTTATGCTTGAACCCGAAAATTAAGAGAATAATGGAAAACACTCAATTATCTGAGTTAGAAACTAATATTTATTAAATTACTCCGACATCAAATGAACATGCAATGCAATGGCTACTGTAGACTACTTAGAACTTATAATAAAATGATCAAAATGGAGAGATGGTGGTGTAGTGGCAATGTCACTAGACTGGTAATCCAGAGGCTCAGGCAAATGCTCTGGGGACATGGGTTCAAATTCCATCCCAGCAGCTGATGGAGGATTTAAGTTGAATTAATAAATCTGGACGATAAAGCTAGTGTCAATAATGATGACCATGAATCCATTGTTGATTGTTGTAAAAACCCATCTGGTTCACTAATGTCCTTTAGGGAAGGAAATCTGCTGTCCTTACCTGGTCTGGCCTACATATGACTCCAGACCCACAGCAATGTGGATGAGTCTTAACTGCCCCCAGCAATGGCCTAACAAGCCACTCATTTCAAGGGCAATTAGGGATGGGCAACAAATGCAACACCCACATCCTATGAAAGAATACAAAATCAAGGGATTATACAAGCTTTCACTCCACCTCAATTGTAGTTTCTTCAGTGACTGACTAAGTCATTCTTCCCTCTGACTGGAGCAATGAAGTTCCGTTAACAACTGGTTTTATACATTTTTTTCAATAGTGGACAGGATGTTACACTGATGGCACCTTACTGCCCAGTAAAAGTCTTTAAAATATAAATTATCCGGTGGAGCGTTGAGTTCTTTGTTTGAACCATGGAGTTAAAGCCCACGTCTATGGTAGCCATCCTCCAAGAGCTTTTTGAGTTTTCACACATGCCTTCTGTCTTTGATCAGCCAAAGTTTTACAATACCTTCCCTTATCTCATCTGAGGCTGGTTTCCATAACTGTCTCGAAACATCTCACCTCCGATTTGTAAACTAACTTTCAGGGTGTCCTCATTTGGATGCCAGCTGGTAGCAGTCATTTTTGCTCAGAGCTGTTCATTATAGTTAACAAATCCAAATGTCCTCTGATCTCACCCGGCTATTGAAACCATACTAAGATTCCACACAATAATTAACCTTGCATTTCAGTAAGCATAATAATTAAACATAGATGAAAAGTATGGCTGTCTGTTATTTTCTTTAGTCACTTTTTTGTGACAGTGGGCCTCTCAGTCAAACATAACATTGTCCCAAAAGACTGCTCTCTGTCACAGTCCAATGGTTCTTGCTTATCTATCAAAAAGCAGCTTCCAGCGTTTAGCAGCATCAATTTATTTTGAAAAGTCTTTCGGCCTTGAAAGCATGGTGGTAAAATTTGGTCAATCTTTGAGTTTCGGTCAAAGTACAGCAAACCTGTATTCTTACCACCTATTGAAAGGTACTGTTCTAATAGATAGGATGTTTCTGCCATTTACCAACCACTTTAGAAAACTTGCATATGATGCAAGGAGGTTTCCCTCAAAATCTCTTATCCTCATATATCTTGTTTGGCAGTCAGGTTTGTGTTTCTTGTTGAGACTGTTGGTGGAGCAGCACTACCAGTGATTTTTCTTTTCATTATTTTTGCTTTCTCTCAGCCAGTTGCACCTCACGGTTGTTTATTCTGTTGGCTGCGAGTTAAAGTTTTGAAAAGCAGAGTGAAAATGATGTGTTTCTCCCTCGCATGCGATATCTAAGTGGTTGTAATGGGGCCGGGCCTTCCCACTCGGATGCTAATTGAGGCCCTTCATTGGTATTGGTGGTCAACCATCGGCGGGTGGGGGAGTAGCCATGTGGGAAACCTGTAAAGCAAACCCTTGTTGGGCTTCTCTCATTCATAGGCACTCAGTGCCTGATCGAGGGACCTGGTATCAGGCAAGGGGGAATGCTGTTGAAAGCCTCCTTCCTTCCTTCTGACCTTCCCTCTGTCGCCTTGCCTGTGACCCCCAGCCTGCGATCCCCATCCCACCCTCACTTGCCTGTGGCGTTGAGTCCCTCATTGGTCCTGGGTCGATACATTGCTGGTGGCTGCCAGCACCCCCAGTGGCACTGTTGCAGGCAATTGGTATCATCCTCATTGTTTACCACACTTCAAAGTTTGGTAACATTGGCAAATTTTGAAATTTTTCCTCTGTATTCCAATATCATTACTGTCCACCATCCTCCAGCCTGGAAAATAAAATTTACCACAACTTGTTTTTTGTCTATCTTTAAGCTAATTTTTTATCCAGAATCACAGAATCACAGCACAGAAGAGGCCATTCAGCCCATTGAGTCTGCACCGACACGTGAGAAACACCTGACCTACCTACCTAATCCCATTTACCAGCACTTGGCCCATAGCCTTGAATGTTACGACGTGCCAAGTGCTCATCCAGGTACTTTTTAAAGGATGTGAGGCAACCCGACTCCACCACCCTCCCAGGCAGTGCATTCCAGACCGTCACCACCCTCTGGGTAAAAAAGTTTTTCCTCACATCCCCCTAAACCTCCTGCCCCTCACCTTGAACTTATGCCCCCGTGTGAATGACCCTTCAACTAAGGGGAACAGCTGCTCCCTATCCGCCCTGTCCATGCCTCTCATAATCTTGTACACCTTGATCAGGTCGCCCCTCAGTCTTCTCTGCTCCAAAGAAAACAACCCAAGTCTAAGCAACTTCTCTTAATAACTTAAATGCTTCATCCCAGGCAACATCTTGGTGAATCTCCTCTGCACCCCCTCCAATGCAATCACATCCTTCCTATAATATGGCGACCAGAACTGCACACAGTACTCCAGCTGTGGCCTCACCAAGGTTCTATACAACTCCAACATGACCTCCCTACTTTTGTAATCTATGCCTCGATTGATAAAGGCAAGTGTTCCATATGCCTTTTTCACCACTCCACTAACGTGCCCCTCCGCCTTCAGAGATCTATGGACATACACGCCAAGGTCCCTTTGTTCCTCAGAACTTCCTAGTGCCATGCCGTTCATTGAATACTTCCTTGTCAAATTACTCCTTCCAAAGTGTATCACCTCACACTTTTCAGGGTCAAATTCAATCTGCCACTTAGCTGCCCATTTGGCAATCCCATCTATATCTTCCTGTAGCCCAAGACACTCAACCTCACTGTTAACCACCCGGCCAATCTTTGTGTCATCCGCAAACTTACTAATCCTACCCCCCACATAGTCATCTATGTTGTTTATATAAATGACAAATAATAGGGGACCGAGCACAGATCCCCGTGGTACGCCACTGGACACTGGCTTCCAGTCACTAAAGCATCCTCCTGTCATCACCTTCTGCCTCCTACAACTAAGCCAATTTTGAATCCACCTTATCAAATTACCCTGTATCCCATGTGCCATTGCCTTCTTTATAAGTCTCCCATGTGGGACCTTGTCAAAGGCTTTGCTGAAATCCATATAAACGACATCAACTGCACTACCCTCATCCACACACCTGGTCACCTCCTCAAAAAATTCAATCAAATTTGTTAGGCATAACCTCCCTCTGACAAAGCCATGCTGACTATCCCTGATCAAACATTGCCTCTCCAAGTGGAGATACATACTCTCCTGCAGAAATTACGCCAATAGTTTCCCTACCACTGACGTGAGGCTCACTGGCCTGTAGTTCCCTGGCTTATCTCTACAAACCTTCTTAAATAGCAGAACCACATTAGCTGTTCTCCAATCATCTGGCACCTCCCCTGTGACCAGAGAGGAATTAAAAATTTGGGTCAGAGCCCCTGCAATCACCTCCCTTGCCTCCCTCAGCAGTCTGGGACACAAATCATCTGGACCTGGAGATTTGTCCACTTTTAAGCCTGCCAACACCTCCAATACCTTGTCACTCCCTATATCAATTTGCTTAAGAACCTCGCAGTCTCTCTCGCCGAGTTCGATACCTTCATCCTCATTCTCTTGGGTGAAGATGGACGTGAAGTATTCATTCAACACTAGTGATGTCCTCTGGCTCCACCCATAGATTGACCCCTCGGTCCCTAATGGGCTCTACTCTTTCCCTGATTATCCTCTTCCCATTGATATACTTATAGAATATCTTGGGATTTTCCCTACTTTTACCAGCCAGAGCTTTCTCATATCCCCTCTTTGCTCTCCTAATTGCTTTCTTAAGCTCCACCCTGCCCTTTCTGTACACCACTAATGCCTCTGCTTATTTGCTTCCCTTGTACCTGCTAAAAGCCTCTCTTTTCCTTCTCATCGTAACCTGAATATCTCTGGTCATCCATGGTTCTCTGGGCTTGTTACTCCTTCCTATCACCCTAGAGGGAACATGTTGAGCATGTACCCTCCCCATTTCCTTTTTGAACACCCCCCCACTGTTCCTCTGTTGATTTCCCCACAAGTAACTGTTCCCAGTCTACCTTGGCCAGATCCTGCCTTATTTCACTAAAATCTACTCTCCCCCAATCCAAAACATTTTTTTGCAGCTTGTCGATTTCTTTGTCCTTAACAAACTTAAACTGTACCATGTTGTGGTCGCTATCACTAAAATGCTCGCCCACCACCACCTCAGCCACCTGTCCGGCTTCATTCCAAGCTGACATTATCCTTTTTATTCCATAAGCCACAATTTTGTTAACTAGATTTTAACATGGTTCTTTGTCAAAAGGCTTCCTTTAAACACTGTCCATTGTTTCATTTTAAGAGAAGTGCTTCTGATATAGTTGACATACATTCCCATGACGGGGAAAGGAAGGGTGAACAAAGCCAGAGCTCCAGGGGTGGCAAAAGAGATGGAGAATATGATAAAGCAGAAAAAGGGTGTGTATTGTTGTGATATGATGTGCATATACCTTTAAGGGAGCCTTTCTTAAACTGCTGTCAATCACTAAAACCTCAAGATAGGATGTGACGTATTGGTCCCATGACTAGGAAGTTAGCCTGCATGCAGCAGGAGTAGAGGTCAGATGTACCATACTTAGCCTCCCAGTGAACACGTATCATTCTATATTCTCTTTAAATAAAGAACCTACATTATTGTTTCACCAATCTTCTGTATAATTTACGTTTACATCAAAGAGAAGAATATAACATGGTGACAGGGTGGCAGCATAGTTTTGAAGATTTGACTTGAGCAGAATATAAGCCTCAACCCCTTCATGTGCCCAGCAGAAGAAAAGTACTGGTGTGAAAATGAAACAACTATCAAAGCTCACCATGTGTAAATGATTCTGCAGTTCTGAAAGAATCCTACACATACCATCCCTTTATTCTTGGATCGTACCTTGCTCCAGTCAGCAGCTATTGGGTCCTGGTAATATTGTTCAAATTTGAGCAGGCTTAACTCGTTAAAGTCTACCTGCTGTGAAGTTTAAGCAGGAACAGAAATTAAACAGCACATTCCAGGTGGTCTTGCTTTAAGCAGAACTCCACAGGCAGGAGAATTCATTATTGCTTACTATCCTCACAGGAGGTCTGGGGAAGTTAAATATTGAAGACTGGGCTGGGAAGAAGAATCTACCCAGTAACAGCACCTAACAGCTAAAATAAGCCAGTAAATAAGCTTTTTGCCCTGTTTGCTTTCATATTTGAAGTCTGCAGCCATTTTCCTGCCTAAATCACTGTTTAGTGGGTGGAGTTTAAATAAACACAGACAAAATCAGAAGGAACTCAATAGAACCACCATTGCAGTCAAGCAGTAACCAGCTAAGGCAGGGGCCACTGAAGGTACTGTAACTCAGAGCTAAATTAACCCTAAAAGAGCTGGATTAAACCGGAGTAGCTGTTAAACACTCCAGATAGCATTAAAAATCCTGCAAAAAGCTAAAAATGACCACAAAATTTCCAATACTCAATTAGAAAGAATCGATCTCCTATCTGAGTTTACTTTATTTTGACAACACATCAAACTGTGTTTTCTGGACTTTAATATTCCCAAACCAGATAATCAAGCCGTTAGGACTAAGATTGCTGGAGGCTGTTACGTTCTTCTTTTCTTCAACATAAATGTATCAATTATTCCCAAGGATGAGTGAAACAATAATGTGGATTCTTTATTTGACGATAAGACCATATACAGATGATGTTCATTGGAAGGCTAGGTATTGTACATGTAATCTCTACCCTGATGCTTGCTGACAGCCTGCAACTCATGAGACGACCACATCATATCCTGTCGAGGTAGTAATGATTGACAATAGTTTAAGGTATGCCCCCTTAAAGTTATATGTGTATATCACAACATCCCCCCTTTTTCTAACTAAATGTTTACCCTAAGAGAATCAAGCTACTTACATAAAAACAAAGAAAATAACATTGTGCCTGAATGTACTTTGATGCAGAGGGATAAATTTACAGGTCTCTGAAATGTATCGGAGGTTTGCTTATTTGTTCAGACTTAGTCATGGCAATCTTTCCTGGAGGCTGCTGTACGTTTTCAGGCTGCTGGTTAGGGATGCTTTGTTCGTGTTGCACCTTAGACCGTGTTCCAGTCACAATAGGATTACTTGGTTTTTCTGGCAGTGGTGTTGTTTTGATTTGGCATCTGTTTCATCGCACTGTCATGCCAATTGGTGCTCGTACATGGTACGATCTTGGTTCTGGACATATGCTGACAATTTCTGCTGGATTCCAAGTGCCATCATTCGGGTGTTGTATTAAAACTTTCTATCCAATGTTCTGGTGGGGTAATTTGTTACCTGCATGCCAGTCATGGGCATCTCTCATCTTCCCCATTTTTCAATGAGGGCATCTTGTACTGTTGGGAGTATTGATGAGTAATGACTGGGGAAGTTTGTCCGCACTTGTCTGCCAGATATTAATTCCGCATTGGTTCCGCAGTACAATCAAGTGTGCACGTTCAGAATGGGTATATGTATTTGGTTCAGACAGTGGCCATGTAGCCTGACGGTCTGCGTTGCAGAATTAAGTGATGTTCTCCCAGTGTAAGCACAGGGTTTCTGATGGCGCTCCTTGTGGTCTCTGCCCATTGCCATTTTCTTGATGATACCATGGATGGTGATCATGGACAAGTCCTTGCACGCCGGTAGCCCTGTGGTCACTGGACCCATGGTGTCCACGATATGAGATATCTGGGGTGACCAGGGTGAGTTTTTGTAGCGACTCTTCAGTGTAATGGATCCCAAGGATGGAGGCTCTGAGCATTTGTACGTGGTGAGTTTGGCAGTGGTTGGTTGAATCATCACTTTGCCACTTCTGTGGGTACATAAATTTCAGTGTAGGAAGTGGAAAGATGTTTGCAGCTGCACCAGTACCCAGGTTTGCCTATAAGTTATGCTGACCCTTCATCTGTGGGCATATAATATGGATGCTGGCAAAGAAACCACTGTCAATGCAACCTTTGATATTCACTGTGCTGAATGTCTGCTCACTTTCTGTATTGATGGTCTGGTCATCATCATCATATGACCATGTAGCTTAGCTGGACATTTTGTGACTCTTGTCTTGATGCTGTTTGGTAGACACTCTTGATTGGTTAGAACGCTTGCCTGTCTGGCCTCTGTGGCTCCTCGTGACATCGAATCACTTGTTCCAGCTTTTGCTTTCGGCATTGGCACTTCTCATGTTCTCTGGTGCTACATGCCCTACATACAAAGTTAAAAGCTGGAAAACTTGTGGGTGTATGTATGATACTGCACCACTGTCATTGCTTACTACACTTGCCCGCATTGACTATGTCAATGGTCACCCCAGATATCTCATATTGTGGACACCATGGGTCCAGTGACCACAGGGCTACCGGCGTGCAAGGACTTGTCCATGATCACCATCCATGGTATCATCAAGAAAATGGCAACGGCCAGAGACCACAAGGAGCGCCATCAGAAACCCTGTGCTTACACTGGGAGAACATCACTTAATTCTGCAACGCAGACCGTCAGGCTACAAGGCACTGTCTTTGATGATGGTGGACAAATTACATATAGCCTGTAGACTCTGCCTAACCATTAGAATGGCTTAGTACTGTGTTTGCTTTGTAGTAGTGCTTCCATGGTGTAACTTTTGGGTTGGTCCAAGATGTCTTTTGGAACACTTCCATTTGGGGTAGATGCTACCACAAGATTATACTGTTGGCTAGCTCAACTACCATGATAAAACACCACTGGTTGGAGCCATACCTAACACAGAGGAAGATGGTTATTGCTGTTGGAGGCCAAGCATCTCAGCCCCAGGACATTGCCGCCTCAGGGTAAAGGATCCAGGTCTTTATAAATAGAGGCTTGGAATACAAAAAGAGAAGGGGCAGGTGGTGGCATAGTGACATTGTTGCTGGACTAGTATTCTAGAGACCCAGGGTAATTCTCTGGGGACCTGGGTTCGAATCCCACCAAGCAGATGGTGAAATTTGAATTCAATAAAAATCTGGAATTAAAAGGTCTGACAATGTCACAAAACCATTGCCGTAAAAACCTATTTGGTTTATGAATGCCCTTCAGGGAAGGAAATCTGCTATCCTTACCTTGTCTGGCCTACATGTGACTCCAGATCCACAGCAATGTGGTTGACTTATAAGTGCCCTCTGAACAAGGACAATTAGGGATGGGCAATAAATGGCCATGAACAAATAAAGAAAAGTTCTGATGAACCTTTGTAAAATTCTTGTTTGACCAGGAGTATTGTGTTCAATTGGATGCTGCACTTTTGGAAACATGTGAAGGATTTAGAAAGGTTGCAGAAAAGATTTATGAGAAAGATTCCAGGGATGAGCAACTTGTATTACATGGACAGAATGGAGAAGTTGTGACGGGAGGGTGGGGAGTGTGGGTTGGGTCAGTGGGTGGTGGGGGGGGACAGAGAGCCAGCACAGACTTGACCTGAATAGCCTCCTTCAGTGCTGATTCTATGATTCCTGGTGCCCTCTGTATATTGAAGTTTCACAGCGACAGGCGGGATATTATAATTCCTACGGTGCATATCTGCCTCATGCACTGAATTTTCCCACAGTACCTGTAAATCAGGGTTTATCGAATAATCAATTTTGTGGGTGAGCTTAGTGATAATTGAACAGAATTGTAGAATTCTTTTAATACACTATTTGTGGCAGTAAACATTCACTGGAGTGCAGGAGGAAATGGTGGCTGAGAACATTGGGAAAACATTATTTGAAGGACTTGATTGGTTTGAGAGGAAACACCAAGAGGTCAGGAGAGTGGGCTGATAGTTTAATACACAAAAATGTGTGAAAAGAATGTTTTAGGGAAAAGACTGTGAAAGGAAGGACACCCTGAATGGTAAGATTCTCAGCAGAATGAAGATGAGAGACATCCTGAGGGTGGATTGCAGAGAATGTTAAAGATAGGAGTGTAATTAAAGAAGGCCTTCAGAAGGCAGGTGGGATTCCAAGTTTTATTAGAGAGGAAAATTGGGCATGCAAGCAAAGAATTGATGTTGAATTTGTACAAACCATTGGTTAGGCCTAGCAAGAGTATTACAAGCGGTTCTGGTAACATGTTATAAACTTGGTATTACATCCTTGGATAAGTTGCTGTGGAAATTCATTGGTATGTACCAGGAGGAAGCGGGTTCATGAACGTAAATTGACTCTTAAAATTTGGGTCCAAGAATTTTGGAAGGTTTGACATGTTGGGAGCTGTGCTGGATGAAAGTCTTTTAATTATTGATCATTATAAAGAGTCAATGGGAATCAGGAAGAAAACCCTCCGCTGGTTGGAGCATACCTAGCATAAAGTAAGATGGTTGTGGTTGTTGGACGTCAATGACCTCAGTCCAGGAGATCACTGCAGGAGTTCCTCAGGGTAGTGTCCTCGGCCCAACCATCTTCAGCTGCTTCAGCAATGAACTCCCTTCCATCATAAGGTCAGAACTGGGGATGTTTGCTGATGATTGCACAATGTTCAGCACCATTTGCGACTCCTCAGATGCTGAAGCAGTCCATGTCCAAATGCAGCAAGACCTAGACAATATCCAGGCTTGGGCTGACAAGTGGCAAGTAACATTTGTGCCACACACTTGCCAGACAACGACCATCTTCAACAAGAGAGATTCTAACCATCGTCCCTTGACATTCAATGGCACTACCATCGCTGAACCCCCCCACTATCAACATCCTGGGGTTTACCATTGACCAGAAACTGAACTGGTCTAGCCATATAAATACCGAGGCTACAAAAGCAGGTCAGAGGCTAGGATCCTGCAGCGAGTACTCACCTCCTGACTCCCCAAAGCCTGTCCACTATCGACAAGGCACAATTCAAGAGTGTGCTGGAATACTCTACACTTGCCTGGATGAGTACAGCTCCAACAACACTTAAGAAGTTCAACACCATCCAGGACAAAGCAACCCGCTTGATTGGCACCCCACCCACAAATATTCACTCCCTCCCCAGTGATGCACAGCAGCAGTGTGTACCATCCACAAGATGCACTGCAGGAACTCACCAAGGCTCCTTAGACAGCACCTTCCAAAATCACGACCGGTACCATCTAGAAGGACAAAGGCAGCAGATGCACAGGAACACCACCATCTGGAAGTTCCCCTCCAAGTCACTCACCCTGACTTGGAAATATATCGCCGTACCTTCACTGTTGCTGGGTCAAAATCCTGTAATTCCCTCCCTAACAGCACTGTGACTGTCCCTACACCACATGGACCACAGCGGTTCAAGAAGGCAGCTCACCACCACCTCCTCAAGGGCAATTAGGTCTGGCTGATAAATGCTGGCTTAGCCAGCTATGCCCACATCACATGAATGAATGAAAAAAAGGGTCAGGTTCACCAGCCCTCTGTGATCCCTGAGGTTATTACAATTCTGCCCATTGTGGTCAGATTTCTGTATTTGCTCAATCATTAATATGTTATTAATATTTATACTGCTCAATACTAAAGTTTCCTCAATGACAGCACTGTTTGTCTTCCTATGCTAGAATCTCTTTGTCAGAACTTTAATGAGAGTATGTTAATATTTGTTGGGTGCCATGGCAGTGTGTCAGTATTTGCTGTGTGTCTCCAAGAGCGTGTCAACGTTTGCTGGATTTTCCCAGAAGTGTGTCTGTGCTTGCTGGGTCTCACTGGGAGTGTATCAATGTTCACTGGGTTTCCCTGGGAGTGTGTCAGTGTTCACTGGGTCTCCCTGGGAGTGTGTCAGTGTTCACTGGGTCTCCCTGGGAGTGTGTCAATGTTCACTGGGTCTCCCTGGGAGTGTGTCAATGTTCACTGGGTCTCCCTGGGAGTGTGTCAATGTTCACTGGGTCTTCCTGGGAGTGTGTCAATGTTCACTGGGTCTCCCTGGGAGTGTGTCAATGTTCACTGGGTCTCCCTGGGAGTGTGTCAATGTTCACTGGGTCTTCCTGGGAGTGTGTCAATGTTCATTGGGTTTCCCTGGGAGTGTGTCAGTGTTCACTGGGTCTCCCTGGGAGTGTGTCAGTGTTCACTGGGTCTTCCTGGGAGTGTATCAATGTTCACTGGGTCTTCCTGGGAGTGTGTCAATGTTCACTGGGTCTCCCTGGGAGTGTGTCAGTGTTCACTGGGTCTCCCTGGGAGTGTGTCAATGTTCACTGGGTCTCCCTGGGAGTGTGTCAATGTTCACTGGGTCTCCCTGGGAGTGTGTCAATGTTCACTGGGTCTTCCTGGGAGTGTGTCAGTGTTCACTGGGTCTCCCTGGGAGTGTGTCAATGTTCACTGGGTCTTCCTGGGAGTGTGTCAATGTTCACTGAGTCTCCCTGGGAGTGTGTCAATGTTCACTGGGTCTTCCTGGGAGTGTGTCAATGTTCACTGGGTCTTCCTGGGAGTGTGTCAATGTTCACTGGGTCTTCCTGGGAGTGTGTCAATGTTCATTGGGTCTTCCTGGGAGTGTGTCAATGTTCACTGGGTCTCCCTGGGAGTGTGTCAATGTTTGCTGGGTCTCCCCAAAAGTGTGTTGATATTTGCTGGGCCTCTGCAGAAGTGTGTCAGTGCTTGCTGGGTGTCTCCGGGAGTGTGTCAATGTTTGTTCGGTATCCCCGGGAGTGTGTCAATGTTTGCTGCATTACCCTGGGAGTGTGTCACTGTTTGTTTGGACTCCCCTGGCGTGTGTTAATGTTTGTTGGTTCTGTCTGGGCTTGTGCCAGTATTTGCTGGGTGTCTCCGGGAATGTGTCAATGTTTGCCGGGTGTCTCCAGGAGTGTGTCAATGTCTGCTGGGTGTCTCCGGGAGTGTGTCAATATTTGCTGGGTGTCTCCAGGAGTGTGTCAATGTCTGCTGGGTGTCTCCGGGAGTGTGTCAATATTTGCTGGGTGTCTCCAGGAGTGTGTCAATATTTGCTGGGTGTCTCCGGGAGTTTGTCAATGTTTGCCGGTTGTCTCTGGGAGTGTGTCAATGTCTGCTGGGTGTCTCTGGGAGTGTGTCAATGTTTGCCAGGTCTCTCTGGGAGCGTGTCAATATTTGCTGGGTGTCTCCGGGAGTGTGTCAATATCTGCTGGGTGTTTTCGGGAGTGTGAATATTTCATGGGATTCCCTAGGAGTGTGTAAATATTTGCTGGTGTTTCCCCGGGAGTGTTTGAAGATTTGCTGGGTGTGCCTGGGAGAATGTCATTATTTATAGGGATCCATGGAAATGTGTCTGTATTTACTGGGTGTCTCTAGGGGTCTGGCAGCTTTTACATTTGTAACCATGTCAGTCAGATGTGTGAGGACCAGCCAGTGACTATCCTCCAATACTATGGTGGGGTGGGGGGTCGGAAATAAATCCCATTGTGCTCTAGAAAGCTTCAAGTTTGCTTTGCTACTGGTGGAAGATTGGAGAAAGGTGTGTCATTTTGGTTGGGTATCCTCCCATCGGCATAGAGTTTTGGGCTGTGCAACAGCAGTCAGGCACTCTGAAAAGTGTGAGAATGGTTGAAGATCTTCACCCTCGCAGCTGCTGTGCAAGCACAAAGTGTTTATTACCTCAGTTGTAAGAGAAGCCGATTGTGAAGGCTGCTGTTTAAGAAATTATATGGTGGCAAGTTCCTGGTGGAGCCAGCCTTTTGGGACCAATTGGTATTCATTTAGAGTTTCCATTGTTTGAGAAGGATGATTGAGTGCAATGATGGCTCTCTGATTGTACACACGGAAACATCAGGGAATTGAAAATCAGATACTTTAATCTTGAAGGAGGACATCTTAATTATTTCTTTCATTCATTTGCTGGGGTCACGGGAACTTTCCAAATCAGTTGGTTTACTTTAGCAAAACAAGAAACTTGGGGCCATTCAATTTATTTCTCTACTGATGTTAATCCAGCTCACTCACAGCGTCACTCAGTAACACATCCCCCAACACTGTGTTACTGACTGCACCTTTACTGATGTTAATCCAGCTCATTTACACTCAATAACTCATCCCCCAGCTCTCTGTGCTACTGACTGTACCTCTACTGATGTTAATCCAGCTCACTCACAGCGTCACTCAGTAACCCATCACTGTGTTACTGTCTGTACCTTTACTGATGTTAATCCAGCTCATTTACACTCAATAACTCATCTCCCAGCTCTCTGTGTTACTGACTGTACCTCTATTGATGTTAATCCAGCTCACTCACTCAGTTATCCATCCCCCAGCTCTGTGTTACTGACTGTGCCTCTACTGATAATCCAGCACCCTTGCACTGCCTCTCAGTTACTCGGCACCCAGTGTACTATGTTACCGACTGTATTTCAACTGAAGTTAATCCAGCTCCCCTGCACTGTCACACAGTAGCCCATTCCCCAGCATCCTGTGTTACTAGTTGTATTCCTAATGATTTTAACCCAGTTTGCTGCACTGTCACTCAGTAAACCCACCCCGGGTGCCCTGTATTACTTACTGTATCACTGATGATGTTAATCCAGCTCCCACCAGGTTACTAACTAACACATCCCCGCTGCCCTGTGTTACTAACTGTCTCTCTACTGATGTTAATCCTGGTCTCTCCTATCGTGGGTCTCCGATTATCCTTCCCAGCTCCCCATGCTTCAGATTGCTACATGTTTATGAAGGGACAGGGATTTGCGGGTTGAATAAAACGATATTAACGAGGGGAATGTTGATCCTTTGCTACTTGTTATTTTGACAAGAGCACAATGTCCCAATCACACAGCATTCATCACTCTCCGACTGGAGTACTTCAAACACTCAATGAGCGAGGCGTTAGGGGCAGCTCGCTGCTTTTGTGCAGTGCACTCTTACTGAGATGTGCTTTTAGTAGCCATGGTAACTAAGAGCCACACCTTAAAAGGAGTTGTGAGGCAGAAGCACTGCCAAGCTCAAGTGTTGTTAGTTTGAGTGCCTGACTGGAATGTTTAATCCATTGGCAGTCCATGCAGTGCAACCTTTAAATCTATCTATCATGCTACTCCATGATGGGTTGGTCCGGTAAAGGGAGACCTGCATTTATATAACGACTTTCACAATCTCAGGGCATCTCAAAGTGCCTTATAGCCACAAGGTACTTTTTTTAAAGAGTTGTCACTGTTGCAATGTAAGAAACATTGCAGCCAATTTACACACAGCAAGGTCCAATAAATATCCTTGACATAATCATTGATTTCAATCTGTTGTTAACATCCGCCTCCTCAGAAAAACACCCTTGGCCACTCTTTCCTCGAAAACTACCACCCCATCTTCAAGCTGCCATTCCTTTCTAAGGCCTTTGAATGTACTGTCACTTCCCAAATCCATTCCACCTTTCCTGCTATTCTATGTCTGAACTTCAATCAGCTTTTTACCCTGCCACAGCGCTGAAAGAGCCCTTAACAAAGTCACAAATGACATCCTACTTGACTGTGACCCATGGTAAACTATCCATCATCCTTCTCAACCTGTCTGCAACCTTTGACATGGTTGACCATGCCATACTGCTCTAATGCTTCTTCTCTCTCATCCAGCCCACTGGCACTGCCCTCATCTGGTACGATTGTTATCTATCCAGTCATAGCCGGAGAATTACTTTCTCTTCCTGCTCCCACAATTCACCTCTGGAATTTCCAAAGGATCTATCCTTGACCCCATCCATTTTCATATCCATATCTATATCCCCCTAAGCAAATTCATCCCAAAACTCAGCAGGTTCCACGTATATGCTGACGACACCCAGCTCTACTTCACCACCAGCTTGCTCGACCCCTCCACTGCCTTTGATTGGTCACGCTGCTTGTTCAACATTCGATATTGAATGGGAAAAAATTTCCTTCAAGTAAACATTGGGAAACCAAAGCAATTGTCTTCGAGAACAAAAACAGAAAATGGTGGGAAAACTCAGCAGGTCTAACAGCATCTATGGAGAGAAAGACAGAGTTAACGTTTCGAGTCCGTACGACTCTTCTTCAGAACTCTGAAGAGTCATACGGACTCGAAACATTAACTCTGTCTTTCTCTCCACAGATGCTGTTAGACTTGCTGAGTTTTTCCAGCATTGTGCTGTTTTTGTTTCAGATTTCCAGCATCCGCAGTGTTTTGCTTTTATCAATTGTCTTCGATACCTGTCACAAACTTCGTTACCTAGCCACCGATTCCATCCGTGGCTGAACCAGACTGATTGCCACTTTGGCTTCCTATCTGACCCAAAGATGAGCTTCCAACCACACGTGCACACAATCACACATACTGCCTACTTCCACCACTATAATATTGCCTGCCTCTGCCCCTCTCCTCAGTTCAACTGCTGCTGAAACCCTCATCCATGCCTTTATTACTTCTAGACTTGACTATTCAAGTGCTCACTGGGTCAGCTTCCCCACCTTGCACCCCTTGTAAACTTGAGCTGATCTAAAACTCTGCTGTGCGTATTCTAATTGGCACCAAGTCCTGATTATCCATCACCCCCATGCTCACTGACTTACATTGGCTCCCTGTCCTGCAACGCCTCGATTATAAAACTCTCATCCTTGTTTTTTAATCCCTCCTCAACCACCCACCCCGTCCCCTGCATCTTTTTAACCTGCCTCATCCATCCGGACCAGCCTTTGAGATATTTGTGCTCCTCTAATTTTGGCCTCTTACACGTCCCCAATTTTAGGCACTCTACAATTACCTTCAGCTGCCTAAATCTAACCTCTGGAATTCCCTCCCTAAACTTCTCTGCCATGCTACCTTTCTCTTCTCTAAGACACTTCTTAATACCTACCTCCTGGACCAAGCTTTTGGCCACCTGTCCTAATTTCTTCTCGGTGTCAAATTTTGTTTGCTAACGCTCCTACGAAACATCTTGGGACATTTTACTATGTCAAAGGTGCTGTATAAATGCAAGTTGATGTTGCCTGTTGAAGGATGAATACTGGGGAGAACTCTCCTGCTCTTCTCTGAATAGTGACATGGGATCTTTTATGTCTACCTGAAAGGCAAGACAGGACCTCAGTTTAGCATCACATCTCAAAGCCTGTGCTCCTGACAATGCCTCACTCCCTCAGCATTCTAGTGGAGTGTCAGCATACATTTTGTGCTTAAAGTTCTTACAAGGGGCTTGAAACCTTGACCTTCTGGCTAGGGCAACAGAGCCAGTACTGATCAACAGCTGACACTTGGCCTAGCTCCCAGATGTTGCTTCCTTGAAATTTTTTTATTCATTCTTTGTGACGTGCGTGTCGTTGGCAAGGCCAATGCTCATTGCCAATTTCCAGTTGTTTTTGAGAAGGTGGTGGTGGGCCTTTTCCGTTAACTGCAGTTTGTGTGCTGAACAATGGGCTAATGTTCTGGGGATTCACTATCTTGCATCAAAACTCCCTTCTTCGTACTTCAACCAAAGACCCATTCTTCGGGTATGTGTAGGTTTGTCATGGGGAAGCGCGTGAGCTTCAGAATAAAGTCGGTCGTGTCCTTAGCTGATCAGGAGCCGGAATCCTAGCCAACATTTGATCCTCCCTCCTACCTCGAGGGAGCTTGGGGTGGTAGGTGTGGATTGAACACGGAAACTAACACCAGCACACCAACTGAGATTAGGCTCATTGTAGTCTTTTCATTTAAGGGACGAGGCTGGATTTATCTTAGACAGTAAGTTGGGATATGACGTATGGTACGTGCAGTGTGCTTGGGAGGAGCTGGTATCTTGTTTCCGGAGCTCTCTGTCACTGGTTGTTTCTCTCACCTCATGTCTGTTGTAGATTGATGGGAATAGATTGTTATCGTTTGTCAACAGCTCCATTACTGTTGTATCATTTGATTACCCGAATAGCAGAAGGTGAAGTACATGGGCTTTGGTCAGTCCAGTGACAAGCTAATGAGGCAGGGTTTCCTGTACTTTTTCCCACGGGTGAATTGACCTCCAATAATAATTGCTATTCCTTTCTCATCCAAAAACATAAGGCAACCATCCTGGTCAGTCAGCCCATTTCAGAGAAGCTCACTTTTGTAATCAAGCCACGACAGAAGCAGAGGAGGCTGGAATGTCACGGAATAAACCATAGGATGTTATATTTCCTTATAAAACTTCATAGAACACAGTTAGAAGTGGGCAATGAAAATTAATTTGTGTTTCTTGGTCTGTAATGTATTTTAGTCCTCTTGGGAAAAGAAAAGGGAACTTAATTGTTATGACCAGTCCCTGGGTGAGGTCCCCGAGTTTGTTAACTTCCCGAATGGGACTCCAATTTTGTCATGCTCCCCCGGTGAGGAGGAATGAGCTGGCTCCCCTAATTTTATTCAACCCCCTTAGTTGGTCACAACAAAGTTAATGTAAAAGTGATCCCTTCCCCCGTGGATACCTTTTCCCAGTCCAAATGTATTTATTTTAGAAGGAGCCAATTTAACCAGGCTTTCTTGAGTCAAAGAAAGAGTAAGTTTATTAATCACTAAAACCTGAGAAAAATAATAAAAACGCAACACACATACACACAGATCAGAAATGAGAAGTTAAGAGTCCAAATAAAAGTTTAAAAAAAGGTAAACAAATCAGTCTTTTGGCGCATAGATGGCGAAGTGTTGCAGCTGGTTAATTGGATGATCCTGGTAGAGCTGGCTTTGATAGTTTCGTAGTTGGTTTGGAGACAGCAAAAAAAGCTGTCCTATTTCCTTTTTGATTGTAACTTCTGCTGAGCCTTGCTTCCAGCAGCAGAGAGAGTGAGTTTGCAAAACAAAAACAGAATTACCTGGAAAAACTCAGCAAGTCTGGCAGCATCGGCGGAGAAGAAATCAGTTAACGTTTCGAGCCTTCATGGCCCTTCGGCAGAACTGCAGCTGCAGTTCTGCCGAAGGGCCATGAAGGCTCGAAACGTTAACTGATTTCTTCTCCGCCGATGCTGCCAGACTTGCTGAGTTTTTCCAGGTAATTCTGTTTTTGTTTTGGATTTCCAGCATCCGCAGTAGCTTTTAGCTTTTTGTTTTTATCAGAGTGAGTTTGCATGTAACTACAGGGGTGACTAGTTAGTCTTTTTCTTGCTGTCTTACACAGAACACCAGCACAGTAGCACACGCTGCACTGCACTGCAGCTAACTTTTTAACCTATTTTCCTCTGTGTATTCCTATAAGGGAAAAAAAATGTCTTGCACCCAGAGTCTGTTTTCTTTCATCTCTGACCATTTTACGCATTCTGAGATACAAATCAACAAGAGATGGCCTTTAGATAACTGCTGAGATGTAGTAATCAAGTCTTTGTCTCCTGCAACCACAGTGAAGTTCAGTCTTTTGCATCTTTCCTATCTCCCTTTCAAGTGTCTCTGCTTGAAGAAGGCCAAGACACTTTTTTAGGTGTGACATTCCATGTTCTCTCAGGACAGGTCTGTCAGCATAATCCACATAGGAATTTTCCTGAAACTGGCCACTTTACATTATCAGTCATCTCTTGCTCAGTGTCCTTGCTTGTATTTCTTTAAAAAAATACACAAGTGCTCCTTAAAAAGTTCAATACGCCTGTAAGTAATTTGTGGCTGTAATCGGCTTTACATGACATCCTGGTTATGACATCTTCCCGAAATATTTTGAAGTATTTCATATACAATGGGATTTGGTGTCAACTGTGACTTAGTGGTAGCACTCTCACTTCTGAGTCAGTTTGTCATGGGTTCAAGTTCCACTCCAGAGACTTGAGCAAATAATCTAGGCTAACACTTCCAGCTCCATTTGAAGAAGAACAGGGGAGTTTTCCCTGCTACCCTGTTCATTATTCATCCCTCAGCCAACACCAAAAAGAAATGATCTGCTCATCCGTATGTTGCTGTTGTTGGGACTTGCTGGCTGTTAAGTTTCCTACATTACCATAATGGCTACATTTCAAAAATATTTCATTGACGATAAGGTGCTTTGGGACATCCTAAGGTCAAGAAAGGTGCGAAATAAATGATAAGTCTTTCATTTTTCTTTATAAATTCACACTCTTCCTCTTCCCTTGCCTCCTCACTGCATTAGACACATGTCCTATAACACTGTTTCCTACCCTAACTCTTTATTTCGCAGAATTTAAAAAGCGTGTAATCACCTGCCCTGCTCAATGTCTCCGTCTTCTGTCAATCTACAAGGTTTTCAAATGAAAGCTTGTGTCCTCCTAACCATCTCATCTTCTTTGCTAATCCTTCTGAATTTGGGTAAGTCCTGGATCCTGTCACCTGAGTTTACCCAGATGAAAAATCTGCTTTTACACAACCTCCTTTTTACTGTTCAATTCCCTGTATATTTTGGAGGTTCCTGGATCTCCCCAATCTTCCGCAGCTTGGGTTTTCAGCCTTGGAAGAACATGGAAATGAGTGCGCGAGCTTTTTGGAGACCATGGTTTCTGACGTTACTTTCAGTGACTGGAGAAGGTTACATTTGAGCCAATGAGCCCTGGCGGCATCCAAAGGAAGAGATATTCAGAAGGATGGCTAAAAACATGGCCAAAGATTTGGGTGCCAAAGGAGATTCAAAGGAGGAGAGAGAAGGCATTCAGGAGCTTAGGGCCTAGGCAGTTGAAAGCATGGCCACAAATGGTGAGGGGAAGGAAGTGGTGGACCCACAAGAAGTCTGAGTTGGAGGAATAAATCGCTTAGGGTTGTAGGGCTGGAGGAGGTTACAGACAGGGAGGGGCAAGGAAATGGAGGAATTTAAAGGCTAGGATGGAAATTTAAATTTGAGGCATTGCCAGAGTGGCAGTGAACTCAGGATTGATTAAAGAATCAGGGTTAGTGTGAGTTAGGATCTGAGCAGCAGAGTTCTTGATGACTCAAGCTTACAGAAGGTGCAAGGTGGGAGAATGGCCAGGAGAGCATTGGAATAGTCGAGTCTAGAGGTAAGAAGAGGATGGATGAGGGTTTCAGCAATAGATGAGCTGAGGCAGGGTCAGGGGTGGGCATTCTCATGGAGGTGGAAGCAGCAACAATCTGCAGCTAATGAGCAATTGGCACTGCTTATAGTTAGATAACATGGCACACCTAGGGCTGGTATAAATGTGATATTCCAGGAGATCTCAAAAAAGCTCTTGGGAAGTGGTTTCTGTTCCACCAGTGACATTCTGACCAACAATACTCCTGCTTCTCTCATTACTAAAATGTTTCCACCCTAGTTCGATCCCAAAGCACCGGAAAATGCTTTCAATTTAAACCCAAAAATAGACTTGCTATTTTTATCATTTAATCCCTCCTGGCAACTTGAACTCTTGACAACAATGGGCTTGAGGAATTGAGAAGGTGATTGATCTGAGGAAAGTGGGTGGGTTTGTTAGTTCTAAAGGCCTCTTCCTGTTACTGACAGATTTTTGGTCACAGTTTATATAAGAAATCCAGAACAAGAGGACAAAATCTTAAAATTGGAGCTTGGCCATTCAGGAGTGAAACTAGGAAGCACTTTAGTACACCAAGAAACATTAATTCATCGAATGGTTACACCATAGAAGAAGGCTATTTGGCCTGGAAGAGCAATGCATCTATTGCTAGTCCCCTGCCTTCTCCCCATAGCCCTGAAGATGTTTCATCTTCAGGTAATGGCCCAAGTCTCTTTTGACAGCCACAATTGAATCTGCCTCCATCACACTCTCAGTCCATTCCAGATCCTAACGACTTGCTGCGTAAAGACGTTTTTCTTCATGTCGTCATTGCTTCTCTTGCTAATCACCTTAAATCAGTGTCCTCTAGTTTCTGATTCTTCTGCCAAGGGGAACAGTTTCTCCATGTCTACTTTGTCCATACCTCTATCAAGTGACAGATAGCCCTAGTGAGGGTGAGGTGGGCGGAGGGGATTGAAATAGGCTAAAAGGTGGAGATAAAACAATATGGAAATAAATTGTAAAAATAATAATAGGTGGGAAAAGAAAAATATATATGTAAAAATATATATAATAATTATTAGAAAAAAGGGGATAAAAAAGAGGGTGAGGATGGAGGAGAGAGTTCATGATCTGAAGTTGTTGAACTCAATGTTAAGTCCGGAAGACTGTAAAGTGCCTGATCAGAAGATGAGGTGCTGTTCCTCCAGTTTGCGTTGAGCTTCACTGGAACATTGCAGCAGGCCAAGGACAGGGAGGTCTGGGTCATGCTTGCAGACAGACCAAAGATGTTCCACCACATCAACAGCATTACTCTCATTCACCCTCTCTGTTACCTTATCAAAAAATTGAGCAATTAATTAAACATGATTTATCCCTAACAAATACATGCTAGCTTTCCTTAGTTAACCCACGTTTGCCCAAGTAACTGTTAATTTTGTCCTGAATTGTTTCGAAAGGCTTCCCCACCACCAAGTTAAACTGACTGGCCTGTACTTGCTGGGTTCATCCTTACATCTCTTTTTTGAACAAGGATGTAACATTTGCAATTCTCCAGTCCTCCCAAACGACCCTGGTGGCTAAGGACAACTGGAAAATTATGGCCAGTATCTCCACAATTTCTACCCTTATTTTGCTCAACATCCTTAGGTCCATCTCATTGGTCCTGGTGTCTTATCAATTTAAAGTACAGTCAGCCTATCTGATATCTCCTCTTGATCAATTTTTAAACCATTATGTATCTTAACTACCTTCTGTTTCACCATGGCTTGGACAGCCATTGGTGAAGACACATTCTTCCTTGGTATAGACAGATGCAAAGTACTCATTTAATACCTCAGCCACGCCCTTTACCTCACCCGTAAATCTCCTTTTAGATCCCTGCTCGAACTCGCTCCTCCTTTTACCAGCCCTTTATTATTTATATGCCTATGAAGATTTTTGGATTCCCTTTTATGTCAGCTGTCAGAGTCCTCTTGTACTCTCTCTCTTTGCTTCTCTTATTTGTTTTTTCAATTCCCCTCTGAAACTTCTTTGAGTCGATTCTCAGTTGTATTATCCACCTGACAGTTAAATGCAAAGGAAAGTGAAAATCTGGAACTCTCTCTTCAAAAGCTTGCGAATGCTGGCGGGTGGTGGGCAATTGGACTTTCAAGACTAAACTGACAGAATTTTTTTGTTGTGTAACAGTATCAAGGGATATGGACTTAAAGCAGGAAAATGCAAGTTGAGGTACGGATCAGCCTTGATCTAATTGTATGGTGCAACAGACTAGAGAGGCTGAATGGCCTCCTATGATATTAAACCTTGTTCTGGGTAGAGATGAGTAACCTTGCCATTTACACTGCTAGGAGATCCAACTTTGAAAGATTCTGGGTGGTCTCTAGAGTGTTTTGGCATCGTATTCTCAAGGCTGCAAACTGGGTCAGGAGACTCATATAAGTTTACTGCCCTGCAGAATTGTACACATTAGTCAAGCTCACTGTTATTTCAACAAAGCTATATGTCAAACTAACTCCCGGATGTGTCTTATTGCGACTGAATGCTGGGCTCCCAACAAAATGCCTGGACCTTTCAAGAGTGGAATCAGGAAACACATTTTCACACTTAAGGTGGTGGAAGTCTGGACCTCTCCCCTCAAAAAGCTGCAGATCATGGGAATAATTGAAATTTACAAGACGGGGATTGATTGGCTTTTGTTAGGTAAAGATATTAAGGAATTGGAGGCAAAAGCAGGCGAGTGGAGTTTAAGTACAGGCCAACCATCTAATTGAATAGCAGAACTGGTTCAAGGAGCTGAATGGCCTATTTGTGTTCTTATGTTCCTATCTCGGTTTCTCTAGCCTCATAAATAGAACGTAATCATTTCAGCGATTCAGTTCACCCTCACCATGCCCTAATTCAATGCTCCCATAACTATAATTTTAAAAAAATGCTGGAAAAACTCAGCTGGTCTGGCAGCATCTGTGGAGAGAGAAACAGTTAACGTTTCGAGTCCGTATGTCTCTTCTTCAGAGCTAAAGAGAAGAAGAAATGTGATGGATTTTATACTGTTTAAGGGGGGTGGAGCAGGTTATGGATAGATGGGAGCTCAGGAGAGATTGACAAAGATGGTAGTGGTAAGGACTAATATGAAACTCACTGCCTGAAAGGGTGGTTGAGTCAGAAACCCTCGTAACATTGAAGAAGTATTTAGATATTCACTTGCGTTGCCATAGCTTCCAGGGCTTTGGACCAAGCACTGGAAAATTGGATTAATATAGTCAGATCTTTGTTGACTGGCGAGGACATGATGGGCCAAGTGGCCTCCTTCTGTGCTGTAAACGTCTATGAGTCTATGAGATTAAAGAAGGTGCTGATAGTGGCAGAATGGGTTAATAGCAGAGCAAGGGTGAACGCTCTGTGAAAGCAAAACGCCAAAACAAGTGACAGATGGCCCTGTGGGGGTGGGGGGTGGGAAAAAAAGGATTTTAAAAAATGAATAAATAAAAATAAATAAATAAATAATAAAAATGAAAATAAATAAGAATAAAAATCAGAATTGAAATTAAAAAATGGATTAAAAAAGGAGTAGAGATGGAAAAAAGAGTTCATGGTCTGAAGTTGTTGAACTCAATGTTAAGTCCAGAAGGCTGTAAAGTGCCGAATCGGAAGATGAGGTGCTGTTCCTTCAATTTGCGTTGAGCTTCACTGGAACATTGCAGCAGGCCAAGGATGGACATGTGGGCATGAGAGCAGGGTGGTGTGTTGAAATGGCAAGTGACAGGGAGGTCTGGGTCATGCTTGCGGCCGGTGGATGAGGTTTCATGTTTTATCTGTTTGTCGCCGGGGCTCCTGGTCTGCCCGCTAACCTCAAGGTTGGACGGGCAGGTTCTTTAATTGTTTCAATGATCCTGTCAATGGCCTCAATTGGCCATTGACAGGTTGGTGGGCCCGCAGCTGATTTTGCTGCGCCCCTGCCTTCCTGAAAATTTAAATGGGGCGAGATGAGGTCGGGGGTTCCCCCCAATGTCATCCCGCGTCATTTTACGTGTCGGCAAAATTCAGCTCAATATGTTTGGGTGATTTGTCTGGTGCAGTTGAAAGGGTTTCAATGAGTGTGTGTGAGTTATGGGTGCTATTCAGAAGAAAGCCATTGCCTTGGGTTCCCACCACAAACTGCGTTCCCTTGCCACTGGCTCTATTCCACCCCTGGTAAATAGATCGCTCACAACTTTGGTGTCTTATTTGTACCTGGGATGAGCTTCTCAGCACATATCGCTAAGACCACCTAATTCCATCTCCATAACATAATCTGACTCTACCTCTGTCACAACTCAGCAGTGCCTTTACTACCTCTAGACTTATCTATTCCAATGTACTCCTGATCTGCCTTCCACCTTCTACCCTCTGTAAACTTATGGTCATCCAGAACTCTGCTATCTGTGACCTGACTCGTACCAAGTTCAATTCTCCCATCGCCCCTATCTCACTGAGCTACATTGGTGCCCAGTTAAACAACGCCTCAATTTTAAAACTCTCATCTGTGTTTGCAAATCCCTCCATGGCCTCGCCACTCCATTTCCCTGTAATCTTCTCCAGCCCTAAAACCCTCCAGGATATCAGCTGTCCCCCAATTCTGGTCTCTGGAACATTCCCTATTTTAATTGCTCTGCCATTGGCAGTCATGGCTTCAGCTGGTTTAGCCATAACTGGAATTTCCTCCCTAAACCTCTTTGTCTTTCTACCTCTCTTTCCTTCTTCAAAACACTCCTTGAAACCTATCTCGTTGACCAAGCTTTTGTCCACTGGGCCCTGTGTGCCTCAGTACCAAATTGAGTTTGATAACGGTTCTATCTCCCAAGTGTCTTGGGATAATTTACTCTGCGAGAGACGCTATATAAATACATGTTGCAGGCTTACAACAGTACGAAGTGAGTGACAGTGAGGTAAAGCATATGAATATCAGGATTCAGCCCTGATTGATAACGATTGGCCGGGATTTTCCGGCCCCCTCGTGGGTGGGGCCCGCTGCAGGCGAGGCGGCGCCCCAGCCAGAAGTCCATTGACCTGCAGCGGGACCGGAAGATCCCGATGGTGGGTGGGTGTGGAAAATCCCGCCCACTGTTGATGATGGGGCTATGATGAGCTGAGCACTGGATGAGGCTAGTGATGCAGTTGGTACAATGGGACATTTGAAAATGAACTCACTCACCCTGCTTAAAACAATTAAATTTCCCCCAGTACTGGATCTGTGCCCTTTCAGAAACAATTGTGACATTGATCTTCACTAATACTTGTTCCCCCTGCCTTCTTTGCATGTATCTCTGGGGTGGGTACCTGCTCCCTGCAGGCTAAGGACACCCCTTCCATAAGGGCCCAGAGAATTGTCTGAAATAGTTGATGCACAGCCATGTTCAGCCATTGCTGCAGGTATCACAGCACTGATTCCGTTTTGATAAAAAACCTCCCACCACCTTTTGCAGAGCACCTCCCCTGGCCAATGAGTAGCGTGGGGAGCACTGGCTACACGTAGAAATCATTTCATAGAGCAGGAAGCAAGAATTTAACATGTTGCCTGCAATGCTATGAATGGTTGTGGGTTAATTGCGCACCCCGATTCCTGCACCAGGTTTCAGGTCTTATCCAAGTTTCCCCCGTGGAATTATGAGCAATGTTTCCTCTGAGCTGCGTGGTTGTGTGGCCTCTCCACAACCCAAAATTTCCCGTGCAGGTTATGAACACGTCGGCTCCTTTAAGTTACTGCATCTGCACAAAGAAATTTAAAGGGCCCGTGTAATTGCTCGCGCACAAGAAAATAATGAGATCATATGTTGGTTACGAGTATAGTGAATGATCAGGAGTCAGTAGAAGGCAGAATCAGATTAGGAGTGGGCAGTGGTCAGGGTGGGGTAGGAGTTAGTTGGCAATGGTGACAGATCAGGAGTGAGATCTGGAACATTACATACCTGATGCTTAATGTTTGGGTTGTGTGAGGATAAATCCTGAAGGCCTGCAGAACCTGAAAAATTTGCATTTGATGAACATAATCTATGTCCTATATTACAAATGGCTGATGTCCTCACATATAACCTGTTCCCAGCTAGAAATTTATCTAGCTCTTTATAAATGGTCAATCCATATACCATTCATCGCAATGGCTGAGGCACTGCTCTGAATCCTGTGGGCAAAAACACAATTCTTCTCCTTGTGGCCTTGGCTTAAGATTTGCCTCCTTTCATTCTCAAGGCATGTAGTTATGTGATCACAGTTGAAATTGAAATGATTTTCCTCTAGCTGTGAAAGGGTTAGATGAAATAGAGTGAAAACAGGCTTGTATGGAGGATAAACTGACATAGCAGCTTAGACCAACTGGGCTGAATGGCCTGTTCCAGTGTTGTAAATTCGATGTAATTTTTTTAATTTTAGAGGTAAAACACCATGAGAATTCAGTATTTTCATCAGGACATCTGACTATAAATCCGAGCATTTGAATAACCCCAATGAGACTTTTTGATGGGAACTCTGTCACCCCTCAGTCTCCAGAAACAGAGCTAGAAAGCCAACCCTGAAAATAAAGAGTTGCAACAAGGGCTTATTTGTGAAAGAATAGATTAAATCCTCCTTTACTGATGATTTTGGATCACATACCAGAATTCATCCCACTTCTTCTGTGGAAACAAAAAAAACAAAGGCCTCACTCATAATATGCAAAGGGAAATAGTTACACTGAGAGTGCAGTGGGACATCAGCTTGTAACTCAAACAGCCAATACTGTCACTTCCACTGCAGGGAAAACCTCCAGGGCACAATGAATGGCTGATTTAGAATTTTAGGAAGCGGACATGATCACTGAAGCACTGTGCTATACTGTGTTCCTGGAAAGGGGGGAGGGTTGCGACCTGCAAGCATAGGTACCCCTGCCCCATCAGACGCTTGGATGTTTGACATTTTTGGGTAATTGTAACGTAAATCGGGGGTAGGTCCGTAGGTCCAGATCCGTGAATCAAATACAGGAAATGCTGGAAATGCTTAGAAGTGGGGAGTGGAAGAGATCTTAGGGATGATTAAGGAATGGACCATGGATCCTTTGGAATGCTGCAAGGGGAAAATGTCTTTGGTGCTGGTATCACTCTGGAAGTGACAGAAATGGCGGAAAATAATTTGTTGAATCTGGAAGCTAATGAGGATACAACGGAGATGGAGAAACTGGGAAAATGGAATGGAATCCTTACAGGAAGTGGTGAGGGAGGAATATAGCCAAGGTAATTGTCTGGGTCAGTGGCTTGTCAAGGATATTAGTTGATGACCTATCCCCAGAAATGGAGGCAGAGAAGAGGAGGAAGGGAAGAATTGGAGATAAATCATTTAACAGCGAGAGAAGGATGAAAAGTGGAAGCAAAGTTGATGAAATTTTCCATTTTGGGATTAAAGCAGGAAACGACACCAATATGGTCCTCAATGCACTGGGAAAAGAGGTGTGGGGAGGGGGCCTAAGTAGGACTGGAATAAAGAATGTTCTACATATCCTACAAAAAACAGGCATACCCAGGACCCACATGGATTCCCATAGCAACACCTTTTCTTTGGAGTTAGTGAGTGGAGCTAAAGGAGTTCTTCAATCTGGGAAGAAGTTCAGCAAGAGGGTGGAAGTGGTGGATAGGGACAGGATTGTCCTCCATTCAAGGGTGAAAGTTGTCCTGGTGGGGGATGGAGGTGTAATTAGACATCCATGGTGAAAAGTTAAGACCAAGAAACTGGAAACTGTTAAAGTAACCAAGGGTGAGGGAAGAGTTATGGATGTAGCTGAGAAGAAACTGGACAAGGGAAGAAAAAATAGTCGAGATGGGAAAAAATAGATCCTGTGGGACTGAAATAATGGGTCTACCAGTCCTCTTTGTGGTTCTTGGGGAGGACATAGAAATGGACTGCTTGGGTTTGGGGGACTATAAGGTTTGAGGCTGTGGATGGAAGTGGTGGTCATGGTTCAGTGACAGACTTGAAAACAATGATTTGATGTTCAGTGGTGGTCATGGTCCAGGGGGAGGTAGGAGGAGGTGATTCAGATAAGCAGATTTGTGGTGATAGAAGTCAGTCACTGAGAATAGAAATCAATCAATGCGGACAGAGGTCAATTATTGGGGATAGATGTCTATACCAGGCGGTGCATTTACACACTGTAGGAAGAAGTGAACCACTGTTGGACATTTCTGATATGGCAGTGAATGTCAATGGACTATTTGGCTGTGAGTGTCAGTCACAGCTGAGCCTGTTGACGTATTGTATAGTGGTTGACTGCAGCTCAGATTCCAGCTGTTTGAAACTGTTTATTTGGCTGAAAGTTGCCTAGCAACTGGATTATGCAGCACACATTATTCAGGAAAAACACAGATACTTAAGGGTCCAATATGGCGTGCAGCATGCCTACTATCATTCTGCACCAGGAATGCACCAGACACATATTGCTTAGGATGCTGATGACCACCTTCCTGGAACAGCCCTTTGTTTATGCAAGTTGAGCATCAAATGTTAATTTCAGGCCTCTTCACCACATTGGATCACGACTAATCATGGCCATGCTCATTCTGTCAGTTTCCTTAGAGGAGCAACAGCCAAACCAATGATGTGTAAAGGGGCCGAGGGAGACTGCCACCATAAAGGCACTGGAATGTGGAGCTGGATTGAGCAGTTGGGTTTTAGCTGATAGTACATTGAAAATGCTGAGCCCCCACTTCCTAGCCCAGGTTCATCATGGGGCCTGTGCCAACTTCCCCACTGGCCAACTTTATGCCCTCTTTGGGATGGGTGCACAGCCCTCTGACCACCCCCGCCCACCCCATAGGCCAGTCATGTCCCAATAATGCAATTTCTCCTAACCCCTCTTGTAACGGTGTAGCAGTGACTGAGGTGAGGCACAAACCAATTTGTAGGCCAGTGATTTATTTTTGGCAGGGGTCAAATGAATGAACTAGTGAGCAATACATCAATTTAGTCTCATCCACTCCCCAAATGTTAGAAGACTGATGGCCCTCTCCCCATCTCCCAATGATACACTGACAGCCGTTCCATCATTACCCAGCTACAACAGGTCAGTGTGCTGTTCCAGTTGACTACCAGTCAGCTGAAAGCCAGCAGAGACTGAGTGTATGCAGAGCGATTGTACAACTCTAGAAGTGCGGTCAGATATCAGCAGTATAGGGTGTCCCTGCAGAGAACCCCCTTGGTGAAAGTGACTCCCTTACTTTTAATTCCCCTCTGTGCACAGAACCTGCATCATCCACAACTTGCATTTATGTAGTATCTTTAACACATAGTGAAACATCCCAAGGCATTTCACAGGAACATTATCAATCAAAATGAGCCACACAGGAATCAGAATTCTTTCAAACCAACCCCCACCAATTACAGGAAGATGTGACACTGCTGGCAATGGAATCCTCAAAACTGTTCTTTTTTTGAAGAGTACGGGCTAGGAATTCATTGAGGAGAGGCACAGCTGACACCCGTCAACAGGAACCATGATTCTCTGAGCTGGAGGAGTTCATGGAAAAACCCATTAGTGCTTTTATCGTAGGCGCTAACTGGCTTCCACTTAGAACAGCAAAAGGCACTGCCACAGAAGCTGGCTATTCAAAAAGCAGATTTTCTCAGTTTGATGCAACTGTGCTTTGTCATTATCTTGCTTGTTTAAATCGAGACTGTGAGCAATAAATTCCTGTTAAGTCAGCATCTTATGGCCTTCAGACCTAATTTAGTTTATAATAGTGGAATCTATTCAGGTTGCAATCTGCTTTTTAACCATCTGACTATGTATGTATGGATGTTTTATTTTGTACATCACTCTTAAGTGCTGACTTTCTGCCCCAGTATTTCCTCCTGACTCTGATTCCCGGGGGGGAAGGGCAGGCGTCTGGCATACTTCATTACTTCAGCCAACCAACTGGTCCTCATATATGCTTTAGACTGGTGAGCATTGGTGAGGTATTTGAATGCAGGACTCGGGTTTCTCATAGCCTGTTGTTCTCATCTGATATTCACACAGAGGCATTGGCCCCTAAACATCAACTCAATTACCTTCACACTAACATGTAGCTCTGAACAATCCTGTTTCTTTCAGATCATAGCAAAGGGAAGGTAGGAGCTGGTGTGATGTTGTCCATTTCTTGGCACCGCACCACAGGACAAATGCGAAGACATTGGAAAGTACAGAAGCAATGACCTACAATGGTTCCAAGGGTGAAGGATTACAGGTGCATGGATTGACTGGAGAAACTGGAGTTGCTTTCCTTAGAGCAGTAGAGGCTAAGAGGAAAATTGATAGAAAATGTTTCCAGTGGCTGAAGGGTTGATAACCAGAGGGAACAGATTTGTGGACATTGGCAAATGAACCAGAGTTGACATCATGAACAATGTTTTTGTGCAACAAGTGGTTAGGATTTGGAATTGCATTTCTTCATGGGATGTGGGAGTTGCTGGCCAGGCCATCAATTACTGTCCAGCGCTAATTGCTTTTGAGAAGGTGGTGGTTGCCATCCCAAACTGCTGCAGTTCTTATGATGTAGGGACACCCACAATGCACTTGGGTAGGGAGCTCCAGAATTTTGACCCAATGATGATGAAGGAATGTCAGGATGTGACTCGGAAAGGAATTTGCAGGTGGTGGTGTTCCCATGCGTCTATTGCCCTTGTCTTTCTATAAGATATAGGTTGCTGTTTTGGAAGATGCTGATGTCCTAGGCCCAAACATCTTCAGCTACTTCATCAATGATCTTCCCTCCATCTTAAGGTCAGGAGTGGGGATGTTCGCTGATGATTGCACAATGTTCAGCACTATTTGCGACTCCTCAGATACCGAAGCAGTCCATGTCCATATGCAGCAAGACCTGGACAACATTCAGACTTGGGCTGATAAGTGGCAAGTAACATTCACAACATACAAGTGCCAGGCAATGACCATCTCCAACAAAAGAGAATCTAACCATCTCCTCTTGACATTCAGTTGCATCACTATCACTGAATCCCCCACTATCAACATCCTGGATGTTACCATTGCTCAGAAACTGAACTGGGCTAGCCATATAAATACTGCGGCTACAAGAGCAGATCAGAGGCTAGGAATTCTGTGGTGAGTAACTCACCTGCTGACTCCTCAAAACCTATCCACCATCTACAAAGCACAAGTCAGGAGTGTGATGGAACACTCTCCACTTGCCTGGATGAGTGCAGCTCCAACAAAACTCAAGGAGCTTGACACCACCCAAGACAAAGCAGCCCACTTGATTGGCACCCCATCCACAATCTTAAGACATAAGACATAGGAGCAGAAATTAGGCCATTCGGCCCATCGAGTCTGCTCCGCCATTCAATCATGGCTGATAAGTTTCTCAACCCCATTCTCCCGCCTTCTCCCCGTAACCTTTGATCCCCTTACCAATCAAGAACCTATCTATCTCGGTCTTAAGTACACTCAATGACCTGGCCTCCACAGCCTTCTGTGGCAATGAATTCCATAGATTCACCACTCTCTGGCTAAAGTCTTAAAATTTAAAATTTAAAATCTTAAACATTCACTCCCTCTGCCACCGATGCACAGTGGCAGCAGTGTGTACCATCTACAAGATCCACTGTGGCAACTCACCAAAGCTCCTTGGCAGCACTTCCTAAACCCACAACCTCTACCACCTAGAAGGATAAGGACGGCAGATAGATGGGAACAACAACCTGCAAGTTCCCCTCCAAGCCACATACCATCCTGACTTGGAAATATATCGCCATTCCTTCACTGTCGCTGGGTCAAAATTCTGGAACTCCCTCTCTAACAGCGCTGTGGGTATACCTACACCACATGGACTGCAGTGGTTCAAGAAGGTGGCTCACCACCACCTTCTCAAGGGCAATTAGGGATGGGCAATAAATGCTGGCCTAGCCAGCGATGTCCACATCTCATGAACAAGTAATAAATAAAAGCCCTGGAGATTTGCTGGTGGGTCTTGCAAATTGTATACATTGTAGCCATGGTGCCCTTGTATTGGAGGGAATAAAACAACTAAATGGTAGACTTTGTCCTAAAAGAAGTTGTTGGGGCATCTAGGAGGTGGTATTGTGGCAATGTTACTGAACTCGTAATCCAGTGGGCCCAGACTAACGCTCTGGGGACATGGGGTTCAAATCCTATCATGGCAGCTGGTGGGATTTGAATTCAACTAATAAATCTAGAATATAAAGCTAGTCTCAGTAATGGTAACCATGGAACTAACATTGATTGTTGTAAAAACCCATCTGGTTCCCTAGTGTTAATGCAACTTGTCACTTACCAGCTCAAGCCTGAATGTTGTCCAGGTTTTGCTGCACATCACCAGTACCTGCTTCAGTATCTGAGGAGTTACAAACAGAATTGGACACTGTACAATCATCAGCAAACATCTCCACTTCTGACATTATTTTGGAGGTAAGATCATTATGAAGCAGCTGAAGATGGCTGAGCGAAGGACACTGCCCTGAGGAAATCCTGCAGCAGTGCCCTGTGATTGAGAACTTTGACCGCCTACAACCAACATCATCATTCTTTGTGCTAGGTATGACTCCAGCCAGTGGAGAGTTTCCCCTGATTCCCATTGACATTTTCATTGACTTCAATTTTACTAGGGCCCCTTGATGCCGAACTTAGTCAGGTGCTGCCTTGATGTCAAGGGCAGTCACTCTCACCTCACCCTTGGAATTCACCTCTTTTGTCCATGTTTAGACTAAGGCTATAATGACAGGGTGGTGGAAACAGATTCGATATTAGCTTTCAATAGAGAATTGGATAATCATTTGGAGAAAATTACTGGGCTGTGGGGAAGGAATGGAGAAGTGAGACTAACTGAATTGTCCTTTGAAAAAACTGGCGCTGACTCAGAGTTGAATGGTTCCCTTTTATGCTTTGCTATCCTATTATCTATGATTCTATGGATTGGTGCTTCATGGGACTTGACCACTTTTAAAGAGGAATTTATAACAGTTTTCTGAATTGGATGTGGGTCTTAGTTTTTCTTCTCTTCCAGGAGATGGGGAGAATGAAGGGTGGGGATAAGGGACAAATCTTGGAAGATTTTGGGTAAGTAGGTACGGGCATGATGTAAAGAATATAACAATCCCATATCTAACCTGCTCCTTTTAAAAGGAGATGGTTTTCTCAGCCACTTGTTCCTTTGCTGGCATTAAGCTATGTATATTTGGATCAGTATTAGCATGAGGGAGCTAATGGACAATATTGAGCATTTTAATCTTTGTCCCTCACACACAAAACAATCCCCGATCCAATTTGAGTAATCTAGTTTCAGTTGGGATGGCTAGAGTCACTACAGTTACCCTCACCACTCATGGGGTAAGAAGAATAGGCTTCCAGCTCCCTAGTGATTCCATGTGGAGAGTCTGCTTGTATAAGATTGTGTGAGGACGATATTGGTCTTGCTGGTTAAGCCTCTTGCAGTTAAATAACTCGCCTGTACCCATAGCCAAACGTTTCCCATTAGAAATGTAGTGAAGTAACAGTCAATGATTGGTGTCTGTGAAAACGTATCTCATTAGGGGCGGGATTGAGGGTTGCAATCAGTTACCACAGTATGAACCATTGGTAGAACCTAGAGCTTTGCAAAGCCTGTAGGACTTGGGTAACCAACTGCACTGTAGAACATGGTTCATTAGAATTGAAGTGCTTCAATTTGATAAATATTAAAGGTCATGTACTTGACCACAAATTGAAGGACGTGCCTGAGAGGACATGATTTGGTTTCCTGTATGCGATTTATACTTTTGTGCGGCAAACACTGCCTTTCTTTCAACTTGGGAAGAACACACGAGGGATTGAAATCCAAGTGACCAGACTATATATAACCAGTCATTTGAGAGATTGAGTAGGGAACATGAGAAAGAGATTGAGTGGGAAATGTCATGTTGGTGATAGTTATATTGTAGAGCACTGTAACTTCTGGATACTGTAAAAAAAAAGATGATAGTTCTTATATTGACGTGAAGTATTTTCTTAGTCTCTGGCAGATGTGAATGAGAGGACAACATTATGTTATGTTTGAACCCAAAGTTAACAGATGATAAAGTTTGTTCACATGTCGCTGTCCCCTGTCGCTTGCCATTTCAACACTCCACCCTGCTCTCATGCCCACATGTCCGTCCTTGGCCTGCTGCATTTTTTCAGTGAAGCTCAACGCAAACTGGAGGAACAGCACCTCATCTTCCGACTAGGCACTTTACAGCCTTCTGGACTGAATATTGAGTTCAACAATTTTAGATCATGAACTCTCTCCTTCATCCCCACCCCCTTTCCGATCCCCCCTCTTTTTTTTCCCAATAATTTGTATAGATTTTTCTTTTCCCACCTATTTCCATTATTTTTAAATGTATTTCCATCCATTGTTTTATCTCTACCTTTTAGCCGATTTCAATCCCTTCCCTTCACCCAACCCCACCACACTAGAGCTATCTGTACCTCGCTTGTCCTGCCTTCTACCCTTAATTAGCATATTCCTTAGATGATATCACCACCTTCAACACCTCTTTGTCCTTTTGTCTATGACATCTTTTGGTTATCTCCACCTATCACTGGCCCTCTATCCAGCTCTACCCGCACCCCCCCCCCAACCAAAACCATCTTATATTTCACCTCTTTTCTATTTTTACTTAGTTCTGTTGAAGAGTCATACAGACTCGAAACGTTAACTGTGTTCCCCTCCGCAGATTCTGCCAGACCTGCTGAGTTTTTCCAGGTATTTTAATTTTTGTTTTGTTCACATAGAATCAGGTTGTGTTACTGAGTCCTCTTGTTCCGTGACATGAGCTGTTCAGTTTCCTGACTGGGATACTTGGTCATATCAGTGAGGAATGTACAATTTTTCTTTTAAAATTGAGACAGTTAATTAAAGATCAAGGCCCATAGTGCAGAACACTAACAAGATTGCAAAGTGTAGGAGGGAAGACTAGGATAATGATTCGACAATGCCAAACTTGGGTCCTGAAAGGCTGCAGATAGTAATTTAGAGGGCATTTTTGAGTAGACCTACAGTGCTGGGAAAGAATGGCGGGAGCAGCAGCTAGTGCAATGAGTTAAATACATTTAAGTCTGGGATAAATAGATAGATTCTTGGTCTCGCAGGGAAATATGGGATGTAGGGAATCTGTGGGCAAATGGAGTTGAAGCCCCAGATCAGCCATGATCATATTGAATGGTGGAGCAGGCTTGATGGGCTATATAGTCTACTCCAGCTCCTAGTCCTTGTGTTCTTGTGTTCATTTGAGTTTTCAACTCAACTTAGTGAGGATGAAGGGAGGAAGAGTGTGTCGGACAGGGGATTTGCAGCTGAAAAAGGGAGGGAATTTCACTGACCACAGCCATCAATTAGAAAGACTTAGAAATTGGATCACACTCTGTTCTATTTATAACCTCTTGATCCCTCTCCTGACCACACCCTGCCCAATTTTCATCTTCTAGCTGTTTGGTCCCACACTACTTCCTGTCTGGGGCTGAGAGTAATGTTTCTGGAGTATTGTACTCATGGCTACTCTGTGTACAGTGAGCATACTCATGTACTGCAATCATTCCATTAAAAAATCCTAGTAGTTGTAAATCATCCCATTTTGTGGATAGGTTTGCAAGTCTCTTGCCAAAACCCATTGATCAGTCTCTCAGCAATGTCCACAGTTTCTGATTATAGATCTTTGGACACAGCTGTTTGTTTTTCTCTGTCTGGTTGTAGATCCCCAATATCTGTGCTTTGGCACATCTGCTATGGTCTCTCCCAATGCCTGGGTGAATGGTTGTGTTGTGCAGAACAGAGTTGGTTCTGCACAACCATACAAAAGAAAATGAAGAGAAATATTTCCTGAGGGCGAGTTGCTGTAATCTGGAAAGCACTGTCTGAAAGGGCGATCAAAGCAGATAAATTTCAAAAGTGGATAAATGTGCAAGTTTATTGCAGGAAGAACTGGGCTGTGATGACCTCACTGCGTAATAACCAATACTTGCATTCTGGGCTCTCGCATGAAGAATGAGGGTGACGTGATCCTTGTGGAAACACAGGCTTCCACTTATGAGTCAGTACCTTCAGGAGGAAGTGGGGAGGAATAAGGATGGGGGAAGAGGAGAATCCACATTGCACTCAGGCAGTATTCAGAATTTCAGTTCTTTCAATTAAATTCGTTTGGAATGTGAGCCACAAATAGAAAAAGACTTGTATTTCTGAAGCACCTTTCACAATTGTTGTGGGGTGTTGGTTACATCTCGGTAGGTTTGATGAAGTCTTCATGGTGTTTAGCAGGTTAACTGCAAGTCATTATTAACTACTAGAACTATTTACAAATATACAGTAAAGGGTACAAGCTAGGAACTGTGTCCATGCTTAGTCTGCACCCGACTCTGCCCAAAGCCACACTGACTCTGGGTGCGGGTCATGTGCTCTCCTACATCACTGTGTGGGCGGTACTATACTCTATCCCACATTAACCCTATATGTGTCAGACCCTTATACTACAACAGCCTCAGGTCATCCCAAATTGCTTTACAACCAATGAAGTGTAATCATTATTGAAATGTAAGGTAATGTGGCAGCCAGTGTGCACACAGCAGGCTTGCACAAACAGCAGTGACAAAAGGATCAGCTGAACTTTTGTGGTGTTGGTGATGAATATTGGAGATATTCTCTTCTCTAAAATAGTGCCTTGGGATCTCTTGCATTCACTTGAGGCGGCAAACAGTTTGAGATCTCAACCTGAAAACAGTACCTCCGACCAACTTTCCCTCTAAGCTGTGCGGAGGGCCAAACAGGCCGTGCACAAGCAGCGGCCCCTTTAAGAAGCAGGCATGTGGTAATCTTAAAGAGACCACACAATGCAACAAACAGGACGCACACTGCAAAGGGAAATTAGAGGGAACATTGCTTCTGACAGTGCAAGACTCCCTCAGTTCTGTCAGTGACTTTCTGAAGGGAGGAGTTTGAGTTTGTATCAGTGACTGTGACATGTTTCTGGATGGTATTCAGTTCGGGGGGGAAGGAATTTACAGCTCGTTAGTTTCCAGGAGCTTTATGGATAAAAGCTGTTTTGGGAATCACATTGCACCATATGTAGGATGTGTGCATTGCTTGCAAGGCCCCTCCCTATTTTCCCTGAGAGGGTAATGGTGGGCCTTCTCCTTGAACAGCTACAATCTGTTTGGTGTAGGTGCTCCCATAATGCTATTATTTATTGTGGTACGATGTAACTGCCTGGCTTGTTCGGACTCTTTAGAGAACAGTTCGGAGTCAGCCATGCGGTATGCGACTGGAGTCACATACAGGCCTGAATCTGATTAGGACAGCAGGTTTCCTTCATCGAAGGACATAAGTGAACCAATTGGTTTGTTATAACAATCCCACAGCTTGTGGTCGCTTTTAGTGATACCAGTTCCTAATTTCCTGATTTGTTACTGAATTCAAATTCTCAAACTATAATGGTGGGGTTTGTATCCACATTCTTGGATTATTCATCCAGTAATTCTGTACCAATCGTTGCTGTCACCCAGCATTGCTCAGGATGTGTGTTGGGATTGCTTGTAATGTTAACACTGATTGCTGTGTTTCATCCCAACTAATCAGATTTGAGACATCTTATCTGTGTATAACAGGGCATAGTAATAGGCTAATTGTACACAGTCTGCATACAGCATCAATAAGTGTTTGTTTGCATGTTTATGTGTGCGTCTGTCTATCTGTATGTGTGTGTCACTGCATTGTGTGTCTGTGTATGGATATTTGTGTCGGTTGGTGTCTGTGTGTTCACCCACATGAATGTGCTTAATTTATGCCCCCATGTGCGTAGACTAAATGTGTGTTAGATCTGTATCTCCCTGTGTATTTATTGAAATGTGACTGTGTTTGAATGTCTGTGCAGTGTGTGCGTGCTCTAGCTGTTAAGGGGAGCTTGTTATTCTGAATATCAGACAGAGATTGCTGGCTCTGCCTCAATCAAATGATCCACTCAACTGTATATAAATCTGACAGGTCCTGGTAAACTTTTACATCAACCTGACTATTTAAGAATATTGCCATTAGACTGAAGCATCGATGCAAACAGCAAACTCGTTGGAGATTTCCCTCTAGAAAACTGTGGCCAAAACGCAGATTTTTCGGCATTTCTGTCTTTCTGTCACACCACAGTTGGCTGTGGTTTAGATCATCCAAATCTGTGGCCATTACCACCCTTGCTGGCACCACTCATTTTATGTGAGGCTGTCCATGAGTCTCCAATCCTAAAGGTGGAGCCAGATCCCTGATATCTGGAATGAACTTGGACCCAGTTTCAGTCCTGGGTCATGAGGTCTCTCTGGATGAAGTCCACTTGATACTATCCCTACATCTCCACATTATATTTTTAATTCCCCCAAACAAGCCCACAGGATCTTGGTTTAACTTCTTGTCTGATAGGATGACACCTCTGGCATTCCCTCACTGAACTGTCTGCTTAGATTATGCATTTCAAGCTGTCAGGCTTGCTCCTACATTCCTCTGATCTAGAAGTCCGAGTGTAACTGACTGAGCCATGTTAGCACCTTCTCAACGCTGAGTAGTTTAGTCTCTATTGGAGTACAGTCATTACAATTGACACCAGGCCTTTTAGGATAGGGCGGGTGTGGGGGGAATCAGCCAAAGTTCCTGCTCCTGATTACTACCTAGCAACTGCATATTTGTATGCATGTGTGAGACTGTGTCACCATGATTGAGTGTGTGAGATGTGATCTCCACCTTCTAATGTCACGTTTTTGTAATGGTATAAAGGCCCCAGTTGTTCATAAGGGATTGTGCAAACACATTGTGGGTTCATTTCTTGAGACTAGGTACATGGGAACATTTATACACAGGCATAAAGCTTGAATTCACTAGCAGCAGAGCAGTGTGTAGTCTGCTGAAAGCAAAAGTGAAACTAAAACTGGATTGCATGACACACTTCCTTTCCAGTGATGTCATACTACAATCCCTTAAAGGTATATTACAACATACCCCTTTCTTTTTAAAGATATTCTCCCCCCTTCCAAAGAAGTATAGCTATTTACAATGCGTGTTCATGTTTAGTTACCATTACATAAGCGTACAGAACAGATGAATCTGAGTCTCTGAAGTGTAGAGGTAATCTGCTGGTATGTCCAGGTCTGGTAATGGTAACCTTGTCTGGAGTTTTCTGTAATTGCTCACAGTGATCTGCGGGTTGTCATTCTTGGATGTTGCTCCTGATTGGATTTGGGATCTTGTCCTAGATGCAATAGGAGTGTTGAGGAGCTGGAATGGATCTGATTTGTCCTTGGTTATGCCTCACCATTGCACCTTTGTGTGTAATGACTTTATAAGGTCTTGGTTCCGAACAAATATTTGTCACTTTGGCTGGTTGCCTGTACCTTCTGTAGGATCCTGGATGCGAACTTGTTGTCCCAAGTGTAAACTTGGCAATTCTGTACCCACATTTTTATTGTGCATGTTGGTCACCTTCTCTTGCAGTTTTACAGTTGCTCTCTAGTTTCTGAGAGAGTAGAGTGGATAAGAGTAGGGAAATTGGTATGCATTGGCCTGACAAACATGAGCTCTGCCAGTGATGGAATAATTGGGCTCAAATGTAACATTACAATGTGTAGATCTTGCTTGGTCTGTCTACATTTCAGAATTAGGGATTTTGCTTTGTGAATCATTCGTTCAGCTAGGCCGTTAGACCCAGGGTAACGAGGAGAAGAAGTAGTGTGATTAATATTCCACTTCCCACACATATCCTGAAATGGCATAAATTGTGGACCGTTATCTGTAATGATCTCTCTAGGCACACCAAATAAACTGAAAATAGCACTTAGAGTATGCACGATAGTTGTGCTTGACATATTGTGCAATTGTGGAATAATGGGATACTTGGTAAAGTAGCCAACAATGACGATGAAGTCAAGGCCATGGAAATTAAGGAGGTCGGCCAAGGATGGGTAGGAACTTCATGTGGAATGCATGATTCTTTGTGCTGACTTGGCATAAGCTCTTGCTATGCGTCATACTTCTTGACTATGAGTTCAATGTCATTGTTCATACCCAGCCAATAGATTGTCTCTCAGTCAGTCTTCTCGTCCGACCTATGCACATGTGCGAGTGATTAAGTTGTTGAGGAATATCAAGTTGCAAAGACTCCAGTATGATGAACTGTCTACCTTTAAAAATGACTCCCCGGGAGATGTTTAGCTTGTCCTGGTAAAACCAAAATGGTCTCACATGTTCGTTGACATGCTGAATTGACTCAGGACATCCTTCAAGTATGGTTTTCCATAGTTTCTGTAGTGTGGAATCTTACGCCATTTCTTCTTGTAGCCATTTGCATTTGCATTGTGCAAACTGTACCTGATCAATTGACAGACTTGCATTCTCCTGCAAGTGTAATGTTGCAGTTCTCTTGAAACGACCAGTTTCCTAAAAACCTTCTGGGTGTTTTAATGTTAGGTCATGAACTGAGGTGATAGGAGTAGTTTCTGAGGCTGATCTGTCGTATGAAAATTGATTAATTCCATAGATTGTCACTAGTGTGCACACATGATGTAGAACATTTGTGACACCCAGGAGGATTGACTGTACATGCACCCATTTCTGCATGGAATTAGAGAACTGTTGTATGCCGAAAGTTGCACAGCAGTAAGTTTCGCCATGGCCAGTTCCATGCCTGTGGACACGTCTTTTAGAATTTGCAAGGGTAGTATGTTGGCATTTGCTCCTGTGTCAATCTTGGCCAATAACGAGTAGTTACCAACTTTCTTAGGGCAGATAATTTGAATCTTGGCAAACACTTCAGATGGTGAAATGGAATCTATGTTTCTCACGAGACTGATGGTATGAAACATGTGTTCATCACTTTCCGTCTCATCATGCACATCAGCGTCATTTTCTGATTTGTTAATCACCTCATTTATAGATGCCTGATGGATACCAGATGGTCATTCTTATTGCTGGAAGGTACCTGTTATGGTCAGTTTGCATCAGTGCATGACTCTTTGTAGCTGCATCAGCGTTTGCTGTAGTGCACTGCCATTGCCAATGACCCTTTCTGCCGCATGCATGGCAGAATTTATGAAAAGCTGGGCATTTTCTTGACGCATGCAGAAGGTCACAGCTTCCACATGCCTTGCTAGGTTTAGGTGTCCTAGTGAGTGTGTCAACAACTGGGGCTGTACTTAGGACTTGTAAGCTCTGTCGACCTGTGGGGATCACTTCGTACTTACATTGATCATTAACTAGCTCTCGAATGCTATACATTTTGGGCTTGTCTAGCAGATCTTTGTGGATCGCTTCCATTTGTCTGGATGTGATCATCAACTCAGCCATCCTGTCTGCTAGTTCTGTGTCTGAGAAATCACAGTATGTATCCTTTTCTCCGCATCTGCTGACGAAGCGATTTATGGAGTCTGTAGGCTGTTGTCGAAATGACATGAACTATAGTTGATTCGGAACTGGTCTTCCATGTAGTCCATATCTTTTGGGGATCCTTTAGCTTGTCTTCTGTTAATCCTGATGTATTCAGCCTGCGTAAGCCTTATTCCCAATCGCTAGGTCAGCTTTTTGCCTTGCTTCTCTGGTTCAGACACAGCTGAATCAAGAAACCATGGGCAGAATTTTACGCCTCGTGGGCGGGCACATGCCTAACCTGGTGGGGTACAAAATAGCGTGAGAAGACTTTGGGCGAGCATCCCGACGTCATCCTGTACATGCGCAATCTTCCGGTCAGTGGGCGTACGCGGGTATCGGAGCCGTGCCCGCTATCAATTAAAAGTCCATTTAAGACCATTAAAAACCCAATTGAACCCGATTTTACGTTGCCCGTGCTCATCACATGGGCAAAACGGGCAGGCAGGCAGCCCACATTTTGCAGAACCTCATCCAAGGGCATGATAAAAAGGGTCAATAGCATTGCCAGTGTGATTAGAGAGGAGTTTAGGAGATAGCTTGCTGCTGGTTGCTTATTTGAACTTGACAGCTTCACTTCAGTTTTGAGCTGCATTCTTAGCATTTCCAGGCTTCACTTCAGGACTCATTGGTGTCTCCAAGGCCCCCAGAGGATTTCCATGTGGACCAGGCAGTCTTCTGTAACCCTGGCAATGGGGATTGTGGTCTCCGCTGGTGGCACCTCCTCTGAGGAGGAAGAGAGGGGCAGAAGGGAGAGGAGGCCAGGTGTCCCAATGCAGCTTCCAGGGGAGGGACCTGTGGGAGGAGAGGCGCAGGCACAAGGGGCGCAAGGCCAGCAGATAGCCCAAGGCGGAAGGGGCTGCAGAAGATGCCACTATCCTGCTGCCAGGGTTTACAGGCAGCAATGCAGCTATTTCAATATGTCTGAGGTATAATGCCGAAGGAGGATCCGCCTCTCCAGGGAGACTGTGACCTCCACTTGTCATACCATTGGGCCTGAGATCAGCTCCAAATGTGTGGGTGGACACCCCATGCCAGTGGCTCTGAAGGTCACAGTGGCCCTCAACTTCTATGCCCCTGGCTCTTTCCAGGGGTCAGTGGGGGATCTTTGTGGAGTGTCCAAATCAGCTGTCCGCAGTTGCGTCAAGCTGGTGATGGAAGCTCCGTTCAGACCCTTATTCTTTACCATACGGATGAGGCCGGCCAGGCTGAGCGAGCCAGAGGGTTTGCAGTGATTGCTGGGTTCCCCTGTGTCCAGGGTGCAATCGACAGCACACATGTGGCCATCAAGGCACCAGTGGGTCAGCCGGGTGCCTTCGTCAACAGGAAGGGATGAATATCCAGATAGTTTGTGACCACAAGACGCAGATTCTGCAAGTCTGTGCAAGGTACCCTGGCAGCTCCCATGACGCTTACGTCCTCAGACACTCCCAGGTGCCGAGGCTCTTCAGTGCTCCAGCCCAACTGGATGGATGGCTGCTGGGTGACAAGGGCTATCCGTTGAAAAGGTGGCTCATGGCGCCTCTCCGTCACCCAAGAATAGAGGCAGAGCAGCGTTATAATAGGAGTCACGCCTCCACAAGGGAAGTGAGAGAGAGGACCATAGGTCTTCTGAAGACACGCTTCCGATAGCTGGACCATTCAGGGGGAGCACTACAGTACTGCCCAGAGTGGGTGTCACTGATAGTGGTTACATGCTGCGCTTTCCACAATCTGACTCTGGCAAGGGGGAACCCCCTGGAGGAAGAGGATCTTGATGCAGCTCCACAGGCCACAAAGGATGAATCTAGTAGTGAGTCAGAAGAGGAGCACGGTGAGGAGAATGCTGAGGGTGTGGAGGCAGACCTCTGTATCCTTCAGGCAGGCAGGGACACCAGGGATACCTTGATCCAACACTCCTTCAGCTGGGCTGCCAGAGATCTGCTTCCACCTCATAGCAGGGCTGCCACCTCCAACCGGGATGTCTGAAAGGACCCTTTCATTTGAACCCAAAGCCCACTCAGTGCCTGTGCAATAAAGTTTAGAGCCACTCACGGCCAGCATTACATACAAGCGTACCCTGCACCAAAAAAATAAAAAGCTGAAGCACACTCAGGCCGTTCTGACAAAAACAAAATTTATCTCATTTTTGCAATCCAAACAAATGAACATCAGCTTCTCTGGTCTTCATCCCCAGACCAGTAAACATAAACAAAACGCTATTCAACAGAGGATCGCCTGTGACCAGTCCCTCTTGTGCTCATGGTGCCTTAAACTTACATTTGCGAGTGCCATGTCTTGGTGCCTGCCCTCGCTTGCACCGGCATTGGTGGAGACAACTTGCTGATTCTGGTGTCTTCTTAGTCTTGATGACTTTGGCGGTCGTCCTCTGGCCAGTGGAGCCTGTGCTGGCTCCGCCTGGGAGGGAGCGGCCAGTGCCACGGCTGGCATCCCCCCAGTCATCACAGCCTCATCAGATGCCAAGGTCACTGGCGGAGGGGCGGAGGAGCTGCTGCTGTCATTCAGAGCACCCTAAGAGGAGCCTGCAGAGACAAGTGGGCCGTGCGCCAACATGAAGTCGCTCTGGACCTCCCTGCTCGCCATTGATGGACAGGCACCTAGCTGGGATATTGGGTGCCTCATCCATCTCCCACACTGGCGCTGACCACATGTGTCATTTCCTGTGTGAGGGCTTGCAGGTCCGAACGCAACCCCAGGAACCCCTGATTCTGTCCCTGGAGCTGCCTATCCATGAGAGTTGCCACTCTGTCAATGGAGGAGGCAGTGCACTCGGCCATGAGGATCAACGCAGTGCTTATGCTCCACATGGACTCCTCCATAACAGAGACCATGGCACGCATACCCTCATGGATCTCCGCCAGATCCTCCCGCACATCCCGCTGGCCATCCAGCATCTGCCGCCTAATGGACAACTCCAGGGGCTCATCATCTGCCCTCGATGTTGTCCTGGTCTCTAGCAGTCCTCTGACTGCCGGCGCCCTGAGCACTCTATGCTTTCGCCTACTCAATCGAGTGTGAAGTGCCCTCACCGCTGTGCTCTGACATTCTAGCTGAAGACCCAATGCCCATCGAGGTGCTGGTATCTGCGCCGATGCTTGGTTCAGAGGGCAGGTGTGACGCAGATGCAGCTGAAGCCCGGCAGTCATCTGGCGTCAGGTGTGGCTCTTCGGGGTCCTGAGAATGAGCACGGGCTGGCGAATCTAAAGGAGAACAATGACATGTCATTAGTTAAAGTCATCACACTGTCACTGTGCATGCCAGAGACAATGGAGATCTGCATCATGGTGCCATCGTCTTTCAATGATCAGTGGGGACTCCAGGTTTGAGGCTGTCATTAATGATGAGACTACACAAGAATGTTTGCACAATCTGACACTCTCACCTCTGTGCACTGCACTCTAAACTTCTTCTGACACCCCAGCATCACTGCGACCGGCTGAACAAGGTGCGCGGTGCCTCTCCAGCTCCAAGGCACCCTGCTCAAATCTTGTAAGGATTAGGAGGCTTGGGAGGCCTCCACTTGTCCGTGACCTCTCAATGTTTTTATGCCTTGTCTTCCTCTGAAATGACGGAGAAGCATTGATTAATCCACTCTCTACCTGCAGCGCCATTGCAGCCTGGCCAACCCCACCTGAGGAACACCCTACAGGGTACGTCTGAGTTGTGGCCCTTGAGCCACAAGGCACTCAGTCCAAGCAGCCAGGGCTCAATCCCTTGGCCAGCTCCGGCATCATTGACAGTTGACACTCAGACTCTAGCACCACTGAGGCCCACGGGGGGACAGCCAGCCCTTAACATTTCAAGGGCTTTAAACTAAGTAGAAGGGGGTAGGGTTCTTGAGAAGGGATTTGTAGGCTTACAAAGCAAAAGGGAATGGCGGCATTGCAGGGCAGCTATTTAGGTAATGATACCCAGAGTGTGACAGGAAGGGACACAGTGTACAAACATAAAAAAACAGCAGCAAATAGAGTCAAAGGGGGAGAAAATTAATGGCTCTTTACTTAAATGCACATAGTATTTGGAACAAAATGAATGAATTAACGGCACAAATAGTGGTGCATGGGTACGGTCTTATAGCCATTACGGAGACGTGGTTACAAGGAGATCAAAGCTATGAACTAAATATTCAGGGATATGTGCCTTTTCGAAAGGATAAGTAGGAAGGAAAGGGTGGTGGGGTAGCTTTGTTAGTACGAGACGGAATAAATACAATAGCAAGAAATGATCTTGGATTGGAAGATGTAGAATCCATATGGGTGCAGGTAAGAAATAACAAGGGGAAGAAGATACTGGTGGGAGTTGTCTATAGGCCCCAAAACAATAGCTATACTGTAGAACAGAGAATAAATCAGGAGATAATGAGGTCATGTAAAAAAGGCAATAGATCAATTATGAGTGACTTTAATCTTCATGTAGATTGGGAAAATCAAATTGGCAGAGGTAGCCATGAGCAAGAATTCATAGAGTGTATTCAGGACAGTTTTCCAGAACAATATGTTATGGATCCAACCAGGGATTAGGCTATTTTGGATCTGGTAATGTGTAATGAGGCAGGTGTAATAAATGATCTCAGAGTAAAGGATCCCCGAGGAAACAGTGACCATAACATGGTGGAATTTAGCATTCAGTTTGAGAGTGAGAAACTTAGTTCGGAAACAACTATGCTAAACTTAAATAAGAGTAATTAGAAAGGAATGAGGGCAGAGTTGGCTGGTGTGGACTGGGAAAGGAGCTTACCCGAAAATTCGGTTGATGGACAATGGCAGATATTTAAGAAAATAGTTCATGACTCGCAACAAAGATATATCCCAGTGAGAAAGTAGGATTGTAGGAAAGGGATAAACCAACCATAGTTAACCGAGGAAGTTAAGGATTGTATCAAAATGAAAGAAAAAACATACAATGTGGCAAAGATTAGTGGTAAGCTGGAGGATTGGGAAAGTTTTAAAAATCAACAGAAGATGACCCAAAAAATAATAAAGAGGGAGAAAATAACCTTTGAGGGTAAACTAGCAAGTAATATAAAAACAGACAGGAAGAGCTTCTTTAAATATATAAAAAGGAAGAGAGAGGCCAAATTCAATATAGACCCCTTAGAGAATGAGGCTGGGGAAATAATAATGGGGAACCAGGAAATGGCAGAGGAGTTGAATAAATACTTTGCATCAGTCTTCATGGTAGAAGACACTAATAGCATACCAAAAAATAATTACGGGGCAAAAGGAGGGGAGGAAATAAATACAAAAGCTATCACTAGAGAAAAAGTACTAGGGAATCTAATGGGGCTAAAGGCCGATAAGTCACCTGGACCTGATGGGTTGCATCCTAGGATATTAAAGGAAATAGCTGCAGAGATAGTGGATGCACTGGTGGTAATCTTCCAACAATCCTTAGATTCTGGAAAAGGTCCAGAGGATTGGAACACCCTTATTCAAAAAGGGAAGGAGACAAAAAACAGGTAACTATAGGCCAGTTAGCTTAACATCCATCATTGGGAAAATGTTAGAGTCTATTATAAAGGATGTAATAGCAAAGTATTTAGAAAGACACAATATAATCAAGCAGAGTCAGCATGACTTCATGAAGGTGAAATCATGCCTGACAAATTTATTAGAATTCTCTGAGGAGGTAACAAGCAGGATAGATAAAGGGGAACCAGCAGATGTAATATATTTTGATTTCCAAAAGGCGTTTGATAAGGTACCACACATAAGGCTACTTAATAAGATAAGAGCCCATGGTGTTGGGGGTAATATATTAGCATGGATAGTGGACTGGCTGACTAATAGAATACAGAGAGTTGGGATATGGGGGACATTTTCAAGATGGCAACCTGTAACTAGTGGAGTGCCACAGGGATCAGTGCTGGGGCCACAATTATTTACAATATATTAATGACTTGGATGAGGGAAATGAATGTACTATCGCCAGGTTTATGGATGACACAAAAATAAGTGGGAAGGCAAATGGCGAGGATGACACAAAGATAAACAAAGGGATATAGACAGGTTAAGTGAGTGGGCAAAAACGTGGCAGATTGGAATATAATGTGGGAAAATGTGAGGTTATGCATTTTGGAAGGAAGAATAGAGGAGCTGAATATTATTTAAATGGAGAAAACTAAAAAAAGCTGCAGCACAGAGGGATTTGGGAGTCCTCATGCATGAATCACAAAAAGTTAGCATACAAGTTCAGCAGGTAATAGGGAAGGCAAATAGAATGTTGGCCTTTATTTCAAAGGGAATGGAGTATAAAAATAGGGAAGTCTTGCTAAAACTATACGAGGCACTAGTTAGACCACACCTAGAATACTGTGAACAGTTTTGGTCCCCTTATCTAAGGAAAGATATACTGGCACTGGAGGCAGTCCAGAGAAGGTTCACTAGGTTGATCCCGGGGATGGAGGGATTTCCTTATGAGGAGAGGTTGAGTAGGTTGGGCCTGTACTTATTGGAGTTCAGAAGAATGAAAGGTGACCTTATTGAAACATATAAGATTCTTAGGGGGCTTGACAGGGTAGATGCTGAGAGATTGTCTCCTCTTGTGAGAGAGTCTAGGACCAGAGGGCACAATCTCAGAGTAAGGGGGCGCCCATTTAAAACAGAGATGTGGAGGAATTTCTTCTCTCAGAGGGTAGTGAATCGGTGAAATTCTTTATTGGAGAGGGTTGTAGAGGCTGGGTTGTTAAGTATGTTCAAGGCTGAGATAGACAGGTTTTTATCAGTAAGGGAATCAAGGGTTTTGGGGAAAAGGCAGGAAAGTGGAGTTGAGGATTATCAGATCAGCCATGATCTCATTGGATGGGCGAATGGCCTACTTCTGCCCCTACGTCTTATGGTCTTACCACACTGATCCATGCCAACACGGTATTCACCCTTGCCGAGCGCAGCAGGTCATTGAACCTTTTGGGGCACTGCACCCATGTGCACTGCACAATGTTGTGGCTGCTGCCACCTTCTTCCAAGCTCTTTTAGTCAGATGCGGCGGCCTCCTCCTTCCATCTCTGGGTACAAGGGTGTCCCTCCTGGCAGCTGCCCCCTCCAGGAGGATCGCGAGGCCGTCGGCCAAAAACCGGGGTCTGAGTGCCCAACTGACCTGCCCTCCCACCTGTTGTCTCCAGACACAGTTGAGGCCACAGCTTCTGTCTTCAGTGTGCAGAAGGTATGTTCTTTGGTTGCAGCCTTCGAGGAGCTGCCTGTGCCATTTTTAAACTGCCCGCCAGGTCGCCATTGGACCCGGTGGCCGACAGGCCCCCACCCCTTCCGACCATTGGGAAGACGCGTTTCATGCTGGGCAGGCCTTAATTGGCTGGCCAGTGTGAAATTGCAGTCGGGGGTCGATTGCGGGCGGGGGCCTGTTTCCCAACCAGTCCTGGGACCGCCAATTACACATGCCCTCTGAGGGTAAAATTCAGGCCCACAGCTCTAGGCTGTTTAAACATTGGTAATTCGCTTAGTAGGTCAGCTGCTTCCCAATTGAAAATGGGGAATTTTGTGGACATTTTGGCAATACCCCTTTAATCTTCTTTCTCCCATAGTACCTGGGATCAGCATCGCTGTAGCCGCTTTCGTGCGATTTTCCAAAGCTCCACCTGTTATAATCGCAACCCTCTCCAGCCTGATTTTAATGACGTTTCTGGTTTTATTTTTTTGTTTGACCCTCCCTCACTTGCTATCAATCCAACTCGCATCCTTATCCCTCGCCTTTCCCGACTGAGCTAACCCGGTGCTGGTTCTCTCGACAGGTTGTCCCACTCACTGACTAACAGGCTATGTGCTGCAATCTCACCATGAGAGATCTATCTGCTACCAGCTATTCACTTAAGCACTATCCCAGCACTGACTTCAAAGCTTTTCTGCATAGTCAGAATGCTGTGATTTCAACACTGTCCGATGCTGCAGTTTCATTGCGGTCTGACCAGAATGTTGAGCAGGCTCTAAAACTATTCACCATATCGCACCTGTACTGAATCTTGCTGCCAAGCTGAGCACCATGTCGTTTAGAAGGAACCACTGCTGCACACCATACCGTATGTGTTATAATGATATTAAAGGCTCATCAGGGATTGTGCAAATACATTGTGGATTCATTTATTCAGACGAGGCACATGGGAACATTTATACAGAGGTATAAAGCTTGAAGACACCAGCAGCAGAGTTGTGCGTGTGTACTCTGCTGAAAGGAAAAGCGGAACTAAAACTGGATCGCATGACACGTTTCCTTCCTAATGATGTCATGCTGCAACCCCTAAAGACATATTACAACATCTAACACGCCCTGTCAAGAGTGGCCCCTGGGTTAAGGTACTGGGGTTTAGGCAGAGACTATTGCCCAGGGACTTTTCCCCAGCTGGAGTCAAAATCTTCAAGACTAAGGGAGAGAATTGATGTGGAAAAGTATATAAACAGAGTGAAAATTGAAAATCCTGTGAGACTGCTCCTGTAAGACCCCTGTCTGGCCTAAAAGTTCTTTCTCTATTCTAAAGAACTTTTAGACCAGACAGGGGTCTCGCAAGGTTTTCAATGGCACACAACAACTTGGATATTGTTCCACTCAATGTGGGACAAATTTATTAAACCACTAAGCAATAATACATACCAATGATAATACTGGTCGCTTAGTTTCCCTGCAAGCTGGAGTTCATCTTGGTGGTCAATCTGCTGATAAGCCCTCTGTGTGACTTCTGGGCAATGGACCAGGTCACTTTACCTACTGCAGCCACACTGTCTTTGTGTGCTGTCACATTTTACTGTTTTTGGCTCTGGTCTTGTGCCATGTAAGGTAAAACCTGTTTTTAGCCCATTCACTTGGTCTGTATTTACCTCGCTGTCCTTTCCCAATACAAGTCAGTGGGTTCGCGATTACTGCTCCAGGTGCCCTGGCCGGACCCCCTTGCAGGAACCCTAAGGCCATGCTTGAAGTAACAAAGCCAGCTTGACTCCCCTTCGTCATCTCCAACACTGTTATCAATCTCCAAAGCTGAGAGGAGGCATGTCAGTACCTCAGACAAGGAAAGTCCCCGTTTCTCTGCCCTGTTACAAACACTTGTGCAGTTTCATTCATTTTGCAGAACTTGTTAATGCTACTAAGATTCTGACTTGGCCAAATTAACCATCATGCCCCTCTCCATGCCCATATTACACAGTTCCTGGATATCTTTGGTCTCAGGTTCTTCTTTCCCCTTGATGGTCCATGTTACCACCATAAGACAATCTCCACACAAAGGGCTACTCCACAACCAGTTTACAGTCAATAATATGAAGGAAATAAAGAAATTGTTACATGGTTAAAAGGTGACTGTCCATTCAAAAAAAAGTAAGTAATATGTTGGCTTACACTTAAGCACAGGACATGGCAGAGCAGGGAGAGCTCCTTATGCAGTCACGTCTGTGTTCACAGGAGTTTTCTTCTCTCAGGTTTCTCCCCATCCCTAACCCTGCCCACAATTCACCAGGGACATTTCCAGCAGACTCCATGCACATAATACTTAAATGGAAAATCACCTGAGTTTCCCTATCTGCTCATCTGCCTTTAATGTATGTGTCGGTGAAATCAGTTCTCTCTCTCAAAAATCAATAAAAAGAATACAGACTGCAATCTCTGCTTAATCTTTTCCAGTTGACTAATTAGAGGATTAGGAATACATATCTGTGGAAGAACATCAATTCTTGACAAAGTGACTTTGTGATAATTACTGAGATTTTTTATGTAATGGTCTAAAGGGGATTGGGGATGGGGAGGATTTCACAAACATTGGGGTAGAAATCAGGCCTCAGGCCTGCACCTGTAATCCGTGCATTGCAAAAGCCGGCAGTGGCCCGGGGGGAAGTCCCAGGAGGGATGTGAGTCCTTCACAAGTGAGTTGCTTTGACATGAAGTCACTGTTGTAATGTAGGCAAGCATGGCAGCCATTTTGCACACAGCGAGATCCCCTGGCGTGAATGTATATGTATTTAGTATATAGGAACAGTAACGTTAACTTTGAGAGAGGACATATGGTAAGTGTAGCATGTTTGGAAGGAGCAGGTGACTGGGCCTATGGTTCCCAAAGCTCTATGCCACATGTGGTTTTCTTTGCCTCATGTTGAGGCCTGTTGTAGACTGATTGATAGAGATTAATTGCTGTCATAAGTCAACACTTCCATTATCAATGTGTCGTGTAACTACCAGGAGGGTAGAAGATGAACTTTGCTCTTTCTTCATCTGGCAATTGCTAAGTTCCTAGGGAATGACCTGTCAATCTGCTTTTCATTGGTGGTGTTGATTGAGGGAAGAATGTTGGCCAGGACACTTGAGTGTTTCCTGCTCTTCTTCTAGCAGTGTAGCGGGATCTTGAACATCCATTTGAAACACTGGAACAAATGATGGGACCTTGGTTTAATGTCTGAAAGGTGCCATCCCCTACAGTGCAGCAGGTAGGAGCAGGAATCGGGCATTTAGCCCCTCTCGCCTCTATCACCATTCAGTTAGACTGTGGCTGTTCTGTCCTCCTAGTTTAGACACAGAGAACAGAGAAACACTTCATTGGCATTGTCCCGTGAAGTACTCCCAAGAAATGTACAGCATGAATCAGGTAAAGAGTACATAGTCCCATCAAACAATCACAGGCTGAGTGCAGCATGAGGTACATATAAAATAAAGCTCCCTCTACACTGCCCCATAAAACTCCTTTCCCTTCCCTCTCCTTCATTTACTCCCTCTCTAACCCATTCAATACGAATGAAAATCTCCAGAATAATAATTTTGATACTTTGACTCTAATCTGACTGAATATTTTCTCTTCCATTTCCTTCCCACAATTTGGAGGTCTATCATGCACCATTAGTAATGTAACAAATCCTTTTAAATCTTTGAGCTCCAACCTTACTGACTCTCTGCATTTCTTCTGGTCTACATGAGTCTGCAACATCTTTCTTCATTTACCGCTCCACTTGCTTTCTCATCTTTTCTATCCATCATAAACATATCCCTCTATGCTTATTTTCCATTCGAGTGTGGCTCCTGAATGCAGGGTTGGAGGTCAGTGCAGCAGTGTTGAATTCCTGCATCTGATGCGCGCTCCCTTTGAGTGTGGCTCTGAACTGGGAATGCAGGGTCACAGAGGTTACCCTGTGCAGGATGTTGCAGCCTCGTGGCTCCCTCTGTTGGATACTGTGTGTGTAACAGCCAGAGGAGTGAGGCAAGCTGGGTCCGATGTGGCGATTGGAATTCTGAGAGATTTGATTATCAGCCAGGCAGGCTATTGGCTGGCGACTAACTTCTTATCATTGGCTCCACGTTATGGTTAAATATGACCAGGAGCTTGCAATACATAGCAAACCGTTATTTAACGACCCTTAATCACGAATATGCATCCAACCATAGTGCCTTGTTGTGTACTGTCCATGATCTGGAATTACATACTCAGGATTCACTCTGGATTGAAACAGCTTCCACAGAAAAAAAAAGAAAAATGGTCTCAAATTCCTTTTGCTGTCATGTACAATTAGCAATGCGAATTGTATCTATAGCACATGTTGAACATGTGAAATTGCACCAAATCCCATTCACCCATCACCCACGCGCTCACTGACCTACATTGGCTCCTGGTTGAGCAACAGTTCAATTTTAAACCTGATCCTTGTCTGTAAATCCCTGCATGGCTTCACCCCTCCCTATATCTGTAACCACCTCCAACTCCGCAACCCTTTGAGTTATTTCCACTCCTCCAAGTCTGGTCTCTTCTGCATCCCCGATTTCCTTCACCCCACCACCGGTAGCAGTGCCTTCAGCTGCATAATTCCTGAGCTCTGGAATTCCCTCTCTAAACCTTGCTGCCTCTAAACCTCTCTGTGCTCCTTGAAGACACCCCTTCAAACCTACCACTTTGACCAAGTTTTGATCATCTTTCCTAATATCTCCTTATGTCGCATGGTGTCAAAGTTTGTTCGATAATGCTCCTGTGAAGCCTCTTGGGTTATTTTAACAGAAGAAACAAAATGGTGGCAAGAGTAGGCCATTCGGCCCGTCAAGCCAGCTCCCCCCATTTAATAAGATCATAAGACCATAGGACCATAAGACATAGGAGCAGAAATTAGGCCATTCGGCCCATCGAGCCTGCTCCACCATTCAATCATGGCTGATAAGTTTCTCAACCCCATTCTCCCGCCTTCTCCCCATAACCTTTGATCCCCTTACCAATCAAGAACCTATCTATCTCAGTTTTAAATACACTCAATGACCTGGCCTCCACAGCCTTCTGTGGCAATGAATTCCATAGATTTACCACTCTCTGGCTAAAGAAGTTTCTCCTCATCTCTGTTCTAAAGGTCTTCCCTTTACTCTGAGGCTGTGCCCTCGGGTCCTAGTCTCTCCTACTAATGGAAACATCTTCCCCACGTCCACTCTATCCAGGCCTTTCAGTATTCTGTAAGTTTCAATCAGATCCCCCCTCATCCTTCTAATCTCCATCGAGTATAGACCCAGAGTCCTCAAACGTTCCTCATATGTTAAGCCTTTCATTCCTGGGATCATTCTCGTGAACCTCCTCTGGACCCTCTCCAGGGCCAGCACATCCTTCCTGAGATACGGGGCCCAAAATTGCTCACAATATTCTAAATGTGGTCTGACCAGAGCCTTATAAAGCCTCAGCAGCACATCCCTCCTTTTATATTCTAGTCCTCTCAAAATAAATGCCAACATTGCATTTGCCTTCCTAACTACCGACTCAACCTGCAAGTTAACCTTAAGAGAATCCTGGACTAGGATCCCAAGTCCCTTTGCACTCCAGACTTCTGAATTCTCTCCCCATTTAGAAAATAGTCTATGCCTCTATTCTTCCTACCAAAGTGCATGACCTCACACTTCCCCACGTTGTATTCCATCTGCCACTTCTTTGCCCATTCTCCTAACCTGTCCAAATCCTTCTGCAGCCTCCCTGCCTCCTCAATACTACCTGTCTCTCCACCTATCTTTGTATCATATGCAAACTTAGCCAGGATCCCCTCAGTTCCTTCATCTAGATCATTAATGTATAAAGTGAAAAGTTGTGGTCCCAACACTGACCCCTGCGGATCTCCACTAGTCACCGGCCGCCATCCTGAGAAGGACCCCCTTATCTCCAATCTCTGCCTCCTGCCAGACAGCCAATCTTCTATCCATGCTAGTACCTTGCCTCTAACACCATGGGCTCTTATCTTACTGAGCAGCCTCCTGTGCGGCACCTTGTCAAAAGCCTTCTGGAAGTCCAAGTAGATAACATTCATTGGCTCTCCTTTGTCTAACCTACTCGTTACCTCCTCAAAGAATTCTAACAGGTTTGTCAGGCATGACCTCCCCTTGATGAAACCATGCTGACTTTGCCCGATTTTACCATGAACTTCCAAGTATTCTGAAATCTCATCCTTAATAATGGACTCTAAAATCTTACCAACGACCGAGGTCAGGCTAATTGGCCTGTAATTTCCCATCTTTTACCTCACTCCCTTCTGAAACAGGGGGATTACATTAGCGATTTTCCAGTCCTCTGGGACTCTCCCTGACTCCAGTGATTCCTGAAAGATCACCACTAATGCCTCCACTATCTCTTCAGCTATCTCCTTCAGAACTCTGGGGTGTAATCCATCTGGTCCAGGTGATTTATCCACCTTCAGACCTTTCAGTTTTCCTAGCACCTTGTCCTTGGGAATGGCCACCATACTCACCTCTGCCCCCCGACTCTCTTGAACTTTGGGGATGTCACTCGTGTCTCCCACTGTGAAGACTGACGCAAAGTACCTATTCAGTTACTCCGCCATTTCTTTGTTCCCCACTACTACTTCTCCAGCGTCATTTTCCAGCAGCCCAATGTCCACTTTTGCCTCTCTCTCACCCTTTATATATCTAAAAAAACTCTTGCAATCTTCTTTTATATTACTAGCTAGTTTACCCTCTTATTTAATCTTCTCCCTCCTTATTTCTTTTTTAGTTGTCCTCTGTTGGTCTTTGTAGGCTTCCCAATCCCCTGGTTTCCCACTGCTCTTCGCCACATTGTATGCTTTCTCTTTAGCTTTTATGCTGTCCCTGACTTCCCTTGTCAGCCCTGGTTGCCTCGTCCTCTCTTTAGTATGCTTCTTCTTCCTAGGGATGAAATTTTGCTGTGTCTCCCAAATTACTCCCAGAAACTCCTGCCATTGCTGTTCCACTATCTTTCCTGCTAGGCTCATCTCCCAGTCAATTCTGGCCAGCTCCTCCCTCATGCCTCTGTAGTTGCCTTTATTCAACTGTAATACCATTATATCTGATTCCAGCTTTTTCCTCTCAAATTGCAGGGTAAATTCTATCATATTATGGTCACTTCCTCCTAAGGGTTCCTTCACCTTAAGCTCCCTTATCAAATCTGCCTCATTACACATCACTAAATCTAGAATTGCCTGTTCCCTAGTGGGCTCCACCACAAGTTGCTCCAAAAAGCCATCTCGTAGATATTCCACAAATTCCTTTTCTTTGGATCCACTACCAACCTGATTTTCCCAGTCTACCTGCATATTGAAATCCCCCATAATCACTGTAACCTTGCCTTTCTTACACACCTTTTCTATCTCCTGGTGTATCTTGTGCCCCACATCCTGACTACTGTTCGGAGGCCTGTACATAATTCCCATTATGGTTTTTTTTACCTTTGCGGTTCCTCAACTCTACCCACACAGATTCTACATCATCTGACCCTACATCATTTCTTGCTATCGATTTAATTTCATTTCTTACTAACAAAGCAACCCCACTCCCTCTGCCAACCTGCCTATCTTTTTGATAGGATGTATATCCTTGGATATTTAGCTCCCAGTCCTGATCCCCTTGCAGCCATGTCTCCGTAATGCCCACCACATCATACCTGCCAATTTCAATCTGCGCCACAAGCTCATTTACCTTATTTCATATACTGCGTGCATTCAGATGCAACACATTCAGTCCTGTATTTCCCGTCCCCTTTCTCATTGTCGTCCCTTTATCTGATGTGCTTGAAGTTAGATTCCTAGCCCTTTCCAAACACTCTGTCCTATTTTGTGTTCTGGAGACTTTAATAGCCTTTCCTGGGCTCTCCTTTCTTTTCAGTTTTTTCATAATTTTCCATGAAGTTGAATCCACCCCCCCACATGCTAACCTGCTGCTTTCTTTCCCATTAGTCATACTTCTTGGAGTTTTACCCTTCCCTTCCCCCCCACTTTCTAGTTTAAAGTCCTGTTGACCACCCTATTTACCCTTTTCGCTAGAACATTGGTCCCAGATCGGTTCAGGTGGAGACCGTCCCAAAGGTACAGATCCCTCCTGTGCCAATACTGATGCCAGTGCCCCACGAAATGGAACCCCTCTTTCCCGCACCACTCCTTTAGCCACGTGTTTACTTCCCTTATTCTCGTGTCCCTATGCCAATTTGCACGTGGCTCGGGTAGTAATCCGGAGATTATAACCCTTGAGGACCTGTTCTTTAATTTAGTTCCTAGTTCCTGATAATCCCCAAACAGGTCCTCTTTCCTAGTCTTACCTATGTTATTTGTCCCGACGTGGACCACAACAACTGGATCCTCCCCCTCCCTCTCCAATATCCTTTCAAGCTGGTCAGAGATGTCCCTCACCCTGGCACCAGGCAGGCAACATACCATGCGGGACTCTCGATCCTGCTTACAAAGGAAGCTATCAATTCCCCTAATTATAGAATCCCCTACAACTACCACTTGTCTTTTTGCTCCCCCCTCTTGAATGGCCTCCTGTGCCACGGTGCCGTGGTCAGCTGGCTCATCCTCCCTACAGCCCTCTTCCTCATCCACAGAGGGAGCAAGTACCTCGTACCTGTTGGACAAGGTCAAGAGCTGAGGCTCCTCTGTTCCTGAACACAGGATCCCTCTACGTGCCTCACTTGCAGTCACACCCTGCTGACCCTGACCACTGACCAGACTTGAGGTACTTAATCTACCGGGTGCTAGGTAGCTGACCTACCTCAACTACATCTTCCTGCAATATTCCCACCTCTTGATTCGTTTAGCATTTAACAATATATCAATCTCCAACTTGAATACACTCAGCTGCTGAACATTCACAACTTTCTGGGGTATAGAATATCAAAGAGTCACAACCCTTAGAGTGAAGAGATGTCTGCTCATCTCAATCTTAAATGACCAACCCCTTTTTCTAAGACCCCTAGTTCTAGACTCCTCAGCTGGGTAAAACATCCTCCCAGCATCTAACCTGTCAAGAATTTTATATGTTTCAATGAGATCGCCTCTAATTCTTCTAAGCTTTCGGGAATATAGGCCTAGCCGACTCGAGCTCTCCCCGTCAATTCAGTTCAATTCAATTCAAACTTTATTGCCTATTTGAAAATTCATTGTGGATACAAAAATCCCATGTCACCATAGTGCAGTGCCTTTTAAGGTCTTATGCACTAAAATGCAACAGTTAATTTGAAAAAGAAATGCACTTGAGTCTTAAGGGTGAAGTTGATCAAACAGAAAGCCACAGATGACCTATATTCTCAGTGGCCCAGCTGCTTCTCAGTTTCCCCGGGAGATTGCTTGCCCCCAGCAGCCGCCCTGAGGGTCCTGCATCAGCCCCTGGCCGCACACTGCTTGACCGCTTTGTATTTCTTTTTTGTCCTCCTGTTCTGAAATATATACCTGCACTGTAGCATTGATAGGCCCAGAGCAGCAGGGGGCCAGAAGAGACCCCCACTAGCACCACCCAGCGAGTCACCACCGAGAAAAATCTGCACATGATGCTGGCGGGCAGCTTGCAGACAAGCTCGATGGCCCAGCTCCAGCCGATGTAGCCGGGAGTGTAGATGTAGGAGATGTCGGTGGCAGCGACTGCAAGTTACACCTTCCGGTGAAGTACACGGGTAACAAACTAAAAATGCTGGAAATCTTGTCAGCTGTCACCATTGAATTTATTTTTTTCCTGGCAAAGTTGTACATCATATTCTTGGTCAAATTCCCTCCGTAGTATCTGGGCTAACAGGAGATCACTGGAAATTTTAGTCCAATGTGAGCAGTTTTGTCAATACCAATGACATGAGGGATTGCTGCACTCTCCTCTTGTTGCTGCAGCCCCTTTAGCAAGCTCTTCACTCAGGGAGCGGGCGGTTGCTATGGAAGGGGTGGGATCTCCTAGGACACGTGCTTCTCCAGGCTTGTGATCCAGTGGCTGGGCTGGACAGCATCACCAGCTCCATCCTCTCTGCAAAACCCATCTCCACCTCCCGGTAAACAGAATGTGGAGTGGGGGGAGCAGCACAGCTCAGGCTGCACCGAGGGTCAGATCCTGCCGGGTCTGGGTGCTGGGTGGGTGGAATTGGGAGCTGCCCCCAGGTAGAGGAGCAGCACCCGCTGGAAATGGCAGCAGCCAGAACCAGAAACCCTTAGAACAATCTGCTCACCCCAGGAATCAGTCTGGTGAACCTCCCTTTAAGACAGTTATATCCTTCCTTGGGTACAGAGATTAAAACTACACACAGTGCTCCACATGTGATCTCACCTATTGGAGTAAGACTTCACAACTCTCATACTTCAATCCCTTTGTAATAAAGGCAGATAAACTGTTTACTTTCCTAATCACTTGCTTTCCCGGCATGTTAACTTTCCGTGATTTGTGTACAAGGATGCCCAGATCCCTCTGAATACCAACATTCCCCAGTCTCTCACCAGTTAAAATTATTTTGCTTTTCTATTTTTCCAACCAAAGTGGATAACTTCAGATTTCATCTGTCGCATTCTCGCCTGTCTGTATCCTTTCGTAGCTTTTGTGCATTCTCCTTACAGCTTCCTTTCCCACTTAATTTAAGTCATCAACATACTTGGATAAATTACCCTCAGTCCTCGCATCGAAGTCATTCATTTAGATTATAAATAGCTGAGGTCCAAGCATTGATGCCTGTAGTACACCACTACCTACAGTTTGCCAGGCCCAGATTAGCCCATTTATCCCTACTCTCTGCTTTCTGTCCATTAACCAATCCTCAATCCATACTTATATATAGGAACAGGAGGAGGTCATTTTTCCCCTCGAGCCTTTGACTTAACTCCATACATCCACTTGTGCTCCAGATCTTTTGTGCCTGTGATTAGCAAAAATCAACCAGTCTCCATTTTAAAGTTAACATCTGATCTAGCATGAACTGTCATTTTTGGAAGAGATTCGAAACTTCTACTACCCATTATGTGAAAGGTCCCGAAAGGTTTGGCTCTAACTTTTAGATTATGCCCCCATAGTCTTAGACTTCCCAACCAGCAAAAATAGTTTCTATCTACCCTATCCACTTCCTTTAATATCTTGAAAACTTAGAATATTAAGGTGTGATCTGATCAAAATTCCAGGGAATACAAACCTAGTTTACTTAATCTCTCCTCATAGCTTGACCCTTGGTGTCTAGGTATTATTCTGGTCAATCTACACTTCACTCCCTCCTATGCCAGTATATCCTTCCTAAATTGTGGTACCCAGAACTAATCACAGTGCATCCAAATGTGGTCTAACCAGAGCTTTGTATAGCTGAAACATGACTTTGACCCTCTCATATTCTAGTCCTCCAGATACAAAGGCCGACATTCCATTAGCCTTTTTGATTATTCTCTGAATGTGTTCATGATCGTTTAAAGATCCATGTAACTGGACTTGGGGTGGACGAGTGGGTTTCATTTATTTGAATTTTTGAAAAGCATTCAATCAGGTGTTGCACAAGAGGCTATTACACAAAATTAGGGCTTATGGGAATGAGACATTGAAGATTGTCAGGACTGGGAACTAAATGGAACAGGTTATAAAGGTTTACAGGAACAATAGGTAGAGGGGGTGGAATAGTCTTAGTGATTAAGGATGACTCTGCAACCACATGTCTGTAATGTCTATTAAATCAAACCCATTAATTTCACCCTGTGTTTTTAGTTCATTTATTTTGTTGTAAAAGCTTCGTGCATTCAAATATAGAGCCTTTAGCTTTAACCTTTTTCTATTTTTCCCCTGATGTCACCCTAGTCATTACTGCCCCATTGTTATTGTTACTCTCACTGTCCCTTCCTGACTTACCCAGCAGTTGCTACTTGCGTACAGCCTTGACATTTCTCTTTTTGATTTTGTGTTGACCCTTTATGCACCAACCCCCCCCACTCCCCACAATCCTTTATTAATTTTAAAGCTGAATTACCACCCTAGTTATTTGGTTCACCAGGACACTGAACCCAGTTCCATTTAAGTGGAACCCATCCCAATGGAACAGCTCTTTCCCCAGTACTAGTGCCAGAATCTTGTGAATTGAAACTCTTGTCTCCCACACCAGCCTTTTTAGCCACGTACTTAACCTTCAAATTTATTTGTCACTATGCCAACTTGTGGGTGGCTCAGGCAACAATTCAAAGATTATTATCTGTGAGGTTTTGCGTTTTCATTTTGACCTAAGTTTCTCAAATGCTCTCAGTAAAGCCTCATTTCTCACTTCCCCAATATCGTGAATGGATCACGACAATTAGACCCCCCCTGGCCCCCCTCCAGTTTTTTCTTTAGGCACCAGAAGATGTCTTTAAGCTTGGCACTGAGCAGACAATGACATTTTCAGAATTCTCACTGCAGGCAACTGTATATTCCTCTGACTGTAGTGTCCCCTATCATTGCTACAATCCTTTTCGCACCCTCCCACTGGATGGCCTTCCCTATCATGTTTTGTTCATCCACCCAGCATACTTTACCCTCATTCACAAATGCAGAAAGAACCTCGTATCTGTTGGATAAAGGCAAAGGCCAAGGCTCCTCCAGCATTGCACCTTATTTGCCTGACTCACAGTCACACCCTCCGCCACATTCCACAACCATTTAATGTTGAATAATCTAAAAGGGAAATCTAGGACCTCGTGACTTAACCTAAAAATCAGATCGAGGTCATTCAGGACAGAAGTTGGGAAATACCTTTTCACATGAAGGATGGCAGAAGTGTTGAACTCTCTCCCACTATTAATTCTGAGGTTGACAGATGCGTGCTCTCCAAATGTATTCAAGGATGTGGAGCCAAGGCAGGTGGATGGAGTTAGAATACAGATCAGCCAAGACCTAACTGAATGGCAGAACAGGCCTGAGGAGCATACTGGCTTATCCCTGTTCCTATGTTCCTCTAGTAAGAGCCTATTTCCACAGGAGCAGAGCTCCAAGAACCACCAGCTTCAATATCCTCCCCCACCCCACATGCTCCTGTCACCACCCATTCCTACCCCCAAAGAACTAGGCAATAGTAGTCCTAATAGGGTCACCAACTCTGGATACCATATTCCTAGAGGGCCTATCATATGCCCTTCCAGATCCAACGACCACTTCCAGTCCAGTTATTTTTATAGCTAATAAACAAAAGCGTTCAAAGAAAATGAAACAGAAAAATTAAATTTTTTGAATGCCTGAATGATTTTCTCCAGATTGTTTGCAGCAGTGTCCAGGAGATGGGAAGTTCTCCTGGTGTCCTGCGCAATTTCCTACCTTGCACTGACATTACTGAAAAAAACGGATTATCCATTCATTTATCTCATTGCTCCTTGTTGCAGCTTGCTGTGTGCAGATTGGCTGCCGCATTGCCCTACATTCAAATGGTGAGTACACTTCAAAAACGCTTCATTGACTGTAGAGCTCTCTCCAGTGTCCTGAGGTTGTGAAACCTAAAGACAAGGGTTTCTGTTTTCCGCTCTTTGAACTTCTTCAGACATGAGAGCGAATATAATCTGCAAGCACAGCTGACCCAACAACACTCAAATCTGGCTTTCTGTGGAATGAATTGATTCTGAAGAAGGGATCCCTGGAGTAACTTGCCTCTTAATGAGCTGCACAGGGAACTGTTGCAGTGTGCAACTAGCTTCCGTTTAGTCCTCTTGCTCTTTCTTATGTAATGCAAGTTGTACAAGGAGACTTGATTGGATCTGGAGAGGCAGTGTCTTCAGGAAGTCACTAACCTCTACTATGATCCATAGATTGTGATTGTCATTGCTTCTGAGAAGCATGACTGAACTATTGTATTCTGTACCTTCTGGCTACTGATTTCACCATGTAATCAAAGAAAGAAATAAAGATTTGTGTTTATATAGTGCCTTTAAAGTTCTCAGGACATCCCAAAAAACTTTACAGCCAATACTTTTGAGGTCTGGTCGCTGCACTATAGAAAACACAGTAGTCAATTTGGACACAGCAAACTCCCACAAACAGTAATATGATAGTGGCTAGATAATTTATTTTAGTGATGTTAATTGAGAGATAGATGTTTGCCAGACACCATGGAGAACTCTGCTGCTCTTCAATGTGGTGTCATGGGATTTTTGTGTCCAGGTAAGTGAGCAGATAAGGCCTTGGCTTAATGTATCTTCTGAAAGCTGGTACCATGCTCCTTCAGTACTGCATTGAAGTGTCGGCATAAATTTTTATGCTCATATTTCTGGAGCAGGCTTTGAACCCACAACCCTTTGACTCAGATGTGAGAGTGCTACTACTGAGCCACAGCTCTTGACTTAAACTTGGGACTGGGGATGCTATGTTTTTGTATCAGTATATTTCATTGCAAACAACGCCCAGTCCTTTGTATGTAAGGACGGAGAGATTGGAAAAAAAGAAGGGAAGCCCGGTGAAACCTTTTTATCCAAAGGGGAATCAAGGCTGCTCATCCTTGATCTTTTTGTTCCACCAGCCCAGACTTACCCTTCGGCCTCAGCCACCCCACACTTCCTCCCCAAATCACTTCATCTCACTTCGTCTCTCTTGAAAGTCTCTTAAAAACCTCCCTTTGGTGGTTCTTTTGTTTCTCTTTTCCCACCTACCTCCGCTCAACCTATGTCTTGTTCACCAACATCCTCTTGTTGTCCTTCCATATGAGGGGCTGTGTATCAGTGTATAAATGTGAGGTGTTGTTGACTTGAGGAATGATTATGAGCAGAGAATTGGGGAGGGGGGGTTGTTAAGGAACAATTAGATTTTTTTTCTTGAAGGGAAATGGGACTCGGGGATATTAGGAAAATGTGGGTAGGTTGGGTGTTGAGGGATCTGGAGTATAGATGGGGTTAAGGTAAAAGCAAAATACTGCAGATGTTGGAAATATGAAATCAAACAGAAAATACTGGAAAAACTCAGTCTAACAGCATCTGTGGAGAGAGAAACAGGGTTAACGTTTTGAGTCCGTGTGACTCTTCTCCAGGGTTGAGGTGTCTGGGGAGAAGGATATCAGGAACACAGGAAGATAAGACCATAGGAAATAGGAGCAGGTACAGGCCATATTGTCCTGTGGTCTGCTCCTCCATTCAATAAGATCATAGCTGTCCTTCAGCCTGAACTCCATTTTTCCACCTGATCCCCATATCACTTGATCCTCTAGAATCCAAAACCTATTGATCTCAAACTTGAATATATGCAATGCCTAAGCATGCACAGCTCTCTGGAGAATTCTCTACACAAAGAAACATCTCCTCATCACAGTCCTAAATGGCCACCCCTTAATCTGAGACTATGATCTCTAGTTCTAGACTCTCCAGTCTTGGGAAACAGCCTCTCAGCATCTACCCTGTTAAAGCCCTCTCAGGCTCTTATCTGTTTCAATGAGGCCACCTCTCTTTCTTCTAAACTCCAGTGAGTATAGACCTATTTTACCCAATCTCTCCTCATAAGATAACCCTCTCATCCAAAGAATCAATCTAGTGAACCTTAGTTGTATCCTCTTTAAGGCTCCCTTCATTAAGGTGATGAAAACTTTATATAGTGCTCCAGGTGTGGTGTCACCAAAGCCCTGTACAATCACAGCAAGACTCCCTTATTTATCCAACCTCTTTGCAGTAAAGAGCAACATACCATTTGCCCTCTAATAGCTTATTGCATCTGCATATTAACTTTTAAAAGTTTCTCCCAATTAAAAAAAATCTTGTTTTTATATTCTTCTTGAGAAAGTGAATACCTCACATTTGTCCATATTAAACTGCTTCTTCCACCTCTTGTCCCATTCACTAACCTGTCTATATCCTTTTGCAGACTCTTTGTGTCCTCCTCACAGCTTATACTTTCTCACTTAGCTCTGTAATGTCAGCAAACTTGGATGCATTGCACTCAGTCCCCTGATCTAAGTCATTAATAATGATTGTAAATAGCTAAGGCCCAAGTACTGATCCTTGTGGCACTCCACTAGTAGCAGCCTGCCAAGCTGAAAATGACCCGTTTTTATTTATTCCCTGTTTTCTGTTGTTTAGTCAACCCTCTGCCCATGCGAATATATTATCCTTAACCCCGTGAGTCCTTTTTTGTGTAACAATCTTTCTTGTTCAAGAATTCCCTTTGAAAATCCAAATATACTACATTCACTGGTTCCTCTTTATCTACTCTGCTAGTTACATCCTAAAAAAGAACTGTAATGGGTTTGTAATACACAATCTCTCATTCATAAAGCTCTGCCTGATCATATTATGAGCATGTTAGTGAGGTGTTCTGTTATGAGTAGCAGTGTGACACTGCTGATTAATTGACAGTACTCAAAGTAGCTCATGAAAGTCAGCCCCAATTATAAGTAAATCTTGGACACCATACCCAGCCCAAAACCTCATTGAAAATTTCAAAACTGGATTTTTTTAAAAGTTGATTCTGCCTCATCGAGCACAGCACTGACAGTGAGGAGAGTACTCCTTATTTATTGTTTTCATTTTGGTTAGCAGTCCCAAGGCAGCTCCATAATATCCAGCAGCTCAGTTTCAATCAATAATTAACACCGGGCCAAAGACGGGGCTGTTGATTTGGCTACTCATTGAGTACAGTTTGTATCTATTGCCTGCAGTAGCAACTCATATTGCAATCGCAGTGAAACAGGTGCAGATTGATCACGAGAAATCACATGCTGATCGATCGATCGCAGTGAAACACTTGCTGATTAATCAGGGTGAAACACGTGCTGATTGATCGTGGTGAAACACGTGCTGGTCGATCGCAGTGAAACAAATGCTGATTGATAAAAGTGAAGAACGCGCTGATTGATGGCAGTGAAACACGTGCTGATTGATCACAGTGAAACATGTGCTGATTGATCGCAGTGAAATACGTGCTGATTGATCGCAGTGAAATACGTGCTGATTGATCACAGTGAAACACGTGCTGATTGATCACAGTGAAACACGTCCTGATTGATCGCAGTGAAACACATGCTGATTGATAAAAGTGAAACACGCGCTGATTGATTGCAATGAAACACGTGCTGATTGATTGCAGTGAAACACGTGCTGATTGATCACAGTGAAACACGTGCTGATTGATCACAGTGAAACATGTGCTGATTGATCGCAGTGAAATACGTGCTGATTGATCACAGTGAAACACGTGCTGATTGATCACAGTGAAACACGTCCTGATTGATCGCAGTGAAACACATGCTGATTGATAAAAGTGAAACACGCGCTGATTGATTGCAATGAAACACGTGCTGATTGATTGCAGTGAAACACGTGCTGATTGATCGCAGTGAAATACGTGCTGATTGATCACAGTGAAACACTCGCTGATTAATCACGGCGAAACATGTGCTGATTGATAAAAGTAAAACATGCGCTGATTGATTGCAATGAAACACGTGCTGATTGATTGCAGTGAAACCCGTGCTGATTGATCACAGTGAAACACGTGCTGATTGATCGCAGTGAAACACGTGCTGATTGATAAAAGTAAAACATGCGCTGATTGATTGCAATTAAACACGTGCTGATTGATCGCAGTGAAACACTCGCTGATTAATCACAGTGAAACACGTGCTGATTGATCGCCGTGAAACACGTGCTGATTGATCGCAGTGAAACACGTGCTGATTGATCACAGTGAAACACTCGCTGATTAATCACAGTGAAACACATGCTGATTGATCGCAGTGAAACACGTGCTGATTGATTGCCGTGAAACATGTGCTGATTGATAAAAGTGAAACACGCGCTGATTGATTGCAGTGAAACATGTGCTGATTGATCACAGTGAAACACGTGCTGAATGATCACAGTGAAACACGTGATAATTGATCACAGTGAAAGACGTGCTGATTGATCGCAGTGAAACACGTCCTGATTGATCGCAGTGAAACACGTCCTGATTGATCGCAGTGAAACACGTGCTGATTGATAAAAGTGAAACACGCGCTGATTGATCGCAGCGAAACACGTGCTGATTGATCGCAGTGAAACACGTGGTGATTGATCGCAGCGAAACACGTGCTGATTGATCGCAGTGAAACACGTGGTGATTGATCGCAGTGAATCACTCGCTGATTGATCACAGTGAAACACGTGCTGATTGATAAAAGTGAAACACGTGCTGATTGATTGCAGTGAAACACGTGCTGATTGATCACAGTGAAACACGTGGTGATTGATCGCAGTGAATCACTCGCTGATTGATCACAGTGAAACACGTGCTGATTGATAAAAGTGAAACACGTGCTGATTGATTGCAGTGAAACACGTGCTGATTGATCACAGTGAAACACGTGGTGATTGATCGCAGTGAATCACTCGCTGATTGATCACAGTGAAACACGTGCTGATTGATCACAGTGAAACACGTGCTGATTAATCGCAGTGAAACACGTGCTGATTGATCGCTGTGAATCAGGCGCTGATTGATCACAGTGAAACACGTGCTGATTGATCGCAGTGAAACACATTCTGATTGATCGCTGTGAAACACGTGCTGATAGATCGCAGTGAAACACGTGCTGATTGATCGCAGTGAAAGACGTGCAGATTGATCGCAGTGAAACACATGCTGATTGATCGCAGTGAAAGACGTGCAGATTGATCGCAGTGAAACACATGCTGATTGATCGCAGTGAAAGACGTGCAGATTGATCGCAGTGAAACACATGCTGATTGATCACAGTGAAACACGTGCTGATTGATCGCAGTGAAAGACGTGCAGATTGATCGCGGTGAATCACGTGCTGATTGATCACAGTGAAACACGTCCTGATTGATCGAAGTGAAACACATGCTGATTGATAAAAGTGAAACACGCGCTGATTGATCGCAGTGAAACACGTGCTGATTGATCGCAGTGAAATACGTGCTGATTGATAAAAGTGAAACACGCGCTGATTGATAAAAGTGAAACACGCGCTGATTGATCGCAGTGAAACACGTGCTGATTGATCACAGTGAAACATTCGCTGATTAATCACAGTGAAACACGTGCTGATTGATAAAAGTAAAACATGCGCTGATTGATTGCAATGAAACACGTGCCGATTGATTGCAATGAAACCCATGCTGATTGATCGCAGTGAAACACGTGCTGATTGATAAAAGTGAAAAACACGCTGATTGATGGCAGTGAAACACGTGCTGATTGATCACAGTGAAACATGTGCTGATTGATCGCAGTGAAATACGTGCTGATTGATCACAGTGAAACACGTGCTGATTGATGGCAGTGAATCACTCACAGATTGATCGCAGTGAAACACGTGCTGATTGATAAAAGTGAAAAACGTGCTAATTGATGGCAGTGAAACACGTGCTGATTGATCACAGTGAAACACGTGCTGATTGATCGCAGTGAATCACTCACTGATTGATCGCAGTGAAACACGTGGTGATTGATCACAGTGAAACACGTGCTGATTGATCACAGTGAAATACGTGCTGATTGATCACAGTGAAACACGTGCTGATTGATAAAAGTAAAACATGCGCTGATTGATTGCAATGAAACACGTGCTGATTGATTGCAGTGAAACCCGTGCTGATTGATCGCAGTGAAACACGTGCTGATTGATCGCAGAGAAACATGTGCTGATTTATCAAAGTGAAACACGTGCTGATTGATCGCAGTGAAACAAATACTGATTGATCGCAGTGAAACACGTGCTGACTGATCGCAGAGAAACACGTGCTGATTTATCAAAGTGAAACACATGCTGATTGATCGCAGTGAAACACATACTGATTGATCGCCGTGAAACAGGCGCTGATTGATCACGGTGAAACACGTGCTGATTGATCGCAGTGAAACACATTCTGATTGATCACAGTGAAACGTGTGCTGATTGATCGCAGTGAAACACGTGCTGATTGATCACAGTGAAACACGTGCTGGTCGATCACAGTGAAACACGTGGTGATTGATCACAGTGAAACACTCGCTGATTAATCACAGTGAAACAGGTGCTGATTGATCGCAGTGAAACACGTGCTGATTGATCGCAGTGAAACACGTGCTGATTGATCACAGTGAAACACGTCCTGATTGATCACAGTGAAACAGGTGCTGATTGATAAAAGTAAAACATGCGCTGATTGATTGCAATTAAACACGTGCTGATTGATCGCAGTGAAACACACGCTGATTAATCACAGTGAAACACGTGCTGATTGATCGCCGTGAAACACGTGCTGATTGATAAAAGTGAAACACGCGCTGATTGATTGCAATGAAACACGTGCTGATTGATTGCAGTGAAACACGTGCTGATTGATAAAAGTAAAACATGCGCTGATTGATTGCAATGAAACACGTGCTGATTGATCGCAGTGAAACACGTGCTGATTGATCAAAGTGAAACACGTGCTGATTGATCGCAGTGAAACACGTGCTGATTGATCGCAGTGAAAGACGTGCAGATTGATCGCGGTGAATCATGTGCTGATTGATCACAGTGAAACACGTCCTGATTGATCGAAGTGAAACACGTGCTGATTGATAAAAGTGAAACACGCGCTGATTGATGGCAGTGAAACACGTGCTGATTGATCACAGTGAAACATGTGCTGATTGACCGCAGTGAAATACGTGCTGATTGATCACAGTGAAACACGTGCTGATTGATGGCAGTGAATCACTCACTGATTGATCGCAGTGAAACACGTGCTGATTGATAAAAGTGAAACACGCGCTGATTGATAAAAGTGAAACACGCGCTGATTGATGGCAGTGAAACACGTGCTGATTGATCACAGTGAAACATGTGCTGATTGACCGCAGTGAAATACGTGCTGATTGATCACAGTGAAACACGTGCTGATTGATCGCAGTGAATCACTCACTGATTGATCGCAGTGAAACACGTGCTGATTGATCGCAGTGAAATACGTGCTGATTGATCACAGTGAAACACGTGCTGATTGATCGCAGTGAATCACTCACTGATTGATCGCAGTGAAACACGTGCTGATTGATCACAGTGAAACACGTGCTGATTGATCACAGTGAAACACGTGCTGATTGATCACAGTGAAACACGTGCTGATTGATTGCAGTGAACCCGTGCTGATTGATCACAGTGAAACACGTGCTGAATGATCACAGTGAAACACGTGATAATTGATCACAGTGAAAGACGTGCTGATTGATCGCAGTGAAACACGTCCTGATTGATCGCAGTGAAACACGTCCTGATTGATCGCAGTGAAACACGTGCTGATTGATAAAAGTGAAACACGCGCTGATTGATCGCAGCGAAACACGTGGTGATTGATCGCAGTGAAACACGTGGTGATTGATCGCAGCGAAACACGTGCTGATTGATCGCAGTGAAACACGTGGTGATTGATCGCAGTGAATCACTCGCTGATTGATCACAGTGAAACACGTGCTGATTGATAAAAGTGAAACACGTGCTGATTGATTGCAGTGAAACACGTGCTGATTGATCACAGTGAAACACGTGGTGATTGATCGCAGTGAATCACTCGCTGATTGATCACAGTGAAACACGTGCTGATTGATAAAAGTGAAACACGTGCTGATTGATTGCAGTGAAACACGTGCTGATTGATCACAGTGAAACACGTGGTGATTGATCGCAGTGAATCACTCGCTGATTGATCACAGTGAAACACGTGCTGATTGATCACAGTGAAACACGTGCTGATTAATCGCAGTGAAACACGTGCTGATTGATCGCCGTGAATCAGGCGCTGATTGATCACAGTGAAACACGTGCTGATTGATCGCAGTGAAACACATTCTGATTGATCGCTGTGAAACACGTGCTGATAGATCGCAGTGAAACACGTGCTGATTGATCGCAGTGAAAGACGTGCAGATTGATCGCAGTGAAACACATGCTGATTGATCGTAGTGAAAGACGTGCAGATTGATCGCAGTGAAACACATGCTGATTGATCGCAGTGAAAGACGTGCAGATTGATCGCAGTGAAACACATGCTGATTGATCACAGTGAAACACGTGCTGATTGATCGCAGTGAAAGACGTGCAGATTGATCGCGGTGAATCACGTGCTGATTGATCACAGTGAAACACGTCCTGATTGATCGAAGTGAAACACATGCTGATTGATAAAAGTGAAACACGCGCTGATTGATCGCAGTGAAACACGTGCTGATTGATCGCAGTGAAATACGTGCTGATTGATAAAAGTGAAACACGCGCTGATTGATAAAAGTGAAACACGCGCTGATTGATCGCAGTGAAACACGTGCTGATTGATCACAGTGAAACATTCGCTGATTAATCACAGTGAAACACGTGCTGATTGATAAAAGTAAAACATGCGCTGATTGATTGCAATGAAACACGTGCCGATTGATTGCAATGAAACCCATGCTGATTGATCGCAGTGAAACACGTGCTGATTGATAAAAGTGAAAAACACGCTGATTGATGGCAGTGAAACACGTGCTGATTGATCACAGTGAAACATGTGCTGATTGATCGCAGTGAAATACGTGCTGATTGATCACAGTGAAACACGTGCTGATTGATGGCAGTGAATCACTCACAGATTGATCGCAGTGAAACACGTGCTGATTGATAAAAGTGAAAAACGCGCTGATTGATGGCAGTGAAACACGTGCTGATTGATCACAGTGAAACACGTGCTGATTGATTGCAATGAAACACGTGCTGATTGATTACAGTGAAACCCGTGCTGATTGATCGCAGTGAAACACGTGCTGATTGATCGCAGAGAAACATGTGCTGATTTATCAAAGTGAAACACGTGCTGATTGATCGCAGTGAAACAAATACTGATTGATCGCAGTGAAACACGTGCTGACTGATCGCAGAGAAACACGTGCTGATTTATCAAAGTGAAACACATGCTGATTGATCGCAGTGAAACACGTCCTGATTGATCACAGTGAAACAGGTGCTGATTGATAAAAGTAAAACATGCGCTGATTGATTGCAATTAAACACGTGCTGATTGATCGCAGTGAAACACGTGCTGATTAATCACAGTGAAACACGTGCTGATTGATCGCCGTGAAACACGTGCTGATTGATAAAAGTAAAACACGCGCTGATTGATTGCAATGAAACACGTGCTGATTGATTGCAGTGAAACACGTGCTGATTGATAAAAGTAAAACATGCGCTGATTGATTGCAATGAAACACGTGCTGATTGATCGCAGTGAAACACGTGCTGATTGATCAAAGTGAAACACGTGCTGATTGATCGCAGTGAAACACGTGCTGATTGATCGCAGTGAAAGACGTGCAGATTGATCGCGGTGAATCATGTGCTGATTGATCACAGTGAAACACGTCCTGATTGATCGAAGTGAAACACGTGCTGATTGATAAAAGTGAAACACGCGCTGATTGATGGCAGTGAAACACGTGCTGATTGATCACAGTGAAACATGTGCTGATTGACCGCAGTGAAATACGTGCTGATTGATCACAGTGAAACACGTGCTGATTGATGGCAGTGAATCACTCACTGATTGATCGCAGTGAAACACGTGCTGATTGATAAAAGTGAAACACGCGCTGATTGATAAAAGTGAAACACGCGCTGATTGATGGCAGTGAAACACGTGCTGATTGATCACAGTGAAACATGTGCTGATTGACCGCAGTGAAATACGTGCTGATTGATCACAGTGAAACACGTGCTGATTGATCGCAGTGAATCACTCACTGATTGATCGCAGTGAAACACGTGCTGATTGATCGCAGTGAAATACGTGCTGATTGATCACAGTGAAACACGTGCTGATTGATCGCAGTGAATCACTCACTGATTGATCGCAGTGAAACACGTGGTGATTGATCACAGTGAAACACGTGCTGATTGATCACAGTGAAACACGTGCTGATTGATCACAGTGAAACACGTGCTGATTAATCACAGTGAAACACGTGCTGATTGATTGCAGTGAACCCGTGCTGATTGATCGCAGTGAAACACGTGCCGATTGATCGCAGAGAAACACGTGCTGATTGATCACAGTGAAACATGTGCTGATTGATCGCAGTGAATCACTCACTGATTGATCGCAGTGAAACACGTGCTGATTGATAAAAGTGAAAAATGCGCTGATTGATGGCAGTGAAACACGTGCTGATTGATCACAGTGAAACATGTGCTTATTGATCGCAGTGAAATACGTGCTGATTGATCACAGTGAAACACGTGCTGATTGATCGCAGTGAATCACTCACTGATTGATCGCAGTGAAACACGTGGTGATTGATCACAGTGAAACACGTGCTGATTGATCACAGTGAAACACGTGCTGATTGATAAAAGTAAAACACGCGCTGATTGATGGCAGTGAAACACGTGCTGATTGATCACAGTGAAATATGTGCTGATTGACCGCAGTGAAATACGTGCTGATTGATCACAGTGAAACACGTGCTGATTGATGGCAGTGAATCACTCACTGTTTGATCGCAGTGAAACACGTGCTGATTGATAAAAGTGAAACACGCACTGATTGATAAAAGTGAAACACGCGCTGATTGATGGCAGTGAAACACGTGCTGATTGATCACAGTGAAACATGTGCTGATTGACCGCAGTGAAATACGTGCTGATTGATCACAGTGAAACACGTGCTGATTGATCGCAGTGAATCACTCACTGATTGATCGCAGTGAAACACGTGCTGATTGATCGCAGTGAAATACGTGCTGATTGATCACAGTGAAACACGTGCTGATTGATCGCAGTGAATCACTCACTGATTGATCGCAGTGAAACACGTGGTGATTGATCACAGTGAAACACGTGCTGATTGATCACAGTGAAACACGTGCTGATTGATCACAGTGAAACACGTGCTGATTAATCACAGTGAAACACGTGCTGATTGATTGCAGTGAACCCGTGCTGATTGATCGCAGTGAAACACGTGCCGATTGATCGCAGAGAAACACGTGCTGATTGATCACAGTGAAACATGTGCTGATTGACCGCAGTGAAATACGTGCTGATTGATCACAGTGAAACACGTGCTGATTGATCGCAGTGAATCACTCACTGATTGATTGCAGTGAAACACGTGCTGATTGATAAAAGTGAAAAATGCGCTGATTGATGGCAGTGAAACACGTGCTGATTGATCACAGTGAAACATGTGCTGATTGATCGCAGTGAAATACGTGCTGATTGATCACAGTGAAACACGTGCTGATTGATCGCAGTGAATCACTCACTGATTGATCGCAGTGAAACACGTGGTGATTGATCACAGTGAAACACGTGCTGATTGATCACAGTGAAACACGTGCTGATTGATCACAGTGAAACACGTGCTGATTAATCACAGTGAAACACGTGCTGATTGATAAAAGTAAAACATGCGCTGATTGATTACAATGAAACACGTGCTGATTGATTGCAGTGAACCCGTGCTGATTGATCGCAGTGAAACACGTGCTGATTGATCGCAGAGAAACACGTGCTGTTTGAACGCAGTGAAACACGTGCTGATTGATCGCAGTGAAAGACGTGTAGATTGATCGCGGTGAATCACGTGCTGATTGATCACAGTGAAACACGTCCTGATTGATCGAAGTGAAACACATGCTGATTGATAAAAGTGAAACACGCGCTGATTGATTGCAATGAAACACGTGCTGATTGATTGCAGTGAAACATGTGCTGATTGATCGCAGTGAAATACGTGCTGATTGATCACAGTGAAACATTCGCTGATTAATCACGGTGAAACACGTGCTGATTGATAAAAGTAAAACATGCGCTGATTGATAGCAGTGAAACACGTGCTGATTGATCACAGTGAAACACGTGCTGATTGATCACAGTGAAACACGTGCTGACTAATCGCAGTGAAACACGTGCTGATTTATATAAGTAAAACATGCGCTGATTGATCGCAGTGAAACACGTGCTGGTTGATCGCAGTGAAACACGTGCTGATTTATCACATTGAAACACATGCTGATTGATCGCCGTGAAACACGTGCTGATTTATCACATTGAAACACGTGCTAATTGATCGCCGTGAAACAGGCGCTGATTGATCGCAGTGAAACATGTGCTGATTGATCACAGTGAGACACTTGCTGATTGATCGTACTGAAACACGTGCTGATTGATCACAGCAAAACAACGTGCTGATTAATCACAGTGAAACACAAGCTGATTGATCGCCGTGAAACACGTGCTGATCTATCGCTGTGACACACGTGCTGATTGATCGCAGTGAAACACGTGCTGATTGATCGCAGTAAAACACGTGCTGATTGATTGCGGTGAAACACAAGCTGATTGATAAAAGTCAAACACGCGCTGATTGATCGCGGTGAAACACAAGCTGATTGATCGCAGTGAAACACGTGCTGATTGATCGCAGTGAAACACGTGCTGATTGATCGCAGTGAAACACGTGCTGATTGATCGCAGTAAAACACGTGCTGATTGATTGCGGTGAAACACAAGCTGATTGATATTAGTCAAACACATGCTGATTGATTGCAGTGAAACACAGGCTGATTGATCAAAGTTAAACACGTGCTGATTGATTGCAGTGAAACACGTGCTGATTGATCGCAGTGAAACATATGCTGATTGATCGCAGTGAAATAAATGCTGATGGATAACCGTGAAATATGTGCTGATTGATCGCAGTGAAACACGTGCTGGTCGATAGCAGTGAAACACGTGCTGATTGATCACAGTGAAACACTCGTTGATTAATCACAGTGAAACAGGTGCTGAATGATCGCAGTGAAACACGTGCTGATTGATCGCCGTGAAACACGTGCTGATTGATCGCAGTGAAACGTGTGCTGATTGATCGCAGTGAAACACGTGCTGATTGATCACAGTGAAACGTGTGCTGATTGATCACAGTGAAACACGTGCTGGTCGATCGCAGTGAAACACGTGCTGATCCATAAAAGTGAAAAACGCGCTGATTGATCACAGTGAAACACGTGCTGATTGATCGCAGTGAAACACGTGCTGATTAATCACAGTGAAACACGTGCTGATTGATCACAGTGAAACACGCGCTGATTGATCGCAGTGAAACACGTGCTGATTGATCGCAGTGAAACACGTGCTGATTAATCGCAGTGAAACACGTGCTGATTGATCACAGTGAAACACTCGCTGATTAATCACAGTGAAACACATGCTGATTGATCGCAGTGAAGCACGTGCTGATTGATAAAAGTGAAACCCGCGCTGATTGATTGCAATGAAACACGTGCTGATTGATTGCAGTGAAACATGTGCTGATTGATCTCGGTGAAACACGTGCTGATTGATCACAGTGAAACAGGCGCTGATTGATTGCAATGAAACACGTGCTGATTGATTACAATGAAACACGTGCTGATTGATCGCGGTGAAACACGTGCTGATTGATCGCAGTAAAACACGTGCTGATTGATCACAGTGAAACACTCGCTGATTAATCACAGTGAAACACGTGCTGATTGATCGCGGTGAAACACGTGCTGATTGATCGCCGTGAAACACGTGCTGATAGATCGCCGTGAAACACGTGCTGATTGATCGCAGTGAAACACGTGCTGATTGATCGCCGTGAAACACGTGCTGATTGATCGCAGCGAAACACGTGCTGATTAATCACAGTGAAACACGTGCTGATTGATAAAAGTAAAACATGCGCTGATTGATTACAATGAAACACGTGCTGATTGATTGCAGTGAACCCGTGCTGATTGATCGCAGTGAAACACGTGCTGATTGATCGCAGAGAAACACGTGCTGTTTGAACGCAGTGAAACACGTGCTGATTGATCGCAGTGAAAGACATGCAGATTGATCGCGGTGAATCACGTGCTGATTGATCACAGTGAAACACGTCCTGATTGATCGAAGTGAAACACATGCTGATTGATAAAAGTGAAACACGCGCTGATTGATTGCAATGAAACACGTGCTGATTGATTGCAGTGAAACATGTGCTGATTGATCGCAGTGAAATACGTGCTGATTGATCACAGTGAAACATTCGCTGATTAATCACGGTGAAACACGTGCTGATTGATAAAAGTAAAACATGCGCTGATTGATAGCAGTGAAACACGTGCTGATTGATCACAGTGAAACACGTGCTGATTGATCACAGTGAAACACGTGCTGACTAATCGCAGTGAAACACGTGCTGATTTATATAAGTAAAACATGCGCTGATTGATCGCAGTGAAACACGTGCTGGTTGATCGCAGTGAAACACGTGCTGATTTATCACATTGAAACACATGCTGATTGATCGCCGTGAAACACGTGCTGATTTATCACATTGAAACACGTGCTAATTGATCGCCGTGAAACAGGCGCTGATTGATCGCAGTGAAACATGTGCTGATTGATCACAGTGAGACACTTGCTGATTGATCGTACTGAAACACGTGCTGATTGATCACAGCAAAACAACGTGCTGATTAATCACAGTGAAACACAAGCTGATTGATCGCCGTGAAACACGTGCTGATCTATCGCTGTGACACACGTGCTGATTGATCGCAGTGAAACACGTGCTGATTGATCGCAGTAAAACACGTGCTGATTGATTGCGGTGAAACACAAGCTGATTGATAAAAGTCAAACACGCGCTGATTGATCGCGGTGAAACACAAGCTGATTGATCGCAGTGAAACACGTGCTGATTGATCGCAGTGAAACACGTGCTGATTGATCGCAGTGAAACACGTGCTGATTGATCGCAGTAAAACACGTGCTGATTGATTGCGGTGAAACACAAGCTGATTGATATTAGTCAAACACATGCTGATTGATTGCAGTGAAACACAGGCTGATTGATCAAAGTTAAACACGTGCTGATTGATTGCAGTGAAACACGTGCTGATTGATCGCAGTGAAACATATGCTGATTGATCGCAGTGAAATAAATGCTGATGGATAACCGTGAAATATGTGCTGATTGATCGCAGTGAAACACGTGCTGGTCGATAGCAGTGAAACACGTGCTGATTGATCACAGTGAAACACTCGTTGATTAATCACAGTGAAACAGGTGCTGAATGATCGCAGTGAAACACGTGCTGATTGATCGCCGTGAAACACGTGCTGATTGATCGCAGTGAAACGTGTGCTGATTGATCGCAGTGAAACACGTGCTGATTGATCACAGTGAAACGTGTGCTGATTGATCACAGTGAAACACGTGCTGGTCGATCGCAGTGAAACACGTGCTGATCCATAAAAGTGAAAAACGCGCTGATTGATCACAGTGAAACACGTGCTGATTGATCGCAGTGAAACACGTGCTGATTAATCACAGTGAAACACGTGCTGATTGATCACAGTGAAACACGCGCTGATTGATCGCAGTGAAACACGTGCTGATTGATCGCAGTGAAACACGTGCTGATTAATCGCAGTGAAACACGTGCTGATTGATCACAGTGAAACACTCGCTGATTAATCACAGTGAAACACATGCTGATTGATCGCAGTGAAACACGTGCTGATTGATAAAAGTGAAACCCGCGCTGATTGATTGCAATGAAACACGTGCTGATTGATTGCAGTGAAACATGTGCTGATTGATCTCGGTGAAACACGTGCTGATTGATCACAGTGAAACAGGCGCTGATTGATTGCAATGAAACACGTGCTGATTGATTACAATGAAACACGTGCTGATTGATCGCGGTGAAACACGTGCTGATTGATCGCAGTAAAACACGTGCTGATTGATCACAGTGAAACACTCGCTGATTAATCACAGTGAAACACGTGCTGATTGATCGCGGTGAAACACGTGCTGATTGATCGCCGTGAAACACGTGCTGATAGATCGCCGTGAAACACGTGCTGATTGATCGCAGTGAAACACGTGCTGATTGATCGCCGTGAAACACGTGCTGATTGATCGCAGCGAAACACGTTCTGATTGATCGCAGTGAAACATGTGCTTATTGATCGCAGTGAAACACTCGCTGATTAATCGCAGTGAAACTCATGCTGATTGATCGCAGTGAAACACGTGCTGATTGATCGCAGTGAAACACGTCCTGATTGATCACCGTGAAACACATGGTGATTGATCACAGTGAAACACACTCGCTGATTGATCGCAGTGAAAAACTTCCTGATTGATCACAGTGAAACACGTGCTGATTGATCGCAGTGAAACACGTCCTGATTGATCACAGTGAAACACACTCGCTGATTGATCGCAGTGAAAAACTTCCTGATTGATCGCAGTGAAACACATGTTGATTGATCGCCATAAAACACTCGCTGATTGAACGCAGAGAAACACGTCCTGATTGATCACAGTGAAACACTCGCTGATTGATCGCAGTGAAACACATGCTGATTGATCTCAGTGAAACACTCGTTGATTAATCGCAGTGAAACACATGCTGATTGATCGCCGTAAAAAACTTGCTGATTGATCGCCGTGAAAAACGTGCTGATTGATCGCAGTAAACACGTGCTGATTGATAAAAGTGAAACAAGCGCTGATTGATAACAATGAAACGCGCGCTGATTGATCACAGTGAAACACATGCTGATTGATCGCAGTGAAAAACGTGCTGATTGATCACAGTGAAACACGTGCTGATTGATAATACTGAAGCATGTGCTGATTGATCACAGTGAACCATGTGCTGATTGATCGCAATGAAACACTTCCTGATTGATCACAGTGAAACACGTGCTGATTGATCGCGGTAAAATACTTGTGTATTGATCGCCGTGAAAAACGTGCTGATTGATCGCAGTAAAACACGTGCTGATTGATAAAAGTGAAACACGCGCTGATTGATTGCAGTGAAACACGTCCTCATTGATCGCAGAGAAACATGTGCTGATGTATCAAAGTGAAACACATGCTGATTGATCGCAGTGAAACACATACTGATTGATCGCAGTGAAACACGTGCCGATTGATCGCAGTGAAACACGTGCTGGTCGATAGCAGTGAAACACGTGCTGATTGATCACAGTGAAAGACTCGCTGATTAATCACAGTGAAACAGGTGCTGAATGATCGCAGTGAAACACGTGCTGATTGATCGCAATGAAACACGTGCTGATTGATCACAGTGAAACACTCGCTGATTAATCACAGTGAAACAGGTGCTGATTGATCGCCGTGAAACAGGTGCTGATTGATCGCCGTGAAACACGTGCTGATTGATTGCAGTGAAACGTGTGCTGATTGATCGCAGTGAAACACGTGCTGATTGATCACAGTGAAACGTGTGCTGATTGATCACAGTGAAACACGTGCTGGTCGATCGCAGTGAAACACGTGCTGATCCATAAAAGTGAAAAACGCGCTGATTGATCACAGTGAAACACGTGCTGATTGATCGCAGTGAAACACGTGCTGATTAATCACAGTGAAACACGTGCTGATTGATCACAGTGAAACACGTGCTGATTAATCGCAGTGAAACACGTGCTGATTGATCACAGTGAAACACTCGCTGATTAATCACAGTGAAACACGTGCTGATTGATCGCCGTGAAACACGTGCTGATAGATCGCCGTGAAACACGTGCTGATTGATCACAGTGAAACACGTGCTGATTGATCGCCGTGAAACACGTGCTGATTGATCGCAGCGAAACACGTTCTGATTGATCGCAGTGAAACACGTGCTTATTGATCGCAGTGAAACACTCGCTGATTAATCGCAGTGAAACTCATGCTGATTGATCGCAGTGAAACACGTGCTGATTAATCGCAGTGAAACACGTCCTGATTGATCACCGTGAAACACATGGTGATTGATCACAGTGAAACACACTCGCTGATTGATCGCAGTGAAAAACTTCCTGATTTATCACAGTGAAACACGTGCTGATTGATCGCGGTGAAACATGTGCTGATTGATCACAGTGAAACACGTCCTCATTGATCGCAGTGAAACACATGTTGATTGATCGCCATAAAACACTCGCTGATTGAACGCAGAGAAACACGTCCTGATTGATCGTCGTGAAACACATGGTGATTGATCACAGTGAAACACTCGCTGATTGATCGCAGTGAAACACATGCTGATTGATCTCAGTGAAACACTCGTTGATTAATCGCAGTGAAACACGTGCTGATTGATCGCCGTGAAACACTCGTTGATTAATCGCAGTGAAACACATGCTGATTGATCGCCGTAAAAAACTTGCTGATTGATCGCCGTGAAAAACGTGCTGATTGATCGCAGTAAACACGTGCTCATTGATCGTGGGGAAACACGTGCTGATTGATAAAAGTGAAACAAGCGCTGATTGATAACAATGAAACGCGCGCTGATTGATCACAGTGAAACACATGCTGATTGATCGCAGTGAAAAACGTGCTGATTGATCACAGTGAAACACGTGCTGATTGATAATACTGAAGCATGTGCTGATTGATCACAGTGAACCATGTGCTGATTGATCGCAATGAAACACTTCCTGATTGATCGCAGTGAAACACGTGCTGATTGATCGCGGTAAAATACTTGTGTATTGATCGCCGTGAAAAACGTGCTGATTGATCGCAGTAAAACACGTGCTGATTGATAAAAGTGAAACACGCGCTGATTGATTGCAGTGAAACACGTGCTGATTGATCGCAGTGAAACACGTGCTGATTGATAAAAGTGAAACCCGCGCTGATTGATCGCAGTGAAACACGTGCTGATTGATAAAAGTGAAACCCGCGCTGATTGATTGCAATGAAACACGTGCTGATTGATTGCAGTGAAACATGTGCTGATTGATCTCGGTGAAACACGTGCTGATTGATCACAGTGAAACAGGCGCTGATTGATTGCAATGAAACACGTGCTGATTGATTACAATGAAACACGTGCTGATTGATCACGGTGAAACACGTGCTGATTGATCGCAGTAAAACACGTGCTGATTGATCACAGTGAAACACTCGCTGATTAATCACAATGAAACACGTGCTGATAGATCGCCGTGAAACACGTGCTGATTGATCGCAGTGAAACACGTGCTGATTGATAAAAGTGAAACCCGCGCTGATTGATTGCAATGAAACACGTGCTGATTGATTGCAGTGAAACATGTGCTGATTGATCTCGGTGAAACACGTGCTCATTGATCACAGTGAAACAGGCGCTGATTGATTGCAATGAAACACGTGATGATTGATTACAATGAAACACATGCTGATTGATCGCGGTGAAACACGTGCTGATTGATCGCAGTAAAACACGTGCTGATTGATCACAGTGAAACACTCGCTGATTAATCACAGTGAAACACATGCTGATTGATCGCAGTGAAACACGTGCTGATAGATCGCCGTGAAACACGTGCTGATTGATCGCAGTGAAACACGTGCTGATTGATCGCCGTGAAACACGTGCTGATTGATCGCAGCGAAACACGTTCTGATTGATCGCAGTGAAACACGTGCTTATTGATCGCAGTGAAACAGTCGCTGATTAATCGCAGTGAAACTCATGCTGATTGATCGCAGTGAAACACGTGCTGATTGATCGCAGTGAAACACGTCCTGATTGATCACCGTGAAACACATGGTGATTGATCACAGTGAAACACACTCGCTGATTGATCGCAGTGAAAAACTTCCTGATTGATCACAGTGAAACACGTGCTGATTGATCGCGGTGAAACATGTGCTGATTGATCACAGTGAAACACGTCCTCATTGATCGCAGGGAAACACATGCTGATTGATCGCCATAAAACACTCGCTGATTGAACGCAGAGAATCACGTCCTGATTGATCACAGTGAAACACTCGCTGATTGATCGCAGTGAAACACATGCTGATTGATCGCCGTAAAAAACGTGCTGATTGATCGCCGTGAAAAACGTGCTGATTGATCGCAGTAAACACGTGCTCATTGATCGTGGGGAAACACGTGCTGATTGATAAAAGTGAAACAAGCGCTGATTGATAACAATGAAACACATGCTGATTGATCGCAGTGAAACACATGCTGATTGATCGCAGTGAAAAACGTGCTGATTGATCACAGTGAAACACGTGCTGATTGATCACAGTGAAAGACTCGCTGATTAATCACAGTGAAACAGGTGCTGAATGATCGCAGTGAAACACGTGCTGATTGATCGCAGTGAAACACGTGCTGATTGATCACAGTGAAACACTCGCTGATTAATCACAGTGAAACAGGTGCTGATTGATCGCCGTGAAACAGGTGCTGATTGATCGCCGTGAAACACGTGCTGATTGATTGCAGTGAAACGTGTGCTGATTGATCGCAGTGAAACACGTGCTGATTGATCACAGTGAAACGTGTGCTGATTGATCACAGTGAAACACGTGCTGGTCGATCGCAGTGAAACACGTGCTGATCCATAAAAGTGAAAAACGCGCTGATTGATCACAGTGAAACACGTGCTGATTGATCGCAGTGAAACACGTGCTGATTAATCACAGTGAAACACGTGCTGATTGATCACAGTGAAACACGTGCTGATTAATCGCAGTGAAACACGTGCTGATTGATCACAGTGAAACACTCGCTGATTAATCACAGTGAAACACGTGCTGATTGATCGCCGTGAAACACGTGCTGATAGATCGCCGTGAAACACGTGCTGATTGATCGCAGTGAAACACGTGCTGATTGATCGCCGTGAAACACGTGCTGATTGATCGCAGCGAAACACGTTCTGATTGATCGCAGTGAAACACGTGCTTATTGATCGCAGTGAAACACTCGCTGATTGATCGCAGTGAAACTCATGCTGATTGATCGCAGTGAAACACGTGCTGATTAATCGCAGTGAAACACGTCCTGATTGATCACCGTGAAACACATGGTGATTGATCACAGTGAAACACACTCGCTGATTGATCGCAGTGAAAAACTTCCTGATTGATCACAGTGAAACACGTGCTGATTGATCGCGGTGAAACATGTGCTGATTGATCACAGTGAAACACGTCCTGATTGATCGTCGTGAAACACATGGTGATTGATCACAGTGAAACACTCGCTGATTGATCGCAGTGAAACACATGCTGATTGATCTCAGTGAAACACTCGTTGATTAATCGCAGTGAAACACGTGCTGATTGATCGCCGTGAAACACTCGTTGATTAATCGCAGTGAAACACATGCTGATTGATCGCCGTAAAAAACTTGCTGATTGATCGCCGTGAAAAACGTGCTGATTGATCGCAGTAAACACGTGCTCATTGATCGTGGGGAAACACGTGCTGATTGATAAAAGTGAAACAAGCGCTGATTGATAACAATGAAACGCGCGCTGATTGATCACAGTGAAACACATGCTGATTGATCGCAGTGAAAAACGTGCTGATTGATCACAGTGAAACACGTGCTGATTGATAATACTGAAGCATGTGCTGATTGATCACAGTGAACCATGTGCTGATTGATCGCAATGAAACACTTCCTGATTGATCGCAGTGAAACACGTGCTGATTGATCGCGGTAAAATACTTGTGTATTGATCGCCGTGAAAAACGTGCTGATTGATCGCAGTAAAACACGTGCTGATTGATAAAAGTGAAACACGCGCTGATTGATTGCAGTGAAACACGTGCTGATTGATCGCAGTGAAACACGTGCTGATTGATAAAAGTGAAACCCGCGCTGATTGATCGCAGTGAAACACGTGCTGATTGATAAAAGTGAAACCCGCGCTGATTGATTGCAATGAAACACGTGCTGATTGATTGCAGTGAAACATGTGCTGATTGATCTCGGTGAAACACGTGCTGATTGATCACAGTGAAACAGGCGCTGATTGATTGCAATGAAACACGTGCTGATTGATTACAATGAAACACGTGCTGATTGATCACGGTGAAACACGTGCTGATTGATCGCAGTAAAACACGTGCTGATTGATCACAGTGAAACACTCGCTGATTAATCACAATGAAACACGTGCTGATAGATCGCCGTGAAACACGTGCTGATTGATCGCAGTGAAACACGTGCTGATTGATAAAAGTGAAACCCGCGCTGATTGATTGCAATGAAACACGTGCTGATTGATTGCAGTGAAACATGTGCTGATTGATCTCGGTGAAACACGTGCTCATTGATCACAGTGAAACAGGCGCTGATTGATTGCAATGAAACACGTGATGATTGATTACAATGAAACACGTGCTGATTGATCGCGGTGAAACACGTGCTGATTGATCGCAGTAAAACACGTGCTGATTGATCACAGTGAAACACTCGCTGATTAATCACAGTGAAACACATGCTGATTGATCGCAGTGAAACACGTGCTGATAGATCACCGTGAAACACGTGCTGATTGATCGCAGTGAAACACGTGCTGATTGATCGCCGTGAAACACGTGCTGATTGATCGCAGCGAAACACGTTCTGATTGATCGCAGTGAAACACGTGCTTATTGATCGCAGTGAAACAGTCGCTGATTAATCGCAGTGAAACTCATGCTGATTGATCGCAGTGAAACACGTGCTGATTGATCGCAGTGAAACACGTCCTGATTGATCACCGTGAAACACATGGTGATTGATCACAGTGAAACACACTCGCTGATTGATCGCAGTGAAAAACTTCCTGATTGATCACAGTGAAACACGTGCTGATTGATTGCCGTGAAAACGTGCTGATTCATCACAGTGAATCACGTGCTTATTGATCGCAGAGAAACATGTGCTGATTGATCGCCGTAAAACTCGTGCTGATTGATAACAATGAAACACGTGCTGATTGATTGCACTGAAGCACGTGCTGATTCACTGCGGTGAATCACGTGCTGATTGATCGCAGTGAAACATGTGCAGATTAATCTCGGTGAAACACGTGCTGATTGATCACACTGAAACAGGCACTGATTGATTGCATTGAAACACGTGCTGATTGATCACAGTGAAACAGGCGCTGATTGATTGCAATGAAACATGTGCTGATTGATCACAGTGAAACAGGCGCTGATTGATTGCAATGAAACACGTGTTGATTGATCACAGTGAAGCAGGCGCTGATTGATCGCAGTGAAACATGTGCTGATTGATCATAGCGAAACACGTGCTGATTGATCGCAGTTAAATACGTGCTGATTGATCGCGGTGATACACGTGCTGATTGATCGGAGTGAAACAAGTGCTGATTGATCACAGTGTAACACGTGCTGCTTGATCACAGTGAATCACGTGCTGATTGATCGCAGTGAAACACGTGCTGATTGAAGACAGTGAAACACTCGCTGATTATTCACAGTGAAACACATGCTGATTGATCGCGGTGAATCACGTGCTGATTGATCGCTGTGAAACACGTGCTGATTGATCGCCGTGAAACACGTGCTGATTAATCGCAGTGAAACACATGCTGATTGATCGCCGTGAAACATGTGCTTATTGATCGCCGTGAAACACGTGCTGATTGATCGCAGTGAAACACGTGCTGATTGATCGCAGTGAAACACTTGCTTATTGATCGCAGTGAAACATGTGCTGATTGATCTCGGTGAAACACGTGCTGATTGATCACAGTGAAAAAGACGATGATTGATTGCAATGAAACATGTGCTGATTGATCACAGTGAAACAGGCGCTGATTGATTGCAATGAAACACGTGCTGATTGATCACAGTGAAACAGGCGCTGATTGATTGCAATGAAACATGTGCTGATTGATCATAGCGAAACACGTGCTGATTGATCACAGTGAAACACAAGCTGATTGTTCACAGTGAAACACACGCTGATTCATCGTAGTGAAATACGTGCTGATTGATCGCAGTGAAACACATGCTGATTGATCATGGTGAAACACATGCTGATTGATCGCCGTGAAACACGTGCTGATTGATCGCCGTGAAACACGTGCTGATTGATCGCAGTGAAACACGTGCTGATTGATCGCCGTGAAACACGTGCTGATTGATCGCAGTGAAACACGTGCTGACTGATCGCAGTGAAACACGTGCTGATTGATCGCCGTGAAACACGTGCTTATTGATTGACGTGAAACACGTGCTGATTGATCGCAGTGAAACAAGTGCTGATTGATCGCAGTGAAACACGTGATGATTCATCACAGTGAAGCACGTGCTGATTGATCACAGTGAAATACGTGCTGATTGATCGCAGTGAAACACTCGCTGATTAATCACAGTGAAACTAAGGCTGATTGATCGCAGTGAAACACGTGCTGATTGATCGCAGTGAAACACGTGCTGATTGATCGCTGTGAAACACGTGCTGATTGATCGCAGTGAAACACGTGCTGATTGATCGCCGTGAAACACATGCTGATTGAACGCAGTGAAACACGTCCTGATTTATCGCCGTGAAACACGTGCTGATTGATCGCAGTGAAACACGTGCTGATTGATCTCGGTGAAACACGTGCTGATTGATCACAGTGAAAAGGACGCTGATTGATTGCAGTGAAACATGTGCTGATTCATCACAGCAAAACACGTGATGATTGATCACAGTGAAGCACGTGCTGATTGATCACAGTGAAATACGTGCTGATTGATCGCAGTGAAACAGATGCTGATTAATCGCAGTGAACCACTCGCTGATTAATCAAAGTGAAACACATGCTGATTGATCGCAGTGAAACACGTGCTGATTGATCGCAGTGAAACACGTGCTGATTGATCGCCGTGAAACACTTGCTGATTGATCGCAGTGAAACACGTTTTGATTGATCGCCGTGAAACACGTGCTGATTGATCGCCGAGAAACACGTGCTGATTGATCGCCGTGAAACACGTTCTGATTGATCGCCGTGAAACACGTGCTGATTGATCGCAGTGAAACGTGCTGATTGATCGCAGTGAAACACATGCTGATTGATCGCGGTGAAACACGTGCTGATTGATCACAGTGAAACACGTGCTGATTAATCACAGTGAAACACATGCTGATTGATTGCACTGAAACACGTGTTGACTGAGTGCGGTGAAAAACATGCTGATTGATAAATGTGAAACACGCGCTGATTTATTGCAATGAAACACATGCTAATTGATTTTAGTGAAACACGTGCTGATTGATCGCCGTGAAACACGTGCTGATTTATCGCCGTGAAACACGTGCTGATTGATCGCTGTGAAACATGTGCTGATTGATCGCCGTGAAACACGTGCTTATTGATTGCCGTGAATCATGTGCTGATTGATCTCGGTGAAACACGTGCTGGTTGATCACAGTGAAACAGGCGCTGATTGATTGCAATGAAACATGTGCTGAATCATCACAGCGAAACATGTGCTGATTGATCGCGGTGAAATTCGTGCTGATTGATCGCCGTGAAACTCGTGCTGATTGATCACAGTGAAGCACGTGCTGACTGATTACAGTGAAACACGAGCTTATTGATCACACTGAAGCACACCCTGATTGATCGCACTGAAATATGTGCTGATTGATCGCAGTGAAACACGTGCTGATTGATCGCAGTGAAACACGTCCTGATTGATCACCGTGAAACACATGGTGATTGATCACAGTGAAACACACTCGCTGATTGATCGCAGTGAAAAACTTCCTGATTGATCACAGTGAAACACGTGCTGATTGATTGCCGTGAAAACGTGCTGATTCATCACAGTGAATCACGTGCTTATTGATCGCAGAGAAACATGTGCTGATTGATCGCCGTAAAACTCGTGCTGATTGATAACAATGAAACACGTGCTGATTGATTGCACTGAAGCACGTGCTGATTCACTGCGGTGAATCACGTGCTGATTGATCGCAGTGAAACATGTGCAGATTAATCTCGGTGAAACACGTGCTGATTGATCACACTGAAACAGGCACTGATTGATTGCATTGAAACACGTGCTGATTGATCACAGTGAAACAGGCGCTGATTGATTGCAATGAAACATGTGCTGATTGATCACAGTGAAACAGGCGCTGATTGATTGCAATGAAACACGTGTTGATTGATCACAGTGAAGCAGGCGCTGATTGATCGCAGTGAAACATGTGCTGATTGATCATAGCGAAACACGTGCTGATTGATCGCAGTTAAATACGTGCTGATTGATCGCGGTGATACACGTGCTGATTGATCGGAGTGAAACAAGTGCTGATTGATCACAGTGTAACACGTGCTGCTTGATCACAGTGAATCACGTGCTGATTGATCGCAGTGAAACACGTGCTGATTGAAGACAGTGAAACACTCGCTGATTATTCACAGTGAAACACATGCTGATTGATCGCGGTGAATCACGTGCTGATTGATCGCTGTGAAACACGTGCTGATTGATCGCCGTGAAACACGTGCTGATTAATCGCAGTGAAACACATGCTGATTGATCGCCGTGAAACATGTGCTTATTGATCGCCGTGAAACACGTGCTGATTGATCGCAGTGAAACACGTGCTGATTGATCGCAGTGAAACACTTGCTTATTGATCGCAGTGAAACATGTGCTGATTGATCTCGGTGAAACACGTGCTGATTGATCACAGTGAAAAAGACGCTGATTGATTGCAATGAAACATGTGCTGATTGATCACAGTGAAACAGGCGCTGATTGATTGCAATGAAACACGTGCTGATTGATCACAGTGAAACAGGCGCTGATTGATTGCAATGAAACATGTGCTGATTGATCATAGCGAAACACGTGCTGATTGATCACAGTGAAACACAAGCTGATTGTTCACAGTGAAACACACGCTGATTCATCGTAGTGAAATACGTGCTGATTGATCGCAGTGAAACACATGCTGATTGATCATGGTGAAACACATGCTGATTGATCGCCGTGAAACACGTGCTGATTGATCGCCGTGAAACACGTGCTGATTGATCGCAGTGAAACACGTGCTGATTGATCGCCGTGAAACACGTGCTGATTGATCGCAGTGAAACACGTGCTGACTGATCGCAGTGAAACACGTGCTGATTGATCGCCGTGAAACACGTGCTTATTGATCGACGTGAAACACGTGCTGATTGATCGCAGTGAAACAAGTGCTGATTGATCGCAGTGAAACACGTGATGATTCATCACAGTGAAGCACGTGCTGATTGATCACAGTGAAATACGTGCTGATTGATCGCAGTGAAACACTCGCTGATTAATCACAGTGAAACTAAGGCTGATTGATCGCAGTGAAACACGTGCTGATTGATCGCAGTGAAACACGTGCTGATTGATCGCTGTGAAACACGTGCTGATTGATCGCCGTGAAACACATGCTGATTGAACGCAGTGAAACACGTCCTGATTTATCGCCGTGAAACACGTGCTGATTGATCGCAGTGAAACACGTGCTGATTGATCTCGGTGAAACACGTGCTGATTGATCACAGTGAAAAGGACGCTGATTGATTGCAATGAAACATGTGCTGATTCATCACAGCAAAACACGTGATGATTGATCACAGTGAAGCACGTGCTGATTGATCACAGTGAAATACGTGCTGATTGATCGCAGTGAAACAGATGCTGATTAATCGCAGTGAACCACTCGCTGATTAATCAAAGTGAAACACATGCTGATTGATCGCAGTGAAACACGTGCTGATTGATCGCAGTGAAACACGTGCTGATTGATCGCCGTGAAACACTTGCTGATTGATCGCAGTGAAACACGTTTTGATTGATCGCCGTGAAACACGTGCTGATTGATCGCCGAGAAACACGTGCTGATTGATCGCCGTGAAACACGTTCTGATTGATCGCCGTGAAACACGTGCTGATTGATCGCAGTGAAACGTGCTGATTGATCGCAGTGAAACACATGCTGATTGATCGCGGTGAAACACGTGCTGATTGATCACAGTGAAACACGTGCTGATTAATCACAGTGAAACACATGCTGATTGATTGCACTGAAACACGTGTTGACTGAGTGCGGTGAAAAACATGCTGATTGATAAATGTGAAACACGCGCTGATTTATTGCAATGAAACACATGCTAATTGATTTTAGTGAAACACGTGCTGATTGATCGCCGTGAAACACGTGCTGATTTATCGCCGTGAAACACGTGCTGATTGATCGCTGTGAAACATGTGCTGATTGATCGCCGTGAAACACGTGCTTATTGATTGCCGTGAATCATGTGCTGATTGATCTCGGTGAAACACGTGCTGGTTGATCACAGTGAAACAGGCGCTGATTGATTGCAATGAAACATGTGCTGAATCATCACAGCGAAACATGTGCTGATTGATCGCGGTGAAATTCGTGCTGATTGATCGCCGTGAAACTCGTGCTGATTGATCACAGTGAAGCACGTGCTGACTGATTACAGTGAAACACGAGCTTATTGATCACACTGAAGCACACCCTGATTGATCGCACTGAAATATGTGCTGATTGATCGCAGTGAAACACATGCTGATTGATCGCAGTGAAACACTCGCTGATTAATCACAGTGAAACACGTGCTGATTGATCGCAGTGAATCAGATTCTGATTGATCGCAGTGAAACACATGCTGATTGATTGCAGTGAAACACTTGCTGATTAATCACAGTGAAACACATGCTGATTGATCCCAGTGAAACACATGCTGATTGATCGCAGTGCAACACGGGCTGATTGATCGCAGTGAAACACGTGCTGATTGATCGCAGTGAAACACGTGCTGATTGATCGCCTTGAAACACGTCCTGATTGATCGCTGTGAAACACGAGCTTATTGATCACAGTGTAGCACACGCTGATTGATCGCAGTGAAACACGTGCTGATTGATCGCAGTGAAACACTCACTGATTAATCACAATGAAACACATGCTGATTGATCGCGGTGAAACTCGTGCTGATTGATCGCCGTGAAACACGTGCTGATTTATCGCCGTGAAACACGTGCTTATTGATTGCCGTGAAAACGTGCTGATTCATCTCAGTGAATCACGTGCTTATTGATCGCAGAGAAACATGTGCTGATTGATCGCCGTAAAACACGTGCTGATTGATAACAATGAAACACGTGCTGATTGATTGCACTGAAGCACGTGCTGATTCACTGCGGTGAATCACGTGCTGATTGATCGCAGTGAAACATGTGCAGATTGATCGCAGTGAAACACGTGCTGATTGATCGCTGTGAAACACGTGCTGATTGATCGCAGTGAAACACGTGCTGATTGATCGCAGTGAAACACGTGCTGATTGATCTCGGTGAAACACGTGCTGATTGATCACAGTGAAAAAGACGCTGATTGATTGCAATGAAACATGTGCTGATTCATCACAGCAAAACACATGATGATTGATCACTGTGAAGCACGTGCTGATTGATCACAGTGAAATACGTGATGATTGATCGCAGTGAAACAGATGCTGATTAATCGCAGTGAACCACTCGCTGATTAATCAAAGTGAAACACATGCTGATTGATCGCAGTGAAACACGTGCTGATTGATCGCAGTGAAACACGTGCTGACTGATCGCCGTGAAACACGTGCTGATTGAACGCAGTGAAAGATGTGCTGATTGATCGCCGTGAAACACTTGCTGATTGATCGCAGTGAAACACGTTTTGATTGATCGCCGTGAAACACGTGCTGATTGATCGCCGAGAAACACGTGCTGATTGATCGCCGTGAAACACGTTCTGATTGATCGCCGTGAAACACTTGCTGATTGATTGCAGTGAAACGTGCTGATTGATCGCAGTGAAACACTTGCTGATTGATCGCGGTGAAACACGTGCTGATTGATCACAGTGAAACACGTGCTGATTAATCACAGTGAAACACATGCTGATTGATTGCACTGAAACACGTGTTGACTGAGTGCGGTGAAAAACATGCTGATTGATAAATGTGAAACACGCCCTGATTTATTGCAATGAAACACGTGCTAATTGATTTTAGTGAAACACGTGCTGATTGATCGCAATGAAACACGTGCTGATTGATCGCAGTGAAACATGCGCAGATTGATCTCGGTGGAACACGTGCTGATTGATCACAGTTAAACACGTGCAGATTGATCGCAGTGAACCACGTGCTGATTGATCGCAGTGAAACACTCGCTGATTAATCACAGTGAAACACATGCTGATTGATCGCCGTAAAACACATGCTGATTGATCACAGTGAAACAAATGCTGATTGATCGCAGTGAAACACTCGCTGATTAATCACAGTGAAACACTCGCTGATTGATCACAGTGAAACACATGCTGATTGATCGCAGTGAAACACTCTCTGATTAATCGCAGTGAAACACATGCTGATTGATCGCAGTGAAACACGTGCTGATTGATGGCAGTGAAACACTCTCTGATTAATCGCAGTGAAACACATGCTGATTGATCGCAGTGAAACACGTGCTGATTGATGGTAGTGAAACACTCGCTGATTAATCACAGTGAAACACATGCTGATTGACCGCGGTGAAACAAGTGCTGATTGATCGCCGTGAAACACGTGCTGATTGATCACATTGAAACATTCGCAGATTAATCACAGTGAAACACATGCTGATTGTTCGCGGTGAAACACGTGGTGATTGATCGCTGTGAAACACGTGCTGATTGATCGCCGTGAAACACGTGCTGATTGATCGCAGTGAAACACGTGCTGAGTGATTGCCGTGAAACACGTGCTTATTGATCGCTGTGAAACACTCGCTGATTAATCACAGTGAAACACGTGCTGATTGATTGCAGTGAAACACATGCTGATTGATCGCTGTGAAACACATGCTGACTGATCGATGTGAAACACGTGCTGATTGATCGCAGTGAAACACGTGCTGATTGATCGCCGTGAAACACATGCTTATTGAATGCCGTGAAACACGAGCTGATTGATCGCAGAGAAACACGTGCTGGTTGATGGCAGTGAAACATGTGCGTGTTGATCTCGGTGAGACACGTGCTGGTTGATCACAGTGAAACAGGCGCTGATTGATCGCAGTGAAACACGGGCTGATTGATCGCAGTGAAACACGTGCTGATTGATCGCCGTGAAACACGTGCTGATTGATCGCAGTGAAACACGTGCTGATTGATCGCCGTGAAACACGTGTTGATTGATCTCCGTGCAACATGTGCTGATTGATCGCCGTGAAACACGTGCTGATTGATCGACGTGAAACACGTGCTGATTGATCGACGTGATACACGTGCTGATTGGTCGCAGTGAAACACGTGCTGATTGATCGCCGTGAAACACGTGCTGATTGATTGCCGTGAAACACGTGCTGATTGATCGCCGTAAAACACGTGCTGAATGAAAACAATGAAACACGTGCTGATTGAGTGTGGTGAAACACATGCTGCTTGATAAAAGTGAAACGCGCTGATTTATTGCAATGAAACACGTGCTGATTGATTGCAGTTAAACATGTGCTGATTGATCGCAGTTTAACACGTGCTGATTGATTGCAGTGAAACACGTGCGAATTGATCGCAGTGAAACACGTGCTGATTGATTGCAGTGAAACACGTGCTGATTCATCACAGCGAAACACGTGCTGATTGATCGCAGTGAAACATGTGCTGATTGATCACAGTGAAGCACACGCTGATTGATCGCAGTGAAATACGTGCTGATTGATCGCAGTGAAACACATGCTGATTGATCGCAGTGAAACACTCGCAGATTAATCACAGTGAAACACATGCTGATTGATCGCAGTGAAACACGTGATAATTGATCACAGTGAATCAAATGCTGATTGATCGCTGTGAAACACTCGCTGATTAATCACAGTGAAACACATGCTGATTGATCGCAGTGAATCACATGTTGATTGATCGCAGTGAAACACGTGCTGATTGATCGCAGTGAGACACGTGCTGATTCATCACAGCGAAACACGTGTTGATTGATTGCAGTGAAATATGTGCTGATTGATCACAGTGAAGCACACGCTGATTGATCGCAGTGAAATATGTGCTGATTGATCGCAGTGAAACACATGCTGATTGATCACAGTGAAGCACACGCTGATTAATCACAGTGAAACACGTGCTGATTAATCACAGCGAAACACATGCTGATTGATCACAGTGAAACACGTGCTGATTGATCGCAGTGAAACAATTGCTTATTAATCACAGTGAAACACGTGCTGATTGATCGCAGTGAAACACGTGCTGATTGATCGCAGTGAAACACGTGCTAATTGATCACAGTGAAACAAATGCTGATTGATTGCTGTGAAACACTCGCTGATTAATCACAGTGAAGCACGTTCTTATCGATCGCAGTGAAACATGTGCTGATTGATCTCGGTGAAACACGTGCTGGTTGATCACAGTGATACACGTGCTGATTGATCACAGTGAAACACGTGCTGATTGATCGCAGTGTAACACGTGCTGATTCATCACAGCGAAACACGTGCTGATTGATCGCAGTGAAACGTGTGCTGATTGATCACAGTGAAGCACACGCTGATTGATCGCAGTGAAATACGTGCTGATTGATGGCAGTGAAACACATGCTGATTGATCGCAGTGACACATTCGCAGATTGATCACAGTGAAACACATGCTGATTGATCGCAGTGAAACACGTGCTGATTGATCGCAGTGAAACACTCGCTGATTAATCACAGTGAAACAAGTGCTGGTTGATCGCAGTGAAACACTCGGTGATTAATCACAGTGAAACACATCCTGATTGATCACAGTGAAACACGTGCTGATTGATCGCAGTGAAACACTCGCTGATTAATCACAGTGAAACACGTGCTGATTGATCGCAGTGAAACACATGCTGATTGATAGCAGTGAAAGACTCGCTGATTAATCACAGTGAAACACATGCTGATTGATAGCAGTGAACCACATGCTGATTGTTCGCAGTGAAACAAGTGCTAATTGATCACAGTGAAACAAATGCTGATTGATCGCTGTGAAATGCTCGCTGATTAATCACAGTGAAACACATGCTGATTGATCGCAGTGAAACACATGCTGATTGATCGTAGTGAAACACATCCTGATTGATCGTAGTGAAGCACTCGCTGATTAATCACAGTGAAACACATGCTGATTGATCGCAGTGAAACACGTGCTGATTGATCGACGTGATACACGTGCTGATTGGTCGCAGTGAAACACGTGCTGATTGATCGCCGTGAAACACGTGCTGATTGATTGCCGTGAAACACGTGCTGATTGATCGCCGTAAAACATGTGCTGAATGAAAACAATGAAACACGTGCTGATTGAGTGTGGTGAACCACATGCTGCTTGATAAAAGTGAAACGCGCTGATTTATTGCAATGAAACACGTGCTGATTGATTGCAGTTAAACATGTGCTGATTGATCGCAGTTTAACACGTGCTGATTGATTGCAGTGAAACACGTGCGAATTGATCGCAGTGAAACACGTGCTGATTGATTGCAGTGAAACACGTGCTGATTCATCACAGCGAAACATGTGCTGATTGATCGCAGTGAAACATGTGCTGATTGATCACAGTGAAGCACACGCTGATTGATCGCAGTGAAATACGTGCTGATTGATCGCAGTGAAACACATGCTGATTGATCGCAGTGAAACAATCGCAGATTAATCACAGTGAAACACATGCTGATTGTTCGCGGTGAAACACGTGGTGATTGATCGCTGTGAAACACGTGCTGATTGATCGCTGTGAAACACGTGCAGATTGATCGCAGTGAAACACGTGCTGAGTGATTGCCGTGAAACACGTGCTTATTGATCGCTGTGAAACACTCGCTGATTAATCACAGTGAAACACGTGCTGATTGATTGCAGTGAAACACATGCTGATTGATCGCTGTGAAACACATGCTGACTGATCGAAGTGAAACACGTGCTGATTGATCGCAGTGAAACACGTGCTGATTGATCGCCGTGAAACACATGCTTATTGAATGCCATGAAACACGAGCTGATTGATCGCAGAGAAACACGTGCTGGTTGATGGCAGTGAAACATGTGCGTGTTGATCTCGCTGAGACACGTGCTGGTTGATCACAGTGAAACAGGCGCTGATTGATTGCAATGAAACATGTGCTGATTCATCACAGCGAAACACGTGCTGATTGATAATAGTGAAACATGTGCTGATTGATCGCAGTGAAACACGGGCTGATTGATCACAGTGAAACACGTGCTGATTGATCGCCGTGAAACACGTGCTGATTGATCACAGTGAAACACGTGCTGATTGATCGCCGTGAAACACGTGTTGATTGATCTCCGTGCAACATGTGCTGATTGATCGCCGTGAAACACGTGCTGATTGATCGACGTGAAACACGTGCTGATTGATCGACGTGATACACGTGCTGATTGGTCGCAGTGAAACACGTGCTGATTGATCGCCGTGAAACACGTGCTGATTGATTGCCGTGAAACACGTGCTGATTGATCGCCGTAAAACACGTGCTGAATGAAAACAATGAAACACGTGCTGATTGAGTGTGGTGAAACACATGCTGCTTGATAAAAGTGAAACGCGCTGATTTATTGCAATGAAACACGTGCTGATTGATTGCAGTTAAACATGTGCTGATTGATCGCAGTTTAACACGTGCTGATTGATTGCAGTGAAACACGTGCGAATTGATCGCAGTGAAACACGTGCTGATTGATTGCAGTGAAACACGTGCTGATTCATCACAGCGAAACACGTGCTGATTGATCGCAGTGAAACATGTGCTGATTGATCACAGTGAAGCACACGCTGATTGATCGCAGTGAAATACGTGCTGATTGATCGCAGTGAAACACATGCCGATTGATCGCAGTGAAACAATCGCAGATTAATCACAGTGAAACACATGCTGATTGATCGCAGTGAAACACGTGATAATTGATCACAGTGAATCAAATGCTGATTGATCGCTGTGAAACACTCGCTGATTAATCACAGTGAAACACATGCTGATTGATCGCAGTGAATCACATGTTGATTGATCGCAGTGAAACACGTGCTGATTGATCGCAGTGAGACACGTGCTGATTCATCACAGCGAAACACGTGTTGATTGATTGCAGTGAAATATGTGCTGATTGATCACAGTGAAGCACACGCTGATTGATCGCAGTGAAATATGTGCTGATTGATCGCAGTGAAACACATACTGATTGATCACAGTGATGCACACGCTGATTAATCACAGTGAAACACGTGCTGATTAATCACAGCGAAACACATGCTGATTGATCACAGTGAAACACGTGCTGATTGATCGCAGTGAAACAATTGCTGATTAATCACAGTGAAACACGTGCTGATTGATCGCAGTGAAACACGTGCTGATTGATCGCAGTGAAACACGTGCTAATTGATCACAGTGAAACAAATGCTGATTGATTGCTGTGAAACACTCGCTGATTAATCACAGTGAAGCACGTTCTTATCGATCGCAGTGAAACATGTGCTGATTGATCTCGGTGAAACACGTGCTGGTTGATCACAGTGATACACGTGCTGATTGATCACAGCGAAACACGTGCTGATTGATCGCAGTGTAACACGTGCTGATTCATCACAGCGAAACACGTGCTGATTGATCGCAGTGAAACGTGTGCTGATTGATCACAGTGAAGCACACGCTGATTGATCGCAGTGAAATACGTGCTGATTGATGGCAGTGAAACACATGCTGATTGATCGCAGTGACACATTCGCAGATTGATCACAGTGAAACACATGCTGATTGATCGCAGTGAAACACGTGCTGATTGATCGCAGTGAAACACTCGCTGATTAATCACAGTGAAACAAGTGCTGGTTGATCGCAGTGAAACACTCGGTGATTAATCACAGTGAAACACATCCTGATTGATCACAGTGAAACACGTGCTGATTGATCGCAGTGAAACACTCGCTGATTAATCACAGTGAAACACGTGCTGATTGATCGCAGTGAAACACATGCTGATTGATAGCAGTGAAAGACTCGCTGATTAATCACAGTGAAACACATGCTGATTGATAGCAGTGAACCACATGCTGATTGTTCGCAGTGAAACAAGTGCTAATTGATCACAGTGAAACAAATGCTGATTGATCGCTGTGAAACGCTCGCTGATTAATCACAGTGAAACACATGCTGATTGATCGCAGTGAAACACATGCTGATTGATCGTAGTGAAACACATCCTGATTGATCGTAGTGAAGCACTCGCTGATTAATCACAGTGAAACACATGCTGATTGATCGCAGTGAAAGACGTGCTGATTGATCGACGTGATACACGTGCTGATTGGTCGCAGTGAAACACGTGCTGATTGATCGCCGTGAAACACGTGCTGATTGATCGCCGTAAAACACGTGCTGAATGAAAACAATGAAACACGTGCTGATTGAGTGTGGTGAAACACATGCTGCTTGATAAAAGTGAAACGCGCTGATTTATTGCAATGAAACACGTGCTGATTGATTGCAGTTAAACATGTGCTGATTGATCGCAGTTTAACACGTGCTGATTGATTGCAGTGAAACACGTGCGAATTGATCGCAGTGAAACACGTGCTGATTGATTGCAGTGAAACACGTGCTGATTCATCACAGCGAAACACGTGCTGATTGATCGCAGTGAAACATGTGCTGATTGATCACAGTGAAGCACACGCTGATTGATCGCAGTGAAATACGTGCTGATTGATCGCAGTGAAACACATGCTGATTGATCGCAGTGAAACACTCGCAGATTAATCACAGTGAAACACATGCTGATTGATCGCAGTGAAACACGTGATAATTGATCACAGTGAATCAAATGCTGATTGATCGCTGTGAAACACTCGCTGATTAATCACAGTGAAACACATGCTGATTGATCGCAGTGAATCACATGTTGATTGATCGCAGTGAAACACGTGCTGATTGATCGCAGTGAGACACGTGCTGATTCATCACAGCGAAACACGTGTTGATTGATTGCAGTCAAATATGTGCTGATTGATCACAGTGAAGCACACGCTGATTGATCGCAGTGAAATATGTGCTGATTGATCGCAGTGAAACACATGCTGATTGATCACAGTGAAGCACACGCTGATTAATCACAGTGAAACACGTGCTGATTAATCACAGCGAAACACATGCTGATTGATCACAGTGAAACACGTGCTGATTGATCGCAGTGAAACAATTGCTGATTAATCACAGTGAAACACGTGCTGATTGATCGCAGTGAAACACGTGCTGATTGATCGCAGTGAAACACGTGCTAATTGATCACAGTGAAACAAATGCTGATTGATTGCTGTGAAACACTCGCTGATTAATCACAGTGAAGCACGTTCTTATCGATCGCAGTGAAACATGTGCTGATTGATCTCGGTGAAACACGTGCTGGTTGATCACAGTGATACACGTGCTGATTGATCACAGCGAAACACGTGCTGATTGATCGCAATGTAACACGTGCTGATTCATCACAGCGAAACACGTGCTGATTGATCGCAGTGAAACGTGTGCTGATTGATCACAGTGAAGCACACGCTGATTGATCGCAGTGAAATACGTGCTGATTGATGGCAGTGAAACACATGCTGATTGATCGCAGTGACACATTAGCAGATTGATCACAGTGAAACACATGCTGATTGATCGCAGTGAAACACGTGCTGATTGATCGCAGTGAAACGCTCGCTGATTAATCACAGTGAAACAAGTGCTGGTTGATCGCAGTGAAACACTCGGTGATTAATCACAGTGAAACACATCCTGATTGATCACAGTGAAACACGTGCTGATTGATCGCAGTGAAACACTCGCTGATTAATCACAGTGAAACACGTGCTGATTGATCGCAGTGAAACACATGCTGATTGATAGCAGTGAAAGACTCGCTGATTAATCACAGTGAAACACATGCTGATTGATAGCAGTGAACCACATGCTGATTGTTCGCAGTGAAACAAGTGCTAATTGATCACAGTGAAACCAATGCTGATTGATCGCTGTGAAACGCTCGCTGATTAATCACAGTGAAACACATGCTGATTGATCGCAGTGAAACACATCCTGATTGATCGTAGTGAAGCACTCGCTGATTAATCACAGTGAAACACATGCTGATTGATCGCAGTGAAACACATCCTGATTGATCACAGTGAAGCACGCGTTGATTAATCACAGTGAAACACATGCTGATTGATCGCAGTGAAGCACGTGCTGATTGATCGCTGTGAAAGACGTGCTGATTGATCGCCGTGAAACACATGCTGACCGATCGCAGTGAAACATGTGCTGATTGATCGCAGTGAAACACGTGCTGATTGATCGCCGTGAAACACATGCTGATTGATCACCGTGAAACACGTGCTGATTAATCACGGTGAAACACGTGCTACTTGATCGCAGTGAAACACATGCTGATTGATCGCAGTGAAACACTCGCTGATTTATCACAGTGAAACACATGCTGATTGATCACAGTGAAACACGTGCTGATTGACCGCAGTGAATCACTCGCTGATTAATCACAGTGAAACACGTGCTGATTGATCGCAGTGAAACACTCGCTGATTAATCACAGTGAAACACGTGCTGATTGATCGCAGTGAAACACATGCTGATTGATCGCCGTGAAACACATGCTGATTGATCGCAGTGAAACACGTGCTGATTGATCGCCGTGAAACACATGCTGATTGATAGCAGTGAAAGACTCGCTGATTAATCACAGTGAAACACATGCTGATTGATAGCAGTGAACCACATGCTGATTGTTCGCAGTGAAACAAGTGCTAATTGATCACAGTGAAACAAATGCTGATTGATCGCTGTGAAACGCTCGCTGATTAATCACAGTGAAACACATGCTGATTGATCGCAGTGAAACACATGCTGATTGATCGTAGTGAAACACATCCTGATTGATCGTAGTGAAGCACTCGCTGATTAATCACAGTGAAACACATGCTGATTGATCGCAGTGAAACACGTGCTGATTGATCGACGTGATACACGTGCTGATTGGTCGCAGTGAAACACGTGCTGATTGATCGCCGTGAAACACGTGCTGATTGATCGCCGTAAAACACGTGCTGAATGAAAACAATGAAACACGTGCTGATTGAGTGTGGTGAAACACATGCTGCTTGATAAAAGTGAAACGCGCTGATTTATTGCAATGAAACACGTGCTGATTGATTGCAGTTAAACATGTGCTGATTGATCGCAGTTTAACACGTGCTGATTGATTGCAGTGAAACACGTGCGAATTGATCGCAGTGAAACACGTGCTGATTGATTGCAGTGAAACACGTGCTGATTCATCACAGCGAAACACGTGCTGATTGATCGCAGTGAAACATGTGCTGATTGATCACAGTGAAGCACACGCTGATTGATCGCAGTGAAATACGTGCTGATTGATCGCAGTGAAACACATGCTGATTGATCGCAGTGAAACACTCGCAGATTAATCACAGTGAAACACATGCTGATTGATCGCAGTGAAACACGTGATAATTGATCACAGTGAATCAAATGCTGATTGATCGCTGTGAAACACTCGCTGATTAATCACAGTGAAACACATGCTGATTGATCGCAGTGAATCACATGTTGATTGATCGCAGTGAAACACGTGCTGATTGATCGCAGTGAGACACGTGCTGATTCATCACAGCGAAACACGTGTTGATTGATTGCAGTGAAATATGTGCTGATTGATCACAGTGAAGCACACGCTGATTGATCGCAGTGAAATATGTGCTGATTGATCGCATTGAAACACATGCTGATTGATCACAGTGAAGCACACGCTGATTAATCACAGTGAAACACGTGCTGATTAATCACAGCGAAACACATGCTGATTGATCACAGTGAAACACGTGCTGATTGATCGCAGTGAAACAATTGCTGATTAATCACAGTGAAACACGTGCTGATTGATCGCAGTGAAACACGTGCTGATTGATCGCAGTGAAACACGTGCTAATTGATCACAGTGAAACAAATGCTGATTGATTGCTGTGAAACACTCGCTGATTAATCACAGTGAAGCACGTTCTTATCGATCGCAGTGAAACATGTGCTGATTGATCTCGGTGAAACACGTGCTGGTTGATCACAGTGATACACGTGCTGATTGATCACAGCGAAACACGTGCTGATTGATCGCAATGTAACACGTGCTGATTCATCACAGCGAAACACGTGCTGATTGATCGCAGTGAAACGTGTGCTGATTGATCACAGTGAAGCACACGCTGATTGATCGCAGTGAAATACGTGCTGATTGATGGCAGTGAAACACATGCTGATTGATCGCAGTGACACATTAGCAGATTGATCACAGTGAAACACATGCTGATTGATCGCAGTGAAACACGTGCTGATTGATCGCAGTGAAACGCTCGCTGATTAATCACAGTGAAACAAGTGCTGGTTGATCGCAGTGAAACACTCGGTGATTAATCACAGTGAAACACATCCTGATTGATCACAGTGAAACACGTGCTGATTGATCGCAGTGAAACACTCGCTGATTAATCACAGTGAAACACGTGCTGATTGATCGCAGTGAAACACATGCTGATTGATAGCAGTGAAACACTCGCTGATTAATCACAGTGAAACACATGCTGATTGATAGCAGTGAACCACATGCTGATTGTTCGCAGTGAAACAAGTGCTAATTGATCACAGTGAAACCAATGCTGATTGATCGCTGTGAAACGCTCGCTGATTAATCACAGTGAAACACATGCTGATTGATCGCAGTGAAACACATCCTGATTGATCGTAGTGAAGCACTCGCTGATTAATCACAGTGAAACACATGCTGATTGATCGCAGTGAAACACATCCTGATTGATCACAGTGAAGCACGCGTTGATTAATCACAGTGAAACACATGCTGATTGATCGCAGTGAAGCACGTGCTGATTGATCGCTGTGAAAGACGTGCTGATTGATCGCCGTGAAACACATGCTGACCGATCGCAGTGAAACATGTGCTGATTGATCGCAGTGAAACACGTGCTGATTGATCGCCGTGAAACACATGCTGATTGATCACCGTGAAACACGTGCTGATTAATCACGGTGAAACACGTGCTACTTGATCGCAGTGAAACACATGCTGATTGATCGCAGTGAAACACTCGCTGATTTATCACAGTGAAACACATGCTGATTGATCACAGTGAAACACGTGCTGATTGACCGCAGTGAATCACTCGCTGATTAATCACAGTGAAACACGTGCTGATTGATCGCAGTGAAACACTCGCTGATTAATCACAGTGAAACACGTGCTGATTGATCGCAGTGAAACACATGCTGATTGATCGCCGTGAAACACATGCTGATTGATCGCAGTGAAACACGTGCTGATTGATCGCCGTGAAACACATGCTGATTGATCACCGTGAAACACGTGCTGATTAATCACAGTGAAACACGTGCTAATTGATCGCAGTGAAACACATGCTGATTGATCACAGTGAAACACTCGCTGATTTATCACAGTGAAACACATGCTGATTGATCACAGTGAATCACTCGCTGATTAATCACAGTGAAACACGTGCTGATTGATCGCAGTGAAACACTCGCTGATTAATCACAGTGAAACACGTGCTGATTGATCGCAGTGAAACACATGCTGATTGATCGCAGTGAAACACTCGCTGACTAATTACAGTGAAACACATGCTGATTGATCGCAGTGAAACACATGCTGATTGATGGCAGTGAAACAGGTGTTAATTGATCACAGTGAAACAAATGCTGATTGATCGCTGTGAAACACTCGCTGATTAATCACAGTGAAACACATGCTTATTGATCGCAGTGAAACACATGCTGATTGATCGCAGTGAAACACGTGCTTATTGATCGCAGTGAAAGACGTGCTGTTTCATGGCCGTGTAACACGTGCTGATTGATCGCAGTGAATCACGTGCTGATTGATCACCGTGAAGCACGTGCTGATTGATCGCCTTGAAACACGTGCTCATTGATCGCCGTTAAACAAGTGCTTATTGATCGCAGTGAAACACGAGCTGATTGATCGCCGTGAAACACATGCTGATTGATCACCGTGAAACACGTGCTGATTGATCGCCGTGAAACACGTGCTGATTGAGCGCCATGAAACCCGTGCTGATTGATCGCAGTGAAACACGTGCTGATTGATCGCCGTGAAACATGTGCTGATTGATCGCCATAAAACACGTGCTGATTGATAACAATGAAACACGTGCTGATTGATTGCACTGAAGCACGTGCTGATTCACTGCGGTGAATCACGTGCTGATTGATCGCAGTGAAACATGTGCAGATTAATCTCGGTGAAACACGTGCTGATTGATCACACTGAAACAGGCACTGATTGATTGCAATGAAACACGTGCTGATTGATCACAGTGAAACAGGCGCTGATTGATTGCAATGAAACACGTGTTGATTGATCACAGTGAAGCAGGCGCTGATTGATCGCAATGAAACATGTGCTGATTGATCATAGTGAAACACGTGCTGATTGATCGCAGTTAAATACGTGCTGATTGATCGCGGTGATACACGTGCTGATTGATCGCCGTGAAACATGTGCTGATTGATCGCAGTGAAACACGTGCTGATTGATCGCCGTGAATCACGTGCTGATTGATCGCCGTGAAACACGTGCTTATTGATCGCCGTGAAACACGTGCTGATTGATCACAGTGTAACACGTGCTGCTTGATCACAGTGAAACACGTGCTGATTGATCGCAGTGAAACACGTGCTGATTGAAGACAGTGAAACACTCGCTGATTATTCACAGTGAAACACATGCTGATTGATCGCGGTGAATCACGTGCTGATTGATCGCTGTGAAACACGTGCTCATTGATCGCCGTGAAACACGTGCTGATTAATCGCAGTGAAACACGTGCTGATTGATCACCATGAAACATGTGCTTATTGATCGCCGTGAAACACGTGCTGATTGATCGCAGTGAAACACGTGCTGATTGATCACAGTGAAACACTTGCTTATTGATCGCAGTGAAACATGTGCTGATTGATCTCGGTGAAACACGTGCTGATTGATCACAGTGAAAAAGACCCTGATTGATTGCAATGAAACATGTGCTGATTGATCACAGTGAAACAGGCGCTGATTGATTGCAATGAAACACGTGCTGATTGATCACAGTGAAACAGGCGCTGATTGATTGCAATGAAACATGTGCTGATTGACCATAGCGAAACACGTGCTGATTGATCACAGTGAAACACAAGCTGATTGTTCACAGTGAAACACACGCTGATTCATCGTAGTGAAACACGTGCTGATTGATCACACTGAAACACATGCTGATTGATCATGGTGAAACACGTGCTGATTGATCGCCGTGAAACACGTGCTGATTGATCGCAGTGAAACACGTGCTGATTGATCGCCGTGAAACACGTGCTGATTGATCGCAGTGAAACACGTGCTGACTGATCGCAGTGAAACACGTGCTGATTGATCGCCGTGAAACATGTGCTTATTGATCGACGTGAAACACGTGCTGATTGATCGCAGTGAAACAAGTGCTGATTGATCGCAGTGAAACACGTGATGATTGATCACAGTGAAGCACGTGCTGATTGATCACAGTGAAATACGTGCTGATTGATCGCAGTGAAACACGTGCTGATTGATCGCCGTGAAACACGTGCTGATTGAACGCAGTGAAACACGTCCTGATTGATCGCCGTGAAACACGTGCTGATTGATCGCAGTGAAACACGTGCTGATTGATCTCGGTGAAACACGTGCTGATTGATCACAGTGAAATACGTGCTGATTGATCGCAGTGAATCACATGCTGATTAATCGCAGTGAACCACTCGCTGATTAATCAAAGTGAAACACATGCTGATTGATCGCAGTGAAACACGTGCTAATTGATCGCAGTGAAACACGTGCTGATTGATCGCAGTGAAACACGTGCTGATTGATCGCCGTGAAACACGTGCTGATTGAACGCAGTGAAAGATGTGCTGATTGATCGCCGTGAAACACTTGCTGATTGATCGCAGTGAATCACGTTTTGATTGATCGCCGTGAAACACGTGCTGATTGTTCGCCGTGAAACACGTGCTGATTGATCGCCGTGAAACACGTTCTGATTGATCGCCGTGAAACACGTGCTGATTGATCGCAGTGAAACGTGCTGATTGATCGCAGTGAAACACATGCTGATTGATCGCGGTGAAACACGTGCTGATTGATCACAGTGAAACACGTGCTGATTAATCACAGTGAAACACATGCTGATTGATCGCAGTGAATCAGATTCTGATTGATCGCAGTGAAACACATGCTTATTGATTGTAGTGAAACACTTGCTGATTAATCACAGTGAAACACATGCTGATTGATCCCAGTGAAACACATGCTGATTGATCGCAGTGAAACACGGGCTGATTGATCGCAGTGAAACACGTGCTGATTGATCGCAGTGAAACACGTGCTGATTGATCGCCTTGAAACACGTCCTGATTGATCGCTGTGAAACACGAGCTTATTGATCACAGTGTAGCACACGCTGATTGATCGCAGTGAAACACGTGCTGATTGATCGCAGTGAAACACTCACTGATTAATCACAATGAAACACATGCTGATTGATCGCGGTGAAACTCGTGCTGATTGATCGCCGTGAAACACGTGCTGATTTATCGCCGTGAAACACGTGCTTATTGATTGCCGTGAAAACGTGCTGATTCATCTCAGTGAATCACGTGCTTATTGATCGCAGAGAAACATGTGCTGATTGATCGCCTAAAACACGTGCTGATTGATAACAATGAAACGCGTGCTGATTGATTGCACTGAAGCACGTGCTGATTCACTGCAGTGAATCACGTGCTGATTGATCGCAGTGAAACATGTGCAGATTGATCGCAGTGAAACACGTGCTGATTGATCGCTGTGAAACACGTGCTGATTGATCGCAGTGAAACACGTGCTGATTGATCGCAGTGAAACACGTGCTGATTGATCTCGGTGAAACACGTGCTGATTGATCACAGTGAAAAAGACGCTGATTGATTGCAATGAAACATGTGCTGATTCATCACAGCAAAACACATGATGATTGATCACTGTGAAGCACGTGCTGATTGATCACAGTGAAATACGTGATGATTGATCGCAGTGAAACAGATGCTGATTAATCGCAGTGAACCACTCGCTGATTAATCAAAGTGAAACACATGCTGATCGATCGCAGTGAAACACGTGCTGATTGATCGCAGTGAAACACGTGCTGACTGATCGCCGTGAAACACGTGCTGATTGAACGCAGTGAAAGATGTGCTGATTGATCGCCGTGAAACACTTGCTGATTGATCGCAGTGAAACACGTTTTGATTGATCGCCGTGAAACACGTGCTGATTGATCGCCGAGAAACACGTGCTGATTGATCGCCGTGAAACACGTTCTGATTGATCGCCGTGAAACACTTGCTGATTGATTGCAGTGAAACGTGCTGATTGATCGCAGTGAAACACTTGCTGATTGATCGCGGTGAAACACGTGCTGATTGATCACAGTGAAACACGTGCTGATTAATCACAGTGAAACACATGCTGATTGATTGCACTGAAACACGTGTTGACTGAGTGCGGTGAAAAACATGCTGATTGATAAATGTGAAACACGCCCTGATTTATTGCAATGAAACACGTGCTAATTGATTTTAGTGAAACACGTGCTGATTGATCGCAATGAAACACGTGCTGATTGATCGCAGTGAAACATGCGCAGATTGATCTCGGTGGAACACGTGCTGATTGATCACAGTTAAACACGTGCAGATTGATCGCAGTGAACCACGTGCTGATTGATCGCAGTGAAACACTCGCTGATTAATCACAGTGAAACACATGCTGATTGATCGCCGTAAAACACATGCTGATTGATCACAGTGAAACAAATGCTGATTGATCGCAGTGAAACACTCGCTGATTAATCACAGTGAAACACTCGCTGATTGATCACAGTGAAACACATGCTGATTGATCGCAGTGAAACACTCTCTGATTAATCGCAGTGAAACACATGCTGATTGATCGCAGTGAAACACGTGCTGATTGATCGCAGTGAAACACTCTCTGATTAATCGCAGTGAAACACATGCTGATTGATCGCAGTGAAACACGTGCTGATTGATGGTAGTGAAACATTCGCTGATTAATCACAGTGAAACACATGCTGATTGACCGCGGTGAAACAAGTGCTGATTGATCGCCGTGAAACACGTGCTGATTGATCACATTGAAACATTCGCAGATTAATCACAGTGAAACACATGCTGATTGTTCGCGGTGAAACACGTGGTGATTGATCGCTGTGAAACACGTGCTGATTGATCGCCGTGAAACACGTGCTGATTGATCGCAGTGAAACACGTGCTGAGTGATTGCCGTGAAACACGTGCTTATTGATCGCTGTGAAACACTCGCTGATTAATCACAGTGAAACACGTGCTGATTGATTGCAGTGAAACACATGCTGATTGATCGCTGTGAAACACATGCTGACTGATCGATGTGAAACACGTGCTGATTGATCGCAGTGAAACACGTGCTGATTGATCGCCGTGAAACACATGCTTATTGAATGCCGTGAAACACGAGCTGATTGATCGCAGTGAAACACGTGCTGGTTGATGGCAGTGAAACATGTGCGTGTTGATCTCGCTGAGACACGTGCTGGTTGATCACAGTGAAACAGGCGCTGATTGATTGCAATGAAACATGTGCTGATTCATCACAGCGAAACACGTGCTGATTGATAATAGTGAAACATGTGCTGATTGATCGCAGTGAAACACGGGCTGATTGATCGCAGTGAAACACGTGCTGATTGATCGCCGTGAAACACGTGCTGATTGATCGCCGTGAAACACGTGTTGATTGATCTCCGTGCAACATGTGCTGATTGATCGCCGTGAAACACGTGCTGATTGATCGACGTGAAACACGTGCTGATTGATCGCAGTGAAACATGCGCAGATTGATCTCGGTGGAACACGTGCTGATTGATCACAGTTAAACACGTGCAGATTGATCGCAGTGAACCACGTGCTGATTGATCGCAGTGAAACACTCGCTGATTAATCACAGTGAAACACATGCTGATTGATCGCCGTAAAACACATGCTGATTGATCACAGTGAAACAAATGCTGATTGATCGCAGTGAAACACTCGCTGATTAATCACAGTGAAACACTCGCTGATTGATCACAGTGAAACACATGCTGATTGATCGCAGTGAAACACTCTCTGATTAATCGCAGTGAAACACATGCTGATTGATCGCAGTGAAACACGTGCTGATTGATGGCAGTGAAACACTCTCTGATTAATCGCAGTGAAACACATGCTGATTGATCGCAGTGAAACACGTGCTGATTGATGGTAGTGAAACACTCGCTGATTAATCACAGTGAAACACATGCTGATTGACCGCGGTGAAACAAGTGCTGATTGATCGCCGTGAAACACGTGCTGATTGATCACATTGAAACATTCGCAGATTAATCACAGTGAAACACATGCTGATTGTTCGCGGTGAAACACGTGATGATTGATCGCTGTGAAACACGTGCTGATTGATCGCCATGAAACACGTGCTGATTGATCGCAGTGAAACACGTGCTGAGTGATTGCCGTGAAACACGTGCTTATTGATCGCTGTGAAACACTCGCTGATTAATCACAGTGAAACACGTGCTGATTGATTGCAGTGAAACACATGCTGATTGATCGCTGTGAAACACATGCTGACTGATCGAAGTGAAACACGTGCTGATTGATCGCAGTGAAACACGTGCTGATTGGTCGCAGTGAAACACGTGCTGATTGATCGCCGTGAAACACGTGCTGATTGATTGCCGTGAAACACGTGCTGATTGATCGCCGTAAAACACGTGCTGAATGAAAACAATGAAACACGTGCTGATTGAGTGTGGTGAAACACATGCTGCTTGATAAAAGTGAAACGCGCTGATTTATTGCAATGAAACACGTGCTGATTGATTGCAGTTAAACATGTGCTGATTGATCGCAGTTTAACACGTGCTGATTGATTGCAGTGAAACACGTGCGAATTGATCGCAGTGAAACACGTGCTGATTGATTGCAGTGAAACACGTGCTGATTCATCACAGCGAAACACGTGCTGATTGATCGCAGTGAAACATGTGCTGATTGATCACAGTGAAGCACACGCTGATTGATCGCAGTGAAATACGTGCTGATTGATCGCAGTGAAACACAGGCTGATTGATCGCAGTGAAACACTCGCAGATTAATCACAGTGAAACACATGCTGATTGATCGCAGTGAAACACGTGATAATTGATCACAGTGAATCAAATGCTGATTGATCGCTGTGAAACACTCGCTGATTAATCACAGTGAAACACATGCTGATTGATCGCAGTGAATCACATGTTGATTGATCGCAGTGAAACACGTGCTGATTGATCGCAGTGAGACACGTGCTGATTCATCACAGCGAAACACGTGTTGATTGATTGCAGTCAAATATGTGCTGATTGATCACAGTGAAGCACACGCTGATTGATCGCAGTGAAATATGTGCTGATTGATCGCAGTGAAACACGTGCTGATAGTTCACAGTGAAACACGTGCTGATTGATCACAGTGAAGCACGTGCTGATTGATCGCAGTGATACACTCGATGATTAATCACAGTGAAACTCATGCTGATTTTTCGCAGTGAAACACATGCTTATTGATGGCAGTGAAACACGTGCTGATTGATGGCAGTGAATCACATGCTGATTGATCGCAGTGAAACACTCGCTGATTAATCACAGTGAAACACGTGCTGATTGATCGCAGTGAAACACGTGCTGATTGATCGCTGTGAAACACGTGCTTATTGATCGCCATGAAACACGTGCTGATTGGTCGCCGTGAAACAAGTGCTGATTGATCGCCGTGAAACACGTGCTGATTGATCGCAGTGAAACACGTGCTGATTGATCTCCGTGAAACACATGTTGATTGATCGCGGTGAAACACGTGCTGAATGATTGCAGTGAAACACGTGCTGATTGATCGCATTGAAACAAGTGCTGAGTGATCGCAGTGAAATAAATGCTGATGGATCACCATGAAACACTCGCTGATTAGTCGCAGTGAAACACATGCTGATTGATCGCAGTAAAACACGTGCTGATTTACCGCAGTGAAACACATGCTGATTGATCGCAGTGAAACACATTTTGATTGATCGCAGTGAAACAAATGCTGAATGATCGCAGTGAAACACATGCTGACTGATCACAGTGAAACACTGGATGATTAATCACAGTGAAACACATGCTGATTGATCGCCGTGAAACACCTGCTGATAGATCGCAGTGAAACACGTCCTGATTGATCGCCGTTAAACACGTGCTGATTGATCGCAGTGAAACACGTGCTCATTAATCGCCGAGAAACACGTGCTGATTGATCGTAGTGAAACACATGCTGATTGATCACAGTGAAGCACGTGCTGATTGATCGCAGTGAAACATGTGCTCATTGATCGCTGTGAAACACATGCCGATTGATCACCGTGAAACACATGCTGATTGATCGCCGTGAAACACCTGCTGATTGATCGCCGTGAATCACGTGCTGATTGATCACCGTGAAACACGTGCTGATTGATCGCAGTGAAACAAATGCTGATTGATCACAGTGAAACACGTGCTAATTGATCGCAGTGAAACACATGCTGATTGATCGCAGTGAAACACGTGCTGATTGATCACAGTGGAACAAATGCTGATTGATCGCAGTGAAACTCTCGCTGATTAATCACCGTGAAACTCATGCTGATTGATCGCAGCGAAACACGTGCTGATTGATCGCAGTGAAACTCTCGCTGATTAATCACAGTGAAACACGTGCTGATTGATCGCAGTGAAACATGTGCTGATTGATCACAGTGAAACACGTGCTGATTGATCGCAGTGAAACATGTGCTGATTGATCGCAGTGAAGCACGTGCTGATTGATCACAGTGGAACACGTGCTGATTGATCGCAGTGAAACACGTGCTGATTGATCGCAGTGAAACACGTGCTGATTGATCACAGTGGAACACTCGCTGATTAATCACAGTGAAACACATACTGAATAATTGCCGTGAAACACGTGCTGATTGATCTCCGTGAAACACGTGATGATTGATCGCAGTGACACACGTGCTGATTGATCACAGTGAAACACGTGCTGATTGATCGCAGTGAAACACATGCTGATTGATCACCGTTACACACTCGCTGATTAATCACAGTGAAACTCATGCTGATTGATCGCAGTGACACACGTGCTGATTGATCGCAGTGAAACACGTGCTGATTGATCGCAGTGAAACACGTGCTGATTGATCACAGTGAAACACGTGCTGATTGATCGCAGTGAAACACGTGCTGATTGATCGCAGTGAAACACTCGCTGATTAGTCACAGTGAAACTCATGCTGATTGATCGCAGTGAAACACATGCTGATTGATCGCAGTGAAACACTCGCTGATTAATCACAGTGAAACAGTCGCTGATTAAGCACCGTGAAACACGTGCTGAATGATCTCAGTGATACACATGCTGATTGATCACAGTGAAACACGTGCTGATTGATCACAGTGAAACACGTGCTGATTAATCACTGTGAAACACATACTGATTGATCACAGTGAAACACATGCTGATTGATCACAGTGAACCACTCGCTGATTAATCACAGTGAAACACGTGCTGATTGATCGCAGTGAACGACATGCTGATTGATCGCAGTGAAACACGTGCTGATTAATCACAGTGAAACACTCGCTGATTAATCACAGTGAAACACGTGCTGATTCATCGCAGTGAAACACGTGCTGATTGATCGCAGTGAAACAAGTGCTGATTGATCACAGTGAAAAACGTACTGATTGATCGCAGAGAAACACATGCTGATTGATCGCAGTGAAACACATGCTGATTGATCGCAGTGAAACACATGCTGATTGATCGCAGTGAAACACGTGCTGATTAATCACAGTGAAACACGTGCTGATTGATCGCGGTGAAACAATCGCTGATTAATCACAGTGAAACACGTGCTGATGGATCTCGGTGAAACACATGCTGATTGATCACACGGAAACACTCGCTGATCAATCACAGTGAAACACGTGCTGATTGTTCGCATTGAAACACTAGCTGATTAATCACAGTGAAACACGTGCTGATTGATCGCAGTGAAGACATGCTGGTTGATCGCAGTGAAACACGTGCTGATTGATCACAGTGGAACACATGCTGATTGATCGCAGTGAAACTCTCGCTGATTAATCACCGTGAAACTCATGCTGATTGATCGCAGCGAAACACGTGCTGATTGATCACAGTGAAACACATGCTGATTGATCGCAGTGAAACTCTCGCTGATTAATCACAGTGAAACACTCACTGATTAATCACAGTGAAACACGTGCTGATTGATCGCAGTGAAACATGTGCTGATTGATCACAGTGAAACACGTGCTGATTGATCGCAGTGAAATATGTGCTGATTGATCGCAGTGAAGCACGTGCTGATTGATCACAGTGGAACACGTGCTGATTGATCGCAGTGAAACACGTGCTGATTGATCGCAGTGAAACACGTGCTGATTGATCACAGTGGAACACGTGCTGATTGATCGCAGTGAACCGCGTGCTAATTGATCACAGTGAAACAGGAGCTGATTGATCACAATTAAACATACTCTGATTCATCGTAGTGAAATACGTGCTGATAGATCGCAGTGCAACACATGCTGAATGATCCCAGTGAAACACTCGCTGATTAATCACAGTGAAACACATACTGAATAATTGCCGTGAAACACGTGCTGATTGATCTCCGTGAAACACGTGATGATTGATCGCCGTGAAACACGTGCTGATTGATTGCCGTGAAACTCGTGCTGATTGATCACAGTGAAAAACGTGCTGATTGATCGCAGTGAAATACGTGCTGATTGATCGCAGTGAAACACATGCTGATTGATCACCGTTACACACTCGCTGATTAATCACAGTGAAACTCATGCTGATTGATCGCAGTGACACACGTGCTGATTGATCGCAGTGAAACACGTGCTGATTGATCACAGTGAAACACGTGCTGATTGATCACAGTGAAACACGTGCTGATTGATCGCAGTGAAACACGTGCTGATTGATCGCAGTGAAACACTCGCTGATTAATCACAGTGAAACTCATGCTGATTGATCGCAGTGAAACACATGCTGATTGATCGCAGTCAAACACTCGCTGATTGATCACAGTGAAACAGTCGCTGATTAAGCACCGTGAAACACGTGCTGAATGATCGCAGTGAAACACATGCTGATTGATCACAATGAAACACGTGCTGATTGATCACAGTGAAACACGTGCTGATTAATCACTGTGAAACACATACTGATTGATCACAGTGAAACACATGCTGATTGATCACAGTGAACCACTCGCTGATTAATCACAGTGAAACACGTGCTGATTGATCGCAGTGATACACTCGCTGATTAATCACAGTGAAACACGTGCTGATTGATGGCAGTGAAACACGTGCTGATTGATCGCAGTGAAAGACATGCTGATTGATCGCAGTGAAACACGTGCTGATTAATCACAGTGAAACACTCGCTGATTAATCACAGTGAAACACGTGCTGATTCATCGCAGTGAAACACGTGCTGATTGATCGCAGTGAAACAAGTGCTGATTGATCACGGTGAAAAACGTACTGATTGATCGCAGAGAAACACATGCTGATTGATGACAGTGAAACACATGCTGATTGATCGCAGTGAAACACGTGCTGATTAATCACAGTGAAACACGTGCTGATTGATCGCGGTGAAACAATCGCTGATTAATCACAGTGAAACACGTGCTGATTGATCTCGGTGAAACACATGCTGATTGATCACACGGAAACACTCGCTGATCAATCACAGTGAAACACGTGCTGATTGTTCGCATTGAAACACTAGCTGATTAATCACAGTGAAACACGTGCTGATTGATCGCAGTGAAGACATGCTGGTTGATCGCAGTGAAACACGTGCTGATTGATCACAGTGGAACACATGCTGATTGATCGCAGTGAAACTCTCGCTGATTAATCACCGTGAAACTCATGCTGATTGATCGCAGCGAAACACGTGCTGATTGATCACAGTGAAACACATGCTGATTGATCGCAGTGAAACTCTCGCTGATTAATCACAGTGAAACACTCACTGATTAATCACAGTGAAACACGTGCTGATTGATCGCAGTGAAACATGTGCTGATTGATCACAGTGAAACACGTGCTGATTGATCGCAGTGAAACATGTGCTGATTGATCGCAGTGAAGCACGTGCTGATTGATCACAGTGGAACACGTGCTGATTGATCGCAGTGAAACACGTGCTGATTGATCGCAGTGAAACACGTGCTGATTGATCACAGTGGAACACGTGCTGATTGATCGCAGTGAACCGCGTGCTAATTGATCACAGTGAAACAGGAGCTGATTGATCACAATTAAACATACTCTGATTCATCGTAGTGAAATACGTGCTGATAGATCGCAGTGCAACACATGCTGAATGATCCCAGTGAAACACTCGCTGATTAATCACAGTGAAACACATACTGAATAATTGCCGTGAAACACGTGCTGATTGATCTCCGTGAAACACGTGATGATTGATCGCCGTGAAACACGTGCTGATTGATTGCCGTGAAACTCGTGCTGATTGATCACAGTGAAAAACGTGCTGATTGATCGCAGTGAAATACGTGCTGATTGATCGCAGTGAAACACATGCTGATTGATCACCGTTACACACTCGCTGATTAATCACAGTGAAACTCATGCTGATTGATCGCAGTGACACACGTGCTGATTGATCGCAGTGAAACACGTGCTGATTGATCACAGTGAAACACGTGCTGATTGATCACAGTGAAACACGTGCTGATTGATTGCAGTGAAACACGTGCTGATTGATCGCAGTGAAACACTCGCTGATTAATCACAGTGAAACTCATGCTGATTGATCGCAGTGAAACACATGCTGATTGATCGCAGTCAAACACTCGCTGATTGATCACAGTGAAACAGTCGCTGATTAAGCACCGTGAAACACGTGCTGAATGATCGCAGTGAAACACATGCTGATTGATCACAATGAAACACGTGCTGATTGATCACAGTGAAACACGTGCTGATTAATCACTGTGAAACACATACTGATTGATCACAGTGAAACACATGCTGATTGATCACAGTGAACCACTCGCTGATTAATCACAGTGAAACACGTGCTGATTGATCGCAGTGAAACACTCGCTGATTAATCACAGTGAAACACGTGCTGATTGATGGCAGTGAAAGACATGCTGATTGATCGCAGTGAAACACGTGCTGATTAATCACAGTGAAACACTCGCTGATTAATCACAGTGAAACACGTGCTGATTCATCGCAGTGAAACACGTGCTGATTGATCGCAGTGAAACAAGTGCTGATTGATCACGGTGAAAAACGTACTGATTGATCGCAGAGAAACACATGCTGATTGATCACAGTGAAACACATGCTGATTGATCGCAGTGAAACACATGCTGATTGATCGCAGTGAAACACGTGCTGATTAATCACAGTGAAACACGTGCTGATTGATCGCGGTGAAACAATCGCTGATTAATCACAGTGAAACACGTGCTGATTGATCTCGGTGAAACACATGCTGATTGATCACACGGAAACACTCGCTGATCAATCACAGCGAAACACGTGCTGATTGTTCGCATTGAAACACTAGCTGATTAATCACAGTGAAACACGTGCTGATTGATCGCAGTGAAGACATGCTGGTTGATCGCAGTGAAACACGTGCTGATTGATCACAGTGGAACACATGCTGATTGATCGCAGTGAAACTCTCGCTGATTAATCACCGTGAAACTCATGCTGATTGATCGCAGCGAAACACGTGCTGATTGATCACAGTGAAACACATGCTGATTGATCGCAGTGAAACTCTCGCTGATTAATCACAGTGAAACACTCACTGATTAATCACAGTGAAACACGTGCTGATTGATCGCAGTGAAACATGTGCTGATTGATCACAGTGAAACACGTGCTGATTGATCGCAGTGAAACATGTGCTGATTGATCGCAGTGAAGCACGTGCTGATTGATCACATTGGAACACGTGCTGATTGATCGCAGTGAAACACGTGCTGATTGATCGCAGTGAAACACGTGCTGATTGATCACAGTGGAACACGTGCTGATTGATCGCAGTGAACCGCGTGCTAATTGATCACAGTGAAACAGGAGCTGATTGATCACAATTAAACATACTCTGATTCATCGTAGTGAAATACGTGCTGATAGATCGCAGTGCAACACATGCTGAATGATCCCAGTGAAACACTCGCTGATTAATCACAGTGAAACACATACTGAATAATTGCCGTGAAACACGTGCTGATTGATCTCCGTGAAACACGTGATGATTGATCGCCGTGAAACACGTGCTGATTGATTGCCGTGAAACTCGTGCTGATTGATCACAGTGAAAAACGTGCTGATTGATCGCAGTGAAATACGTGCTGATTGATCGCAGTGAAACACATGCTGATTGATCACCGTTACACACTCGCTGATTAATCACAGTGAAACTCATGCTGATTGATCGCAGTGACACACGTGCTGATTGATCGCAGTGAAACACATGCTGATTGATCGCAGTGAAACACGTGCTGATTGATCACAGTGAAACACGTGCTGATTGATCGCAGTGAAACACGTGCTGATTGATCTCAGTGAAACACTCGCTGATTAATCACAGTGAAACTCATGCTGATTGATCGCAGTGAAACACATGCTGATTGATCGCAGTCAAACACTCGCTGATTGATCACAGTGAAACAGTCGCTGATTAAGCACCGTGAAACACGTGCTGAATGATCGCAGTGAAACACATGCTGATTGATCACAGTGAAACACGTGCTGATTGATCACAGTGAAACACGTGCTGATTAATCACTGTGAAACACATACTGATTGATCACAGTGAAACACATGCTGATTGATCACAGTGAACCACTCGCTGATTAATCACAGTGAAACACGTGCTGATTGATCGCAGTGAAACACTCGCTGATTAATCACAGTGAAACACGTGCTGATTGATGGCAGTGAAACACGTGCTGATTGATCGCAGTGAAAGACATGCTGATTGATCGCAGTGAAACACGTGCTGATTAATCACAGTGAAACACTCGCTGATTAATCACAGTGAAACACGTGCTGATTCATCGCAGTGAAACACGTGCTGATTGATCGCAGTGAAACAAGTGCTGATTGATCACGGTGAAAAACGTACTGATTGATCGCAGAGAAACACGTGCTGATTGATCACAGTGAAACACATGCTGATTGATCGCAGTGAAACACATGCTGATTGATCGCAGTGAAACACGTGCTGATTAATCACAGTGAAACACATGCTGATTGATCACCGTTACACACTCGCTGATTAATCACAGTGAAACTCATGCTGATTGATAGCAGTGAAACATGTGCTGATTGATCACAGTGAAACACGTGCTGATTGATCGCAGTGAAACATGTGCTGATTGATCGCAGTGAAGCACGTGCTGATTGATCACAGTGGAACACGTGCTGATTGATCGCAGTGAAACACGTGCTGATTGATCGCAGTGAAACACGTGCTGATTGATCACAGTGGAACACTCGCTGATTAATCACAGTGAAACACATACTGAATAATTGCCGTGAAACACGTGCTGATTGATCTCCGTGAAACACGTGATGATTGATCGCAGTGACACACGTGCTGATTGATCACAGTGAAACACGTGCTGATTGATCGCAGTGAAACACATGCTGATTGATCACCGTTACACACTCGCTGATTAATCACAGTGAAACTCATGCTGATTGATCGCAGTGACACGCGTGCTGATTGATCGCAGTGAAACACGTGCTGATTGATCGCAGTGAAACACGTGCTGATTGATCACAGTGAAACACGTGCTGATTGATCGCAGTGAAACACGTGCTGATTGATCGCAGTGAAACACTCGCTGATTAATCACAGTGAAACTCATGCTGATTGATCGCAGTGAAACACATGCTGATTGATCGCAGTCAAACACTCGCTGATTAATCACAGTGAAACAGTCGCTGATTAAGCACCGTGAAACACGTGCTGAATGATCTCAGTGATACACATGCTGATTGATCACAGTGAAACACGTGCTGATTGATCACAGTGAAACACGTGCTGATTAATCACTGTGAAACACATACTGATTGATCACAGTGAAACACATGCTGATTGATCACAGTGAACCACTCGCTGATTAATCACAGTGAAACACGTGCTGATTGATCGCAGTGAAACACTCGCTGATTAATCACAGTGAAACTCATGCTGATTGATCGCAGTGAAACATGTGCTGATTGATCACAGTGAAACACGTGCTGATTGATCGCAGTGAAACATGTGCTGATTGATCGCAGTGAAGCACGTGCTGATTGATCACAGTGGAACACGTGCTGAATGATCGCAGTGAAACACTTGCTGATTGATCGCAGTGAAACACGTGCTGATTGATCACAGTGGAACACTCGCTGATTAATCACAGTGAAACACATACTGAATAATTGCCGTGAAACACGTGCTGATTGATCTCCGTGAAACACGTGATGATTGATCGCAGTGACACACGTGCTGATTGATCACAGTGAAACACGTGCTGATTGATCGCAGTGAAACACATGCTGATTGATCACCGTTACACACTCGCTGATTAATCACAGTGAAACTCATGCTGATTGATCGCAGTGACACACGTGCTGATTGATCGCAGTGAAACACGTGCTGATTGATCGCAGTGAAACACGTGCTGATTGATCACAGTGAAACACGTGCTGATTGATCGCAGTGAAACACGTGCTGCTTGATCGCAGTGAAACACTCGCTGATTAATCACAGTGAAACTCATGCTGATTGATCGCAGTGAAACACATGCTGATTGATCGCAGTGAAACACTCGCTGATTAATCACAGTGAAACAGTCGCTGATTAAGCACCGTGAAACACGTGCTGAATGATCTCAGTGATACACATGCTGATTGATCACAGTGAAACACGTGCTGATTGATCACAGTGAAACACGTGCTGATTAATCACTGTGAAACACATACTGATTGATCACAGTGAAACACATGCTGATTGATCACAGTGAACCACTCGCTGATTAATCACAGTGAAACACGTGCTGATTAATCACTGTGAAACACATACTGATTGATCACAGTGAAACACATGCTGATTGATCACAGTGAACCACTCGCTGATTAATCACAGTGAAACACGTGCTGATTGATCGCAGTGAAACACTCGCTGATTAATCACAGTGAAACACGTGCTGATTGATCACAGTGGAACACATGCTGATTGATCGCAGTGAAACTCTCGCTGATTAATCACCGTGAAACTCATGCTGATTGATCGCAGCGAAACACGTGCTGATTGATCACAGTGAAACACATGCTGATTGATCGCAGTGAAACTCTCGCTGATTAATCACAGTGAAACACTCACTGATTAATCACAGTGAAACACGTGCTGATTGATCGCAGTGAAACATGTGCTGATTGATCACAGTGAAACACGTGCTGATTGATCGCAGTGAAACATGTGCTGATTGATCGCAGTGAAGCACGTGCTGATTGATCACATTGGAACACGTGCTGATTGATCGCAGTGAAACACGTGCTGATTGATCGCAGTGAAACACGTGCTGATTGATCACAGTGGAACACGTGCTGATTGATCGCAGTGAACCGCGTGCTAATTGATCACAGTGAAACAGGAGCTGATTGATCACAATTAAACATACTCTGATTCATCGTAGTGAAATACGTGCTGATAGATCGCAGTGCAACACATGCTGAATGATCCCAGTGAAACACTCGCTGATTAATCACAGTGAAACACATACTGAATAATTGCCGTGAAACACGTGCTGATTGATCTCCGTGAAACACGTGATGATTGATCGCCGTGAAACACGTGCTGATTGATTGCCGTGAAACTCGTGCTGATTGATCACAGTGAAAAACGTGCTGATTGATCGCAGTGAAATACGTGCTGATTGATCGCAGTGAAACACATGCTGATTGATCACCGTTACACACTCGCTGATTAATCACAGTGAAACTCATGCTGATTGATCGCAGTGACACACGTGCTGATTGATCGCAGTGAAACACATGCTGATTGATCACGGTGAAACACGTGCTGATTGATCACAGTGAAACACGTGCTGATTGATCGCAGTGAAACACGTGCTGATTGATCGCAGTGAAACACTCGCTGATTAATCACAGTGAAACTCATGCTGATTGATCGCAGTGAAACACATGCTGATTGATCGCAGTCAAACACTCGCTGATTGATCACAGTGAAACAGTCGCTGATTAAGCACCGTGAAACACGTGCTGAATGATCGCAGTGAAACACATGCTGATTGATCACAATGAAACACGTGCTGATTGATCACAGTGAAACACGTGCTGATTAATCACTGTGAAACACATACTGATTGATCACAGTGAAACACATGCTGATTGATCACAGTGAACCACTCGCTGATTAATCACAGTGAAACACGTGCTGATTGATCGCAGTGAAACACTCGCTGATTAATCACAGTGAAACACGTGCTGATTGATGGCAGTGAAACACGTGCTGATTGATCGCAGTGAAAGACATGCTGATTGATCGCAGTGAAACACGTGCTGATTAATCACAGTGAAACACTCGCTGATTAATCACAGTGAAACACGTGCTGATTCATCGCAGTGAAACACGTGCTGATTGATCGCAGTGAAACAAGTGCTGATTGATCACGGTGAAAAACGTACTGATTGATCGCAGAGAAACACATGCTGATTGATCACAGTGAAACAAATGCTGATTGATCGCAGTGAAACACATGCTGATTGATCGCAGTGAAACACGTGCTGATTAATCACAGTGAAACACGTGCTGATTGATCGCGGTGAAACAATCGCTGATTAATCACAGTGAAACACGTGCTGATTGATCTCGGTGAAACACATGCTGATTGATCACACGGAAACACTCGCTGATCAATCACAGTGAAACACGTGCTGATTGTTCGCATTGAAACACTAGCTGATTAATCACAGTGAAACACGTGCTGATTGATCGCAGTGAAGACATGCTGGTTGATCGCAGTGAAACACGTGCTGATTGATCACAGTGGAACACATGCTGATTGATCGCAGTGAAACTCTCGCTGATTAATCACCGTGAAACTCATGCTGATTGATCGCAGCGAAACACGTGCTGATTGATCACAGTGAAACACATGCTGATTGATCGCAGTGAAACTCTCGCTGATTAATCACAGTGAAACACTCACTGATTAATCACAGTGAAACACGTGCTGATTGATCGTAGTGAAACATGTGCTGATTGATCGCAGTGAAGCACGTGCTGATTGATCACAGTGGAACACGTACTGATTGATCGCAGTGAAACACGTGCTGATTGATCGCAGTGAAACACGTGCTGATTGATCACAGTGGAACACGTGCTGATTGATCGCAGTGAACCGCGTGCTAATTGATCACAGTGAAACAGGAGCTGATTGATCACAATTAAACATACTCTGATTCATCGTAGTGAAATACGTGCTGATAGATCGCAGTGCAACACATGCTGAATGATCCCAGTGAAACACTCGCTGATTAATCACAGTGAAACACATACTGAATAATTGCCGTGAAACACGTGCTGATTGATCTCCGTGAAACACGTGATGATTGATCGCCGTGAAACACGTGCTGATTGATTGCCGTGAAACTCGTGCTGATTGATCACAGTGAAAAACGTGCTGATTGATCGCAGTGAAATACGTGCTGATTGATCGCAGTGAAACACATGCTGATTGATCACCGTTACACACTCGCTGATTAATCACAGTGAAACTCACGCTGATTGATCGCAGTGACACACGTGCTGATTGATCGCAGTGAAACACATGCTGATTGATCGCAGTGAAACACGTGCTGATTGATCTCAGTGAAACACTCGCTGATTAATCACAGTGAAACTCATGCTGATTGATCGCAGTGAAACACATGCTGATTGATCGCAGTCAAACACTCGCTGATTGATCACAGTGAAACAGTCGCTGATTAAGCACCGTGAAACACGTGCTGAATGATCGCAGTGAAACACATGCTGATTGATCACAGTGAAACACGTGCTGATTGATCACAGTGAAACACGTGCTGATTAATCACTGTGAAACACATACTGATTGATCACAGTGAAACACATGCTGATTGATCACAGTGAACCACTCGCTGATTAATCACAGTGAAACTCGTGCTGATTGATCGCACTGAAACACTCGCTGATTAATCACAGTGAAACACGTGCTGATTGATGGCAGTGAAACACGTGCTGATTGATCGCAGTGAAAGACATGCTGATTGATCGCAGTGAAACACGTGCTGATTAATCACAGTGAAACACTCGCTGATTAATCACAGTGAAACACGTGCTGATTCATCGCAGTGAAACACGTGCTGATTGATCGCAGTGAAACAAGTGCTGATTGATCACGGTGAAAAACGTACTGATTGATCGCAGAGAAACACGTGCTGATTGATCACAGTGAAACACATGCTGATTGATCGCAGTGAAACACATGCTGATTGATCGCAGTGAAACACGTGCTGATTAATCACAGTGAAACACATGCTGATTGATCACCGTTACACACTCGCTGATTAATCACAGTGAAACTCATGCTGATTGATCGCAGTGAAACATGTGCTGATTATTCACAGTGAAACACGTGCTGATTGATCGCAGTGAAACATGTGCTGATTGATCGCAGTGAAGCACGTGCTGATTGATCACAGTGGAACACGTGCTGATTGATCGCAGTGAAACACGTGCTGATTGATCGCAGTGAAACACGTGCTGATTGATCACAGTGGAACACTCGCTGATTAATCACAGTGAAACACATACTGAATAATTGCCGTGAAACACGTGCTGATTGATCTCCGTGAAACACGTGATGATTGATCGCAGTGACACACGTGCTGATTGATCACAGTGAAACACGTGCTGATTGATCGCAGTGAAACACATGCTGATTGATCACCGTTACACACTCGCTGATTAATCACAGTGAAACTCATGCTGATTGATCGCAGTGACACACGTGCTGATTGATCGCAGTGAAACACGTGCTGATTGATCGCAGTGAAACACGTGCTGATTGATCACAGTGAAACACGTGCTGATTGATCGCAGTGAAACACGTGCTGATTGATCGCAGTGAAACACTCGCTGATTAATCACAGTGAAACTCATGCTGATTGATCGCAGTGAAACACATGCTGATTGATCGCAGTGAAACACTCGCTGATTAATCACAGTGAAACAGTCGCTGATTAAGCACCGTGAAACACGTGCTGAATGATCTCAGTGATACACATGCTGATTGATCACAGTGAAAAACGTGCTGATTGATCACAGTGAAACACGTGCTGATTAATCACTGTGAAACACATACTGATTGATCACAGTGAAACACATGCTGATTGATCACAGTGAACCACTCGCTGATTAATCACAGTGAAACACGTGCTGATTGATCGCAGTGAAACACTCGCTGATTAATCACAGTGAAACACGTGCTGATTGATGGCAGTGAAACACGTGCTGATTGATCGCAGTGAACGACATGCTGATTGATCGCAGTGAAACACGTGCTGATTAATCACAGTGAAACACTCGCTGATTAATCACAGTGAAACACGTGCTGATTCATCGCAGTGAAACAAGTGCTGATTGATCACGGTGAAAAACGTACTGATTGATCGCAGAGAAACACATGCTGATTGATGACAGTGAAACACATGCTGATTGATCGCAGTGAAACACATGCTGATTGATCGCAGTGAAACACGTGCTGATTAATCACAGTGAAACACGTGCTGATTGATCGCGGTGAAACAATCGCTGATTAATCACAGTGAAACACGTGCTGATGGATCTCGGTGAAACACATGCTGATTGATCACACGGAAACACTCGCTGATCAATCACAGTGAAACACGTGCTGATTGTTCGCATTGAAACACTAGCTGATTAATCACAGTGAAACACGTGCTGATTGATAGCAGTGAAGACATGCTGGTTGATCGCAGTGAAACACGTGCTGATTGATCACAGTGGAACACATGCTGATTGATCGCAGTGAAACTCTCGCTGATTAATCACCGTGAAACTCATGCTGATTGATCGCAGCGAAACACGTGCTGATTGATCACAGTGAAACACATGCTGATTGATCGCAGTGAAACTCTCGCTGATTAATCACAGTGAAACACTCACTGATTAATCACAGTGAAACACGTGCTGATTGATCGCAGTGAAACATGTGCTGATTGATCACAGTGAAACACGTGCTGATTGATCGCAGTGAAATATGTGCTGATTGATCGCAGTGAAGCACGTGCTGATTGATCACAGTGGAACACGTGCTGATTGATCGCAGTGAAACACGTGCTGATTGATCGCAGTGAAACACGTGCTGATTGATCACAGTGGAACACGTGCTGATTGATATCAGTGAACCGCGTGCTAATTGATCACAGTGAAACAGGAGCTGATTGATCACAATTAAACATACTCTGATTCATCGTAGTGAAATACGTGCTGATAGATCGCAGTGCAACACATGCTGAATGATCCCAGTGAAACACTCGCTGATTAATCACAGTGAAACACATACTGAATAATTGCCGTGAAACACGTGCTGATTGATCTCCGTGAAACACGTGATGATTGATCGCCGTGAAACACGTACTGATTGATTGCCGTGAAACTCGTGCTGATTGATCACAGTGAAAAACGTGCTGATTGATCGCAGTGAAATACGTGCTGATTGATCGCAGTGAAACACATGCTGATTGATCACCGTTACACACTCGCTGATTAATCACAGTGAAACTCATGCTGATTGATCGCAGTGACACACGTGCTGATTGATCGCAGTGAAACACATGCTGATTGATCACGGTGAAACACGTGCTGATTGATCACAGTGAAACACGTGCTGATTGATCGCAGTGAAACACGTGCTGATTGATCGCAGTGAAACACTCGCTGATTAATCACAGTGAAACTCATGCTGATTGATCGCAGTGAAACACATGCTGATTGATCGCAGTCAAACACTCGCTGATTGATCACAGTGAAACAGTCGCTGATTAAGCACCGTGAAACACGTGCTGAATGATCGCAGTGAAACACATGCTGATTGATCACAATGAAACACGTGCTGATTGATCACAGTGAAACACGTGCTGATTAATCACTGTGAAACACATACTGATTGATCACAGTGAAACACATGCTGATTGATCACAGTGAACCACTCGCTGATTAATCACAGTGAAACACGTGCTGATTGATCGCAGTGAAACACTCGCTGATTAATCACAGTGAAACACGTGCTGATTGATGGCAGTGAAACACGTGCTGATTGATCGCAGTGAAAGACATGCTGATTGATCGCAGTGAAACACGTGCTGATTAATCACAGTGAAACACTCGCTGATTAATCACAGTGAAACACGTGCTGATTCATCGCAGTGAAACACGTACTGATTGATCGCAGTGAAACAAGTGCTGATTGATCACGGTGAAAAACGTACTGATTGATCGCAGAGAAACACATGCTGATTGATCACAGTGAAACACATGCTGATTGATCGCAGTGAAACACATGCTGATTGATCGCAGTGAAACACGTGCTGATTAATCACAGTGAAACACGTGCTGATTGATCGCGGTGAAACAATCGCTGATTAATCACAGTGAAACACGTGCTGATTGATCTCGGTGAAACACATGCTGATTGATCACACGGAAACACTCGCTGATCAATCACAGTGAAACACGTGCTGATTGTTCGCATTGAAACACTAGCTGATTAATCACAGTGAAACACGTGCTGATTGATCGCAGTGAAGACATGCTGGTTGATCGCAGTGAAACACGTGCTGATTGATCACAGTGGAACACATGCTGATTGATCGCAGTGAAACTCTAGCTGATTAATCACCGTGAAACTCATGCTGATTGATCGCAGCGAAACACGTGCTGATTGATCACAGTGAAACACATGCTGATTGATCGCAGTGAAACTCTCGCTGATTAATCACAGTGAAACACTCACTGATTAATCACAGTGAAACACGTGCTGATTGATCGCAGTGAAACATGTGCTGATTGATCGCAGTGAAGCACGTGCTGATTGATCACAGTGGAACACGTGCTGATTGATCGCAGTGAAACACGTGCTGATTGATCGCAGTGAAACACGTGCTGATTGATCACAGTGGAACACGTGCTGATTGATCGCAGTGAACCGCGTGCTAATTGATCACAGTGAAACAGGAGCTGATTGATCACAATTAAACATACTCTGATTCATCGTAGTGAAATACGTGCTGATAGATCGCAGTGCAACACATGCTGAATGATCCCAGTGAAACACTCGCTGATTAATCACAGTGAAACACATACTGAATAATTGCCGTGAAACACGTGCTGATTGATCTCCGTGAAACACGTGATGATTGATCGCCGTGAAACACGTGCTGATTGATTGCCGTGAAACTCGTGCTGATTGATCACAGTGAAAAACGTGCTGATTGATCGCAGTGAAATACGTGCTGATTGATCGCAGTGAAACACATGCTGATTGATCACCGTTACACACTCGCTGATTAATCACAGTGAAACTCACGCTGATTGATCGCAGTGACACACGTGCTGATTGATCGCAGTGAAACACATGCTGATTGATCGCAGTGAAACACGTGCTGATTGATCTCAGTGAAACACTCGCTGATTAATCACAGTGAAACTCATGCTGATTGATCGCAGTGAAACACATGCTGATTGATCGCAGTCAAACACTCGCTGATTGATCACAGTGAAACAGTCGCTGATTAAGCACCGTGAAACACGTGCTGAATGATCGCAGTGAAACACATGCTGATTGATCACAGTGAAACACGTGCTGATTGATCACAGTGAAACACGTGCTGATTAATCACTGTGAAACACATACTGATTGATCACAGTGAAACACATGCTGATTGATCACAGTGAACCACTCGCTGATTAATCACAGTGAAACACGTGCTGATTGATCGCACTGAAACACTCGCTGATTAATCACAGTGAAACACGTGCTGATTGATGGCAGTGAAACACGTGCTGATTGATCGCAGTGAAAGACATGCTGATTGATCGCAGTGAAACACGTGCTGATTAATCACAGTGAAACACTCGCTGATTAATCACAGCGAAACACGTGCTGATTCATCGCAGTGAAACACGTGCTGATTGATCGCAGTGAAACAAGTGCTGATTGATCACGGTGAAAAACGTACTGATTGATCGCAGAGAAACACGTGCTGATTGATCACAGTGAAACACATGCTGATTGATCGCAGTGAAACACAGGCTGATTGATCGCAGTGAAACACGTGCTGATTAATCACAGTGAAACACATGCTGATTGATCACCGTTACACACTCGCTGATTAATCACAGTGAAACTCATGCTGATTGATCGCAGTGAAACATGTGCTGATTATTCACAGTGAAACACGTGCTGATTGATCGCAGTGAAACATGTGCTGATTGATCGCAGTGAAGCACGTGCTGATTGATCACAGTGGAACACGTGCTGATTGATCGCAGTGAAACACGTGCTGATTGATCGCAGTGAAACACGTGCTGATTGATCACAGTGGAACACTCGCTGATTAATCACAGTGAAACACATACTGAATAATTGCCGTGAAACACGTGCTGATTGATCTCCGTGAAACACGTGATGATTGATCGCAGTGACACACGTGCTGATTGATCACAGTGAAACACGTGCTGATTGATCTCCGTGAAACACGTGATGATTGATCGCCGTGAAACACGTACTGATTGATTGCCGTGAAACTCGTGCTGATTGATCACAGTGAAAAACGTGCTGATTGATCGCAGTGAAATACGTGCTGATTGATCGCAGTGAAACTCTCGCTGATTAATCACCGTGAAACTCATGCTGATTGATCGCAGCGAAACACGTGCTGATTGATCACAGTGAAACACATGCTGATTGATCGCAGTGAAACTCTCGCTGATTAATCACAGTGAAACACTCACTGATTAATCACAGTGAAACACGTGCTGATTGATCGCAGTGAAACATGTGCTGATTGATCACAGTGAAACACGTGCTGATTGATCGCAGTGAAATATGTGCTGATTGATCGCAGTGAAGCACGTGCTGATTGATCACAGTGGAACACGTGCTGATTGATCGCAGTGAAACACGTGCTGATTGATCGCAGTGAAACACGTGCTGATTGATCACAGTGGAACACGTGCTGATTGATCGCAGTGAACCGCGTGCTAATTGATCACAGTGAAACAGGAGCTGATTGATCGCAGTGAATCACATGCTGATTGATCACGGTGAAACACGTGCTGATTGATTGCCGTGAAACTCGTGCTGATTGATCACAGTGAAAAACGTGCTGATTGATCGCAGTGAAATACGTGCTGATTGATCGCAGTGAAACACATGCTGATTGATCACCGTTACACACTCGCTGAATAATCACAGTGAAACTCATGCTGATTGATCGCAGTGACACACGTGCTGATTGATCGCAGTGAAACACGTGCTGATTGATCACAGTGGAACACGTGCTGATTGATCGCAGTGAACCGCGTGCTAATTGATCACAGTGAAACAGGAGCTGATTGATCACAATTAAACATACTCTGATTCATCGTAGTGAAATACGTGCTGATAGATCGCAGTGCAACACATGCTGAATGATCCCAGTGAAACACTCGCTGATTAATCACAGTGAAACACATACTGAATAATTGCCGTGAAACACGTGCTGATTGATCTCCGTGAAACACGTGATGATTGATCGCCGTGAAACACGTGCTGATTGATTGCCGTGAAACTCGTGCTGATTGATCACAGTGAAAAACGTGCTGATTGATCGCAGTGAAATACGTGCTGATTGATCGCAGTGAAACACATGCTGATTGATCACCGTTACACACTCGCTGATTAATCACAGTGAAACTCATGCTGATTGATCGCAGTGACACACGTGCTGATTGATCGCAGTGAAACACATGCTGATTGATCACGGTGAAACACGTGCTGATTGATCACAGTGAAACACGTGCTGATTGATCGCAGTGAAACACGTGCTGATTGATCGCAGTGAAACACTCGCTGATTAATCACAGTGAAACTCATGCTGATTGATCGCAGTGAAACACATGCTGATTGATCGCAGTCAAACACTCGCTGATTGATCACAGTGAAACAGTCGCTGATTAAGCACCGTGAAACACGTGCTGAATGATCGCAGTGAAACACATGCTGATTGATCACAATGAAACACGTGCTGATTGATCACAGTGAAACACGTGCTGATTAATCACTGTGAAACACATACTGATTGATCACAGTGAAACACATGCTGATTGATCACAGTGAACCACTCGCTGATTAATCACAGTGAAACACGTGCTGATTGATCGCAGTGAAACACTCGCTGATTAATCACAGTGAAACACGTGCTGATTGATGGCAGTGAAACACGTGCTGATTGATCGCAGTGAAAGACATGCTGATTGATCGCAGTGAAACACGTGCTGATTAATCACAGTGAAACACTCGCTGATTAATCACAGTGAAACACGTGCTGATTCATCGCAGTGAAACACGTGCTGATTGATCGCAGTGAAACAAGTGCTGATTGATCACGGTGAAAAACGTACTGATTGATCGCAGAGAAACACATGCTGATTGATCACAGTGAAACACATGCTGATTGATTGCCGTGAAACTCGTGCTGATTGATCACAGTGAAAAACGTGCTGATTGATCGCAGTGAAATACGTGCTGATTGATCGCAGTGAAACTCTCGCTGATTAATCACCGTGAAACTCATGCTGATTGATCGCAGCGAAACACGTGCTGATTGATCACAGTGAAACACATGCTGATTGATCGCAGTGAAACTCTCGCTGATTAATCACAGTGAAACACTCACTGATTAATCACAGTGAAACACGTGCTGATTGATCGCAGTGAAACATGTGCTGATTGATCACAGTGAAACACGTGCTGATTGATCGCAGTGAAATATGTGCTGATTGATCGCAGTGAAGCACGTGCTGATTGATCACAGTGGAACACGTGCTGATTGATCGCAGTGAAACACGTGCTGATTGATCGCAGTGAAACACGTGCTGATTGATCACAGTGGAACACGTGCTGATTGATCGCAGTGAACCGCGTGCTAATTGATCACAGTGAAACAGGAGCTGATTGATCGCAGTGAATCACATGCTGATTGATCACGGTGAAACACGTGCTGATTGATTGCCGTGAAACTCGTGCTGATTGATCACAGTGAAAAACGTGCTGATTGATCGCAGTGAAATACGTGCTGATTGATCGCAGTGAAACACATGCTGATTGATCACCGTTACACACTCGCTGAATAATCACAGTGAAACTCATGCTGATTGATCGCAGTGACACACGTGCTGATTGATCGCAGTGAAACACGTGCTGATTGATCACAGTGGAACACGTGCTGATTGATCGCAGTGAACCGCGTGCTAATTGATCACAGTGAAACAGGAGCTGATTGATCACAATTAAACATACTCTGATTCATCGTAGTGAAATACGTGCTGATAGATCGCAGTGCAACACATGCTGAATGATCCCAGTGAAACACTCGCTGATTAATCACAGTGAAACACATACTGAATAATTGCCGTGAAACACGTGCTGATTGATCTCCGTGAAACACGTGATGATTGATCGCCGTGAAACACGTGCTGATTGATTGCCGTGAAACTCGTGCTGATTGATCACAGTGAAAAACGTGCTGATTGATCGCAGTGAAATACGTGCTGATTGATCGCAGTGAAACACATGCTGATTGATCACCGTTACACACTCGCTGATTAATCACAGTGAAACTCATGCTGATTGATCGCAGTGACACACGTGCTGATTGATCGCAGTGAAACACATGCTGATTGATCACGGTGAAACACGTGCTGATTGATCACAGTGAAACACGTGCTGATTGATCGCAGTGAAACACGTGCTGATTGATCGCAGTGAAACACTCGCTGATTAATCACAGTGAAACTCATGCTGATTGATCGCAGTGAAACACATGCTGATTGATCGCAGTCAAACACTCGCTGATTGATCACAGTGAAACAGTCGCTGATTAAGCACCGTGAAACACGTGCTGAATGATCGCAGTGAAACACATGCTGATTGATCACAATGAAACACGTGCTGATTGATCACAGTGAAACACGTGCTGATTAATCACTGTGAAACACATACTGATTGATCACAGTGAAACACATGCTGATTGATCACAGTGAACCACTCGCTGATTAATCACAGTGAAACACGTGCTGATTGATCGCAGTGAAACACTCGCTGATTAATCACAGTGAAACACGTGCTGATTGATGGCAGTGAAACACGTGCTGATTGATCGCAGTGAAAGACATGCTGATTGATGGCAGTGAAACACGTGCTGATTAATCACAGTGAAACACTCGCTGATTAATCACAGTGAAACACGTGCTGATTCATCGCAGTGAAACACGTGCTGATTGATCGCAGTGAAACAAGTGCTGATTGATCACGGTGAAAAACGTACTGATTGATCGCAGAGAAACACATGCTGATTGATCACAGTGAAACACATGCTGATTGATCGCAGTGAAACACATGCTGATTGATCGCAGTGAAACACGTGCTGATTAATCACAGTGAAAAACGTGCTGATTGATCTCAGTGAAATACGTGCTGATTGATCGCAGTGAAACACATGCTGATTGATCACCGTTACACACTCGCTGATTAATCACAGTGAAACTCATGCTGATTGATCGCAGTGACACACGTGCTGATTGATCGCAGTGAAACACATGCTGATTGATCACGGTGAAACACGTGCTGATTGATCACAGTGAAACACGTGCTGATTGATCGCAGTGAAACACGTGCTGATTGATCGCAGTGAAACACTCGCTGATTAATCACAGTGAAACTCATGCTGATTGATCGCAGTGAAACACATGCTGATTGATCGCAGTCAAACACTCGCTGATTGATCACAGTGAAACAGTCGCTGATTAAGCACCGTGAAACACGTGCTGAATGATCGCAGTGAAACACATGCTGATTGATCACAATGAAACACGTGCTGATTGATCACAGTGAAACACGTGCTGATTAATCACTGTGAAACACATACTGATTGATCACAGTGAAACACATGCTGATTGATCACAGTGAACCACTCGCTGATTAATCACAGTGAAACACGTGCTGATTGATCGCAGTGAAACACTCGCTGATTAATCACAGTGAAACACGTGCTGATTGATGGCAGTGAAACACGTGCTGATTGATCGCAGTGAAAGACATGCTGATTGATCGCAGTGAAACACGTGCTGATTAATCACAGTGAAACACTCGCTGATTAATCACAGTGAAACACGTGCTGATTCATCGCAGTGAAACACGTGCTGATTGATCGCAGTGAAACAAGTGCTGATTGATCACGGTGAAAAACGTACTGATTGATCGCAGAGAAACACATGCTGATTGATGACAGTGAAACACATGCTGATTGATCGCAGTGAAACACATGCTGATTGATCGCAGTGAAACACGTGCTGATTAATCACAGTGAAACACGTGCTGATTGATCGCGGTGAAACAATCGCTGATTAATCACAGTGAAACACGTGCTGATTGATCTCGGTGAAACACATGCTGATTGATCACACGGAAACACTCGCTGATCAATCACAGTGAAACACGTGCTGATTGTTCGCATTGAAACACTAGCTGATTAATCACAGTGAAACACGTGCTGATTGATCGCAGTGAAGACATGCTGGTTGATCGCAGTGAAACACGTGCTGATTGATCACAGTGGAACACATGCTGATTGATCGCAGTGAAACTCTCGCTGATTAATCACCGTGAAACTCATGCTGATTGATCGCAGCGAAACACGTGCTGATTGATCACAGTGAAACACATGCTGATTGATCGCAGTGAAACTCTCGCTGATTAATCACAGTGAAACACTCACTGATTAATCACAGTGAAACACGTGCTGATTGATCGCAGTGAAACATGTGCTGATTGATCACAGTGAAACACGTGCTGATTGATCGCAGTGAAACATGTGCTGATTGATCGCAGTGAAGCACGTGCTGATTGATCACAGTGGAACACGTGCTGATTGATCGCAGTGAACCGCGTGCTAATTGATCACAGTGAAACAGGAGCTGATTGATCACAATTAAACATACTCTGATTCATCGTAGTGAAATACGTGCTGATAGATCGCAGTGCAACACATGCTGAATGATCCCAGTGAAACACTCGCTGATTGATCGCAGTGAAACACATGCTGATTGATCACGGTGAAACACGTGCTGATTGATTGCCGTGAAACTCGTGCTGATTGATCACAGTGAAAAACGTGCTGATTGATCGCAGTGAAATACGTGCTGATTGATCGCAGTGAAACACATGCTGATTGATCACCGTTACACACTCGCTGATTAATCACAGTGAAACTCATGCTGATTGATCGCAGTGACACACGTGCTGATTGATCGCAGTGAAACACGTGCTGATTGATCACAGTGGAACACGTGCTGATTGATCGCAGTGAACCGCGTGCTAATTGATCACAGTGAAACAGGAGCTGATTGATCACAATTAAACATACTCTGATTCATCGTAGTGAAATACGTGCTGATAGATCGCAGTGCAACACATGCTGAATGATCCCAGTGAAACACTCGCTGATTAATCACAGTGAAACACATACTGAATAATTGCCGTGAAACACGTGCTGATTGATCTCCGTGAAACACGTGATGATTGATCGCCGTGAAAAACGTGCTGATTGATCGCAGTGAAATACGTGCTGATTGATCGCAGTGAAATACGTGCTGATTGATCGCAGTGAAACACATGCTGATTGATCACAGTTACACACTCGCTGATTAATCACAGTGAAACTCATGCTGATTGATCGCAGTGACACACGTGCTGATTGATCGCAGTGAAACACATGCTGATTGATCGCAGTGAAACACGTGCTGATTGATCACAGTGAAACACGTGCTGATTGATCGCAGTGAAACACGTGCTGATTGATCGCAGTGAAACACTCGCTGATTAATCACAGTGAAACTCATGCTGATTGATCGCAGTGAAACACATGCTGATTGATCGCAGTCAAACACTCGCTGATTGATCACAGTGAAACAGTCGCTGATTAAGCACCGTGAAACACGTGCTGAATGATCGCAGTGAAACACATGCTGATTGATCACAGTGAAACACGTGCTGATTGATCACAGTGAAACACGTGCTGATTAATCACTGTGAAACACATACTGATTGATCACAGTGAAACACATGCTGATTGATCACAGTGAACCACTCGCTGATTAATCACAGTGAAACACGTGCTGATTGATCGCAGTGAAACACTCGCTGATTAATCACAGTGAAACACGTGCTGATTGATGGCAGTGAAACACGTGCTGATTGATCGCAGTGAAAGACATGCTGATTGATCGCAGTGAAACACGTGCTGATTAATCGCAGTGAAACACTCGCTGATTAATCACAGTGAAACACGTGCTGATTCATCGCAGTGAAACACGTGCTGATTCATCGCAGTGAAACAAGTGCTGATTGATCACGGTGAAAAACGTACTGATTGATCGCAGAGAAACACGTGCTGATTGATCACAGTGAAACACATGCTGATTGATCGCAGTGAAACACATGCTGATTGATCGCAGTGAAACACGTGCTGATTAATCACAGTGAAACACGTGCTGATTGATCGCAGTGAAACACTCGCTGATTTATCACAGTGAAACACGTGCTGATGGATCTCGGTGACACACATGCTGATTGATCACACGGAAACACTCGCTGATCAATCACAGTGAAACACGTGCTGATTGTTCGCATTGAAACACTAGCTGATTGATCGCAGTGAAACACGTGCTGATTAATCACAGTGACACAAGTGCTGATTGATCGCGGTGAAACACTCGCTGATCAATCACAGTGAAACACGTGCTGATTGATCACAGTGAAACACATGCTGATCAATCACTGTGAAACACGTGCTGATTGATCACAGTGAAACAAGTGCTGTTTGATTGCAGTGAAACACATGCTGATTGATTGCAGTGAAACACGTGCTGATTGATCGCAGCGAAACAGATGCTGATTGATCAAAGTGAAACATGTGCAGATTGATCTCGGTGAAACACGTGCTGATTGATCACAGGGAAACAGGCACTGATTGATTGCAATGAATCACATGCTGATTAATCACTGTGAAACACATGCTGATTGATAGCAGTGAAACACATGCTGATTGATCGCAGTGAAACACTCGCTGATTAATCACAGTGAAACACATGCTGATTGATCGCAGTTATAGATGTGCTGATTGATCACAGTGAAACAGATGCTGATTGATCGCAGTGAAACACTCGCTGATTAATCACAGTTAAACGCATGCTGATTGATCGCAGTGAAACACGTACTGATTGATCGCAGTGAAACAAGTGCTGATTGATCACAGTGAAACACGTGCTGATTGATCACAGAGAAACACGTGCCGATTGATCACAGTGAAACAAGTGCTGATTGATCACACTGAAACACATGCTGATTTATCTCAGTGAAACACGTGCTGATTGATTGTAGTGAAACACATGCTGATTGAGCGCAGTGAAACACGTGCTGATTAATCACAGTGAAACACGTGCTGATTGATCGCGGTGAAACACTCGCTGATTAATCACAGTTAAACACGTGCTGATTGATCGCAGTGAAACATTAGCTGACTAATCACAGTGAAACACGTGCTGATTGATCGCAGTGAAAGACATGCTGATTGATCGCAGTGAAACACGTGCTGATTAATCACAGTGAAACACTCGCTGATTAATCTCAGTGAAACATGTGCTGATTGATCGCGGTGAAACACATGCTGGTTGATCACAGTGAAACACTCGCTGATCAATCACAGTGAAACACGTGCTGATTGATCACAGTGAAACACATGCTGATCAATCACAGTGAAACACGTGCTGATTGATCACAGTGAAACACGTGCTGATTGATCGCAGTGAAACATGTGCTTATTGATCGCAGTGAAACACGTGCTGATTGATCGCAGTGAAATACATATTGATTGATTGCAGTGAAACATGTGCTGATTGATCGCAGTGAAACACGTGCTGATTGATCGCAGTGAAAGACGTGCTGATTGATCACAGCGAAACACATGCTGATTGATCAAAGTGAAACATGTGCAGATTGATCTCGGTGAAACACGTGCTGTTTGATCACAGTGAAACAGGCACTTATTGATTGCAATGAAACACGTGCTGATTGATCACAGTGAAACAGGCGCTGATTGATTGCAATGAAACATGTGCTGATTGATCACAGCGAAACACGTGCTTATTGATCGCAGTGAAACACGTGCTGATTGATCTCGGTGAAACACATGCTGATTGATCGCAGTGAAACACTCGCTGATCAATCACAGTGAAACACGTGCTGATTGATCACAGTGAAACACATGCTGATCAATCACAGTGAAACACGTGCTGATTGATCACAGTGAAATACGTGCTGATTGATCGCAGTGAAACATGTGCTCATTGATCGCAGTGAAACACGTGCTGATTGATCGCAGTGAAACACATGCTGATTGATTGCAGTGAATCACGTGCTGATTGATCGCAGTGAAACACGTGCTGATTGATCGCAGTGAAACACGTGCTGATTGATCGCAGCGAAACACATGCTGATTGATCAAAGTGAAACATGTGCAGATTGATCTCGGTGAAACACGTGCTGAATGATGACAGTGAAACAGGCACTGATTTATTGCAATGAAACACGTGCTGATTGATCACAGTGAAACAGGCGCTGATTGATTGCAATGAAACACGTGCTGATTAATCACTGTGAAACACATGCTGATTGATCGCAGTGAAACACATGCTGATTGATCGCAGTGAAACACTCCATGATTAATCGCAGTGAAACACGTGCTGATAGATCGCAGTGAAACACATGCTGATTGATCGCAGTGAAAGAGATGCTGATTGATCGCAGTGAAACACGTGCTGATTAATCACAGTGAAACACTCGCTGATTAATCACAGTGAAACACGTGCTGATTGATCGCAGTGAAATACATGCTGATTGATCGCAGTTATAGACGTGCTGATTGATCACAGTTAAACACATGCTGATTGATCGCAGTGAAACACTAGCTGATTAATCACAGTGAAACACGTGCTGATTGATCGCAGTGAAAGACATGCTGATTGATCGCAGTGAAACACGTGCTGATTAATCACAGTGAAACACTTGCTGATTAATCTCAGTGAAACACGTGCTGATTGATCGCGGTGAAACACATGCTGGTTGATCACAGTGAAACACTCGCTGATCCATCACAGTGAAACACGTGCTGATTGATCACAGTGAAACACATGCTGATTGATCACAGTGAAACACGTGCTGATTGATCGCAGTGAATCACATGCTGATTGATCGCAGTGAAACACGTGCTGATTAATCACAGTGACACAAGTGCTTATTGATCGCGTTGAAACCCTCGCTGATTAATCACAGTGAAACACGTGCTGATTGATCGCGGTGAAACACATGCTGATTGATCACAGTGAAACACTCGCTGATCAATCACAGTGAAACACGTGCTGATTGATCACAGTGAAACACATGCTGATCAATCACAGTGAAACACGTGCTGATTGATCACAGTGAAACACGTGCTGATTGATCGTTGAGAAACATGTGCTTATTGATCGCAGTGAAACACGTGCTGATTGATCGCAGTGAAACACATGCTGATCGATTGCAGTGAAACACGTGCTGATTGATCGGAGTGAAACACGTGCTGATTGATCGCAGTGAAACACATGCTGATTGATCAAAGTGAAACACGTGCTGATTGATCGCAGTGAAACACGTGCTGATTGATCGCAGCGAAACACATGCTGATTGATCAAAGTGAAACATGTGCAGATTGATGTCGGTGAAACACGTGCTGTTTGATCACAGTGAAACAAGCACTGATTGATTGCAATGAAACACGTGCTGATTGATCACAGTGAAACAGGTACTGATTGATTGCAATGAAACACATGCTGATTGAACAGAGTGAAACACACGCTGATTCATCACAGCGAAACACGTGCTGATTGAGCACAGTGAAGCACGTGGTGATTGATCACAGTGAAACATACGCTGATTCATCACGGCGAAACACGTGCTGATTGATTGCAATGAAACATGTGCTGATTGATCACAGCGAAACATGTGCTGATTGAGCGCAGTGAAACACGTGCTGATTGATCACAGTGAAACACGTGCTGATTGATCGCAGTGAAACACGTCCTGATTGATCACAGTGAAACACGTGCTGATTGATCACAGTTAAACAGACGCTGATTCATCGTAGTGAAATACGTGCTGATTGATCGCAGTGAAACACATGCTGATTGATCGCAGTAAATCACTTGCTGATTAATCACAGTGAAACACGTGCTGATTGATCGCAGTGAAACACTCGCTGATCAATCACAGTGAAACACGTGCTGATTGATCACAGTGAAACACATGCTGATCAATCACAGTGAAGCATGTGCTGATTGATCACAGTGAAACACGTGCTGATTGATCGCCGTGAAACACGTGCTGATTGATCGCAGTGAAATACGTGCTTATTGATCGCCGTGAAACACGTGCTGATTGATCGCAGTGAAACACGTGCTGATTGATCGCTGTGAAACACATGCTAATTGATCACCGTGAAACACATGCTGATTGATCGCCGTGAAACACGTGCTGATTGATCGCCGTGAAACACGTGTTGATTGATCGCCGTAAAACACGTGCTGATTGATAAGAATGAAACACGTGCTGATTGATTGCAGTGAAACACGTGCTGATTGATCGCTGAGAAACACGTGCTGATTGATCACTGTGAAACACGTGCTGATTGATCGCAGTGAAACATGTGCAGATTGATCTCGGTGAAACACGTGCTGATTGATCGCAGTGAAACACACGCTAATTGATCACCGTGAAACACATGCTGATTGATCACCGTGAAACACGTGCTGATTGATCGCCGTGAAACACGTGTTGATTGATCGCCGTAAAACACGTGCTGATTGATAAGAATGAAACACGTGCTGATTGATTGCAGTGAAACACGTGCTGATTGATCGCTGAGAAACACGTGCTGATTGATCACTGTGAAACACGTGCTGATTGATCGCAGTGAAACATGTGCAGATTGATCTCGGTGAAACACGTGCTGATTGATCACAGTGAAACAGGCACTGATTTATTGCAATGAAACACGTGCTGATTGATCACAGTGAAACAGGCGCTGATTGATTGCAATGAAACATGTTCTGATTGATCACAGCGTCACTCGTGCTGATTGATCGCAGTGAAACACGTGCTGATTGATCACAGTGAAACATGTGCTGATTCATTGTAGTGAAATACGTGCTGATTGATCGCAGTGAAACACATGCTGAATGATCGCACTGAAACATTCGCTGATTAATCACAGTGAAACTCATGCTGATTGATTGCAGTGAAACACATGCTGATTGATCGCCGTGAAACTCCTGCTGATTGTTCGCCGTGAAACACGTGCTGATTGATCGCAGTGAAACACGTGCTGATTGATTGCCGTGAAACACGTGCTTATTGATCGCAGTGAAACATGTGCCGATTGATGTCGGTGAAACACGTGCTGGTTGATGACAGTGAAACAGGCACTGATTGATTGCAATGAAACATGTGCTGATTGATCACAGTGAGACAGGCGCTGATTGATTGCAGTAAAACACGTGCTGATTGATCACAGTGAAACAGGCGCTGATTGATTGCAATGAAACACGTGCTGATTCATCGCAGTGAAACATGTGCTGATTGATCGCAGTGTAACACGTGCTGATTCATCAAAACGAAACACGTGCTGATTGATCTAGGTGAAGCTCGTGCAGATTGATTACAGTGAAATACGTGCTGATTGATCGCAGTGAAACACTCGCTGATCAATCACAGTGAAACTCATGCTGATTGATCGCAGTGAAACCAATGCTGTTTGATCGCAGTGAAACACGTGCTGATTGATCGCAGTGAAACACTCGCTGATTAATCACAGTGAAACACGTGCTGTTTGATCGCAGTGAAACACGTGCTGATTGATCTCAGTGAAACACGTGCTGCTTGATCACAGTGAAACACGTGCTGATTGATCGCGGTGAAACACGTGCTGATTGATCACAGTGAAACACTCGCTGATTAATCACAGTGAAAGACGTGCTGATTGATCGCAGTGAAACACTCGCTGATTAATCACAGTGAAACACATGCTAATTGAGCGCAGTGAAACAGGTGCTGAGTGATCGCAGTGAAACACATGCTGATTGATCACCGTGAAACAAGTGCTGATTGATCGCCGTGAAACACATGCTGAATAATCGCCGTGAAACACGTGCTGATTGATCGCCGTAAAACACGTGCTGATTGATCACCGTGAAACACGCACTGATTTATTTGCCGTGAAACATGTGCTGATTAATCACAGTGAAAGACGTGCTGATTGATCGCAGTGAAACACCTGCTGAATGATTGCAGTGGAACACTCGCTGATTAATCACAGTGAAACACATGCTGATTGATCGCCGTGAAACACGTGCTGATTGATCGCAGAGAAACACGTGCTGATTGATCTCCGTGAAACAGGAGCTGGTTGATCACAGTGAAACAGGCGCTGATTGATTGCAATGAAACATGTGCTGATTCATCACAGCGAATCACATGCTGATTGATCGCTGTGAAATAAGAGCTGATTGATCGCCGTGAAACACGTGCAGATTGTTCGCCGTGAAACACGTGCTGAGTGATCACAGTGTATCACGTGCTGATTCATCACAGACAAATCCATGCTGATTGATCACAGTGAAGCACGTGCTGATTGATCACAGTGAAGCACGAGCTGATTGATCTCAGTGAAGCACACGCTGATTGATCGCAGTGAAATACGTTCTGAGTGATCGCAGTGAAAGACATGCTGATCGATGGCAGTGAAATACTCGCTGATTGATTGCAATGAAACACATTCTGATTGATCAAAGTTAAACATATGCTGATTGATCGCAGTGAAATAAATGCTGATGGATCAACGTGAAACATGTGCTGATTCATTTCAGTGAAACACGTGCTGATTGATCGCAGTGAAACACATGCTGATTGATCACAGTGAAACACTCGCTGATTAATCACAGTGAAACACGTGCTGATTGATCGCCGTGAAACACGTGCTCATTAACCGCCGAGAAACACGTGCTGATTGATCACCGTGACACACGTGCTGATTGATCGCCGTGAAACACGTGCTGATTGATCGCAGTGAAACACGTGCGGATTGATCGCCGTGAAACACGTGCTGATTGATGGCAGTGAAATATGTGCTGATTGTTCACAGTGAAAGACGTGCTGATTGAACACAGTGAAACACACGCTGATTCATCACAGCAAAACACGTGCTGATTGAGCACAGTGAAGCACGTGCTGATTGATCACAGTGAAACATACGCTGATTCATCACAGCGAAACACGTGCTGATTGATTGCAATGAAACATGTGCTGATTGATCACAGTGAAACACGTGCTGATTGAGCGCAGTGAAACACGTGCTGATTGATCACAGTGAAACACGTGCTGATTGATCGCAGTGAAACACGTGCTGTTTTATCACAGTGAAACACGTGCTGATTGATCACACTTAAACAGACGCTGATTGATCGCAGTGAAACACTTGCTGATTAATCACAGTGAAACACGTGCTGATTGATCGCAGTGAAACACTCGCTGATCAATCACAGTGAAACACGTGCTGATTGATCACAGTGAAACACATGCTGATCAATCACAGTGAAACACGTGCTGATTGATCACAGTGAAACACGTGCTGATTGATCACCGTGAAACAGGCGCTGATTGATTGCAATGAAACACGTGCTGATTCATCGCAGTGAAACATGTGCTGATTGATCGCAGTATAACACGTGCTGATTCATCAAAACGAAACACATGCTGATTGATCACAGTGAAGCACGTGCAGATTGATCACAGTGAAATACGTGCTGATTGATCGCAGTGAATCACGTGCTGATTGATCGCAGTGAAACACTCGCTGATCAATGACAGTGAAACTCATGCTGATTGATCGCAGTGAAACACGTGCTGATTGATTGCAGTGAAACACGTGCTGATTGATCTCAGTGAAACACTCGCTGATTAATCACAGTGAAACACGTGCTGATTGATCGCCGTGAAACACGTGCTGATTGATCGCCGTAAAACACGTGCTGATTGATCGCCGTGAAACACGCTCTGATTTATTTGCCGTGAAACACGTGCTGATTAATCACAGTGAAAGACGTGCTGATTGATCGCAGTGAAACATGTGCTGATTGATCTCGGTGAAACACGAGCTGGTTGATCACAGTGAAACAGGCGCTGATTGATTGCAATGAAACATGTGCTGATTCATCACAGCGAATCACATCCTGATTGATCGCTGTGAAATAAGAGCTGATTGATCGCCGTGAAACACGTGCAGATTGTTCGCCGTGAAACACGTGCTGATTGATCTCCGTGAAACACGTGCTGATTGATGGCAGTGAAATATGTGCTGATTGTTCACAGTCAAAGACGTGCTGATTGAACACAGTGAAACACACGCTGATTCATCACAGCGAAACACGTGCTGATTGAGCACAGTGAAGCACGTGCTGATTGATCACAGTGAAACATACGCTGATTCATCACGGCGAAACACGTGCTGATTGATTGCAATGAAACATGTGCTGATTGATCACAGCGAAACACGTGCTGATTGAGCGCAGTGAAACACGTGCTGATTGATCACAGTGAAACACGTGCTGATTGATCACAGTGAAACACGTGCTGATTGATCACAGTGAAACACGTGCTGATTGATCACAGTTAAACAGACGCTGATTCATCGTAGTGAAATACGTGCTGATTGATCGCCGTGAAACACATGCTGATTGATCGAGGTGAAACACTTGCTGATTAATCACCGTGAAACACGTGCTGATTGATCGCAGTGAAACACTCGCTGATCAATCACAGTGAAACACGTGCTGATTGATCACAGTGAAACACATGCTGATCAATCACAGTGAAACACGTTCTGATTGATCACAGTGAAACACGTGCTGATTGATCACCGTGTAACAGGCGCTGATTGATTGCAATGAAACACATGCTGATTCATCGCAGTGAAACATGTGTTGATTGATCGCAGTGTAACACGTGCTGATTCATCAAAACGAAACACATGCTGATTGATCACAGTGAAGCACGTGCAGATTGATCACAGTGAAATACGTGCTGATTGATCGCCGTGAAACACGTGTTGATTGATTGCCGTAAAACACGTGCTGATTGATAAGAATGAAACTTGTGCTGATTGATCGCAGTGAAACACGTGCTGATTGATCGCAGAGAAACACGTGCTGATTGATCGCTGTGAAACACATGCTGATTGATCGCAGTGAAACATGTGCAGATTGATCTCGGTGAAACACGTGCTGATTGATCACAGTGAAACAGGCACTGATTTATTGCAATGAAACACGTGCTGATTGATCACAGTGAAACAGGCGCTGATTGATTGCAATGAAACATGTGCTGATTGATCACAGCGACACTCGTGCTGATTGATCGCAGTGAAACACGTGCTGATTGATCACAGTGAAACATGTGCTGATTGATCACAGTGAAAGACGAGCTGATTGATCACAGTTAAACAACGCTGATTCATCGTAGTGAAATACTTGCTGATTGATCGCAGTGAAACACGTGCTGATTGATCGCAGTGAAACACGTGCTGATTGATTGCCGTGAAACACGTGCTGATTGATCACAGTGAAACACTCGCTGATTAATCACAGTGAAACACGTGCTTATTGATCGCAGTGAAACATGTGCCGATTGATGTCGGTGAAACACGTGCTGGTTGATGACAGTGAAACAGGCACTGATTGATTGCAATGAAACATGTGCTGATTGATCACAGTGAGACAGGCGCTGATTGATTGCAGTAAAACACGTGCTGAATGATCACAGTGAAACAGGCGCTGATTGATTGCAATGAAACACGTGCTGATTCATCGCAGTGAAATACGTGCTGATTGATCGCAGTGAAACACATGCTGATTGATCGCATTGAAACACTTGCTGATTAATCACAGTGAAACACGTGTTGGTTGATCGCAGTGAAACACTCGCTGATGAATCACAGTGAAACACGTGCTGATTGATCACAGTGAAACACATGCTGATCAATCACAGTGAAACACATGCTGATTGATCTCAGTGAAACACGTGCTGATTGATCGCCGTGAAACACGTGCTGATTGATCGCAGTGAAATACGTGCTTATTGATCGCCGTGAAACACGTGCTGATTGATCGCAGTGAAAGACGTGCTGATTGATCGCCGTGAAACACATGCTGATTGATCACCGTGAAACACATGCTGATTGATCGCCGTGAAAGACGTGCTGATTGATCGCCGTGAAACACGTGTTGATTGATCGCCGTAAAACACGTGCTGATTGATAAGAATGAAACACGTGCTGATTGATTGCAGTGAAACACGTGCTGATTGATCGCAGAGAAACACGTGCTGATTGATCACTGTGAAACACGTGCTGATTTATTGCAATGAAACACGTGCTGATTGATCACAGTGAAACAGCCGCTGATTGATTGCAATGAAACATGTGCTGATTGATCACAGCGACACTCGTGCTAATTGATCGGAGTGAAACACGTGCTGATTCATCACAGTGAAACATGTGCTGATTGATCACAGTGAAAGACGAGCTGATTGATCACAGTTAAACACACGCTGATTCATCGTAGTGAAATACGTGCTGATTGATCGCAGTGAAACACATGCTGAATGATCGCACTGAAACATTCGCTGATTAATCACAGTGAAAAACATGCTGATTGATCGCCGTGAAACACCTGCTGATTGATCGCCGTGAAACACGTGCTGATTGATCGCAGTGAAACACGTGCTGATTGATTGCCGTGAAACACGTGCTGATTGATCACAGTGAAACACTCGCTGATTGATCACCGTGAAACACATGCTGATTGATCGCCGTGAAACACGTGCTGATTGATCGCCGTGAAACACGTGTTGATTGATCGCCGTAAAACACGTGCTGATTGATAAGAATGAAACACGTGCTGATTGATTGCAGTGAAACAGGTGCTGATTGATCGCAGAGAAACACGTGCTGATTGATCACTGTGAAACACGTGCTGATTGATCGCAGTGAAACAAGAGCAGATTGATCTCGGTGAATCACGTGCTGATTGATCACAGTGAAACACTCGCTGATTAATCACAGTGAAACACGTGCTTATTGATCGCAGTGAAACATGTGCCGATTGATGTCGGTGAAACACGTGCTGGTTGATGACAGTGAAACCGGCACTGATTGATTGCAATGAAACATGTGCTGATTGATCACAGTGAGACAGGCGCTGATTGATTGCAGTAAAACACGTGCTGATTGATCACAGTGAAACACGTGCTGATTGATTGCAATGAAACACGTGCTGATTCATTGCAGTGAAACATGTGCTGATTGATCGCAGTGTAACACGTGCTGATTCATCAAAACGAAACACGTGCTGATTGATCTAGGTGAAGCACGTGCAGATTGATCACAGTGAAATACGTGCTGATTGATCGCTGTGAAACACCTGCTGAATGATTGCAGTGAAACACTCGCTGATTAATCACAGTGAAACACATGCTGATTGATCGCCGTGAAACACGTGCTGAATGATCGCAGAGAAACACGTGCTGATTGATCGCCATGAAACACGTGCTTATTGATCGCAGTGAAACATGTGCTGATTGATCTCGGTGAAACACGAGCTGGTTGATCACAGTGAAACAGGCGCTGATTGATTGCAATGAAACATGTGCTGATTCATCACAGCGAACCACATGCTGATTGATCGCTGTGAAATAAGAGCTGATTGATCACCGTGAAACACGTGCAGATTGTTCGCCGTGAAACAGGTGCTGATTGATCACAGTGAAACACGTGCTGTGTGATCACAGTGTATCACGTGCTGATTCATCACAGCCAAATACGTGCTGATTGATCGCAGTGAAACACGTGCTGATTGATCACAGTGAAACACATGCTGATTGATCGCGGTGAAACACGTTCTGATTGATCGCGGAGAAACACGTACCGATTGATCGCAGTGAAACATGTGCAGATTGATCTCGGTGAAACATGTGCTGATTGATCACAGTGAAACAGGCACTGATTGATTGCATTGAAACATGTGCTGATTGATCACAGTGAAACACGTGCTGATTGATCACAGTGAATCACGTGCTGATTGATCGCCGTGAAACACGTGCTGATTGATTGCAGTGAAACACGTGCTGATTGATCGCCGTGAAACACATGCTCATTGATCACCGTGAAACACGTGCTGATTGATCGCCGTAAAACACGTGCTGATTGATCGCCATGAAACACGTGCTGATTGATCGCCGTGAAACACGTGCTGATTGATCGACGTGAAACACATCCTGATTGATCGACGTGATAGACGTGCTGATTGGTCGCAGTGAAACACGTGCTGATTGATCGCAGTGAAACACTCGCTGATTAATCACAGTGAAACACATGCTGATTGAACGCAGTGAAACATGTGCTGATTGATCGCAGTGAATCACATGCTGATTGATCGCCGTGAAACACGTGCTGATTGATCGCCGTGAAACACGTTTTGATTGATCGCCGTGAAACACGTGCTGATTGATCTCCGTGAAACACTTGCTGATTGATCGCAGTGAAACACGTGCTGATTGATCGCAGTGAAATACATGCTGATTGATCGCCATGAAACACATGCTGATTGATCGCAGTGAATCACGTGCTGATTGATCGCCGTGAAACAGGTGCTGATTGATAGCCGTGAAACACGTGCTGTTCGATCGCAGTGATACACGTGCTGATTGTTCGTAGTGATACACATGCTGATTGATCGCAGTGAAACACAGGCTGTTTGATCAACTTTAAACATGTGCTGATTGATCGCAGTGAAACACGTGCTGATTGATCGCAGTGAAACACGTGCTGATTGATCATAGTGAAACATGTGCTGATTGATCGCAGTGAAAACGTGCTGATTGATCACAGTGAAACATGTGCTGATTGATCACAGTGAAACATGTGTTGATTGATCACAGTTAAAAATGTGCTGATTGATCACAGTGAAACATGTGCTGATTGATCACAGTGAAACATGTGATGATTGATCGCGGTGAAAATCGTGTTGGTTGATCACAGTGAAACACGTGCTGATTGATCACAGTGAAACACGTGATGATTGATCGCAGTGAAACACGTGCTGATTGATCGCGGTGAAACACGTTCTGATTCATCGAAGTGAAGCACATGCTCATTGATCGCAGTGAAACTTGTGCTGATCGATCGCGGTGAAACACGTTCTGATTGATCGCGGTGAAACACGTACCGATTGATCGCAGTGAAACATGTGCAGATTGATCTCGGTGAAACATGTGCTGATTGATCACAGTGAAACAGGCACTGATTGATTGCATTGAAACATGTGCTGATTGATCACAGTGAAACAGGCGCTGATTGATTGCAATGAAACATGTGCTCAATGATCACAGCGAAACACATGCTGATTAATCGCAGTGATCCACGTGCTGATTGATCGTAGTGAAACACATGCTGAATGATCGCAGTTAAATACCCGCTGATGAATAACAGTGAAACACATGCTGATTGATCGCGGTGAAACACGTGCTGATTGATCGCCGTGAAACACGTGCTGATTGATCGCCGTGAAACACGTGCTGATTGATCGCAGTGAAACACGTGCTGATTGATCGCCGTGAAACACATGCTGATTGATCACAGTGAGACACTCGCTGATTAATCACAGTGAAACACGTGCTGATTGATCGCAGTGAAACACTCGCTGATTAATCAAAGTGAAACACATGCTGATTGATCGCAGTGAAACACATGCTGATTGATAAAAGTGAAACACACGCTGATTTATTACAATGAAACACGTGCTGAATGATAGCAGTGAAACACGTGTTGATTGACCGCAGTGAAAGACATGCTGATTGATCGCAGTGAAACACGTGCTGATTGATCGCAGTGAAACACGTGCTGATTGATCGCAGTGAAACACTCGCTGATTAATCACAGTGAAACACATGCTGATTGATCGCAGTGAAACACGTGCTGATTGATCGCCGTGAAACACGTACTTATTGATCACCGTGAAACACGTGCTGATTGATCGCAATGAAACACATGCTGATTGATCACATTGAAACACTCGCTGATTAATCACAGTGAAACACCTGCTGATTGATCGCGGTCAAACACATGCTGATTGATCTCCGTGAAACACGTGCTGATTGATCGCCGTGAAACACGTTCTGATTGATCGCAGTGAAACACGTGCTGATTGACCGCCGTGTTACACGTGCTTATTGATCGAGGTGAAACATGTGCTGATTGATCGCAGTGAAACACGTGCTGATTGATCGCCGTGAAACACATGCTGATTGATCGCAGTGAAACACTCGCTGATTAATCACAGTGAAACTCATGCTGATTGATCGCAGTGAAACACGTGCTGATTGATCGCAGTGAAACACGTGCTGATTGATCGCAGTGAAGCACGTGCTGATTGCTCGCATTGAAATACGTGCTGATTGATCGCAGTGAAGCACGTGCTAATTGATCGCAGTGAAACACGTGCTGATTGATCGCAGTGAAACACGTGCTGATTGATCGCAGTGAAACACGTGCTGATTGATCGCAGTGAAGCACGTGCTGATTGATCGCAGTGAAACACGTGCTGATTGATCGCAGTGAAACCCGTGCTGATTGATCGCCGTGAAACACGTGCTGATTGATAAAAGTCAAACACGCGTTGATTGATTGCAATCAAACACGTTCTGATTGATTGCAGTGAAACACGTGCTGTTCGATCGCAGTGATACACATGCTGATTGATCGCAGTGAAACACGTGCTGATTGATCATAGTGAAACATGTGCTGATTGATCGCAGTGAAAACGTGCTGATTGATCACAGTGAAACATGTGCCAATTGATCACAGCGAAACAGGCGTTGATTGATTGCAATGAAACATGTGCTGATTGATCGCAGTGAAACATGTGCTGATTGATCGCAGTGTAAAACGTGCTGATTCATCACAGCGAAACACGTGCTGATTAATCACAATGAAACACTCGCTGATTAATCACAGTGAAACCAGTGCTGATTGATCGCAGTGAAACACGTGCTGATTGATCGCAGTGAAACACATGCTGATTGTTCGCAGTGAAACACATGCTGATTGATCGCAGTGAAACACTTGCTGATTAATCACAGTGAAACACGTGCTGATTGATTGCCGTGAAACACGTGCTGATTGATCGCAGTGAAACACGTGCTGATTGATCGCCGTTAAACACGTGCTTATTGATAGCAGTGAAACACGTGCTCATTAACCGCCGAGAAACACGTGCTGATTGATCACCGTGACACACGTGCTGATTGATCGCCGTGAAACACGTGCTGATTGATCGCAGTGAAACACGTGCTGATTGATCGCCGTGAAACACGTGCTGATTGATGGCAGTGAAATATGTGCTGATTGTTCACAGTGAAAGACACGCTGATTCATCACAGCGAAACACGTGCTGATTGAACACAGTGAAACACACGCTGATTCATCACAGCGAAACACGTGCTGATTGAGCACAGTGAAACATACGCTGATTCATCACAGCGCAACACGTGCTGATTGATTGCAATGAAACATGTGCTGACTGATCACAGCGAAACACGTGCTGATTGAGCGCAGTGAAACACATGCTGATTGATCACAGTGAAACACGTGCTGATTGATCACAGTGAAACATGTGCTGATTGATCGCAGTGAAACATGTGCTGATTGATCGCAGTGAAACACGTGCTGATTGATCGCAGGGAAACACGTGATGATTGATCGCAGTGAAACACGTGCTGATCGATCGCGGTGAAACACGTCCTGATTGATCGCGGTGAAACACGTACCAATTGATCGCAGTGAAACATGTGCAGATTGATCTCGGTGAAACATGTGCTGATTGATCACAGTGAAACAGGCACTGATTGATTGCAATGAAACATGTGCTGATTCATCGCAGTGAAACATGTGCTGATTGATCGCAGTGTAACACGTGCTGATTCATCAAAACGAAACACGTGCTGATTGATCTAGGTGAAGCACGTGCAGATTGATCAAAGTGAAATACGTGCTGATTGATCGCTGTGAAACACCTGCTGAATGATTGCAGTGAAACACTCGCTGATTAATCACAGTGAAACACATGCTGATTGATCGCCGTGAAACACGTGCTGAATGATCGCAGAGAAACACGTGCTGATTGATCGCCATGAAACACGTGCTTATTGATCGCAGTGAAACATGTGCTGATTGATCTCGGTGAAACACGAGCTGGTTGATCACAGTGAAACAGGCGCTGATTGATTGCAATGAAACATGTGCTGATTCATCACAGCGAACCACATGCTGATTGATCGCTGTGAAATAAGAGCTGATTGATCACCGTGAAACACGTGCAGATTGTTCGCCGTGAAACAGGTGCTGATTGATCACAGTGAAACAAGTGCTGTGTGATCACAGTGTATCACGTGCTGATTCATCACAGCCAAATACGTGCTGATTGATCGCAGTGAAACACGTGCTGATTGATCACAGTGAAACACATGCTGATTGATCGCGGTGAAACACGTTCTGATTGATCGCGGTGAAACACGTACCGATTGATCGCAGTGAAACATGTGCAGATTGATCTCGGTGAAACATGTGCTGATTGATCACAGTGAAACAGGCACTGATTGATTGCATTGAAACATGTGCTGATTGATCACAGTGAAACACGTGCTGATTGATCACAGTGAATCACGTGCTGATTGATCGCCGTGAAACACGTGCTGATTGATTGCAGTGAAACACGTGCTGATTGATCGCCGTGAAACACATGCTCATTGATCACCGTGAAACACGTGCTGATTGATCGCCGTAAAACACGTGCTGATTGATCGCCATGAAACACGTGCTGATTGATCGCCGTGAAACACGTGCTGATTGATCGACGTGAAACACATCCTGATTGATCGACGTGATAGACGTGCTGATTGGTCGCAGTGAAACATGTGCTGATTGATCGCCGTGAAACACGTGCTGATTGATCGCCATAAAACACGTGCTGATTGAACTCCGTGAAACACGTACTGATTGATCGCCGTGAAACACGTGCTGATTGATCGCAGTAAAACACGTGCTGATTGATCGCCGTGAAACAAGTGCTGATTGATCACAGTGAGACACTCGCTGATTAATCACAGTGAAACACATGCTGATTGATCACAGTGAGACACTCGCTGATTAATCACAGTGAAACACGTGCTGATTGATCGCAGTGTAACACTCGCTGATTAATCAAAGTGAAACACATGCTGATTGATCGCAGTGAAACACATGCTGATTGATCACAGAGATACACATGCTGATTGAGTGCGGTGAAACACATGCTGATTGATAAAAGTGTAACACGCGCTGATTTATTGCAATGTAACACATGCTGAATGATCGCAGTGAAACAGGTGCTGATTGATCGCAGTGAAACACGTGTTGATTGATCGCAGTGAAACACGTGCTGATTGATCGCAGTGAAACACGTGTTGATTGATCGCAGTGAAACACGTGCTGATTGATCGCGGTGAAACACGTTCTGATTCATCGAAGTGAAGCACATGCTCATTGATCGCAGTGAAACTTGTGCTGATCGATCGCGGTGAAACACGTTCTGATTGAGCGCGGTGAAACACGTACCGATTGATCGCAGTGAAACATGTGCAGATTGATCTCGGTGAAACATGTGCTGATTGATCACAGTGAAACAGGCACTGATTGATTGCATTGAAACATATGCTGATTGATCACAGTGAAACAGGCGCTGATTGATTGCAATGAAACATGTGCTCAATGATCACAGCGAAACACATGCTGATTAATCGCAGTGATACACGTGCTGATTGATCGCAGTGAAACACGTGCTGATTGATCGCAGTGAAAACGTGCTGATTGATCACAGTGAAACATGTGCCAATTGATCACAGCGAAACAGGCGTTGATTGATTGCAATGAAACATGTGCTGATTGATCGCAGTGAAACATGTGCTGATTGATCGCAGTGTAAAACGTGCTGATTCATCACAGCGAAACACGTGCTGATTAATCACAATGAAACACTCGCTGATTAATCACAGTGAAACCAGTGCTGATTGATCGCAGTGAAACACGTGCTGATTGATCACAGTGAAACACATGCTGATTGTTCGCAGTGAAACACATGCTGATTGATCGCAGTGAAACACGTGCTGATTAATCACAGTGAAACACGTGCTGATTGATTGCCGTGAAACACGTGCTGATTGATCGCAGTGAAACACGTGCTGATTGATCGCCGTTAAACACGTGCTTATTGATAGCAGTGAAACACGTGCTCATTAACCGCCGAGAAACACGTGCTGATTGATCACCGTGAAACACGTGCTGATTGATCGCAGTGAAACACGTGCTGATTGATCGCCGTGAAACACGTGCTGATTGATGGCAGTGAAATATGTGCTGATTGTTCACAGTGAAAGACACGCTGATTCATCACAGCGAAACACGTGCTGATTGAACACAGTGAAACACACGCTGATTCATCACTGCGAAACACGTGCTGATTGAGCACAGTGAAGCACGTGCTGATTGAGCACAGTGAAACATACGCTGATTCATCACAGCGCAACACGTGCTGATTGATTGCAATGAAACATGTGCTGACTGATCACAGCGAAACACGTGCTGATTGAGCGCAGTGAAACACGAGCTGATTGATCACAGTGAAACACATGCTGATTGATCGCAGTGAAACACATGCTGATTGATCACAGAGATACACATGCTGATTGAGTGCGGTGAAACACATGCTGATTGATAAAAGTGTAATACGCGCTGATTTATTGCAATGAAACAGGTGCTGAATGATCGCAGTGAAACAGGTGCTGATTGATCGCAGTGAAACACGTGTTGATTGATCGCAGTGAAACACGTGCTGATTGATCGCAGTGAAACACATGCTGATTGATCACAGTGAAACACGTGCTGATTGATCACAGTGAAACATGTGCTGATTGATCACAGTGAAACATGTGATGATTGATCGCGGTGAAAATCGTGTTGGTTGATCACAGTGAAACACGTGCTGATTGATCACAGTGAAGCACGTGCTGATTGATCACAGTGAAACACGTGCTGATTGATCGCAGTGAAACACGTGCTGATTGATCGCGGTGAATCACGTTCTGATTCATCGAAGTGAAGCACATGCTCATTGATCGCAGTGAAACTTGTGCTGATCGATCGCAGTGAAACACGTTCTGATTGATCGCGGTGAAACACGTACCGATTGATCGCAGTGAAACATGTGCAGATTGATCTCGGTGAAACATGTGCTGATTGATCACAGTGAAACAGGCGCTGATTGATTGCAATGAAACATGTGCTCAATGATCACAGCGAAACACATGCTGATTAATCGCAGTGATACACGTGCTGATTGATCGCCGTGAAAGACATGCTGATTGATCGCAGTGAAACACGTGCTGATTGATCGCAGTGAAACACGTGCTGATTGATCGCAGTGAAACACTCGCTGATTAATCACAGTGAAACACATGCTGATTGATCGCAGTGAAACATGTGCTGATTGATCGCAGTGAATCACGTGCTGATTGATCGCCGTGAAACACGTGCTGATTGATCGCCGTGAAACACGTGCTGATTGATCGCAGTGAAACACGTGCTGATTGATCGCAGTGAAACACTCGCTGATTAATCACAGTGAAACACATGCTGATTGATCGCAGTGAAACACGTGCTGATTGATCGCCGTGAAACACGTACTTATTGATCACCGTGAAACACGTGCTGATCGATCGCAATGAAACACATGCTGATTGATCACATTGAAACACTCGCTGATTAATCACAGTGAAACACATGCTGATTGATCTCGGTCAAAAACGTGCTGATTGATCTCCGTGAAACACGTGCTGATTGATCGCCGTGAAACACGTTCTGATTGATCGCAGTGAAACACGTGCTGATTAAACGCCGTGTTACACGTGCTTATTGATCGAGGTGAAACATGTGCTGATTGATCGCAGTGAAACACGTGCTGATTGATCGCCGTGAAACACATGCTGATTGATCGCCGTGAAACACATGCTGATTGATCGCAGTGAAACACTCGCTGATTAATCACAGTGAAACTCATGCTGATTGATCGCAGTGAAACACGTGCTGATTGATCGCAGTGAACCACGTGCTGATTGATCGCAGTGAAGCACGTGCTGATTGCTCGCAGTGAAACACGTGCTGATTGATCGCAGTGAAGCACGTGCTGATTGATCGCAGTGAAACACGTGCTGATTGATCGCAGTGAAACACGTGCTGATTGATCGCAGTGAAACACGTGCTGATTTATCGCAGTGAAGCACGTGCTGATTGAGCACAGTGAAACACGTGCTGATTGATCACCGTGAAACACGTGCTGATTGATCGCAGTGAAACACGTGCTGATTGATTGCAGTGAAACACGTGCTGATTGATCGCAGTGAAACACGTGCTGATTGATCGCAGTGAAACACGTGCTGATTGATCGCAGTGAAACACGTGCTGATTGATCGCAGAGAAGCACGTGCTGATTGATCGCAGTGAAACACGTGCTGATTGATCGCAGTGAAACCCGTGCTGATTGATCGCCGTGAAACACGTGCTGATTGATAAAAGTCAAACACGCGTTGATTGATTGCAATCAAACACGTTCTGATTGATTGCAGTGAAACACGTGCTGTTCGATCGCAGTGATACACATGCTGATTTTTCGTAGTGATACACGTGCTGATTGATCGCAGTGAAACACATGCTGATTGATCATCGTGAAACATGTGCTGATTGATCGCAGTGAAAACGTGCTGATTGATCACAGTGAAACATATGCCAATTGATCACAGCGAAACAGGCGTTGATTGATTGCAATGAAACATGTGCTGATTGATCGCAGTGAAACATGTGCTGATTGATCGCAGTGTAAAACGTGCTGATTCATCACAGCGAAACACGTGCTGATTAATCACAATGAAACACTCGCTGATTAATCACAGTGAAACCAGTGCTGATTGATCGCAGTGAAACACGTGCTGATTGATCGCAGTGAAACACATGCTGATTGTTCGCAGTGAAACACATGCTGATTGATCGCAGTGAAACACGTGCTCATTAACCGCCGAGAAACACGTGCTGATTGATCACCGTGACACACGTGCTGATTGATCGCCGTGAAACACGTGCTGATTGATCGCAGTGAAACACGTGCTGATTGATCGCCGTGAAACACGTGCTGATTGATGGCAGTGAAATATGTGCTGATTGTTCACAGTGAAAGACACGCTGATTCATCACAGCGAAACACGTGCTGATTGAACACAGTGAAACACACACTGATTCATCACAGCGAAACACGTGCTGATTGAGCACAGTGAAGCACGTGCTGATTGATCACAGTGAAACATACGCTGATTCATCACAGCGCAACACGTGCTGATTGATTGCAATGAAACATGTGCTGACTGATCACAGCGAAACACGTGCTGATTGAGCGCAGTGAAACACGTGCTGATTGATCACAGTGAAACACGTGCTGATTGATCACAGTGAAACACGTGCTGATTGATCGCAGTGTAACACTCGCTGATTAATCAAAGTGAAACACATGCTGATTGATCGCAGTGAAACACATGCTGATTGATCACAGAGATACACATGCTGATTGAGTGCGGTGAAAGACATGCTGATTGATAAAAGTGTAACACGCGCTGATTTATTGCAATGAAACACGTGCTGAATGATCGCAGTGAAACAGGTGCTGATTGATCGCAGTGAAACACGTGTTGATTGATCGCAGTGAAACACGTGCTGATTGATCGCGGTGAAAATCGTGTTGGTTGATCACAGTGAAACACGTGCTGATTGATCACAGTGAAACACGTGATCATTGATCGCAGTGAAACACGTGCTGATTGATCGCGGTGAAACACGTTCTGATTCATCGAAGTGAAGCACATGCCATTGATCGCAGTGAAACTTGTGCTGATCGATCGCGGTGAAACACGTTCTGATTGATCGCGGTGAAACACGTACCGATTGATTGCAGTGAAACATGTGCAGATTGATCTCGGTGAAACATGTGCTGATTGATCACAGTGAAACAGGCACTGATTGATTGCATTGAAACATATGCTGATTGATCACAGTGAAACAGGCGCTGCTTGATTGCAATGAAACATGTGCTCAATGATCACAGCGAAACACATGCTGATTAATCGCAGTGATACACGTGCTGATTGATCGCAGTGAAACACGTGCTGATTGATCGCAGTGAAACACGTGCTGATTGATCGCCGTGAAACACATGCTGATTGATCGCAGTGAAACACGTGCTGATTGATCGCAGTGAAACACGGGCTGATTGATCGCAGTGAAACACGTGCTGATTTATCGCAGTGAAGCACGTGCTGATTGAGCACAGTGAAACACGTGCTGATTGATCACCGTGAAACACGTGCTGATTGATCGCAGTGAAACACGTGCTGATTGATCGCAGTGAAGCACGTGCTGATTGATCGCAGTGAAACACTTGCTGATTGATCGCAGTGAAATACGTGCTGATTGATCATAGTGAAACATGTGCTGATTGATCGCAGTGAAAACGTGCTGATTGATCACAGTGAAACATGTGCCAGTTGATCACAGCGAAACAGGCGTTGATTGATTGCAATGAAACATGTGCTGATTCATCGCAGTGAAACATGTGCTGATTAATCACAGTGTAAAACGTGCTGATTCATCACAGCGAAACACGTGCTGATTAATCACAGTGAAACACTCGCTGATTAATCACAGTGAAACAGGTGCTGATTCATCGCAGTGAAACACGTGCTGATTGATCGCAGTGAAACACGCGCTGATTGATCGCAGTGAAACACGTGCTGATTGATCACAGTGAAACACGTGCTGATTGATCGCAGTGAAACACGTGCTGATTGATCGCAGTGAAGCACGTGCTGATTGATCGCAGTGAAACACGTGCTGATTGATCGCAGTGAAACACGTGCTGATTGATTAAAGTCAAACACGCGTTGATTGATTGCAATCAAACACGTTCTGATTGATTGCAGTGAAACACGTGCTGTTCGATCGCAGTGATACACATGCTGATTTTTCGTAGTGATACACATGCTGATTGATCGCAGTGAAACACGTGCTGATTGATCGCAGTGAAACACGTGCTGATTGATCATAGTGAAACATGTGCTGATTGATCGCAGTGAAAACGTGCTGATTGATCACAGTGAAACATGTGCCAATTGATCACAGCGAAACAGGCGTTGATTGATTGCAGTGAAACATGTGCTGATTGATCGCAGTGAAACATGTGCTGATTGATCGCAGTGTAAAACGTGCTGATTCATCACAGCGAAACACGTGCTGATTAATCACAATGAAACACTCGCTGATTAATCACAGTGAAACACGTGCTGATTGATTGCCGTGAAACACGTGCTGATTGATCGCAGTGAAACACGTGCTGATTGATCGCCGTTAAACACGTGCTTATTGATAGCAGTGAAACACGTGCTCATTAACCGCCGAGAAACACGTGCTGATTGATCACCGTGACACACGTGCTGATTGATCGCCGTGAAACACGTGCTGATTGATCGCAGTGAAACACGTGCTGATTGATCGCCGTGAAACACGTGCTGATTGATGGCAGTGAAATATGTGCTGATTGTTCACAGTGAAAGACACGCTGATTCATCACAGCGAAACACGTGCTGATTGAACACAGTGAAACACACGCTGATTCATCACAGCGAAACACGTGCTGATTGAGCACAGTGAAGCACGTGCTGATTGTTCACAGTGAAACATACGCTGATTCATCACAGCGCAACACGTGCTGATTGATTGCAATGAAACATGTGCTGACTGATCACTGCGAAACACGTGCTGATTGAGCGCAGTGAAACACGTGCTGATTGATCACAGTGAAACATGTGCTGATTGATCGCAGTGAAACATGTGCTGATTGATCGCAGTGAAGCACGTGCTGATTGATCGAAGGGAAACACGTGCTGATTGATCATAGTGAAACATGTGCTGATTGATCGCAGTGAAAACGTGCTGATTGATCATAGTGAAATATGTGCTGATTGATCGCAGTGAAAACGTGCTGATTGATCACAGTGAAACATGTGCCGATTCATCACAGCGAAACAGGCGTTGATTGATTGCAATGAAACATGTGCTGATTGATCGCAGTGAAACATGTGCTGATTGATCGCAGTGTAAAACATGCTGATTCATCACAGCGAAACACGTGCTGATTAATCACAATGAAACACTCGCTGATTAATCACAGTGAAACCAGTGCTGATTGTTCGCAGTGAAACACATGCTGATTGATCGCAGTGAAACACTTGCTGATTAATCACAGTGAAACACGTGCTGATTGATTGCCGTGAAACACGTGCTGATTGATCGCAGTGAAACACGTGCTGATTGATCGCCGTTAAACACGTGCTTATTGATAGCAGTGAAACACGTGCTCATTAACCGCCGAGAAACACGTGCTGATTGATCACCGTGACACACGTGCTGATTGATCGCCGTGAAACACGTGCTGATTGATCGCAGTGAAACACGTGCTGATTGATCGCCGTGAAACACGTGCTGATTGATGGCAGTGAAATATATGCTGATTGTTCACAGTGAAAGACACGCTGATTCATCAAAGCGAAACACGTGCTGATTGAGCACAGTGAAGCACGTGCCGATTGATCACAGTGAAACACGTGCTGATTGAGCGCAGTGAAACACGAGCTGATTGATCGCCGTGAAACACGTGCTGATTGATGGCAGTGAAATATATGCTGATTGTTCACAGTGAAAGACACGCTGATTCATCACAGCGCAACACGTGCTGATTGATTGCAATGAATCATGTGCTGACTGATCACAGCGAAACACGTGCTGATTGAGCGCAGTGAAACACGAGCTGATTGATCACTGTGAAACACGTGCTGATTGATCGCAGTGAAACACGTGCTGATTAATCAAAGTGAAACACATGCTGATTGATCGCAGTGAAACACATGCTGATTGATCACAGAGATACACATGCTGATTGAGTGCGGTGAAAGACATGCTGATTGATAAAAGTGTAACACGCGCTGATTTATTGCAATGAAACAGGTGCTGAATGATCGCAGTGAAACAGGTGCTGATTGATCGCAGTGAAACACGTGTTGATTGATCGCAGTGAAACACGTGCTGATTGATCACAGTGAAACACGTGCTGATTGATCGCAGTGAAGCACGTGCTGATTGATCACAGTGAAACATGTGCTGATTGATCACAGTGAAACATGTGATGATTGATCGCAGTGAAAATCGTGTTGGTTGATCACAGTGAAACACGTGCTGATTGATCACAGTGAAACACGTGACGATTGATCGCAGTGAAACACGTGCTGATTGATCGCGGTGAAACACGTTCTGATTCATCGAAGTGAAGCACATGCTCATTGATCGCAGTGAAACTTGTGCTGATCGATCGCGGTGAAACATGTTCTGATTGATCGCGGTGAAACACGTACCGATTGATCGCAGTGAAACATGTGCAGATTGATCTCGGCGAAACATGTGCTGATTGATCACAGTGAAACAGGCACTGATTGATTGCATTGAAACATATGCTGATTGATCACAGTGAAACAGGCGCTGATTGATTGCAATGAAACATGTGCTCAATGATCACAGCGAAACACATGCTGATTAATCGCAGTGATACACGTGCTGATTGATCGCAGTGAAACACGTGCTGATTGATAAAAGTGAAACACATGCTGATTGATCGCAGTGAAACACGTGCTGATTGATCGCAGTGAAACACGTGCTGATTTATCGTAGTGAAGCACGTGCTGATTGAGCACAGTGAAACACGTGCTGATTGATCACCGTGAAACACTTGCTGATTGATCGCAGTGAAACACGTGCTGATTGATTGCAGTGAAACACGTGCTGATTGATCGCCGTTAAACACGTGCTCCTTGATAGCAGAGAAACACGTGCTCATTAACCGCTGAGAAACACGTGCTGATTGATCACCGTGATACACGTGCTGATTGATCGCCGTGAAACACGTGCTGATTGATCGCAGTGAAACACGTGCTGATGGATCGCCGTGAAACATGTGCTGATTCATTTCAGTGAAACACGTGCTGATTGTTCACAGTGAAAGACGTGCTGATTGAACACAGTGAAACACATGCTGATTCATCACAGCGAAACACGTGCTGATTGAGCACAGTGAAGCACGTGCTGATTGATCACAGTGAAACATACGCTGATTCATCACGGCGAAACACGTGCTGATTGATTGCAATGAAACACGTGCTGATTGATCACAGCGAAACATGTGCTGTTTGAGCGCAGTGAAACACGTACTGATTGATCACAGTGAAACACGTGCTGATTGATCGCAGTGAAACACGTGCTGATTGATCACAGTGAAACACGTGCTGATTGATCACAGTTAAACAGACGCTGATTCATCGTAGTGAAATACGTGCTGATTGATCGCTGTGAAACACATGCTGATTGATCGCAGTGAAACACTTGCTGATTAATCACAGTGAAACACGTGCTGATTGATCGCAGTGAAACACTCGCTGATCAATCACAGTGAAACACGTGCTGATTGATCACAGTGAAACATGTGCTGATTGATCGCCGTGAAACACGTGCTGATTGATCGCCGTGAAACACGTGCTGATTGATCACAGTGAAATACGTGCTTATTGATCGCCGTGAAACACGTGCTGATTGATCGCCGTGAAACACGTGCTGATTGATCGCCGTGAAACACGTGCTGATTGTTGGCCGTGAAACACGTGTTGATTGATCGCCGTAAAACACGTGCTGATTGATAAGAATGAAACACGTGCTGATTGATTGCAGTGAAACACGTGCTGATTGATCGCAGAGAAACACGTGCTGATTGATCGCTGTGAAACACGTGCTGATTGATCGCAGTGAAACATGTGCAGATTGATCTCGGTGAAACACGTGCTGATTGATCACAGTGAAACAGGCACTGATTCATTTCAATGAAACACGTGCTGATTGATCACAGTGAAACAGGCACTGATTAATTGCAATGAAACATGTGCTGATTGATCACAGCGACACTCGTGCTGATTGATCGCAGTGAAACACGTGCTGATTGATCACAGTGAAACATGTGCTGATTGATCACAGTGAAAGACGAGCTGATTGATCACAGTTAAACACACGCTGATTCATCGTAGTGAAATACGTGCTGATTGATCGCAGTGAAACACATGCTGATTGATCGCCGTGAAACACCTGCTGATTGATTGCCGTGAAACACGTGCTGATTGATCGCAGTGAAACACGTGCTGATTGATCACAGTGAAACACATGCTGATTGATCGCAGTGAAACACGTGCTGATTGATCGCCGTGAAACACGTGCTGATTGATCACAGTGAAACACTCGCTGATTAATCACAGTGAAACACGTGCTTATTGATCGCAGTGAAACATGTGCCGATTGATGTCGGTGAAACACGTGCTGGTTGATGACAGTGAAACAGGCACTGATTGATTGCAATGAAACATGTGCTGATTGATCACAGCGAGACAGGCGCTGATTGATTGCAGTAAAACACGTGCTGATTGATCACAGTGAAACAGGCACTGATTGATTGCAATGAAACACGTGCTGATTCATCGCAGTGAAACATGTGCTGATTGATCGCAGTGTAACATGTGCTGATTCATCAAAACGAAACACGTGCTGATTGATCTAGGTGAAGCACGTGCAAATTGATCACAGTGAAATACGTGCTGATTGATCGCTGTGAAACACCTGCTGAATGATTGCAGTGAAACACTCGCTGATTAATCACAGTGAAACACATGCTGATTGATCGCAGTGAAACACGTGCTCATTGATCGCAGAGAAACACGTGCTGATTGATCGCCATGAAACACGTGCTTATTGATCTCAGTGAAACGTGTGCTGATTGATCTCGGTGAAACACGAGCTGGTTGATCACAGTGAAACAGGCGCTGATTGATTGCAATGAAACGTGCTGATTCATCACAGCGAATCACAAGCTGATTGATCGCTGTGAAATAAGAACTGATTGATCACCGTGAAATACGTGCAGATTGTTCGCCGTGAAACAGGTGCTGATTGATCACAGTGAAACACGTGCTGTGTGATCACAGTGTATCACGTGCTGATTCATCACAGCCAAATACGTGCTGATTGATCGCAGTGAAACACGTGCTGATTGATCACAGTGAAGCACGTGCTGATTGATCGCAGTGAAGCACGTGCTGATTGATCACAGTGAAGCACGTGCTGATTGATCACAGTGAAGCACGTGCTGATTGATCACAGTGAAACACACGCTGATTGATCACATTGAAATACGTTCTGAGTGATCTCAGTGAAACACATGCTGATCGATCGCAGTGAAATACTCGCTGATTGATTGCAATGAAACACGTTCTGATTGATCAAAGTTAAACATATGCTGATTGATCGCAGTGAAATAAATGCTGATGGATCACCGTGAAACATGTGCTGATTCATTTCAGTGAAACACGTGCTGATTGATCGCAGTGAAACACATGCTGATTGATCGCAGTGAAACACTTGCTGATTAATCACAGTGAAACACGTGCTGATTGATTGCCGTGAAACACGTGCTGATTGATCGCAGTGAAACACGTGCTGATTGATCGCCGTTAAACACGTGCTTATTGATAGCAGTGAAACACGTGCTCATTAACCGCCGTGAAACACGTGCTGATTGATGGCAGTGAAATATGTGCTGATTGTTCACAGTGAAAGACACGCTGATTCATCACAGCGAAACACGTGCTGATTGAACACAGTGAAACACACGCTGATTCATCACAGCGAAACACGTGCTGATTGAGCACAGTGAAGCACGTGCCGATTGATCACAGTGAAACATACGCTGATTCATCACAGCGCAACACGTGCTGATTGATTGCAATGAATCATGTGCTGCCTCTTCACAGCGAAACACGTGCTGATTGAGCGCAGTGAAACACGAGCTGATTGATCACAGTGAAACACGTGCTGATTGATCGCAGTGAAACACATGCTGATTGATCACAGAGATACACATGCTGATTGAGTGCGGTGAAAGACATGCTGATCGATAAAAGTGTAACACGCGCTGATTTATTGCAATGAAACACGTGCTGAATGATCGCAGTGAAACAGGTGCTGATTGATCGCAGTGAAACACGTGTTGATTGATCGCAGTGAAACACGTGCTGATTGATCGCAGTGAAACACGTGCTGATTGATCACAGTGAAACACGTGCTGATTGATCACAGTGAAACACTCGCTGATTAATCACCGTGAAACACATGCTGATTGATCGCCGCGAAACACGTGCTGATTGATCGCAGTGAAATACGTGCTGATTGATTGCAGTGAAACATGTGCTGATTGATCGCAGTGAAACACGTGCTGATTGATCACAGTGAAATACATCCTGATTGATCGCAGTGAAACACATGCTGATCGATCACAGTAATACACTTGCTGATTAATCACAGTGAAACAAATGCTGATTGATCGCCATGAAAGACGTGCTGATAGATCGCCGTGAAACACGTGCTGATTGATCGCAGTAAAACACGTGCTGATTGATAGCGGAGAAACACATGCTGATTGATAAAAGTGAAAGACGCGCTGATTGATAACAATGAAACACGTGCTGATTGATTGCTATGAAACACTGGCTGATTAATCACTGTGAAACATGTGCAGATTGATTGCAGTGAAACACGTGCTGATTGATCACAGTGAAATATGTGCTGATTGATCGCAGTGAATGTTGTGCTGATTGATCACAGTGAAACACGTGCTGATTGATCGCAGGGAAACACGTGCTGATTGATCGCAGTGAAACACGTGCTGATTGATCGCAGTGAAACACGTGCTGATTGATCACAGTGAAACACGTGCTGATTGATCGCAGTGAATCACGTGCTGATTGATCGCCGTGAAACACTTGCTGATTAATCGCAGTGAAACACGTGCTGATTGATCACAGTGAAACACTCCCTGATTAATCACCGTGAAACACATGCTGATTGATCGCCGTGAAACACGTGCTGATTGATCGCAGTGAAACACGTGCTGATTGATCGCAGTAAAACACGTGCTGATTGATCGCGGTGAAACACATGCTGATTGATAAAAGTCAAACACACGCTGATTGATTGCAATGAAATACGTTCTGATTGATTGCAGTGAAACATGTGCTGATTGATCGCAGTGAAACACGTGCTGATTGATCGCGGTGAAACACGTGCTGATTGATCACAGTGAAATACGTCCTGATTGATCGCAGTGAAACACATGCTGATCGATCACAGTAATACACTTGCTGATTAGTCACAGTGAAACAAATGCTGATTGATCGCCATGAAAGACGCGCTGATTGATCACCGTGAAACACGTGCTGATTGATCGCAGTAAAACACGTGCTGATTGATAGCGGAGAAACACATGCTGATTGATAAAAGTGAAACACGCGCTGATTGATAACAATGAAACACGTGCTGATTGATTACTGTGAAACACTGGCTGATTGATCACTGTGAAACACATGCAGATTGATCACAGTGAAACAGGTGCTGATTGATTGCAGTGAAACACGTGCTGATTGATCGCAGTGAAACAGGTGCTGATTGATTGCAGTGAAACAGGTGCTGATTGATCACTGTGAAACACGTGCTGATTGATCACGGTGAAACACATGCTGATTGATCGCAGTGAAACACGTGCTGATTGATCACAGTGAAACTCATGCTGATTGATCGCAGTGAAACACATGCTGTTTGATCGCAGTGAAACACGTGCTGATTGATTGCAGTGAAACACGTGCTGATTGATCACAGTGAAACTCATGCTGATTGATCGCAGTGAAACACATGCTGTTTGATCGCAGTGAAACACGTTCTGATTGATTGCAGTGAAACACGTGCTGATTGATCGCAGTGAAACAGTCACTGATTAATCACAGTGAAACACGTGCTGTTTGATCGCAGTGAAACACATGCTGATTGATCGCGGTGAAACACATGCTGATTGATCACAGTGAAACACTCGCTGATTAATCACAGTGAAACACGTGCTGATTGATCGCAGTGAAAAACTCGCTGATTAATCACAGTGAAACACATGCTGATTGAGTGCGGTGAAACACATGCTGATTGATAAAAGTGTAACACGCGCTGATTTATTGCAATGAAACACATGCTGAATGATCGCAGTGAAACAGGTGCTGATTGATCGCAGTGAAACACGTGTTGATTGATCGCAGTGAAACACGTGCTGATTGATCGCAGTGAAACACATGCTGATTGATCACAGTGAGACACTCGCTGATAAATCACAGTGAAACACGTGCTGATTGATCGCAGTGAAACATGTGCTGATTGATCGCAGTGAATCACGTGCTGATTGATCGCCGTGAAACACGTGCTGATTGATCGCAGTGAAATACGTGCTGATTGATCGCCGTGAAACACGTGCTGATTGATCGCAGTTAATCACGTGCTGATTGATCGCCGTGAAACACCTGCTGATTGATCTCCATGAAACACGTGCTTATTGATCGCCGTGAAACACGTGCTGATTGATCGCAGTGAAACACATGCTGATTGATCACATTGAAACACTCGCTGATTAATCACAGTGAAACACATGCTGATTGAACGCGGTGAAACACGTGCTGATTGATCTCCGTGAAACACGTGCTGATTGATCGCCGTGAAACACGTTCTGATTGATCGCAGTGAAACACGTGCTGATTGATCGCCGTGTTACACGTGCTTATTGATCGAGGTGAAACAAGTGCTGATTGATCGCAGTGAAACACGTGCTGATTGATCGCCGTGAAACACATGCTGATTGATCGCAGTGAAACACTCGCTGATTAATCACAGTGAAACTCATGCTGATTGATCGCAGTGAAACACGTGCTGATTGATCGCAGTGAAACACGTGCTGATTGATCACCGTGAAACACGTGCTGATTGATCACCGTGAAACACGTGCTGATTGATCTCCGTGAAACACCTGCTGATTGATCGCAGTGAAACACTTGCTGATTGATCGCAGTGAAACACGTGCTGATTGATCGTAGTGAAATACATGCTGATTGATCGCCGTGAAACACGTGCTGATTTATCGCAGTGAATCACGTGCTGATTGATCGCCGTGAAACACGTGCTGATTGATTGCAGTGAAACACGTGCTGATTGATTGCCGTGAAACACTTGCTGATTGATCACAGTGAAACACGTGCTGATTGATCGCAGTGAAACACGTGCTGATTGATCACAGTGAAACACTCGCTGATTAATCGCAGTGAAACACTTGCTGATTGATCACAGTGAAACACTCGCTGATAAATCACCGTGAAACACATACTGATTGATTGCAGTGAAACATGTGCTGATTGATCGCAGTGAAACACGTGCTGATTGATCGCGGTGAAACACGTGCTGATTGATCACAGTGAAATACGTCCTGATTGATCGCAGTGAAACACATGCTGATCGATCACAGTAATACACTTGCTGATTAATCACAGTGAAACAAATGCTGATTGATCGCCATGAAAGACGTGCTGATTGATCGCCGTGAAACACGTGCTGATTGATCGCAGTAAAACACGTGCTGATTGATAGCGGAGAAACATATGCTGATTGATTAAAGTGAAACACGCGCTGATTGATAACAATGAAACACGTGCTGATTGATTGCTGTGAAACACTGGCTGATTAATCACTGTGAAACACATGCAGATTGATCGCTGTGAAACACGTGCTGATTGATCACAGTGAAACATGTGCAGATTGATTGCAATGAAACATGTGCTGATTGATCACAGTGAAACATGTGATGATTGATCGCAGTGAAACATGTGATGATTGATTGCCGTGAAACACATGCTGATTGATCACAGTGAAACCCATCCTGATTGATCACAGTGAAACATGTGCTGATTTATCGCCGTGAAACACTCGCTGATTAATTGCAGTGAAACACATGCTGATTGATCGGTGTAAAACACTTGCTGATTTATCGCCGTGAAACACGTGCTGATCGATCGCGGTGAAACACATGCTGGTTGATGAAAGTGAAATACGTGCTGATTGATCTCCGTGAAACACCTGCTGATTGATCGCAGTGAAACACTTGCTGATTGATCGCAGTGAAACACGTGCTGATTGATCGTAGTGAAATACATGCTGATTGATCGCCGTGAAACACGTGCTGATTGTTCGCAGTGAATCACGTGCTGATTGATTGCAGTGAAACACGTGCTGATTGATTGCAGTGAAACACGTGCTGATTGATTGCCGTGAAACACATGCTGATTGATCACCGTGAAACACGTGCTGATTGATCGCCGTAAAACACGTGCTGATTGATCTCCGTGAAACACGTGCTGATTGATCGCCGTGAAACACGTGCTGATTGATCGCAGTAAAACACGTGCTGATTGATCGCCGTGAAACAAGTGCTGATTGATCGCCGTAAAACACATGCTGTTTGATAACAATAAAACATGTGCTGATTGATCGCAGTGAAACACTCGCTGATTGATCGCAGAGATACACATGCTGATTGATCGCGGTGAAACACGTGCTGATTGATCGCAGTGAATCACGTGCTGATTGATTGCAGTGAAACACGTGCTGATTGATTGCAGTGAAACACGTGCTGATTGATTGCCGTGAAACACATGCTGATTGATCACCGTGAAACACGTGCTGATTGATCGCCGTATAACACGTGCTGATTGATCTCCGTGAAACACGTGCTGATTGATCGCCGTGAAACACGTGCTGATTGATCGCAGTAAAACACGTGCTGATTGATCGCCGTGAAACAAGTGCTGATTGATCGCCGTAAAACACATGCTGTTTGATAACAATAAAACATGTGCTGATTGATCGCAGTGAAACACTCGCTGATTGATCGCAGAGATACACATGCTGATTGATCGTGGTGAAACACGTGCTGATTGATCGCAGTGAAACACGTGCTGATTGATCGCAGTGAAACACATGCTGATTGATCACAGTGAGACACTCGCTGATTAATCACAGTGAAACACGTGCTGATTGATCGCAGTGAAACACTCGCTGATTAATCAAAGTGAAACACATGCTGATTGATCGCAGTGAAACACATGCTGATTGATCACAGAGATACACATGCTGATTGAGTGCGGTGAAAGACATGCTGATTGATAAAAGTGTAACACGCGCTGATTTATTGCAATGAAACAAGTGCTGAATGATCGCAGTGAAACAGGTGCTGATTGATCGCAGTGAAACACGTGTTGATTGATCGCAGTGAAACACGTGCTGATTGATCGCAGTGAAACACATGCTGATTGATCACAGTGAGACACTCGCTGATAAATCACAGTGAAACACGTGCTGATTGATCGCAGTGAAACACTCGCTGATTAATCACAGTGAAACACATGCTGATTGATCGCAGTGAAACATGTGCTGATTGATCGCAGTGAATCACGTGCTGATTGATCGCCGTGAAACACGTGCTGATTGATCGCAGTGAAATACGTGCTGATTGATCGCCGTGAAACACGTGCTGATTGATCGCCATGAAACACGTGCTTATTGATCGCCGTGAAACACGTGCTGATTGATCGCAGTGATACACATGCTGATTGATCACATTGAAACACTCGCTGATTAATCACAGTGAAACACATGCTGATTGATCGCGGTGAAACACGTGCTGATTGATCTCCGTGAAACACGTGCTGATTGATCGCCGTGAAACACTTTCTGATTGATCGCAGTGAAACACGTGCTGATTGATCGCCGTGTTACACGTGCTTATTGATCGAGATGAAACAAGTGCTTATTGATTGCAGTGAAACACGTGCTGATTGATCACAGTGAAACACATGCTGATTGATCTCAGTGAAACACGTGCTGATTGATCGCAGTGAAACACTCGCTGATCAATCACAGTGAAACTCATGCTGATTGATCGCAGTGAAACACATGCTGTTTGATCGCAGTGAAACACGTACTGATTGATTGCAGTGAATCACATGCTGATTGATCGCAGTGAAACTCTCGCTGAATAATCACAGTGAAACACGTGCTGTTTGATCGCAGTGAAACACATGCTGATTGATCGCAGTGAAACACATGCTGATTGATCGCGGTGAAACACATGCTGATTGATAGCAGTGAAAAACTCTCTGATTAATCACAGTGAAACACATGCTGATTGAGCGCAGTGAAACAGGTGCTGATTGATCGCAGTGAAACACGTGCTGATTGATCGCCGTGAAACACATGCTGATTGATCGCAGTGAAACACTCGCTGATTAATCACAGTGAAACTCATGCTGATTGATCGCAGTGAAACACGTGCTGATTGATCGCAGTGAAACACGTGCTGATTGATCACCGTGAAACACGTGCTGATTGATCGCCGTGAAACACGTGCTGATTGATCTCCGTGAAACACCTGCTGATTGATCGCAGTGAAACACTTGCTGATTGATCGCAGTGAAACACGTGCTGATTGATCGTAGTGAAATACATGCTGATTGATCGCCGTGAAACACGTGCTGATTTATCGCAGTGAATCACGTGCTGATTGATCGCCGTGAAACACGTGCTGATTGATTGCAGTGAAACACGTGCTGATTGATTGCCGTGAAACACTTGCTGATTGATCACCGTGAAACACGTGCTGATTGATCGCCGTGAAACACGTGCTGATTGATCGCAGTGAAACACGTGCTGATTGATCGCAGTGAAACACTCGCTGATTAATCGCAGTGAAACACTTGCTGATTGATCACAGTGAAACACTCGCTGATAAATCACCGTGAAACACATGCTGATTGATCGCCGCGAAACACGTGCTGATTGATCGCAGTGAAATACGTGCTGATTGATTGCAGTGAAACATGTGCTGATTGATCGCAGTGAAACACGTGCTGATTGATCGCGGTGAAACACGTGCTGATTGATCACAGTGAAATACATCCTGATTGATCGCAGTGAAACACATGCTGATCGATCGCAGTAATACACTTGCTGATTAATCACAGTGAAACAAATGCTGATTGATCGCCATGAAAGACGTGCTGATAGATCGCCGTGAAACACGTGCTGATTGATCGCAGTAAAACACGTGCTGATTGATAGCGGAGAAACACATGCTGATTGATAAAAGTGAAAGACGCGCTGATTGATAACAATGAAACACGTGCTGATTGATTGCTATGAAACACTGGCTGATTAATCACTGTGAAACATGTGCAGATTGATTGCAGTGAAACACGTGCTGATTGATCACAGTGAAACATGTGCTGATTGATCGCAGTGAATGTTGTGCTGATTGATCGCAGTGAAACACGTGCTGATTGATCGCAGTGAAACTCATGCTGATTGATCGCAGTGAAACACATGCTGTTTGATCGCAGTGAAACACGTGCTGATTGATTGCAGTGAAACACGTGCTGATTGATCGCAGTGAAACACTCACTGATTAATCACAGTGAAACACGTGCTGTTTGATCGCAGTGAAACACGTGCTGATTGATCGCAGTGAAACACATGCTGATTGATCGCGGTGAAACACATGCTGATTGATCACAGTGAAACACTCGCTGATTAATCACAGTGAAACACGTGCTGATTGATCGCAGTGAAAAACTCGCTGATTAATCACAGTGAAACACATGCTGATTGAGTGCGGTGAAACACATGCTGATTGATAAAAGTGTAACACGCGCTGATTTATTGCAATGAAACACATGCTGAATGATCGCAGTGAAACAGGTGCTGATTGATCGCAGTGAAACACGTGTTGATTGATCGCAGTGAAAAACGTGCTGATTGATCGCAGTGAAACACATGCTGATTGATCACAGTGAGACACTCGCTGATAAATCACAGTGAAACACGTGCTGATTGATCACAGTGAAACACGTGCTGATTGATCGCCGTGAAACACGTGCTGATTGATCGCAGTGAAATACGTGCTGATTGATCGCCGTGAAACACGTGCTGATTGATCGCAGTTAATCACGTGCTGATTGATCGCCGTGAAACACCTGCTGATTGATCTCCATGAAACACGTGCTTATTGATCGCCGTGAAACACGTGCTGATTGATCGCAGTGAAACACATGCTGATTGATCACATTGAAACACTCGCTGATTAATCACAGTGAAACACATGCTGATTGATCGCCGTGAAACACGTGCTGATTGATCTCCGTGAAACACGTGCTGATTGATCGCGTGAAACACGTTCTGATTGATCGCAGTGAAACACGTGCTGATTGATCGCCGTGTTACAGGTGCTTATTGATCGAGGTGAAACAAGTGCTGATTGATCGCAGTGAAACACGTGCTGATTGATCGCCGTGAAACACATGCTGATTGATCGCAGTGAAACACTCGCTGATTAATCACAGTGAAACTCATGCTGATTGATCGCAGTGAAACACGTGCTGATTGATCGCAGTGAAACACGTGCTGATTGATCACCGTGAAACACGTGCTGATTGATCGCCGTGAAACACGTGCTGATTGATCTCCGTGAAACACCTGCTGATTGATCGCAGTGAAACACTTGCTGATTGATCGCAGTGAAACACTCGCCGATTAATCACAGTGAAACTCATGCTGATTGATCGCAGTGAAACACGTGCTGATTGATTGCAGTGAAACACGTGCTGATTCATCGTAGTGATACACTCGCTGATTAATCACAGTGAAACACGGGCTGTTTGATCGCAGTGAAACACGTGCTGATTGATCGCAGTGAAACACATGCTGATTGATCACAGTGAAACAGGTGCTGATTGATTGCAGTGACACAGGTGCTGATTGATTGCAGTGAAACACGTGCTGATTGATCGCAGTGAAACACGTGCTGATTGATCACAGTGAAACAGGTGCTGATTGATCACAGTGAAACACTCGCTGATTAATCGCAGTGAAACTCTTGCTGATTGATCACAGTGAAACACTCGCTGATAAATCACCGTGAAACACATACTGATTGATTGCAGTGAAACATGTGCTGATTGATCGCAGTGAAACACGTGCTGATTGATCGCGGTGAAACACGTGCTGATTGATCACAGTGAAATACGTCCTGATTGATCGCAGTGAAACACATGCTGATCGATCACAGTAATACACTTGCTGATTAATCACAGTGAAACAAATGCTGATTGATCGCCATGAAAGACGTGCTGATTGATCGCCGTGAAACACGTGCTGATTGATCGCAGTAAAACACGTGCTGATTGATAGCGGAGAAACATATGCTGATTGATAAAAGTGAAACACGCGTTGATTGATAACAATGAAACACGTGCTGATTGATTGCTGTGAAACACTGGCTGATTAATCACTGTGAAACACATGCAGATTGATCACTGTGAAACACGTGCTGATTGATCACAGTGAAACATGTGCAGATTGATTGCAATGAAACATGTGCTGATTGATCACAGTGAAACATGTGATGATTGATCGCAGTGAAACATGTGATGATTGATTGCCGTGAAACACATGCTGATTGATCACAGTGAAACCCTTCCTGATTGATCACAGTGAAACATGTGCTGATTTATCGCCGTGAAACACTCGCTGATTAATTGCAGTGAAACACATGCTAATTGATCGGTGTAAAACACTTGCTGATTTATCGCCGTGAAACACGTGCTGATCGATCGCGGTGAAACACATGCTGGTTGATAAAAGTGAAATACGTGCTGATTGATCTCCGTGAAACACCTGCTGATTGATCGCAGTGAAACACTTGCTGATTGATCGCAGTGAAACACGTGCTGATTGATCGTAGTGAAATACATGCTGATTGATCGCCGTGAAACTCGTGCTGATTGATCGCAGTGAATCACGTGCTGATTGATTGCAGTGAAACACGTGCTGATTGATTGCCGTGAAACACATGCTGATTGATCACCGTGAAACACGTGCTGATTGATCGCCGTAAAACACGTGCTGATTGATCTCCGTGAAACACGTGCTGATTGATCGCCGTGAAACACGTGCTGATTGATCGCAGTAAAACACGTGCTGATTGATCGCCGTGAAACAAGTGCTGATTGATCGCCGTAAAACACATGCTGTTTGATAACAATAAAACATGTGCTGATTGATCGCAGTGAAACACTCGCTGATTGATCGCAGAGATACACATGCTGATTGATCGCGGTGAAACACGTGCTGATTGATCGCAGTGAATCACGTGCTGATTGATTGCAGTGAAACACGTGCTGATTGATTGCAGTGAAACACGTGCTGATTGATTGCCGTGAAACACATGCTGATTGATCACCGTGAAACACGTGCTGATTGATCGCCGTATAACACGTGCTGATTGATCTCCGTGAAACACGTGCTGATTGATCGCCGTGAAACACGTGCTGATTGATCGCAGTAAAACACGTGCTGATTGATCGCCGTGAAACAAGTGCTGATTGATCGCCGTAAAACACATGCTGTTTGATAACAATAAAACATGTGCTGATTGATCGCAGTGAAACACTCGCTGATTGATCGCAGAGATACACATGCTGATTGATCGCGGTGAAACACGTGCTGATTGATCGCAGTGAAACACGTGCTGATTGATCGCAGTGAAACTCATGCTGATTGATCACATTGAGACACTCGCTGATTAATCACAGTGAAACACGTGCTGATTGATCGCAGTGAAACACTCGCTGATTAATCAAAGTGAAACACATGCTGATTGATCGCAGTGAAACACATGCTGATTGATCACAGAGATACACATGCTGATTGAGTGCGGTGAAAGACATGCTGATTGATAAAAGTGTAACACGCGCTGATTTATTGCAATGAAACACATGCTGAATGATCGCAGTGAAACAGTTGCTGATTGATCGCAGTGAATCACGTGCTGATTGATCGCCGTGAAACACGTGCTCATTGATCGCAGTGAAATACGTGCTGATTGATCGCCGTGAAACACGTGCTGATTGATCGCGGTGAATCACGTGCTGATTGATCGCCGTGAAACACGTGCTGATTGATCGCCATGAAACACGTGCTTATTGATCGCCGTGAAACACGTGCTGATTGATCACAGTGATACACATGCTGATTGATCACATTGAAACACTCGCTGATTAATCACAGTGAAACACATGCTGATTGATCGCGGTGAAACACGTGCTGATTGATCTCCGTGAAACACGTGCTGATTGATCGCCGTGAAACACTTTCTGATTGATCGCAGTGAAACACGTGCTGATTGATCGCCGTGTTACACGTGCTTATTGATCGAGATGAAACAAGTGCTTATTGATTGCAGTGAAACACGTGCTGATTGATCACAGTGAAACACATGCTGATTGATCTCAGTGAAACACGTGCTGATTGATCGCAGTGAAACACTCGCTGATCAATCACAGTGAAACTCATGCTCATTGATCGCAGTGAAACACATGCTGTTTGATCGCAGTGAAACACGTACTGATTGATTGCAGTGAATCACATGCTGATTGATCGCAGTGAAACACATGCTGTTTGATCGCAGTGAAACACGTACTGATTGATTGCAGTGAATCACATGCTGATTGATCGCAGTGAAACACTCGCTGAATAATCACAGTGAAACACGTGCTGTTTGATCGCAGTGAAACACATGCTGATTGATCGCGGTGAAACACATGCTGATTGATCACAGTGAAACACTCGCTGATTAATCACAGTGAAACACGTGCTGATTGATCGCAGTGAAAAACTCGCTGATTAATCACAGTGAAACACATGCTGATTGAGCGCAGTGAAACAGGTGCTGATTGATCGCAGTGAAACACGTGCTGATTGATCGCCGTGAAACACATGCTGATTGATCGCAGTGAAACACTCGCTGATTAATCACAGTGAAACTCATGCTGATTGATCGCAGTGAAACACGTGCTGATTGATGGCAGTGAAACACGTGCTGATTGATCACCGTGAAACACGTGCTGATTGATCGCCGTGAAACACGTGCTGATTGATCTCCGTGAAACACCTGCTGATTGATCGCAGTGAAACACTTGCTGATTGATCGCAGTGAAACACGTGCTGATTGATCGTAGTGAAATACATGCTGATTGATCGCCGTGAAACACGTGCTGATTTATCGCAGTGAATCACGTGCTGATTGATCGCCGTGAAACACGTGCTGATTGATTGCAGTGAAACACGTGCTGATTGATTGCCGTGAAACACTTGCTGATTGATCACAGTGAAACACGTGCTGATTGATCGCCGTGAAACACGTGCTGATTGATCGCAGTGAAACACGTGCTGATTGATCACAGTGAAACACTCGCTGATTAATCACAGTGAAACACTTGCTGATTGATCACAGTGAAACACTCGCTGATAAATCACCGTGAAACACATGCTGATTGATTGCAGTGAAACATGTGCTGATTGATCGCAGTGAAACACGTGCTGATTGATCGCGGTGAAACACGTGCTGATTGATCACAGTGAAATACGTCCTGATTGATCGCAGTGAAACACATGCTGATCGATCACAGTAATACACTTGCTGATTAGTCACAGTGAAACAAATGCTGATTGATCGCCATGAAAGACGTGCTGATTGATCACCGTGAAACACGTGCTGATTGATCGCAGTAAAACACGTGCTGATTGATAGCGGAGAAACACATGCTGATTGATAAAAGTGAAACACGCGCTGATTGATAACAATGAAACACGTGCTGATTGATTGCTGTGAAACACTGGCTGATTGATCACTGTGAAACACATGCAGATTGATCGCTGTGAAACACGTGCTGATTGATCACAGTGAAACAGGTGCTGATTGATTGCAGTGAAACACGTGCTGATTGATCGCAGTGAAACAGGTGCTGATTGATTGCAGTGAAACAGGTGCTGATTGATTGCAGTGAAACACGTGCTGATTGATCACAGTGAAACACATGCTGATTGATCGCAGTGAAACACGTGCTGATTGATCACAGTGAAACTCATGCTGATTGATTGCAGTGAAACACATGCTCTTTGATCGCAGTGAAACACGTGCTGATTGATTGCAGTGAAACACGTGCTGATTGATCGCAGTGAAACACTCACTGATTAATCACAGTGAAACACGTGCTGATTGATCGCAGTGAAACACTCGCTGATTGATCGCAGAGATACACATGCTGATTGATCGCGGTGAAACACGTGCTGATTGATCGCAGTGAAACACGTGCTGATTGATCGCAGTGAAACTCATGCTGATTGATCACATTGAGACACTCGCTGATTAATCACAGTGAAACACGTGCTGATTGATCGCAGTGAAACACTCGCTGATTAATCAAAGTGAAACACATGCTGATTGATCGCAGTGAAACACATGCTGATTGATCACAGAGATACACATGCTGATTGAGTGCGGTGAAAGACATGCTGATTGATAAAAGTGTAACACGCGCTGATTTATTGCAATGAAACAGGTGCTGAATGATCGCAGTGAAACAGGTGCTGATTGATCGCAGTGAAACACGTGTTGATTGATCGCAGTGAAACACGTGCTGATTGATCGCAGTGAAACACATGCTGATTGATCACAGTGAGACACTCGCTGATAAATCACAGTGAAACACGTGCTGATTGATCGCAGTGAAACACTCGCTGATTAATCACAGTGAAACACATGCTGATTGATCGCAGTGAAACATGTGCTGATTGATCGCAGTGAATCACGTGCTGATTGATCGCCGTGAAACACGTGCTCATTGATCGCAGTGAAATACGTGCTGATTGATCGCCGTGAAACACGTGCTGATTGATCGCGGTGAATCACGTGCTGATTGATCGCCGTGAAACACGTGCTGATTGATCGCCATGAAACACGTGCTTATTGATCGCCGTGAAACACGTGCTGATTGATCACAGTGATACACATGCTGATTGATCACATTGAAACACTCGCTGATTAATCACAGTGAAACACATGCTGATTGATCGCGGTGAAACACGTGCTGATTGATCTCCGTGAAACACGTGCTGATTGATCGCCGTGAAACACTTTCTGATTGATCGCAGTGAAACACGTGCTGATTGATCGCCGTGTTACACGTGCTTATTGATCGAGATGAAACAAGTGCTTATTGATTGCAGTGAAACACGTGCTGATTGATCACAGTGAAACACATGCTGATTGATCTCAGTGAAACACGTGCTGATTGATCGCAGTGAAACACTCGCTGATCAATCACAGTGAAACTCATGCTCATTGATCGCAGTGAAACACATGCTGTTTGATCGCAGTGAAACACGTACTGATTGATTGCAGTGAATCACATGCTGATTGATCGCAGTGAAACACATGCTGTTTGATCGCAGTGAAACACGTACTGATTGATTGCAGTGAATCACATGCTGATTGATCGCAGTGAAACACTCGCTGAATAATCACAGTGAAACACGTGCTGTTTGATCGCAGTGAAACACATGCTGATTGATCGCAGTGAAACACATGCTGATTGATCGCGGTGAAACACATGCTGATTGATCACAGTGAAACACTCGCTGATTAATCACAGTGAAACACGTGCTGATTGATCGCAGTGAAAAACTCGCTGATTAATCACAGTGAAACACATGCTGATTGAGCGCAGTGAAACAGGTGCTGATTGATCGCAGTGAAACACGTGCTGATTGATCGCCGTGAAACACATGCTGATTGATCGCAGTGAAACACTCGCTGATTAATCACAGTGAAACTCATGCTGATTGATCGCAGTGAAACACGTGCTGATTGATGGCAGTGAAACACGTGCTGATTGATCACCGTGAAACACGTGCTGATTGATCGCCGTGAAACACGTGCTGATTGATCTCCGTGAAACACCTGCTGATTGATCGCAGTGAAACACTTGCTGATTGATCGCAGTGAAACACGTGCTGATTGATCGTAGTGAAATACATGCTGATTGATCGCCGTGAAACACGTGCTGATTTATCGCAGTGAATCACGTGCTGATTGATCGCCGTGAAACACGTGCTGATTGATTGCAGTGAAACACGTGCTGATTGATTGCCGTGAAACACTTGCTGATTGATCACAGTGAAACACGTGCTGATTGATCGCCGTGAAACACGTGCTGATTGATCGCAGTGAAACACGTGCTGATTGATCACAGTGAAACACTCGCTGATTAATCACAGTGAAACACTTGCTGATTGATCACAGTGAAACACTCGCTGATAAATCACCGTGAAACACATGCTGATTGATTGCAGTGAAACATGTGCTGATTGATCGCAGTGAAACACGTGCTGATTGATCGCGGTGAAACACGTGCTGATTGATCACAGTGAAATACGTCCTGATTGATCGCAGTGAAACACATGCTGATCGATCACAGTAATACACTTGCTGATTAGTCACAGTGAAACAAATGCTGATTGATCGCCATGAAAGACGTGCTGATTGATCACCGTGAAACACGTGCTGATTGATCGCAGTAAAACACGTGCTGATTGATAGCGGAGAAACACATGCTGATTGATAAAAGTGAAACACGCGCTGATTGATAACAATGAAACACGTGCTGATTGATTGCTGTGAAACACTGGCTGATTGATCACTGTGAAACACATGCAGATTGATCGCTGTGAAACACGTGCTGATTGATCACAGTGAAACAGGTGCTGATTGATTGCAGTGAAACACGTGCTGATTGATCGCAGTGAAACAGGTGCTGATTGATTGCAGTGAAACAGGTGCTGATTGATTGCAGTGAAACACGTGCTGATTGATCACAGTGAAACACATGCTGATTGATCGCAGTGAAACACGTGCTGATTGATCACAGTGAAACTCATGCTGATTGATTGCAGTGAAACACATGCTCTTTGATCGCAGTGAAACACGTGCTGATTGATTGCAGTGAAACACGTGCTGATTGATCGCAGTGAAACACTCACTGATTAATCACAGTGAAACACGTGCTGTTTGATCGCAGTGAAACACGTGCTGATTGATCGCAGTGAAACACATGCTGATTGATCGCGGTGAAACACATGCTGATTGATCACAGTGAAACACTCGCTGATTAATCACAGTGAAACACGTGCTGATTGATCGCAGTGAAAAACTCGCTGATTAATCACAGTGAAACACATGCTGATTGAGTGCGGTGAAACACATGCTGATTGATAAAAGTGTAACACGCGCTGATTTATTGCAATGAAACACATGCTGAATGATCGCAGTGAAACAGTTGCTGATTGATCGCAGTGAAACACGTGTTGATTGATCGCAGTGAAAAACGTGCTGATTGATCGCAGTGAAACACATGCTGATTGATCACAGTGAGACACTCGCTGATAAATCACAGTGAAACACGTGCTGATTGATCACAGTGAAACACGTGCTGATTGATCGCCGTGAAACACGTGCTGATTGATCGCAGTGAAATACGTGCTGATTGATCGCCGTGAAACACGTGCTGATTGATCTCCATGAAACACGTGCTTATTGATCGCCGTGAAACACGTGCTGATTGATCGCAGTGAAACACATGCTGATTGATCACATTGAAACACTCGCTGATTAATCACAGTGAAACACATGCTGATTGAACGTGGTGAAACACGTGCTGATTGATCTCCGTGAAACACGTGCTGATTGATCGCGTGAAACACGTTCTGATTGATCGCAGTGAAACACGTGCTGATTGATCGCCGTGTTACACGTGCTTATTGATCGAGGTGAAACAAGTGCTGATTGATCGCAGTGAAACACGTGCTGATTGATCGCCGTGAAACACATGCTGATTGATCGCAGTGAAACACTCGCTGATTAATCACAGTGAAACTCATGCTGATTGATCGCAGTGAAACACGTGCTGATTGATGGCAGTGAAACACGTGCTGATTGATCACCGTGAAACACGTGCTGATTGATCGCCGTGAAACACGTGCTGATTGATCTCCGTGAAACACCTGCTGATTGATCGCAGTGAAACACTTGCTGATTGATCGCAGTGAAACACGTGCTGATTGATCGTAGTGAAATACATGCTGATTGATCGCCGTGAAACACGTGCTGATTTATCGCAGTGAATCACGTGCTGATTGATCGCCGTGAAACACGTGCTGATTGATTGCAGTGAAACACGTGCTGATTGATTGCCGTGAAACACGTGCTGATTGATCGCAGTGAAACACGTGCTGATTGATCACCGTGAAACACGTGCTGATTGATCGCCGTGAAACACGTGCTGATTGATCTCCGTGAAACACCTGCTGATTGATCGCAGTGAAACACTTGCTGATTGATCGCAGTGAAACACGTGCTGATTGATCGTAGTGAAATACATGCTGATTGATCGCCGTGAAACACGTGCTGATTTATCGCAGTGAATCAAGTGCTGATTGATCGCCGTGAAACACGTGCTGATTGATTGCAGTGAAACACGTGCTGATTGATTGCCGTGAAACACTTGCTGATTGATCACAGTGAAACACGTGCTGTTTGATCGCAGTGAAACACGTGCTGATTGATCACAGTGAAACACTCGCTGATTAATCGCAGTGAAACACTTGCTGATTGATCACAGTGAAACACTCGCTGATAAATCACCGTGATACAAATACTGATTGATTGCAGTGAAACAGGTGCTGATTGATCGCAGTGAAACACGTGCTGATTGATCGCGGTGAAACACGTGCTGATTGATCACAGTGAAATACGTCCTGATTGATCGCAGTGAAACACATGCTGATCGATCACAGTAATACACTTGCTGATTAATCACAGTGAAACAAATGCTGATTGATCGCCATGAAAGACGTGCTGATTGATCGCCGTGAAACACGTGCTGATTGATCGGAGTAAAACACGTGCTGATTGATCACAGAGATACACATGCTGATTGAGTGCGGTGAAAGACATGCTGATTGATAAAAGTGTAACACGCGCTGATTTATTGCAATGAAACAGGTGCTGAATGATCGCAGTGAAACAGGTGCTGATTGATCGCAGTGAAACACGTGTTGATTGATCGCAGTGAAACACGTGCTGATTGATCGCAGTGAAACACATGCTGATTGATCACAGTGAGACACTCGCTGATAAATCACAGTGAAACACGTGCTGATTGATCGCAGTGAAACACTCGCTGATTAATCACAGTGAAACACATGCTGATTGATCGCAGTGAAACATGTGCTGATTGATCGCAGTGAATCACGTGCTGATTGATCGCCGTGAAACACGTGCTCATTGATCGCAGTGAAATACGTGCTGATTGATCGCCGTGAAACACGTGCTGATTGATCGCGGTGAATCACGTGCTGATTGATCGCCGTGAAACACGTGCTGATTGATCGCCATGAAACACGTGCTTATTGATCGCCGTGAAACACGTGCTGATTGATCACAGTGATACACATGCTGATTGATCACATTGAAACACTCGCTGATTAATCACAGTGAAACACATGCTGATTGATCGCGGTGAAACACGTGCTGATTGATCTCCGTGAAACACGTGCTGATTGATCGCCGTGAAACACTTTCTGATTGATCGCAGTGAAACACGTGCTGATTGATCGCCGTGTTACACGTGCTTATTGATCGAGATGAAACAAGTGCTTATTGATTGCAGTGAAACACGTGCTGATTGATCACAGTGAAACACATGCTGATTGATCTCAGTGAAACACGTGCTGATTGATCGCAGTGAAACACTCGCTGATCAATCACAGTGAAACTCATGCTCATTGATCGCAGTGAAACACATGCTGTTTGATCGCAGTGAAACACGTACTGATTGATTGCAGTGAATCACATGCTGATTGATCGCAGTGAAACACATGCTGTTTGATCGCAGTGAAACACGTACTGATTGATTGCAGTGAATCACATGCTGATTGATCGCAGTGAAACACTCGCTGAATAATCACAGTGAAACACGTGCTGTTTGATCGCAGTGAAACACATGCTGATTGATCGCAGTGAAACACATGCTGATTGATCGCGGTGAAACACATGCTGATTGATCACAGTGAAACACTCGCTGATTAATCACAGTGAAACACGTGCTGATTGATCGCAGTGAAAAACTCGCTGATTAATCACAGTGAAACACATGCTGATTGAGCGCAGTGAAACAGGTGCTGATTGATCGCAGTGAAACACGTGCTGATTGATCGCCGTGAAACACATGCTGATTGATCGCAGTGAAACACTCGCTGATTAATCACAGTGAAACTCATGCTGATTGATCGCAGTGAAACACGTGCTGATTGATGGCAGTGAAACACGTGCTGATTGATCACCGTGAAACACGTGCTGATTGATCGCCGTGAAACACGTGCTGATTGATCTCCGTGAAACACCTGCTGATTGATCGCAGTGAAACACTTGCTGATTGATCGCAGTGAAACACGTGCTGATTGATCGTAGTGAAATACATGCTGATTGATCGCCGTGAAACACGTACTGATTTATCGCAGTGAATCACGTGCTGATTGATCGCCGTGAAACATGTGCTGATTGATTGCAGTGAAACACGTGCTGATTGATTGCCGTGAAACACTTACTGATTGATCACAGTGAAACACGTGCTGATTGATCGCCGTGAAACACGTGCTGATTGATCGCAGTGAAACACGTGCTGATTGATCACAGTGAAACACTCGCTGATTAATCACAGTGAAACACTTGCTGATTGATCACAGTGAAACACTCGCTGATAAATCACCGTGAAACACATGCTGATTGATTGCAGTGAAACATGTGCTGATTGATCGCAGTGAAACACGTGCTGATTGATCGCGGTGAAACACGTGCTGATTGATCACAGTGAAATACGTCCTGATTGATCGCAGTGAAACACATGCTGATCGATCACAGTAATACACTTGCTGATTAGTCACAGTGAAACAAATGCTGATTGATCGCCATGAAAGACGTGCTGATTGATCACCGTGAAACACGTGCTGATTGATCGCAGTAAAACACGTGCTGATTGATAGCGGAGAAACACATGCTGATTGATAAAAGTGAAACACGCGCTGATTGATAACAATGAAACACGTGCTGATTGATTGCTGTGAAACACTGGCTGATTGATCACTGTGAAACACATGCAGATTGATCGCTGTGAAACACGTGCTGATTGATCACAGTGAAACAGGTGCTGATTGATTGCAGTGAAACACGTGCTGATTGATCGCAGTGAAACAGGTGCTGATTGATTGCAGTGAAACAGGTGCTGATTGATTGCAGTGAAACACGTGCTGATTGATCACAGTGAAACACATGCTGATTGATCGCAGTGAAACACGTGCTGATTGATCACAGTGAAACTCATGCTGATTGATTGCAGTGAAACACATGCTCTTTGATCGCAGTGAAACACGTGCTGATTGATTGCAGTGAAACACGTGCTGATTGATCGCAGTGAAACACTCACTGATTAATCACAGTGAAACACGTGCTGTTTGATCGCAGTGAAACACGTGCTGATTGATCGCAGTGAAACACATGCTGATTGATCGCGGTGAAACACATGCTGATTGATCACAGTGAAACACTCGCTGATTAATCACAGTGAAACACGTGCTGATTGATCGCAGTGAAAAACTCGCTGATTAATCACAGTGAAACACATGCTGATTGAGTGCGGTGAAACACATGCTGATTGATAAAAGTGTAACACGCGCTATTTATTGCAATGAAACACATGCTGAATGATCGCAGTGAAACAGTTGCTGATTGATCGCAGTGAAACACGTGTTGATTGATCGCAGTGAAAAACGTGCTGATTGATCGCAGTGAAACACATGCTGATTGATCACAGTGAGACACTCGCTGATAAATCACAGTGAAACACGTGCTGATTGATCACAGTGAAACACATGCTGATTGATCGCCGTGAAACACGTGCTGATTGATCGCAGTGAAATACGTGCTGATTGATCGCCGTGAAACACGTGCTGATTGATCTCCATGAAACACGTGCTTATTGATCGCCGTGAAACACGTGCTGATTGATCGCAGTGAAACACATGCTGATTGATCACATTGAAACACTCGCTGATTAATCACAGTGAAACACATGCTGATTGAACGTGGTGAAACACGTGCTGATTGATCTCCGTGAAACACGTGCTGATTGATCGCGTGAAACACGTTCTGATTGATCGCAGTGAAACACGTGCTGATTGATCGCCGTGTTACACGTGCTTATTGATCGAGGTGAAACAAGTGCTGATTGATCGCAGTGAAACACGTGCTGATTGATCGCCGTGAAACACATGCTGATTGATCGCAGTGAAACACTCGCTGATTAATCACAGTGAAACTCATGCTGATTGATCGCAGTGAAACACGTGCTGATTGATCGCAGTGAAACACGTGCTGATTGATCACCGTGAAACACGTGCTGATTGATCGCCGTGAAACACGTGCTGATTGATCTCCGTGAAACACCTGCTGATTGATCGCAGTGAAACACTTGCTGATTGATCGCAGTGAAACACGTGCTGATTGATCGTAGTGAAATACATGCTGATTGATCGCCGTGAAACACGTGCTGATTTATCGCAGTGAATCAAGTGCTGATTGATCGCCGTGAAACACGTGCTGATTGATTGCAGTGAAACACGTGCTGATTGATTGCCGTGAAACACTTGCTGATTGATCACAGTGAAACACGTGCTGTTTGATCGCAGTGAAACACGTGCTGATTGATCACAGTGAAACACTCGCTGATTAATCGCAGTGAAACACTTGCTGATTGATCACAGTGAAACACTCGCTGATAAATCACCGTGATACAAATACTGATTGATTGCAGTGAAACAGGTGCTGATTGATCGCAGTGAAACACGTGCTGATTGATCGCGGTGAAACACGTGCTGATTGATCACAGTGAAATACGTCCTGATTGATCGCAGTGAAACACATGCTGATCGATCACAGTAATACACTTGCTGATTAATCACAGTGAAACAAATGCTGATTGATCGCCATGAAAGACGTGCTGATTGATCGCCGTGAAACACGTGCTGATTGATCACAGTGAAACATGTGCAGATTGATTGCAATGAAACATGTGCTGATTGATCACAGTGAAACATGTGATGATTGATCGCAGTGAAACATGTGATGATTGATTGCCGTGAAACACATGCTGATTGATCACAGTGAAACCCTTCCTGATTGATCACAGTGAAACATGTGCTGATTTATCGCCGTGAAACACTCGCTGATTAATTGCAGTGAAACACATGCTGATTGATCGGTGTAAAACACTTGCTGATTTATCGCCGTGAAACACGTGCTGATCGATCGCGGTGAAACACATGCTGGTTGATAAAAGTGAAATACGTGCTGATTGATCTCCGTGAAACACCTGCTGATTGATCGCAGTGAAACACTTGCTGATTGATCGCAGTGAAACACGTGCTGATTGATCGTAGTGAAATACATGCTGATTGATCGCCGTGAAACACGTGCTGATTGATTGCAGTGAATCACGTGCTGATTGATTGCAGTGAAACACGTGCTGATTGATTGCCGTGAAACACATGCTGATTGATCACCGTGAAACACGTGCTGATTGATCGCCGTAAAACACGTGCTGATTGATCTCCGTGAAACACGTGCTGATTGATCGCAGTGAAACACGTGCTGATTGATCGCAGTAAAACACGTGCTGATTGATCGCCGTGAAACAAGTGCTGATTGATCGCCGTAAAACACATGCTGTTTGATAACAATAAAACATGTGCTGATTGATCGCAGTGAAACACTCGCTGATTGATCGCAGAGATACACATGCTGATTGATCGCGGTGAAACACGTGCTGATTGATCGCAGTGAAACACGTGCTGATTGATCGCAGTGAAACACATGCTGATTGATCAAAGTGAAACACATGCTGATTGATCGCAGTGAAACACATGCTGATTGATCACAGAGATACACATGCTGATTGAGTGCGGTGAAAGACATGCTGATTGATAAAAGTGTAACACGCGCTGATTTATTGCAATGAAACACGTGCTGAATGATCGCAGTGAAACAGGTGCTGATTGATCGCAGTGAAACACGTGTTGATTGATCGCAGTGAAACACATGCTGATTGATCGCAGTGAAACATGTGCTGATTGATCGCAGTGAATCACGTGCTGATTGATCGCCGTGAAACACGTGCTGATTGATCGCAGTGAAATACGTGCTGATTGATCGCCGTGAAACACGTGCTGATTGATAGCGGTGAATCACGTGCTGATTGATCGCCGTGAAACACGTGCTGATTGATCGCCATGAAACACGTGCTTATTGATCGCCGTGAAACACGTGCTGATTGATCGCAGTGATACACATGCTGATTGATCACATTGAAACACTCGCTGATTAATCACAGTGAAACACGTGCTGATTGATCGCAGTGAAACACTCGCTGATCAATCACAGTGAAACTCATGCTGATTGATCGCAGTGAAACACATGCTGTTTGATCGCAGTGAAACACGTACTGATTGATTGCAGTGAATCACATGCTGATTGATCGCAGTGAAACACTCGCTGATTAATCACAGTGAAACACGTGCTGTTTGATCGCAGTGAAACACATGCTGATTGATCGCAGTGAAACACATGCTGATTGATCGCGGTGAAACACATGCTGATTGATCACAGTGAAACACTCGCTGATTAATCACAGTGAAACACGTGCTGATTGATCGCAGTGAAAAACTCGCTGATTAATCACAGTGAAACACATGCTGATTGAGCGCAGTGAAACAGGTGCTGATTGATCGCAGTGAAACACGTGCTGATTGATCGCCGTTAAACACATGCTGATTGATCGCAGTGAAACACTCGCTGATTAATCACTGTGAAACTCATGCTGATTGATCGCAGTGAAACACGTGCTGATTGATCGCAGTGAAACACGTGCTGATTGATCACCGTGAAACACGTGCTGATTGATCGCCGTGAAATACGTGCTGATTGATCTCCGTGAAACACCTGCTGATTGATCGCAGTGAAACACTTGCTGATTGATCGCAGTGAAACACGTGCTGATTGATCGTAGTGAAATACATGCTGATTGATCGCCGTGAAACACGTGCTGATTTATAGCAGTGAATCACGTGCTGATTGATCGCCGTGAAACACGTGCTGATTGATTGCAGTGAAACACGTGCTGATTGATTGCCATGAAACACTTGCTGATTGATCACAGTGAAACACGTGCTGATTGATCGCGGTGAAACACGTGCTGATTGATCGCAGTGAAACACGTGCTGATTGATCACAGTGAAAAACTCGCTGATTAATCGCAGTGAAACACTTGCTGATTGATCACAGTGAAACACTCGCTGATAAATCACCGTGAAACACATGCTGATTGATTGCAGTGAAACATGTGCTGATTGATCGCAGTGAAACACGTGCTGATTGATCGCGGTGAAACACGTGCTGATTGATCGCAGTGAAACACGTGCTGATTGATTGCCGTGAAACACTTGCTGATTGATCACAGTGAAACACGTGCTGATTGATCGCAGTGAAACACGTGCTGATTGATCACAGTGAAACACTCGCTGATTAATCGCAGTGAAACACTTGCTGATTGATCACAGTGAAACACTCGCTGATAAATCACCGTGATACAAATACTGATTGATTGCAGTGAAACAGGTGCTGATTGATCGCAGTGAAACACGTGCTGATTGATCGCGGTGAAACACGTGCTGATTGATCACAGTGAAATACGTCCTGATTGATCGCAGTGAATCACATGCTGATCGATCACAGTAATACACTTGCTGATTAATCACAGTGAAACAAATGCTGATTGATCGCCATGAAAGACGTGCTGATTGATCACCGTGAAACACGTGCTGATTGATCGCAGTAAAACACGTGCTGATTGATAGCGGAGAAACACATGCTAATTGATAAAAGTGAAACACGTGCTGATTGATAACAATGAAACACGTGCTGATTGATTGCTGTGAAACACTGGCTGATTAATCACTGTGAAACACATGCAGATTGATCGCTGTGAAACACGTGCTGATTGATCACAGTGAAACATGTGCAGATTGATTGCAATGAAACATGTGCTGATTGATCACAGTGAAACATGTGATGATTGATCGCAGTGAAACATGTGATGATTGATTGCCGTGAAACACATGCTGATTGATCACAGTGAAACCCTTCCTGATTGATCACAGTGAAACATGTGCTGATTTATCGCCGTGAAACACTCGCTGATTAATTGCAGTGAAACACATGCTAATTGATCGGTGTAAAACACTTGCTGATTTATCGCCGTGAAACACGTGCTGATCGATTGCGGTGAAACACATGCTGGTTGATAAAAGTGAAATACGTGCTGATTGATCTCCGTGAAACACCTGCTGATTGATCGCAGTGAAACACTTGCTGATTGATCGCAGTGAAACACTTGCTGATTGATCGCAGTGAAACACGTGCTGATTGATCGTAGTGAAATACATGCTGATTGATCGCCGTGAAACACGTGCTGATTGATCGCAGTGAATCACGTGCTGATTGATTGCAGTGAAACACGTACTGATTGATTGCAGTGAAACACGTGCTGATTGATTGCCGTGAAACACATGCTGATTGATCACCTTAAAACACGTGCTGATTGATCGCCGTAAAACACGTGCTGATTGATCTCCGTGAAACACGTGCTGATTGATCGCCGTGAAACACGTGCTGATTGATCGCAGTAAAACACGTGCCGATTGATCGCCGTGAAACAAGTGCTGATTGATCGCCGTAAAACACATGCTGTTTGATAACAATAAAACATGTGCTGATTGATCGCAGTGAAACACTCGCTGATTGATCGCAGAGATACACATGCTGATTGATCGCGGTGAAACACGTGCTGATTGATCGCAGTGAAACACGTGCTGATTGATCGCAGTGAAACACATGCTGATTGATCAAAGTGAAACACATGCTGATTGATCGCAGTGAAACACATGCTGATTGATCACAGAGATACACATGCTGATTGAGTGCGGTGAAAGACAGGCTGATTGATAAAAGTGTAACACGCGCTGATTTATTGCAATGAAACACGTGCTGAATGATCGCAGTGAAACAGGTGCTGATTGATCGCAGTGAAACACGTGTTGATTGATCGCAGTGAAACACATGCTGATTGATCGCAGTGAAACATGTGCTGATTGATCGCAGTGAATCACGTGCTGATTGATCGCCGTGAAACACGTGCTGATTGATCGCAGTGAAATACGTGCTGATTGATCGCCGTGAAACACGTGCTGATTGATAGCGGTGAATCACGTGCTGATTGATCGCCGTGAAACACGTGCTGATTGATCGCAGTGATACACATGCTGATTGATCACATTGAAACACTCGCTGATTAATCACAGTGAAACACGTGCTGATTGATCGCAGTGAAACACTCGCTGATCAATCACAGTGAAACTCATGCTGATTGATCGCAGTGAAACACATGCTGTTTGATCGCAGTGAAACACGTACTGATTGATTGCAGTGAATCACATGCTGATTGATCGCAGTGAAACACTCGCTGATTAATCACAGTGAAACACGTGCTGTTTGATCGCAGTGAAACACATGCTGATTGATCGCAGTGAAACACATGCTGATTGATCGCGGTGAAACACATGCTGATTGATCACAGTGAAACACTCGCTGATTAATCACAGTGAAACACGTGCTGATTGATCGCAGTGAAAAACTTGCTGATTAATCACAGTGAAACACATGCTGATTGAGCGCAGTGAAACAGGTGCTGATTGATCGCAGTGAAACACGTGCTGATTGATCGCCGTGAAACACATGCTGATTGATCGCAGTGAAACACTCGCTGATTAATCACTGTGAAACTCATGCTGATTGATCGCAGTGAAACACGTGCTGATTGATCGCAGTGAAACACGTGCTGATTGATCACCGTGAAACACGTGCTGATTGATCGCCGTGAAATACGTGCTGATTGATCTCCGTGAAACACCTGCTGATTGATCGCAGTGAAACACTTGCTGATTGATCGCAGTGAAACACGTGCTGATTGATCGTATTGAAATACATGCTGATTGATCGCCGTGAAACACGTGCTGATTTATAGCAGTGAATCACGTGCTGATTGATCGCCGTGAAACACGTGCTGATTGATTGCAGTGAAACACGTGCTGATTGATTGCCGTGAAACACTTGCTGATTGATCACAGTGAAACACGTGCTGATTGATCGCGGTGAAACACGTGCTGATTGATCGCAGTGAAACACGTGCTGATTGATCACAGTGAAAAACTCGCTGATTAATCGCAGTGAAACACTTGCTGATTGATCACAGTGAAACACTCGCTGATAAATCACCGTGAAACACATGCTGATTGATTGCAGTGAAACATGTGCTGATTGATCGCAGTGAAACACGTGCTGATTGATCGCGGTGAAACACGTGCTGATTGATGACAGTGAAATACATCCTGATTGATGGCAGTGAAACACATGCTGATCGATCACAGTAATACACTTGCTGATTAATCACAGTGAAACAAATGCTGATTGATCGCCATGAAAGACGTGCTGATAGATCGCCGTGAATCACGTGCTGATTGATCGCAGTAAAACACGTGCTGATTGATAGCGGAGAAACACATGCTGATTGATAAAAGTGAAAGACGCGCTGATTGATAACAATGAAACACGTGCTGATTGATTGCTATGAAACACTGGCTGATTAATCACTGTGAAACACATGCAGATTGATCGCCGTGAAACACGTGCTGATTGATCACAGTGAAACATGTGCAGATTGATTGCAGTGAAACACGTGCTGATTGATCACAGTGAAACATGTGCTGATTGATCGCAGTGAATCTTGTGCTGATTGATCTCGGTGAAACACGTGCTGATTGATCGCAGTGAAACACGTGCTGATTGATCACAGTGAAACACGTGCTGATTGATCGCAGTGAATCACGTGCTGATTGATCGCCGTGAAACACTTGCTGATTAATCGCAGTGAAACACGTGCTGACTGATCACAGTGAAACACTCCCTGATTAATCACCGTGAAACACATGCTGATTGATCGCCGTGAAACACGTGCTGATTGATCGCAGTGAAACACGTGCTGATTGATCGCAGTAAAACACGTGCTGATTGATCGCGGTGAAACACATGCTGATTGATAAAAGTCAAACACGCGCTGATTGATTGCAATGAAATACGTTCTGATTGATTGCAGTGAAACATGTGCTGATTGATCGCAGTGAAACACGTGCTGATTGATCGCGGTGAAACACGTGCTGATTGATCACAGTGAAATACGTCCTGATTGATCGCAGTGAAACACATGCTGATCGATCACAGTAATACACTTGCTGATTAGTCTCAGTGAAACAAATGCTGATTGATCGCCATGAAAGACGTGCTGATTGATCACCGTGAAACACGTGCTGATTGATCGCAGTAAAACACGTGCTGATTGATAGCGGAGAAACACATGCTGATTGATAAAAGTGAAACACGCGCTGATTGATAACAATGAAACACGTGCTGATTGATTGCTGTGAAACACTGGCTGATTGATCACTGTGAAACACATGCAGATTGATCGCTGTGAAACACGTGCTGATTGATCACAGTGAAACAGGTGCTGATTGATTGCAGTGAAACACGTGCTGATTGATCGCAGTGAAACAGGTGCTGATTGATTGCAGTGAAACAGGTGCTGATTGATTGCAGTGAAACACGTGCTGATTGATCACAGTGAAACACATGCTGATTGATCGCAGTGAAACACGTGCTGATTGATCGCAGTGAAACACGTGCTGATTGATCACCATGAAACACGTGCTGATTGATCGCCGTGAAATACGTGCTGATTGATCTCCGTGAAACACCTGCTGATTGATCGCAGTGAAACACTTGCTGATTGATCGCAGTGAAACACGTGCTGATTGATCGTAGTGAAATACATGCTGATTGATCGCCGTGAAACACGTGCTGATTTATAGCAGTGAATCACGTGCTGATTGATCGCCGTGAAACACGTGCTGATTGATTGCAGTGAAACACGTGCTGATTGATTGCCGTGAAACACTCGCTGATAAATCACCATGATACAAATACTGATTGATTGCAGTGAAACAGGTGCTGATTGATCGCAGTGAAACACGTGCTGATTGATCGCGGTGAAACACGTGCTGATTGATCACAGTGAAATACGTCCTGATTGATCGCAGTGAAACATATGCTGATCGATCACAGTAATACACTTGCTGATTAATCACAGTGAAACAAATGCTGATTGATCGCCATGAAAGACGTGCTGATTGATCGCCGTGAAACACATGCTGATTGATCACAGTGAAACCCTTCCTGATTGATCACAGTGAAACATGTGCTGATTTATCGCCGTGAAACACTCGCTGATTAATTGCAGTGAAACACATGCTGATTGATCGGTGTAAAACACTTGCTGATTTATCGCCGTGAAACACGTGCTGATCGATCGCGGTGAAACACATGCTGGTTGATGAAAGTGAAATACGTGCTGATTGATCTCCGTGAAACACCTGCTGATTGATCGCAGTGAAACACTTGCTGATTGATCGCAGTGAAACACGTGCTGATTGATCGTAGTGAAATACATGCTGATTGATCGCCGTGAAACACGTGCTGATTGATCGCAGTGAATCACGTGCTGATTGATTGCAGTGAAACACGTGCTGATTGATTGCAGTGAAACACGTGCTGATTGATTGCCGTGAAACACATGCTGATTGATCACCGTGAAACACGTGCTGATTGATCGCCGTAAAACACGTGCTGATTGATCTCCGTGAAACACGTGCTGATTGATCGCCGTGAAACACGTGCTGATTGATCGCAGTAAAACACGTGCTGATTGATCGCCGTGAAACAAGTGCTGATTGATCGCCGTAAAACACATGCTGTTTGATAACAATAAAACATGTGCTGATTGATCGCAGTGAAACACTCGCTGATTGATCGCAGAGATACACATGCTGATTGATCGCGGTGAAACACGTGCTGATTGATCGCAGTGAAACACGTGCTGATTGATCGCAGTGAAACACATGCTGATTGATCAAAGTGAAACACATGCTGATTGATCGCAGTGAAACACATGCTGATTGATCACAGAGATACACATGCTGATTGAGTGCGGTGAAAGACAGGCTGATTGATAAAAGTGTAACACGCGCTGATTTATTGCAATGAAACACGTGCTGAATGATCGCAGTGAAACAGGTGCTGATTGATCGCAGTGAAACACGTGTTGATTGATCGCAGTGAAACACATGCTGATTGATCGCAGTGAAACATGTGCTGATTGATCGCAGTGAATCACGTGCTGATTGATCGCGGTGAAACACGTGCTGATTGATCACAGTGAAATACGTCCTGATTGATCGCAGTGAAACACATGCTGATCGATCACAGTAATACACTTGCTGATTAATCACAGTGAAACAAATGCTGATTGATCGCCATGAAAGACGTGCTGATAGATCGCCGTGAATCACGTGCTGATTGATCGCAGTAAAACACGTGCTGATTGATAGCGGAGAAACACATGCTGATTGATAAAAGTGAAAGACGCGCTGATTGATAACAATGAAACACGTGCTGATTGATTGCTATGAAACACTGGCTGATTAATCACTGTGAAACACATGCAGATTGATCGCCGTGAAACACGTGCTGATTGATCACAGTGAAACATGTGCAGATTGATTGCAGTGAAACACGTGCTGATTGATCACAGTGAAACATGTGCTGATTGATCGCAGTGAATCTTGTGCTGATTGATCTCGGTGAAACACGTGCTGATTGATCGCAGTGAAACATGTGCAGATTGATTGCAGTGAAACACGTGCTGATTGATCACAGTGAAACACGTGCTGATTGATCGCAGTGAATCACGTGCTGATTGATCGCCGTGAAACACTTGCTGATTAATCGCAGTGAAACACGTGCTGACTGATCACAGTGAAACACTCCCTGATTAATCACCGTGAAACACATGCTGATTGATCGCCGTGAAACACGTGCTGATTGATCGCAGTGAAACACGTGCTGATTGATCGCAGTAAAACACGTGCTGATTGATCGCGGTGAAACACATGCTGATTGATAAAAGTCAAACACGCGCTGATTGATTGCAATGAAATACGTTCTGATTGATTGCAGTGAAACATGTGCTGATTGATCGCAGTGAAACACGTGCTGATTGATTGCGGTGAAACACGTGCTGATTGATCACAGTGAAATACGTCCTGATTGATCGCAGTGAAACACATGCTGATCGATCACAGTAATACACTTGCTGATTAGTCTCAGTGAAACAAATGCTGATTGATCGCCATGAAAGACGTGCTGATTGATCACCGTGAAACACGTGCTGATTGATCGCAGTAAAACACGTGCTGATTGATAGCGGAGAAACACATGCTGATTGATAAAAGTGAAACACGCGCTGATTGATAACAATGAAACACGTGCTGATTGATTGCTGTGAAACACTGGCTGATTGATCACTGTGAAACACATGCAGATTGATCGCTGTGAAACACGTGCTGATTGATCACAGTGAAACAGGTGCTGATTGATTGCAGTGAAACACGTGCTGATTGATCGCAGTGAAACAGGTGCTGATTGATTGCAGTGAAACAGGTGCTGATTGATTGCAGTGAAACACGTGCTGATTGATCACAGTGAAACACATGCTGATTGATCGCAGTGAAACACGTGCTGATTGATCACAGTGAAACTCATGCTGATTGATCGCAGTGAAACACATGCTGTTTGATCGCAGTGAAACACGTGCTGATTGATTGCAGTGAAACACATGCTGATTAATCAAAGTGAGACACATGCTGATTGATCGCAGTGAAACACATGCTGATTGATCACAGAGATACACATGCTGATTGAGTGCGGTGAAAGACACGCTGATTGATAAAAGTGTAACACGCGCTGATTTATTGCAATGAAACACGTGCTGAATGATCGCAGTGAAACAGGTGCTGATTGATCGCAGTAAAACACGTGTTGATTGATCGCAGTGAAACACGTGCTGATTGATCGCAGTGATACACATGCTGATTGATCACATTGAAACACTCGCTTATTAATCACAGTGAAACACATGCTGATTGATCGCGGTGAAACACGTGCTGATTGATCTCCGGGAAACACGTGCTGATTGATCGCCGTGAAACACGTTCTGATTGATCGCAGTGAAACACGTGCTGATTGATCGCCGTGTTACACGTGCTTATTGATCGAGATGAAACAAGTGCTTATTGATTGCAGTGAAACACGTGCTGATTGATCACAGTGAAACACATGCTGATTGATCGTAGTGAAACACGTGCTGATTGATCGCAGTGAAACACTCGCTGATCAATCACAGTGAAACTCATGCTGATTGATCGCAGTGAAACACATGCTGATTGATCGCAGTGAAACACGTACTGATTGATTGCAGTGAATCACATGCTGATTGATCGCAGTGAAACACTCGCTGATTAATCAGAGTGAAACACGTGCTGTTTGATCGCAGTGAAACACATGCTGATTGATCGCAGTGAAACACATGCTGATTGATCGCGGTGAAACACATGCTGATTGATCACAGTGAAACACTCGCTGATTAATCACAGTGAAACACGTGCTGATTGATCGCAGTGAAAAACTCGCTGATTAATCACAGTGAAACACATGCTGATTGAGCGCAGTGAAACAGGTGCTGATTGATCGCAGTGAAACACGTGCTGATTGATCGCCGTGAAACACATGCTGATTGATCGCAGTGAAACACTCGCTGATTAATCACAGTGAAACTCATGCTGATTGATCGCAGTGAAACACTTGCTGATTGATCGCAGTGAAACACGTGCTGATTGATCGTAGTGAAATACATGCTGATTGATCGCCGTGAAACACGTGCTGATTTATCGCAGTGAATCACGTGCTGATTGATCGCCGTGAAACAGGTGCTGATTGATTGCAGTGAAACACGTGCTGATTGATTGCCGTGAAACACTTGCTGATTGATCACAGTGAAACACGTGCTGATTGATCGCCGTGAAACACGTGCTGATTGATCGCAGTGAAACACGTGCTGATTGATCACAGTGAAACACTCGCTGATTAATCGCAGTTAAACACTTGCTGATTGATCACAGTGAAACACTCGCTGATATATCACCGTGAAACACATGCTGATTGATTGCAGTGAAACATGTGCTGATTGATCGCACTGAAACACGTGCTGATTGATCGCGGTGAAACACGTGCTGATTGATCACAGTGAAATACGTCCTGATTGATCGCAGTGAAACACATGCTGATCGATCACAGTAATACACTTGCTGATTAGTCACAGTGAAACAAATGCTGATTGATCGCCATGAAAGACGTGCTGATTGATCACCGTGAAACACGTGCTGATTGATCGCAGTAAAACACGTGCTGATTGATAGCGGAGAAACACATGCTGATTGATAAAAGTGAAACACGCGCTGATTGATAACAATGAAACACGTGCTGATTGATTGCTGTGAAACACTGGCTGATTGATCACTGTGAAACACATGCAGATTGATCGCTGTGAAACACGTGCTGATTGATCACAGTGAAACAGGTGCTGATTGATTGCAGTGAAACACGTGCTGATTGATCGCAGTGAAACAGGTGCTGATTGATTGCAGTGAAACAGGTGCTGATTGATTGCAGTGAAACACGTGCTGATTGATCACAGTGAAACACATGCTGATTGATCGCAGTGAAACACGTGCTGATTGATCACAGTGAAACTCATGCTGATTGATCGCAGTGAAACACATGCTGTTTGATCGCAGTGAAACACGTGCTGATTGATTGCAGTGAAACACGTGTTGATTGATCGCAGTGAAACACGTGCTGATTGATCGCAGTTAAACACATGCTGATTGATCACAGTGAGAAACTCGCTGATAAATCACAGTGAAACACGTGCTGATTGATCGCAGTGAAACACTCGCTGATTAATCACAGTGAAACACATGCTCATTGATCGCAGTGAAACATGTGCTGATTGATCGCAGTGAATCACGTGCTGATTGATCGCCGTGAAACACGTGCTGATTGATCGCAGTGAAATACGTGCTGATTGATCGCCGTGAAACACGTGCTGATTGATCGCGGTGAATCACGTGCTGATTGATCGCCGTGAAACACGTGCTGATTGATCGCCATGAAACACGTGCTTATTGATCGCCGTGAAACACGTGCTGATTGATCGCAGTGATACACATGCTGATTGATCACATTGAAACACTCGCTGATTAATCACAGTGAAACACATGCTGATTGATCGCGGTGAAACACGTGCTGATTGATCTCCGTGAAACACGTGCTGATTGATCGCCGTGAAACACGTTCTGATTGATCGCAGTGAAACACGTGCTGATTGATCGCCGTGTTACACGTGCTTATTGATCGAGATGAAACAAGTGCTTATTGATTGCAGTGAAACACGTGCTGATTGATCACAGTGAAACACATGCTGATTGATCGTAGTGAAACACGTGCTGATTGATCGCAGTGAAACACTCGCTGATCAATCACAGTGAAACTCATGCTGATTGATCGCAGTGAAACACATGCTGTTTGATCGCAGTGAAACACGTACTGATTGATTGCAGTGAATCACATGCTGATTGATCGCAGTGAAACACTCGCTGATTAATCAGAGTGAAACACGTGCTGTTTGATCGCAGTGAAACACATGCTGATTGATCGCAGTGAAACACATGCTGATTGATCGCGGTGAAACACATGCTGATTGATCACAGTGAAAAACTCGCTGATTAATCACAGTGAAACACATGCTGATTGATCGCAGTGAAACATGTGCTGATTGATCGCAGTGAATCACGTGCTGATTGATCGCCGTGAAACACGTGCTGATTGATCGCAGTGAAATACGTGCTGATTGATCGCCGTGAAACACGTGCTGATTGATCGCCATGAAACACGTGCTTATTGATCGCCGTGAAACACGTGCTGATTGATCGCAGTGATACACATGCTGATTGATCACATTGAAACACTCGCTGAGTAATCACAGTGAAACACATGCTGATTGATCGCAGTGAAACACGTGCTGATTGATCTCCGTGAAACACGTGCTGATTGATCGCCGTGAAACACGTTCTGATTGATCGCAGTGAAACACGTGCTGATTGATCGCCGTGTTACACGTGCTTATTGATCGAGATGAAACAAGTGCTTATTGATTGCAGTGAAACACGTGCTGATTGATCACAGTGAAACACATGCTGATTGATCGTAGTGAAACACGTGCTGATTGATCGCAGTGAAACACTCGCTGATCAATCACAGTGAAACTCATGCTGATTGATCGCAGTGAAACACATGCTGTTTGATCGCAGTGAAACACGTACTGATTGATTGCAGTGAATCACATGCTGATTGATCGCAGTGAAACACTCGCTGATTAATCACAGTGAAACACGTGCTGTTTGATCGCAGTGAAACACATGCTGATTGATCGCAGTGAAACACATGCTGATTGATCGCGGTGAAACACATGCTGATTGATCACAGTGAAACACTCGCTGATTAATCACAGTGAAACACGTGCTGATTGATCGCAGTGAAAAACTCGCTGATTAATCACAGTGAAACACATGCTGATTGAGCGCAGTGAAACACGTGCTGATTGATCGCCGTGAAACACGTGCTGATTGATCGCAGTGAAACACTCGCTGATTAATCACTGTGAAACTCATGCTGATTGATCGCAGTGAAACACGTGCTGATTGATCGCAGTGAAACACGTGCTGATTGATCACCGTGAAACACGTGCTGATTGATCGCCGTGAAATACGTGCTGATTGATCGCAGTGAAACACCTGCTGATTGATCGCAGTGAAACACTTGCTGATTGATCGCAGTGAAACACGTGCTGATTGATCGTAGTGAAATACATGCTGATTGATCGCCGTGAAACACGTGCTGATTTATAGCAGTGAATCACGTGCTGATTGATCGCCGTGAAACACGTGCTGATTGATTGCAGTGAAACACGTGCTGATTGATTGCCGTGAAACACTTGCTGATTGATCACAGTGAAACACGTGCTGATTGATCGCGGTGAAACACGTGCTGATTGATCGCAGTGAAACACGTGCTGATTGATCACAGTGAAAAACTCGCTGATTAATCGCAGTGAAACACTTGCTGATTGATCACAGTGAAACACTCGCTGATAAATCACCGTGAAACACATGCTGATTGATTGCAGTGAAACATGTGCTGATTGATCGCGGTGAAACACGTGCTGATTGATCGCGGTGAAACACGTGCTGATTGATCACAGTGAAATACATCCTGATTGATAGCGGAGAAACACATGCTGATTGATAAAAGTGAAAGACGCGCTGATTGATAACAATGAAACACGTGCTGATTGATTGCTATGAAACACTGGCTGATTAATCACTGTGAAACACATGCAGATTGATCGCCGTGAAACACGTGCTGATTGATCACAGTGAAACATGTGCAGATTGATTGCAGTGAAACACGTGCTGATTGATCACAGTGAAACATGTGCTGATTGATCGCAGTGAATCTTGTGCTGATTGATCTCGGTGAAACACGTGCTGATTGATCGCAGTGAAACACGTGCTGATTGATCACAGTGAAACACGTGCTGATTGATCGCAGTGAATCACGTGCTGATTGATCGCCGTGAAACACTTGCTGATTAATCGCAGTGAAACACGTGCTGACTGATCACAGTGAAACACTCCCTGATTAATCACCGTGAAACACATGCTGATTGATCGCCGTGAAACACGTGCTGATTGATCGCAGTGAAACACGTGCTGATTGATCGCAGTAAAACACGTGCTGATTGATCGCGGTGAAACACATGCTGATTGATAAAAGTCAAACACGCGCTGATTGATTGCAATGAAATACGTTCTGATTGATTGCAGTGAAACATGTGCTGATTGATCGCAGTGAAACACGTGCTGATTGATCGCGGTGAAACACGTGCTGATTGATCACAGTGAAATACGTCCTGATTGATCGCAGTGAAACACATGCTGATCGATCACAGTAATACACTTGCTGATTAGTCTCAGTGAAACAAATGCTGATTGATCGCCATGAAAGACGTGCTGATTGATCACCGTGAAACACGTGCTGATTGATCGCAGTAAAACACGTGCTGATTGATAGCGGAGAAACACATGCTGATTGATAAAAGTGAAACACGCGCTGATTGATAACAATGAAACACGTGCTGATTGATTGCTGTGAAACACTGGCTGATTGATCACTGTGAAACACATGCAGATTGATCGCTGTGAAACACGTGCTGATTGATCACAGTGAAACAGGTGCTGATTGATTGCAGTGAAACACGTGCTGATTGATCGCAGTGAAACAGGTGCTGATTGATTGCAGTGAAACAGGTGCTGATTGATTGCAGTGAAACACGTGCTGATTGATCACAGTGAAACACATGCTGATTGATCGCAGTGAAACACGTGCTGATTGATCGCAGTGAAACACGTGCTGATTGATCACCATGAAACACGTGCTGATTGATCGCCGTGAAATACGTGCTGATTGATCTCCGTGAAACACCTGCTGATTGATCGCAGTGAAACACTTGCTGATTGATCGCAGTGAAACACGTGCTGATTGATCGTAGTGAAATACATGCTGATTGATCGCCGTGAAACACGTGCTGATTTATAGCAGTGAATCACGTGCTGATTGATCGCCGTGAAACACGTGCTGATTGATCGCAGTGAAACACGTGCTGATTGATTGCCGTGAAACACTTGCTGATTGATCACAGTGAAACACGTGCTGATTGATCGCGGTGAAACACGTGCTGATTGATCGCAGTGAAACACGTGCTGATTGATCACAGTGAAAAACTCGCTGATTAATCGCAGTGAAACAGTTGCTGATTGATCACAGTGAAACACTCGCTGATAAATCACCGTGAAACACATGCTGATTGATTGCAGTGAAACATGTGCTGATTGATCGCAGTGAAACACGTGCTGATTGATCGCGGTGAAACACGTGCTGATTGATCGCAGTGAAACACGTGCTGATTGATTGCCATGAAACACTTGCTGATTGATCACAGTGAAACACGTGCTGATTGATCGCAGTGAAACACGTGCTGATTGATCACAGTGAAACACTCGCTGATTAATCGCAGTGAAACACTTGCTGATTGATCACAGTGAAACACTCGCTGATAAATCACCATGATACAAATACTGATTGATTGCAGTGAAACAGGTGCTGATTGATCGCAGTGAAACACGTGCTGATTGATCGCGGTGAAACACGTGCTGATTGATCACAGTGAAATACGTCCTGATTGATCGCAGTGAAACATATGCTGATCGATCACAGTAATACACTTGCTGATTAATCACAGTGAAACAAATGCTGATTGATCGCCATGAAAGACGTGCTGATTGATCGCCGTGAAACACGTGCTGATTGATCGCAGTAAAACACGTGCTGATTGATAGCGGAGAAACACATGCTAATTGATAAAAGTGAAACACGCGCTGATTGATAACAATGAAACACGTGCTGATTGATTGCTGTGAAACACTGGCTGATTAATCACTGTGAAACACATGCAGATTGATCGCTGTGAAACACGTGCTGATTGATCACAGTGAAACATGTGCAGATTGATTGCAATGAAACATGTGCTGATTGATCACAGTGAAACATGTGATGATTGATCGCAGTGAAACATGTGATGATTGATTGCCGTGAAACACATGCTGATTGATCACAGTGAAACCCTTCCTGATTGATCACAGTGAAACATGTGCTGATTTATCGCCGTGAAACACTCGCTGATTAATTGCAGTGAAACACATGCTGATTGATCGGTGTAAAACACTTGCTGATTTATCGCCGTGAAACACGTGCTGATCGATCGCGGTGAAACACATGCTGGTTGATGAAAGTGAAATACGTGCTGATTGATCTCCGTGAAACACCTGCTGATTGATCGCAGTGAAACACTTGCTGATTGATCGCAGTGAAACACGTGCTGATTGATCGTAGTGAAATACATGCTGATTGATCGCCGTGAAACACGTGCTGATTGATCGCAGTGAATCACGTGCTGATTGATTGCAGTGAAACATGTGCTGATTGATTGCAGTGAAACACGTGCTGATTGATTGCCGTGAAACACATGCTGATTGATCACCGTGAAACACGTGCTGATTGATCGCCGTAAAACACGTGCTGATTGATCTCCGTGAAACACGTGCTGATTGATCGCCGTGAAACACGTGCTGATTGATCGCAGTAAAACACGTGCTGATTGATCGCCGTGAAACAAGTGCTGATTGATCGCCGTAAAACACATGCTGTTTGATAACAATAAAACATGTGCTGATTGATCGCAGTGAAACACTCGCTGATTGATCGCAGAGATACACATGCTGATTGATCGCGGTGAAACACGTGCTGATTGATCGCAGTGAAACACGTGCTGATTGATCGCAGTGAAACACATGCTGATTGATCAAAGTGAAACACATGCTGATTGATCGCAGTGAAACACATGCTGATTGATCACAGAGATACACATGCTGATTGAGTGCGGTGAAAGACATGCTGATTGATAAAAGTGTAACACGCGCTGATTTATTGCAATGAAACACGTGCTGAATGATCGCAGTGAAACAGGTGCTGATTGATCGCAGTGAAACACGTGTTGATTGATCGCAGTGAAACACATGCTGATTGATCGCAGTGAAACATGTGCTGATTGATCGCAGTGAATCACGTGCTGATTGATCGCGGTGAAACACGTGCTGATTGATCACAGTGAAATGCGTCCTGATTGATGGCAGTGAAACACATGCTGATCGATCACAGTAATACACTTGCTGATTAATCACAGTGAAACAAATGCTGATTGATCGCCATGAAAGACGTGCTGATAGATCGCCGTGAATCACGTGCTGATTGATCGCAGTAAAACACGTGCTGATTGATAGCGGAGAAACACATGCTGATTGATAAAAGTGAAAGACGCGCTGATTGATAACAATGAAACACGTGCTGATTGATTGCTATGAAACACTGGCTGATTAATCACTGTGAAACACATGCAGATTGATCGCCGTGAAACACGTGCTGATTGATCACAGTGAAACATGTGCAGATTGATTGCAGTGAAACACGTGCTGATTGATCACAGTGAAACATGTGCTGATTGATCGCAGTGAATCTTGTGCTGATTGATCTCGGTGAAACACGTGCTGATTGATCGCAGTGAAACATGTGCAGATTGATTGCAGTGAAACACGTGCTGATTGATCACAGTGAAACACGTGCTGATTGATCGCAGTGAATCACGTGCTGATTGATCGCCGTGAAACACTTGCTGATTAATCGCAGTGAAACACGTGCTGACTGATCACAGTGAAACACTCCCTGATTAATCACCGTGAAACACATGCTGATTGATCGCCGTGAAACACGTGCTGATTGATCGCAGTGAAACACGTGCTGATTGATCGCAGTAAAACACGTGCTGATTGATCGCGGTGAAACACATGCTGATTGATAAAAGTCAAACACGCGCTGATTGATTGCAATGAAATACGTTCTGATTGATTGCAGTGAAACATGTGCTGATTGATCGCAGTGAAACACGTGCTGATTGATTGCGGTGAAACACGTGCTGATTGATCACAGTGAAATACGTCCTGATTGATCGCAGTGAAACACATGCTGATCGATCACAGTAATACACTTGCTGATTAGTCTCAGTGAAACAAATGCTGATTGATCGCCATGAAAGACGTGCTGATTGATCACCGTGAAACACGTGCTGATTGATCGCAGTAAAACACGTGCTGATTGATAGCGGAGAAACACATGCTGATTGATAAAAGTGAAACACGCGCTGATTGATAACAATGAAACACGTGCTGATTGATTGCTGTGAAACACTGGCTGATTGATCACTGTGAAACACATGCAGATTGATCGCTGTGAAACACGTGCTGATTGATCACAGTGAAACAGGTGCTGATTGATTGCAGTGAAACACGTGCTGATTGATCGCAGTGAAACAGGTGCTGATTGATTGCAGTGAAACAGGTGCTGATTGATTGCAGTGAAACACGTGCTGATTGATCACAGTGAAACACATGCTGATTGATCGCAGTGAAACACGTGCTGATTGATCACAGTGAAACTCATGCTGATTGATCGCAGTGAAACACATGCTGTTTGATCGCAGTGAAACACGTGCTGATTGATTGCAGTGAAACACATGCTGATTAATCAAAGTGAGACACATGCTGATTGATCGCAGTGAAACACATGCTGATTGATCACAGAGATACACATGCTGATTGAGTGCGGTGAAAGACACGCTGATTGATAAAAGTGTAACACGCGCTGATTTATTGCAATGAAACACGTGCTGAATGATCGCAGTGAAACAGGTGCTGATTGATCGCAGTAAAACACGTGTTGATTGATCGCAGTGAAACACGTGCTGATTGATCGCAGTGATACACATGCTGATTGATCACATTGAAACACTCGCTTATTAATCACAGTGAAACACATGCTGATTGATCGCGGTGAAACACGTGCTGATTGATCTCCGGGAAACACGTGCTGATTGATCGCCGTGAAACACGTTCTGATTGATCGCAGTGAAACACGTGCTGATTGATCGCCGTGTTACACGTGCTTATTGATCGAGATGAAACAAGTGCTTATTGATTGCAGTGAAACACGTGCTGATTGATCACAGTGAAACACATGCTGATTGATCGTAGTGAAACACGTGCTGATTGATCGCAGTGAAACACTCGCTGATCAATCACAGTGAAACTCATGCTGATTGATCGCAGTGAAACACATGCTGATTGATCGCAGTGAAACACGTACTGATTGATTGCAGTGAATCACATGCTGATTGATCGCAGTGAAACACTCGCTGATTAATCAGAGTGAAACACGTGCTGTTTGATCGCAGTGAAACACATGCTGATTGATCGCAGTGAAACACATGCTGATTGATCGCGGTGAAACACATGCTGATTGATCACAGTGAAACACTCGCTGATTAATCACAGTGAAACACGTGCTGATTGATCGCAGTGAAAAACTCGCTGATTAATCACAGTGAAACACATGCTGATTGAGCGCAGTGAAACAGGTGCTGATTGATCGCAGTGAAACACGTGCTGATTGATCGCCGTGAAACACATGCTGATTGATCGCAGTGAAACACTCGCTGATTAATCACAGTGAAACTCATGCTGATTGATCGCAGTGAAACACTTGCTGATTGATCGCAGTGAAACACGTGCTGATTGATCGTAGTGAAATACATGCTGATTGATCGCCGTGAAACACGTGCTGATTTATCGCAGTGAATCACGTGCTGATTGATCGCCGTGAAACACGTGCTGATTGATTGCAGTGAAACACGTGCTGATTGATTGCCGTGAAACACTTGCTGATTGATCACAGTGAAACACGTGCTGATTGATCGCCGTGAAACACGTGCTGATTGATCGCAGTGAAACACGTGCTGATTGATCACAGTGAAACACTCGCTGATTAATCGCAGTTAAACACTTGCTGATTGATCACAGTGAAACACTCGCTGATATATCACCGTGAAACACATGCTGATTGATTGCAGTGAAACATGTGCTGATTGATCGCACTGAAACACGTGCTGATTGATCGCGGTGAAACACGTGCTGATTGATCACAGTGAAATACGTCCTGATTGATCGCAGTGAAACACATGCTGATCGATCACAGTAATACACTTGCTGATTAGTCACAGTGAAACAAATGCTGATTGATCGCCATGAAAGACGTGCTGATTGATCACCGTGAAACACGTGCTGATTGATCGCAGTAAAACACGTGCTGATTGATAGCGGAGAAACACATGCTGATTGATAAAAGTGAAACACGCGCTGATTGATAACAATGAAACACGTGCTGATTGATTGCTGTGAAACACTGGCTGATTGATCACTGTGAAACACATGCAGATTGATCGCTGTGAAACACGTGCTGATTGATCACAGTGAAACAGGTGCTGATTGATTGCAGTGAAACACGTGCTGATTGATCGCAGTGAAACAGGTGCTGATTGATTGCAGTGAAACAGGTGCTGATTGATTGCAGTGAAACACGTGCTGATTGATCACAGTGAAACACATGCTGATTGATCGCAGTGAAACACGTGCTGATTGATCACAGTGAAACTCATGCTGATTGATCGCAGTGAAACACATGCTGTTTGATCGCAGTGAAACACGTGCTGATTGATTGCAGTGAAACACGTGTTGATTGATCGCAGTGAAACACGTGCTGATTGATCGCAGTTAAACACATGCTGATTGATCACAGTGAGAAACTCGCTGATAAATCACAGTGAAACACGTGCTGATTGATCGCAGTGAAACACTCGCTGATTAATCACAGTGAAACACATGCTCATTGATCGCAGTGAAACATGTGCTGATTGATCGCAGTGAATCACGTGCTGATTGATCGCCGTGAAACACGTGCTGATTGATCGCAGTGAAATACGTGCTGATTGATCGCCGTGAAACACGTGCTGATTGATCGCGGTGAATCACGTGCTGATTGATCGCCGTGAAACACGTGCTGATTGATTGCCATGAAACACGTGCTTATTGATCGCCGTGAAACACGTGCTGATTGATCGCAGTGATACACATGCTGATTGATCACATTGAAACACTCGCTGATTAATCACAGTGAAACACATGCTGATTGATCGCGGTGAAACACGTGCTGATTGATCTCCGTGAAACACGTGCTGATTGATCGCCGTGAAACACGTTCTGATTGATCGCAGTGAAACACGTGCTGATTGATCGCCGTGTTACACGTGCTTATTGATCGAGATGAAACAAGTGCTTATTGATTGCAGTGAAACACGTGCTGATTGATCACAGTGAAACACATGCTGATTGATCGTAGTGAAACACGTGCTGATTGATCGCAGTGAAACACTCGCTGATCAATCACAGTGAAACTCATGCTGATTGATCGCAGTGAAACACATGCTGTTTGATCGCAGTGAAACACGTACTGATTGATTGCAGTGAATCACATGCTGATTGATCGCAGTGAAACACTCGCTGATTAATCAGAGTGAAACACGTGCTGTTTGATCGCAGTGAAACACATGCTGATTGATCGCAGTGAAACACATGCTGATTGATCGCGGTGAAACACATGCTGATTGATCACAGTGAAAAACTCGCTGATTAATCACAGTGAAACACATGCTGATTGATCGCAGTGAAACATGTGCTGATTGATCGCAGTGAATCACGTGCTGATTGATCGCCGTGAAACACGTGCTGATTGATCGCAGTGAAATACGTGCTGATTGATCGCCGTGAAACACGTGCTGATTGATCGCGGTGAATCACGTGCTGATTGATCGCCGTGAAACACGTGCTGATTGATCGCCATGAAACACGTGCTTATTGATCGCCGTGAAACACGTGCTGATTGATCGCAGTGATACACATGCTGTTTGATCACATTGAAACACTCGCTGAGTAATCACAGTGAAACACATGCTGATTGATCGCAGTGAAACACGTGCTGATTGATCTCCGTGAAACACGTGCTGATTGATCGCCGTGAAACACGTTCTGATTGATCGCAGTGAAACACGTGCTGATTGATCGCCGTGTTACACGTGCTTATTGATCGAGATGAAACAAGTGCTTATTGATTGCAGTGAAACACGTGCTGATTGATCACAGTGAAACACATGCTGATTGATCGTAGTGAAACACGTGCTGATTGATCGCAGTGAAACACTCGCTGATCAATCACAGTGAAACTCATGCTGATTGATCGCAGTGAAACACATGCTGTTTGATCGCAGTGAAACACGTACTGATTGATTGCAGTGAATCACATGCTGATTGATCGCAGTGAAACACTCGCTGATTAATCACAGTGAAACACGTGCTGTTTGATCGCAGTGAAACACATGCTGATTGATCGCAGTGAAACACATGCTGATTGATCGCGGTGAAACACATGCTGATTGATCACAGTGAAACACTCGCTGATTAATCACAGTGAAACACGTGCTGATTGATCGCAGTGAAAAACTCGCTGATTAATCACAGTGAAACACATGCTGATTGAGCGCAGTGAAACAGGTGCTGATTGATCGCAGTGAAACACGTGCTGATTGATCGCCGTGAAACACGTGCTGATTGATCGCAGTGAAACACTCGCTGATTAATCACTGTGAAACTCATGCTGATTGATCGCAGTGAAACACGTGCTGATTGATGGCAGTGAAACACGTGCTGATTGATCACCGTGAAACACGTGCTGATTGATCGCCGTGAAATACGTGCTGATTGATCGCAGTGAAACACCTGCTGATTGATCGCAGTGAAACACTTGCTGATTGATCGCAGTGAAACACGTGCTGATTGATCGTAGTGAAATACATGCTGATTGATCGCCGTGAAACACGTGCTGATTTATAGCAGTGAATCACGTGCTGATTGATCGCCGTGAAACACGTGCTGATTGATTGCAGTGAAACACGTGCTGATTGATTGCCGTGAAACACTTGCTGATTGATCACAGTGAAACACGTGCTGATTGATCGCGGTGAAACACGTGCTGATTGATCGCAGTGAAACACGTGCTGATTGATCACAGTGAAAAACTCGCTGATTAATCGCAGTGAAACACTTGCTGATTGATCACAGTGAAACACTCGCTGATAAATCACCGTGAATCACATGCTGATTGATTGCAGTGAAACACGTGCTGATTGATCGCGGTGAAACACGTGCTGATTGATCGCGGTGAAACACGTGCTGATTGATCACAGTGAAATACATCCTGATTGATCGCAGTGAAACACATGCTGATCGATCACAGTAATACACTTGCTGATTAATCACAGTGAAACAAATGCTGATTGATCGCCATGAAAGACGTGCTGATAGATCGCCGTGAATCACGTGCTGATTGATCGCAGTAAAACACGTGCTGATTGATAGCGGAGAAACACATGCTGATTGATAAAAGTGAAAGACGCGCTGATTGATAACAATGAAACACGTGCTGATTGATTGCTATGAAACACTGGCTGATTAATCACTGTGAAACACATGCAGATTGATCGCCGTGAAACACGTGCTGATTGATCACAGTGAAACATGTGCAGATTGATTGCAGTGAAACACGTGCTGATTGATCACAGTGAAACATGTGCTGATTGATCGCAGTGAATCTTGTGCTGATTGATCTCGGTGAAACACGTGCTGATTGATCGCAGTGAAACACGTGCTGATTGATCACAGTGAAACACGTGCTGATTGATCGCAGTGAATCACGTGCTGATTGATCGCCGTGAAACACTTGCTGATTAATCGCAGTGAAACACGTGCTGACTGATCACAGTGAAACACTCCCTGATTAATCACCGTGAAACACATGCTGATTGATCGCCGTGAAACACGTGCTGATTGATCGCAGTGAAACACGTGCTGATTGATCGCAGTAAAACACGTGCTGATTGATCGCGGTGAAACACATGCTGATTGATAAAAGTCAAACACGCGCTGATTGATTGCAATGAAATACGTTCTGATTGATTGCAGTGAAACATGTGCTGATTGATCGCAGTGAAACACGTGCTGATTGATTGCGGTGAAACACGTGCTGATTGATCACAGTGAAATACGTCCTGATTGATCGCAGTGAAACACATGCTGATCGATCACAGTAATACACTTGCTGATTAGTCTCAGTGAAACAAATGCTGATTGATCGCCATGAAAGACGTGCTGATTGATCACCGTGAAACACGTGCTGATTGATCGCAGTAAAACACGTGCTGATTGATAGCGGAGAAACACATGCTGATTGATAAAAGTGAAACACGCGCTGATTGATAACAATGAAACACGTGCTGATTGATTGCTGTGAAACACTGGCTGATTGATCACTGTGAAACACATGCAGATTGATCGCTGTGAAACACGTGCTGATTGATCACAGTGAAACAGGTGCTGATTGATTGCAGTGAAACACGTGCTGATTGATCGCAGTGAAACAGGTGCTGATTGATTGCAGTGAAACAGGTGCTGATTGATTGCAGTGAAACACGTGCTGATTGATCACAGTGAAACACATGCTGATTGATCGCAGTGAAACACGTGCTGATTGATCGCAGTGAAACACGTGCTGATTGATCACCATGAAACACGTGCTGATTGATCGCCGTGAAATACGTGCTGATTGATCTCCGTGAAACACCTGCTGATTGATCGCAGTGAAACACTTGCTGATTGATCGCAGTGAAACACGTGCTGATTGATCGTAGTGAAATACATGCTGATTGATCGCCGTGAAACACGTGCTGATTTATAGCAGTGAATCACGTGCTGATTGATCGCCGTGAAACACGTGCTGATTGATCGCAGTGAAACACGTGCTGATTGATTGCCGTGAAACACTTGCTGATTGATCACAGTGAAACACGTGCTGATTGATCGCGGTGAAACACGTGCTGATTGATCGCAGTGAAACACGTGCTGATTGATCACAGTGAAAAACTCGCTGATTAATCGCAGTGAAACAGTTGCTGATTGATCACAGTGAAACACTCGCTGATAAATCACCGTGAAACACATGCTGATTGATTGCAGTGAAACATGTGCTGATTGATCGCAGTGAAACACGTGCTGATTGATCGCGGTGAAACACGTGCTGATTGATCGCAGTGAAACACGTGCTGATTGATTGCCATGAAACACTTGCTGATTGATCACAGTGAAACACGTGCTGATTGATCGCAGTGAAACACGTGCTGATTGATCACAGTGAAACACTCGCTGATTAATCGCAGTGAAACACTTGCTGATTGATCACAGTGAAACACTCGCTGATAAATCACCATGATACAAATACTGATTGATTGCAGTGAAACAGGTGCTGATTGATCGCAGTGAAACACGTGCTGATTGATCGCGGTGAAACACGTGCTGATTGATCACAGTGAAATACGTCCTGATTGATCGCAGTGAAACATATGCTGATCGATCACAGTAATACACTTGCTGATTAATCACAGTGAAACAAATGCTGATTGATCGCCATGAAAGACGTGCTGATTGATCGCCGTGAAACACGTGCTGATTGATCGCAGTAAAACACGTGCTGATTGATAGCGGAGAAACACATGCTAATTGATAAAAGTGAAACACGCGCTGATTGATAACAATGAAACACGTGCTGATTGATTGCTGTGAAACACTGGCTGATTAATCACTGTGAAACACATGCAGATTGATCGCTGTGAAACACGTGCTGATTGATCACAGTGAAACATGTGCAGATTGATTGCAATGAAACATGTGCTGATTGATCACAGTGAAACATGTGATGATTGATCGCAGTGAAACATGTGATGATTGATTGCCGTGAAACACATGCTGATTGATCACAGTGAAACCCTTCCTGATTGATCACAGTGAAACATGTGCTGATTTATCGCCGTGAAACACTCGCTGATTAATTGCAGTGAAACACATGCTGATTGATCGGTGTAAAACACTTGCTGATTTATCGCCGTGAAACACGTGCTGATCGATCGCGGTGAAACACATGCTGGTTGATGAAAGTGAAATACGTGCTGATTGATCTCCGTGAAACACCTGCTGATTGATCGCAGTGAAACACTTGCTGATTGATCGCAGTGAAACACGTGCTGATTGATCGTAGTGAAATACATGCTGATTGATCGCCGTGAAACACGTGCTGATTGATCGCAGTGAATCACGTGCTGATTGATTGCAGTGAAACATGTGCTGATTGATTGCAGTGAAACACGTGCTGATTGATTGCCGTGAAACACATGCTGATTGATCACCGTGAAACACGTGCTGATTGATCGCCGTAAAACACGTGCTGATTGATCTCCGTGAAACACGTGCTGATTGATCGCCGTGAAACACGTGCTGATTGATCGCAGTAAAACACGTGCTGATTGATCGCCGTGAAACAAGTGCTGATTGATCGCCGTAAAACACATGCTGTTTGATAACAATAAAACATGTGCTGATTGATCGCAGTGAAACACTCGCTGATTGATCGCAGAGATACACATGCTGATTGATCGCGGTGAAACACGTGCTGATTGATCGCAGTGAAACACGTGCTGATTGATCGCAGTGAAACACATGCTGATTGATCAAAGTGAAACACATGCTGATTGATCGCAGTGAAACACATGCTGATTGATCACAGAGATACACATGCTGATTGAGTGCGGTGAAAGACATGCTGATTGATAAAAGTGTAACACGCGCTGATTTATTGCAATGAAACACGTGCTGAATGATCGCAGTGAAACAGGTGCTGATTGATCGCAGTGAAACACGTGTTGATTGATCGCAGTGAAACACATGCTGATTGATCGCAGTGAAACATGTGCTGATTGATCGCAGTGAATCACGTGCTGATTGATCGCCGTGAAACACGTGCTGATTGATCGCAGTGAAATACGTGCTGATTGATCGCCGTGAAACACGTGCTGATTGATAGCGGTGAATCACGTGCTGATTGATCGCCGTGAAACACGTGCTGATTGATCGCCATGAAACACGTGCTTATTGATCGCCGTGAAACACGTGCTGATTGATCGCAGTGATACACATGCTGATTGATCACATTGAAACACTCGCTGATTAATCACAGTGAAACACGTGCTGATTGATCGCAGTGAAACACTCGCTGATCAATCACAGTGAAACTCATGCTGATTGATCGCAGTGAAACACATGCTGTTTGATCGCAGTGAAACACGTACTGATTGATTGCAGTGAATCACATGCTGATTGATCGCAGTGAAACACTCGCTGATTAATCACAGTGAAACACGTGCTGTTTGATCGCAGTGAAACACATGCTGATTGATCGCAGTGAAACACATGCTGATTGATCGCGGTGAAACACATGCTGATTGATCACAGTGAAACACTCGCTGATTAATCACAGTGAAACACGTGCTGATTGATCGCAGTGATAAACTCGCTGATTAATCACAGTGAAACACATGCTGATTGAGCGCAGTGAAACAGGTGCTGATTGATCGCAGTGAAACACGTGCTGATTGATCGCCGTGAAACACATGCTGATTGATCGCAGTGAAACACTCGCTGATTAATCACTGTGAAACTCATGCTGATTGATCGCAGTGAAACACGTGCTGATTGATCGCAGTGAAACACGTGCTGATTGATCACCGTGAAACACGTGCTGATTGATCGCCGTGAAATACGTGCTGATTGATCTCCGTGAAACACCTGCTGATTGATCGCAGTGAAACACTTGCTGATTGATCGCAGTGAAACACGTGCTGATTGATCGTAGTGAAATACATGCTGATTGATCGCCGTGAAACACGTGCTGATTTATAGCAGTGAATCACGTGCTGATTGATCGCCGTGAAACATGTACTGATTGATCACAGTGAAACACTCCCTGATTAATCACCGTGAAACACATGCTGATTGATCGCCGTGAAACACGTGCTGATTGATCGCAGTGAAACACGTGCTGATTGATCGCAGTAAAACACGTGCTGATTGATCGCGGTGAAACACATGCTGATTGATAAAAGTCAAACACGCGCTGATTGATTGCAATGAAATACGTTCTGATTGATTGCAGTGAAACATGTGCTGATTGATCGCAGTGAAACACGTGCTGATTGATCGCAGTGAAACACGTGCTGATTGATCGCCGTGTTACACGTGCTTATTGATCGAGATGAAACAAGTGCTTATTGATTGCAGTGAAACACGTGCTGATTGATCACAGTGAAACACATGCTGATTGATCGTAGTGAAACACGTGCTGATTGATCGCAGTGAAACACTCGCTGATCAATCACAGTGAAACTCATGCTGATTGATCGCAGTGAAACACATGCTGTTTGATCGCAGTGAAACACGTACTGATTGATTGCAGTGAATCACATGCTGATTGATCGCAGTGAAACACTCGCTGATTAATCACAGTGAAACACGTGCTGTTTGATCGCAGTGAAACACATGCTGATTGATCGCAGTGAAAAACATGCTGATTGATCGCGGTGAAACACATGCTGATTGATCACAGTGAAACACTCGCTGATTAATCACAGTGAAACACGTGCTGATTGATCGCAGTGAAAAACTCGCTGATTAATCACAGTGAAACACATGCTGATTGATCGCAGTGAAACACATGCTGATTGAGCGCAGTGAAACAGGTGCTGATTGATCGCAGTGAAACACGTGCTGATTGATCGCCGTGAAACACATGCTGATTGATCGCAGTGAAACACTCGCTGATTAATCACAGTGAAACTCATGCTGATTGATCGCAGTGAAACACTTGCTGATTGATCGCAGTGAAACACGTGCTGATTGATCGTAGTGAAATACATGCTGATTGATCGCCGTGAAACACGTGCTGATTTATCGCAGTGAATCACGTGCTGATTGATCGCCGTGAAACACGTGCTGATTGATTGCAGTGAAACACGTGCTGATTGATTGCCGTGAAACACATGCTGATTGATCGCCGTGAAACACTTGCTGATTGATCACAGTGAAACACGTGCTGATTGATCGCCGTGAAACACGTGCTGATTGATCGCAGTGAAACACGTGCTGATTGATCACAGTGAAACACTCGCTGATTGATCACAGTGAAATACGTCCTGATTGATCGCAGTGAAACACATGCTGATCGATCACAGTAATACACTTGCTGATTAGTCACAGTGAAACAAATGCTGATTGATCGCCATGAAAGACGTGCTGATTGATCACCGTGAAACACGTGCTGATTGATCGCAGTAAAACACGTGCTGATTGATAGCGGAGAAACACATGCTGATTGATAAAAGTGAAACACGCGCTGATTGATAACAATGAAACACGTGCTGATTGATTGCTGTGAAACACTGGCTGATTGATCACTGTGAAACACATGCAGATTGATCGCTATGAAACACGTGCTGATTGATCACAGTGAAACAGGTGCTGATTGATTGCAGTGAAACACGTGCTGATTGATCGCAGTGAAACAGGTGCTGATTGATTGCAGTGAAACAGGTGCTGATTGATTGCAGTGAAACACGTGCTGATTGATCACAGTGAAACACATGCTGATTGATCGCAGTGAAACACGTGCTGATTGATCACAGTGAAACTCATGCTGATTGATCGCAGTGAAACACATGCTGTTTGATCGCAGTGAAACACGTGCTGATTGATTGCAGTGAAACACGTGTTGATTGATCGCAGTGAAACACGTGCTGATTGATCGCAGTTAAACACATGCTGATTGATCACAGTGAGACACTCGCTGATAAATCACAGTGAAACACGTGCTGATTGATCGCAGTGAAACACTCGCTGATTAATCACAGTGAAACACATGCTGATTGATCGCAGTGAAACATGTGCTGATTGATCGCAGTGAATCACGTGCTGATTGATCGCCGTGAAACACGTGCTGATTGATCGCAGTGAAATACGTGCTGATTGATCGCCGTGAAACACGTGCTGATTGATCGCGGTGAATCACGTGCTGATTGATCGCCGTGAAACACGTGCTGATTGATCGCCATGAAAGACGTGCTTATTGATCGCCGTGAAACACGTGCTGATTGATCGCAGTGATACACATGCTGATTGACCACATTGAAACACTCGCTGATTAATCACAGTGAAACACATGCTGATTGATCGCGGTGAAACACGTGCTGATTGATCTCCGTGAAACACGTGCTGATTGATCGCCGTGAAACACGTTCTGATTGATCGCAGTGAAACACGTGCTGATTGATCGCCGTGTTACACGTGCTTATTGATCGAGATGAAACAAGTGCTTATTGATTGCAGTGAAACACGTGCTGATTGATCACAGTGAAACACATGCTGATTGATCGTAGTGAAACACGTGCTGATTGATCGCAGTGAAACACTCGCTGATCAATCACAGTGAAACTCATGCTGATTGATCGCAGTGAAACACATGCTGTTTGATCGCAGTGAAACACGTACTGATTGATTGCAGTGAATCACATGCTGATTGATCGCAGTGAAACACTCGCTGATTAATCACAGTGAAACACGTGCTGTTTGATCGCAGTGAAACACATGCTGATTGATCGCAGTGAAACACATGCTGATTGATCGCGGTGAAACACATGCTGATTGATCACAGTGAAACACTCGCTGATTAATCACAGTGAAACACGTGCTGATTGATCGCAGTGAAAAACTCGCTGATTAATCACAGTGAAACACATGCTGATTGAGCGCAGTGAAACAGGTGCTGATTGATCGCAGTGAAACACGTGCTGATTGATCACCGTGAAACACGTGCTGATTGATCGCCGTGAAACACGTGCTGATTGATCTCCGTGAAACACCTGCTGATTGATCGCAGTGAAACACTTGCTGATTGATCGCAGTGAAACACGTGCTGATTGATCGTAGTGAAATACATGCTGATTGATTGCAGTGAAACACGTGCTGATTGATCGCGGTGAAACACGTGCTGATTGATCGCAGTGAAACACGTGCTGATTGATCACAGTGAAAAACTCGCTGATTAATCGCAGTGAAACACTTGCTGATTGATCACAGTGAAACACTCGCTGATAAATCACCGTGAAACACATGCTGATTGATTGCAGTGAAACATGTGCTGATTGATCGTGGTGAAACACGTGCTGATTGATCGCGGTGAAACACGTGCTGATTGATCACAGTGAAATACGTCCTGATTGATCGCAGTGAAACACATGCTGATCGATCACAGTAATACACTTGCTGATTAATCACAGTGAAACAAATGCTGATTGATTACCATGAAAGACGTGCTGATAGATCGCCGTGAAACACGTGCTGATTGATCGCAGTAAAACACGTGCTGATTGATAGCGGAGAATCACATGCTGATTGATAAAAGTGAAAGACGCGCTGATTGATAACAATGAAACACGTGCTGATTGATTGCTATGAAACACTGGCTGATTAATCACTGTGAAACACATGCAGATTGATCGCCGTGAAACACGTGCTGATTGATCACAGTGAAACATGTGCAGATTGATTGCAGTGAAACACGTGCTGATTGATCACAGTGAAACATGTGCTGATTGATCGCAGTGAATCTTGTGCTGATTGATCTCGGTGAAACACGTGCTGATTGATCGCAGTGAAACACGTGCTGATTGATCACAGTGAAACACGTGCTGATTGATCGCAGTGAATCACGTGCTGATTGATCGCCGTGAAACACTTGCTGATTAATCACAGTGAAACACGTGCTGATTGATCACAGTGAAACACTCCCTGATTAATCACCGTGAAACACATGCTGATTGATCGCCGTGAAACACGTGCTGATTGATCGCAGTGAAACACGTGCTGATTGATCGCAGTAAAACACGTGCTGATTGATCGCGGTGAAACACATGCTGATTGATAAAAGTCAAACACGCGCTGATTGATTGCAATGAAATACGTTCTGATTGATTGCAGTGAAACATGTGCTGATTGATCGCAGTGAAACACGTGCTGATTGATCGCGGTGAAACACGTGCTGATTGATCACAGTGAAATACGTCCTGATTGATCGCAGTGAAACACATGCTGATCGATCACAGTAATACACTTGCTGATTAGTCTCAGTGAAACAAATGCTGATTGATCACCATGAAAGACGTGCTGATTGATCACCGTGAAACACGTGCTGATTGATCGCAGTAAAACACGTGCTGATTGATAGCGGAGAAACACATGCTGATTGATAAAAGTGAAACACGCGCTGATTGATAACAATGAAACACGTGCTGATTGATTGCTGTGAAACACTGGCTGATTAATCACTGTGAAACCCATGCAGATTGATCGCTGTGAAACAAGTGCTGATTGATCACAGTGAAACAGGTGCTGATTGATTGCAGTGAAACACGTGCTGATTGATCGCAGTGAAACAGGTGCTGATTGATTGCAGTGAAACAGGTGCTGATTGATTGCAGTGAAACACGTGCTGATTGATCACAGTGAAACACATGCTGATTGATCGCAGTGAAACACGTGCTGATTGATCACAGTGAAACTCATGCTGATTGATCGCAGTGAAACACATGCTGTTTGATCGCAGTGAAACACGTGCTGATTGATTGCAGTGAAACACATGCTGATTGATTGCAGTGAAACACGTGCTGATTGATCAAAGTGAAACTCATGCTGATTGATCGCAGTGAAACACATGCTGTTTGATCGCCGTGAAACACGTGCTGATTGATTGCAGTGAAACACGTGCTGATTGATCGCAGTGAAACACTCACTGATTAATCACAGTGAAACACGTGCTGTTTGATCGCAGTGAAACACGTGCTGATTGATCGCGGTGAAACGCATGCTGATTGATAACAGTGAAACACTCGCTGATTAATCGCAGTGAAACACTCGCTGATTAATCACAGTGAAACACGTGCTGATTGATCGCAGTGTAAAACTCGCTGATTAATCACAGTGAAACACATGCTGATTGAGTGCGGTGAAACACATGCTGATTGATAAAAGTGTAACACGCGCTGATTTATTGCAATGAAACACATGCTGAATGATCGCAGTGAAACACGTGCTGATTGATCACAGTGAAACAGGTGCTGATTGATTGCAGTGAAACACGTGCTGATTGATCACAGTGAAACAGGTGCTGATTGATTGCAGTGAAACACGTGCTGATTGATCACAGTGAAACAGGTGCTGATTGATTGCAGTGAAACACGTGCTGATTGCTCACAGGGAAACACATGCTGATTGATCGCAGTGAAACACGTGCTGATTGATCGCAGTGAAACACTCGCTGATCAATCACAGTGAAACTCATGCTGATTGATCGCAGTGAAACACATGCTGTTTGATCGCAGTGAAACACGTGCTGATTGATTGCAGTGAAACACGTGCTGATTCATCGTAGTGAAACACTCGCTGATTAATCACAGTGAAACACGGGCTGTTTGATCGCAGTGAAACACGTGCTGATTGATCGCAGTGAAACACATGCTGATTGATCACAGTGAAACAGGTGCTGATTGATTGCAGTGACACAGGTGCTGATTGATTGCAGTGAAACACGTGCTGATTGATCGCAGTGAAACACGTGCTGATTGATCGCAGTGAAACAGGTGCTGATTGATTGCAGTGAAACACGTGCTGATTGATTGCCGTGAAACACTTGCTGATTGATCACAGTGAAACACGTGCTGATTGATCGCAGTGAAACACGTGCTGATTGATCGCAGTGAAACACGTGCTGATTGATCACAGTGAAACACGTGCTGATTGATCGCAGTGAATCACGTGCTGATTGATCTCCGTGAAACACTTGCTGATTAATCACAGTGAAACACGTGCTGATTGATCACAGTGAAACACTCCCTGATTAATCACCGTGAAACACATGCTGATTGATCGCCGTGAAACACGTGCTGATTGATCGCAGTGAAACACGTGCTGATTGATCGCAGTAAAACACGTGCTGATTGATCGCGGTGAAACACATGCTGATTGATAAAAGTCAAACACGCGCTGATTGATTGCAATGAAATACGTTCTGATTGATTGCAGTGAAACATGTGCTGATTGATCGCAGTGAAACACGTGCTGATTGATCGCGGTGAAACACGTGCTGATTGATCACAGTGAAATACGTCCTGATTGATCGCAGTGAAACACATGCTGATCGATCACAGTAATACACTTGCTGATTAGTCTCAGTGAAACAAATGCTGATTGATCACCATGAAAGACGTGCTGATTGATCACCGTGAAACACGTGCTGATTGATCGCAGTAAAACACGTGCTGATTGATAGCGGAGAAACACATGCTGATTGATAAAAGTGAAACACGCGCTGATTGATAACAATGAAACACGTGCTGATTGATTGCTGTGAAACACTGGCTGATTAATCACTGTGAAACCCATGCAGATTGATCGCTGTGAAACAAGTGCTGATTGATCACAGTGAAACAGGTGCTGATTGATTGCAGTGAAACACGTGCTGATTGATCGCAGTGAAACAGGTGCTGATTGATTGCAGTGAAACAGGTGCTGATTGATTGCAGTGAAACACGTGCTGATTGATCACAGTGAAACACATGCTGATTGATCGCAGTGAAACACGTGCTGATTGATCACAGTGAAACTCATGCTGATTGATCGCAGTGAAACACATGCTGTTTGATCGCAGTGAAACACGTGCTGATTGATTGCAGTGAAACACATGCTGATTGATTGCTGTGAAACACGTGCTGATTGATCAAAGTGAAACTCATGCTGATTGATCGCAGTGAAACACATGCTGTTTGATTGCCGTGAAACACGTGCTGATTGATTGCAGTGAAACACGTGCTGATTGATCGCAGTGAAACACTCACTGATTAATCACAGTGAAACACGTGCTGTTTGATCGCAGTGAAACACGTGCTGATTGATCGCGGTGAAACGCATGCTGATTGATAACAGTGAAACACTCGCTGATTAATCGCAGTGAAACACTCGCTGATTAATCACAGTGAAACACGTGCTGATTGATCGCAGTGTAAAACTCGCTGATTAATCACAGAGAAACACATGCTGATTGAGTGCGGTGAAACACATGCTGATTGATAAAAGTGTAACACGCGCTGATTTATTGCAATGAAACACATGCTGAATGATCGCAGTGAAACACGTGCTGATTGATCACAGTGAAACAGGTGCTGATTGATTGCAGTGAAACACGTGCTGATTGATCACAGTGAAACAGGTGCTGATTGATCACAGTGAAACAGGTGCTGATTGATTGCAGTGAAACACGTGCTGATTGATCACAGTGAAACAGGTGCTGATTGATTGCAGTGAAACACGTGCTGATTGCTCACAGGGAAACACATGCTGATTGATCGCAGTGAAACACGTGCTGATTGATCGCAGTGAAACACTCGCTGATCAATCACAGTGAAACTCATGCTGATTGATCGCAGTGAAACACATGCTGTTTGATCGCAGTGAAACACGTGCTGATTGATTGCAGTGAAACACGTGCTAATTCATCGTAGTGAAACACTCGCTGATTAATCACAGTGAAACACGGGCTGTTTGATCGCAGTGAAACACGTGCTGATTGATCGCAGTGAAACACATGCTGATTGATCACAGTGAAACAGGTGCTGATTGATTGCAGTGACACAGGTGCTGATTGATTGCAGTGAAACACGTGCTGATTGATCGCAGTGAAACACGTGCTGATTGATCGCAGTGAAACAGGTGCTGATTGATTGCAGTGAAACACGTGCTGATTGATTGCCGTGAAACACTTGCTGATTGATCACAGTGAAACACGTGCTGATTGATCGCAGTGAAACAGGTGCTGATTGATCACAGTGAAACAGGTGCTGATTGATTGCAGTGAAACACGTGCTGATTGATCACAGTGAAACAGGTGCTGATTGATTGCAGTGAAACACGTGCTGATTGCTCACAGGGAAACACATGCTGATTGATCGCAGTGAAACACGTGCTGATTGATCTCAGTGAAACACTCGCTGATCAATCACAGTGAAACTCATGCTGATTGATCGCAGTGAAACACATGCTGTTTGATCGCAGTGAAACACGTGCTGATTGATTGCAGTGAAACACGTGCTGATTCATCGTAGTGAAACACTCGCTGATTAATCACAGTGAAACACGGGCTGTTTGATCGCAGTGAAACACGTGCTGATTGATCGCAGTGAAACACATGCTGATTGATCACAGTGAAACAGGTGCTGATTGATTGCAGTGACACAGGTGCTGATTGATTGCAGTGAAACACGTGCTGATTGATCGCAGTGAAACACGTGCTGATTGATCGCAGTGAAACAGGTGCTGATTGATTGCAGTGAAACACGTGCTGATTGATTGCCGTGAAACACTTGCTGATTGATCACAGTGAAACACGTGCTGATTGATCGCAGTGAAACACGTGCTGATTGATCACAGTGAAACACGTGCTGATTGATCGCAGTGAATCACGTGCTGATTGATCTCCGTGAAACACTTGCTGATTAATCACAGTGAAACACGTGCTGATTGATCACAGTGAAACACTCCCTGATTAATCACCGTGAAACACATGCTGATTGATCGCCGTGAAACACGTGCTGATTGATCGCAGTGAAACACGTGCTGATTGATCGCAGTAAAACACGTGCTGATTGATCGCGGTGAAACACTTTCTGTTTGATCGCAGTGAAACACGTGCTGATTGATCGCCGTGTTACACGTGCATATTGATCGAGATGAAACAAGTGCTTATTGATTGCAGTGAAACACGTGCTGATTGATCACAGTGAAACACATGCTGATTGATCGCAGTGAAACACATGCTGTTTGATCGCAGTGAAACACGTACTGATTGATTGCAGTGAATCACATGCTGATTGATCGCAGTGAAACACTCGCTGATTAATCACAGTGAAACACGTGCTGTTTGATCGCAGTGAAACACATGCTGATTGATCGCAGTGAAACACATGCTGATTGATCGCGGTGAAACACATGCTGATTGATCACAGTGAAACACTCGCTGATTAATCACAGTGAAACACGTGCTGATTGATCGCAGTGAAAAACTCGCTGATTAATCACTGTGAAACACATGCTGATTGAGCGCAGTGAAACAGGTGCTGATTGATCGCAGTGAAACACGTGCTGATTGATCGCCGTGAAACACATGCTGATTGATCGCAGTGAAACACTCGCTGATTAATCACAGTGAAACTCATGCTGATTGATCGCAGTGAAACACGTGCTGATTGATGGCAGTGAAACACGTGCTGATTGATCACCGTGAAACACGTGCTGATTGATCGCCGTGAAACACGTGCTGATTGATCTCCGTGAAACACCTGCTGATTGATCGCAGTGAAACACTTGCTGATTGATCGCAGTGAAACACGTGCTGATTGATCGTAGTGAAATACATGCTGATTGATCGCCGTGAAACACGTGCGGATTTATCGCAGTGAATCACGTGCTGATTGATCGCCGTGAAACACGTGCTGATTGATTGCAGTGAAACACGTGCTGATTGATTGCCGTGAAACACTTGCTGATTGATCACAGTGAAACACGTGCTGATTGATTGCCGTGAAACACGTGCTGATTGATCGCAGTGAAACACGTGCTGATTGATCACAGTGAAACACTCGCTGATTAATCGCAGTGAAACACTTGCTGATTGATCACAGTGAAACACTCACTGATAAATCACCGTGAAACACATGCTGATTGATTGCAGTGAAACATGTGCTGATTGATCGCAGTGAAACACGTGCTGATTGATCGCGGTGAAACACGTCCTGATTGATCACAGTGAAATACGTCCTGATTGATCGCAGTGAAACACATGCTGATCGATCACAGTAATACACTTGCTGATTTGTCACAGTGAAACAAATGCTGATTGATCGCCATGAAAGACGTGCTGATTGAACACCGTGAAACACGTGCTGATTGATCGCAGTAAAACACGTGCTGATTGATAGCGGAGAAACACATGCTGATTGATAAAAGTGAAACACGCGCTGATTGATAACAATGAAACACATGCTGATTGATTGCTGTGAAACACTGGCTGATTGATCACTGTGAAACACATGCAGATTGATCGCTGTGAAACACGTGCTGATTGATCACAGTGAAACAGGTGCTGATTGATTGCAGTGAAACACGTGCTGATTGATCGCAGTGAAACAGGTGCTGATTGATTGCAGTGAAACAGGTGCTGATTGATTGCAGTGAAACACGTGCTGATTGATCACAGTGAAACACATGCTGATTGATCGCAGTGAAACACGTGCTGATTGATCACAGTGAAACTCATGCTGATTGATCGCAGTGAAACACATGCTGTTTGATCGCAGTGAAACACGTGCTGATTGATTGCAGTGAAACACGTGCTGATTGATCGCAGTGAAACACTCACTGATTAATCACATTGAAACACGTGCTGTTTGATCGCAGTGAAACACGTGCTGATTGATCGCAGTGAAACACATGCTGATTGATCGCGGTGAAACACATGCTGATTGATCACAGTGAAACACTCGCTGATTAATCACAGTGAAACACGTGCTGATTGATCGCAGTGAAAAACTCGCTGATTAATCACAGTGAAACACATGCTGATTGAGTGCGGCGAAACACATGCTGATTGATAAAAGTGTAACACGCGCTGATTTATTGCAATGAAACACATGCTGAATGATCGCAGTGAAACAGGTGCTGATTGATCGCAGTGAAACACTTGTTGATTGATCGCAGTGAAACACGTGCTGATTGATCGCAGTGAAACATGTGCTGATTGATCTCCATGAAACACGTGCTTATTGATGGCCGTGAAACACGTGCATGATTGATCGCAGTGAAACACATGCTGATTGATCACATTGAAACACTCGCTGATTAATCACAGTGAAACACATGCTGATTGAACGCGGTGAAACACGTGCTGATTGATCTCCGTGAAACACGTGCTGATTGATCGCCGTGAAACACGTTCTGATTGATCGCAGTGAAACACGTGCTGATTGATCGCCGTGTTACACGTGCTTATTGATCGAGGTGAAACAAGTGCTGATTGATCGCAGTGAAACACGTGCTGATTGATCACAGTGAAACACATGCTGATTGATCGCAGTGAAACACTCGCTGATTAATCACAGTGATACTCATGCTGATTGATCGCAGTGAAACACGTGCTGATTGATCGCAGTGAAACACGTGCTGATTGATCACCGTGAAACACGTGCTGATTGATCGCCGTGAAACACGTGCTGATTGATCTCCGTGAAACACCTGCTGATTGATCGCAGTGAAACACTTGCTGATTGATCGCAGTGAAACACGTGCTGATTGATCGTTGTGAAATACATGCTGATTGATCGCCGTGAAACACGTGCTGATTTATCGCAGTGAATCACGTGCTGATTGATCGCCGTGAAACACGTGCTGATTGATTGCAGTGAAACACGTGCTGATTGATTGCCGTGAAACACTTGCTGATTGATCACAGTGAAACACGTGCTGATTGATCGCAGTGAAACACGTGCTGATTGATCACAGTGAAACACTCGCTGATTAATCGCAGTGAAACTCTTGCTGATTGATCACAGTGAAACACTCGCTGATAAATCACCGTGAAACACATACTGATTGATTGCAGTGAAACATGTGCTGATTGATCGCAGTGAAACACATGCTGATTGATCGCGGTGAAACACGTGCTGATTGATCACAGTGAAATACGTCCTGATTGATCGCAGTGAAACACATGCTGATCGATCACAGTTATACACTTGCTGATTAATCACAGTGAAACAAATGCTGATTGATCGCCATGAAAGACGTGCTGATTGATCGCCGTGAAACACGTGCTGATTGATCGCAGTAAAACACGTGCTGATTGATAGCGGAGAAACATATGCTGATTGATAAAAGTGAAACACGCGCTGATTGATAACAATGAAACACGTGCTGATTGATTGCTGTGAAACACTGGCTGATTAATCACTGTGAAACACATGCAGATTGATCACTGTGAAACACGTGCTGATTTATCGCAGTGAATCACGTGCTGATTGATCGCCGTGAAACACGTGCTGATTGATCGCAGTGAAATACGTGCTGATTGATCGCCGTGAAACACGTGCTGATTGATAGCGGTGAATCACGTGCTGATTGATCGCCGTGAAACACGTGCTGATTGATCGCCATGAAACACGTGCTTATTGATCGCCGTGAAACACGTGCTGATTGATCGCAGTGATACACATTTTGATTGATCACATTGAAACACTCGCTGATTAATCACAGTGAAACACGTGCTGATTGATCGCAGTGAAACACTCGCTGATCAATCACAGTGAAACTCATGCTGATTGATCGCAGTGAAACACATGCTGTTTGATCGCAGTGAAACACGTACTGATTGATTGCAGTGAATCACATGCTGATTGATCGCAGTGAAACACTCGCTGATTAATCACAGTGAAACACGTGCTGTTTAATCGCAGTGAAACACATGCTGATTGATCGCAGTGAAACACATGCTGATTGATCGCGGTGAAACACATGCTGATTGATCACAGTGAAACACTCGCTGATTAATCACAGTGAAACACGTGCTGATTGATCGCAGTGAAAAACTCGCTGATTAATCACAGTGAAACACATGCTGATTGAGCGCAGTGAAACAGGTGCTGATTGATCGCAGTGAAACACGTGCTGATTGATCGCCGTGAAACACATGCTGATTGATCGCAGTGAAACACTCGCTGATTAATCACTGTGAAACTCATGCTGATTGATCGCAGTGAAACACGTGCTGATTGATCGCAGTGAAACACGTGCTGATTGATCACCGTGAAACACGTGCTGATTGATCGCCGTGAAATACGTGCTGATTGATCTCCGTGAAACACCTGCTGATTGATCGCAGTGAAACACTTGCTGATTGATCGCAGTGAAACACGTGCTGATTGATCGTAGTGAAATACATGCTGATTGATCGCCGTGAAACACGTGCTGATTTATAGCAGTGAATCACGTGCTGATTGATCGCCGTGAAACACGTGCTGATTGATTGCAGTGAAACACGTGCTGATTGATTGCCGTGAAACACTTGCTGATTGATCACAGTGAAACACGTGCTGATTGATCGCGGTGAAACACGTGCTGATTGATCGCAGTGAAACACGTGCTGATTGATCACAGTGAAAAACTCGCTGATTAATCGCAGTGAAACACTTGCTGATTGATCACAGTGAAACACTCGCTGATAAATCACCGTGAAACACATGCTGATTGATTGCAGTGAAACATGTGCTGATTGATCGCAGTGAAACACGTGCTGATTGATCGCGGTGAAACACGTGCTGATTGATCACAGTGAAATACGTCCTGATTGATCGCAGTGAAACACATGCTGATCGATCACAGTAATACACTTGCTGATTAATCACAGTGAAACAAATGCTGATTGATCGCCATGAAAGACGTGCTGATTGATCGCCGTGAAACACGTGCTGATTGATCGCAGTAAAACACGTGCTGATTGATAGCGGAGAAACATATGCTGATTGATAAAAGTGAAACACGCGCTGATTGATAACAATGAAACACGTGCTGATTGATTGCTGTGAAACACTGGCTGATTAATCACTGTGAAACACATGCAGATTGATCACTGTGAAACACGTGCTGATTTATCGCAGTGAATCACGTGCTGATTGATCGCCGTGAAACACGTGCTGATTGATCGCAGTGAAATACGTGCTGATTGATCGCCGTGAAACACGTGCTGATTGATAGCGGTGAATCACGTGCTGATTGATCGCCGTGAAACACGTGCTGATTGATCGCCATGAAACACGTGCTTATTGATCGCCGTGAAACACGTGCTGATTGATCGCAGTGATACACATTTTGATTGATCACATTGAAACACTCGCTGATTAATCACAGTGAAACACGTGCTGATTGATCGCAGTGAAACACTCGCTGATCAATCACAGTGAAACTCATGCTGATTGATCGCAGTGAAACACATGCTGTTTGATCGCAGTGAAACACGTACTGATTGATTGCAGTGAATCACATGCTGATTGATCGCAGTGAAACACTCGCTGATTAATCACAGTGAAACACGTGCTGTTTAATCGCAGTGAAACACATGCTGATTGATCGCAGTGAAACACATGCTGATTGATCGCGGTGAAACACATGCTGATTGATCACAGTGAAACACTCGCTGATTAATCACAGTGAAACACGTGCTGATTGATCGCAGTGAAAAACTCGCTGATTAATCACAGTGAAACACATGCTGATTGAGCGCAGTGAAACAGGTGCTGATTGATCGCAGTGAAACACGTGCTGATTGATCGCCGTGAAACACATGCTGATTGATCGCAGTGAAACACTCGCTGATTAATCACTGTGAAACTCATGCTGATTGATCGCAGTGAAACACGTGCTGATTGATCGCAGTGAAACACGTGCTGATTGATCACCGTGAAACACGTGCTGATTGATCGCCGTGAAACACGTGCTGATTGATCTCCGTGAAACACCTGCTGATTGATCGCAGTGAAACACTTGCTGATTGATCGCAGTGAAACACGTGCTGATTGATCGTTGTGAAATACATGCTGATTGATCGCCGTGAAACACGTGCTGATTTATCGCAGTGAATCACGTGCTGATTGATCGCCGTGAAACACGTGCTGATTGATTGCAGTGAAACACGTGCTGATTGATTGCCGTGAAACACTTGCTGATTGATCACAGTGAAACACGTGCTGATTGATCGCAGTGAAACACGTGCTGATTGATCACAGTGAAACACTCGCTGATTAATCGCAGTGAAACTCTTGCTGATTGATCACAGTGAAACACTCGCTGATAAATCACCGTGAAACACATACTGATTGATTGCAGTGAAACATGTGCTGATTGATCGCAGTGAAACACATGCTGATTGATCGCGGTGAAACACGTGCTGATTGATCACAGTGAAATACGTCCTGATTGATCGCAGTGAAACACATGCTGATCGATCACAGTTATACACTTGCTGATTAATCACAGTGAAACAAATGCTGATTGATCGCCATGAAAGACGTGCTGATTGATCGCCGTGAAACACGTGCTGATTGATCGCAGTAAAACACGTGCTGATTGATAGCGGAGAAACATATGCTGATTGATAAAAGTGAAACACGCGCTGATTGATAACAATGAAACACGTGCTGATTGATTGCTGTGAAACACTGGCTGATTAATCACTGTGAAACACATGCAGATTGATCACTGTGAAACACGTGCTGATTTATCGCAGTGAATCACGTGCTGATTGATCGCCGTGAAACACGTGCTGATTGATCGCAGTGAAATACGTGCTGATTGATCGCCGTGAAACACGTGCTGATTGATAGCGGTGAATCACGTGCTGATTGATCGCCGTGAAACACGTGCTGATTGATCGCCATGAAACACGTGCTTATTGATCGCCGTGAAACACGTGCTGATTGATCGCAGTGATACACATTTTGATTGATCACATTGAAACACTCGCTGATTAATCACAGTGAAACACGTGCTGATTGATCGCAGTGAAACACTCGCTGATCAATCACAGTGAAACTCATGCTGATTGATCGCAGTGAAACACATGCTGTTTGATCGCAGTGAAACACGTACTGATTGATTGCAGTGAATCACATGCTGATTGATCGCAGTGAAACACTCGCTGATTAATCACAGTGAAACACGTGCTGTTTAATCGCAGTGAAACACATGCTGATTGATCGCAGTGAAACACATGCTGATTGATCGCGGTGAAACACATGCTGATTGATCACAGTGAAACACTCGCTGATTAATCACAGTGAAACACGTGCTGATTGATCGCAGTGAAAAACTCGCTGATTAATCACAGTGAAACACATGCTGATTGAGCGCAGTGAAACAGGTGCTGATTGATCGCAGTGAAACACGTGCTGATTGATCGCCGTGAAACACATGCTGATTGATCGCAGTGAAACACTCGCTGATTAATCACTGTGAAACTCATGCTGATTGATCGCAGTGAAACACGTGCTGATTGATCGCAGTGAAACACGTGCTGATTGATCACCGTGAAACACGTGCTGATTGATCGCCGTGAAATACGTGCTGATTGATCTCCGTGAAACACCTGCTGATTGATCGCAGTGAAACACTTGCTGATTGATCGCAGTGAAACACGTGCTGATTGATCGTAGTGAAATACATGCTGATTGATCGCCGTGAAACACGTGCTGATTTATAGCAGTGAATCACGTGCTGATTGATCGCCGTGAAACACGTGCTGATTGATTGCAGTGAAACACGTGCTGATTGATTGCCGTGAAACACTTGCTGATTGATCACAGTGAAACACGTGCTGATTGATCGCGGTGAAACACGTGCTGATTGATCGCAGTGAAACACGTGCTGATTGATCACAGTGAAAAACTCGCTGATTAATCGCAGTGAAACACTTGCTGATTGATCACAGTGAAACACTCGCTGATAAATCACCGTGAAACACATGCTGATTGATTGCAGTGAAACATGTGCTGATTGATCGCAGTGAAACACGTGCTGATTGATCGCGGTGAAACACGTGCTGATTGATCACAGTGAAATACGTCCTGATTGATCGCAGTGAAACACATGCTGATCGATCACAGTAATACACTTGCTGATTAATCACAGTGAAACAAATGCTGATTGATCGCCATGAAAGACGTGCTGATTGATCGCCGTGAAACACGTGCTGATTGATCGCAGTAAAACACGTGCTGATTGATAGCGGAGAAACATATGCTGATTGATAAAAGTGAAACACGCGCTGATTGATAACAATGAAACACGTGCTGATTGATTGCTGTGAAACACTGGCTGATTAATCACTGTGAAACACATGCAGATTGATCACTGTGAAACACGTGCTGATTTATCGCAGTGAATCACGTGCTGATTGATCGCCGTGAAACACGTGCTGATTGATCGCAGTGAAATACGTGCTGATTGATCGCCGTGAAACACGTGCTGATTGATAGCGGTGAATCACGTGCTGATTGATCGCCGTGAAACACGTGCTGATTGATCGCCATGAAACACGTGCTTATTGATCGCCGTGAAACACGTGCTGATTGATCGCAGTGATACACATTTTGATTGATCACATTGAAACACTCGCTGATTAATCACAGTGAAACACGTGCTGATTGATCGCAGTGAAACACTCGCTGATCAATCACAGTGAAACTCATGCTGATTGATCGCAGTGAAACACATGCTGTTTGATCGCAGTGAAACACGTACTGATTGATTGCAGTGAATCACATGCTGATTGATCGCAGTGAAACACTCGCTGATTAATCACAGTGAAACACGTGCTGTTTAATCGCAGTGAAACACATGCTGATTGATCGCAGTGAAACACATGCTGATTGATCGCGGTGAAACACATGCTGATTGATCACAGTGAAACACTCGCTGATTAATCACAGTGAAACACGTGCTGATTGATCGCAGTGAAAAACTCGCTGATTAATCACAGTGAAACACATGCTGATTGAGCGCAGTGAAACAGGTGCTGATTGATCGCAGTGAAACACGTGCTGATTGATCGCCGTGAAACACATGCTGATTGATCGCAGTGAAACACTCGCTGATTAATCACTGTGAAACTCATGCTGATTGATCGCAGTGAAACACGTGCTGATTGATCGCAGTGAAACACGTGCTGATTGATCACCGTGAAACACGTGCTGATTGATCGCCGTGAAATACGTGCTGATTGATCTCCGTGAAACACCTGCTGATTGATCGCAGTGAAACACTTGCTGATTGATCGCAGTGAAACACGTGCTGATTGATCGTAGTGAAATACATGCTGATTGATCGCCGTGAAACACGTGCTGATTTATAGCAGTGAATCACGTGCTGATTGATCGCCGTGAAACACGTGCTGATTGATTGCAGTGAAACACGTGCTGATTGATTGCCGTGAAACACTTGCTGATTGATCACAGTGAAACACGTGCTGATTGATCGCGGTGAAACACGTGCTGATTGATCGCAGTGAAACACGTGCTGATTGATCACAGTGAAAAACTCGCTGATTAATCGCAGTGAAACACTTGCTGATTGATCACAGTGAAACACTCGCTGATAAATCACCGTGAAACACATGCTGATTGATTGCAGTGAAACATGTGCTGATTGATCGCAGTGAAACACATGCTGATTGATCGCGGTGAAACACGTGCTGATTGATCACAGTGAAATACGTCCTGATTGATCGCAGTGAAACACATGCTGATCGATCACAGTAATACACTTGCTGATTAATCACAGTGAAACAAATGCTGATTGATCGCCATGAAAGACGTGCTGATAGATCGCCGTGAAACACGTGCTGATTGATCGCAGTAAAACACGTGCTGATTGATAGCGGAGAAACACATGCTGATTGATAAAAGTGAAAGACGCGCTGATTGATAACAATGAAACACGTGCTGATTGATTGCTATGAAACACTGGCTGATTAATCACTGTGAAACACATGCAGATTGATCGCCGTGAAACACGTGCTGATTGATCACAGTGAAACATGTGCAGATTGATTGCAGTGAAACACGTGCTGATTGATCACAGTGAAACATGTGCTGATTGATCGCAGTGAATCTTGTGCTGATTGATCTCGGTGAAACACGTGCTGATTGATCGCAGTGAAACACGTGCTGATTGATCACAGTGAAACACGTGCTGATTGATCGCAGTGAATCACGTGCTGATTGATCGCCGTGAAACACTTGCTGATTAATCGCAGTGAAACACGTGCTGACTGATCTCAGTGAAACACTCCCTGATTAATCACCGTGAAACACATGCTGATTGATCGCCGTGAAACACGTGCTGATTGATCGCAGTGAAACACGTGCTGATTGATCGCAGTAAAACACGTGCTGATTGATCGCGGTGAAACACATGCTGATTGATAAAAGTCAAACACGCGCTGATTGATTGCAATGAAATACGTTCTGATTGATTGCAGTGAAACATGTGCTGATTGATCGCAGTGAAACACGTGCTGATTGATCGCGGTGAAACACGTGCTGATTGATCACAGTGAAATACGTCCTGATTGATCGCAGTGAAACACATGCTGATCGATCACAGTAATACACTTGCTGATTAGTCTCAGTGAAACAAATGCTGATTGATCGCCATGAAAGACGTGCTGATTGATCACCGTGAAACACGTGCTGATTGATCGCAGTAAAACACGTGCTGATTGATAGCGGAGAAACACATGCTGATTGATAAAAGTGAAACACGCGCTGATTGATAACAATGAAACACGTGCTGATTGATTGCTGTGAAACACTGGCTGATTGATCACTGTGAAACACATGCAGATTGATCGCTGTGAAACACGTGCTGATTGATCACAGTGAAACAGGTGCTGATTGATTGCAGTGAAACACGTGCTGATTGATCGCAGTGAAACAGGTGCTGATTGATTGCAGTGAAACAGGTGCTGATTGATTGCAGTGAAAAACGTGCTGATTGATCACAGTGAAACACATGCTGATTGATCGCAGTGAAACACGTGCTGATTGATCACAGTGAAACTCATGCTGATTGATCGCAGTGAAACACATGCTGTTTGATCGCAGTGAAACACGTGCTGATTGATTGCAGTGAAACACATGCTGATTAATCAAAGTGAAACACATGCTGATTGATCGCAGTGAAACACATGCTGATTGATCACAGAGATACACATGCTGATTGAGTGCGGTGAAAGACATGCTGATTGATAAAAGTGTAACACGCGCTGATTTATTGCAATGAAACACGTGCTGAATGATCGCAGTGAAACAGGTGCTGATTGATCGCAGTAAAACACGTGTTGATTGATCGCAGTGAAACACGTGCTGATTGATCGCAGTGAAACACATGCTGATTGATCACAGTGAGACACTCGCTGATAAATCACAGTGAAACACGTGCTGAATGATCGCAGTGAAACACTCGCTGATTAATCACAGTGAAACACATGCTGATTGATCGCAGTGAAACATGTGCTGATTGATCGCAGTGAATCACGTGCTGATTGATCGCCGTGAAACACGTGCTGATTGATCGCAGTGAAATACGTGCTGATTGATCGCCGTGAAACACGTGCTGATTGATCGCGGTGAATCACGTGCTGATTGATCGCCGTGAAACACGTGCTGATTGATCGCCATGAAACACGTGCTTATTGATCGCCGTGAAACACGTGCTGATTGATCGCAGTGATACACATGCTGATTGACCACATTGAAACACTCGCTGATTAATCACAGTGAAACACATGCTGATTGATCGCGGTGAAACACGTGCTGATTGATCTCCGTGAAACACGTGCTGATTGATCGCCGTGAAACACGTTCTGATTGATCGCAGTGAAACACGTGCTGATTGATCGCAGTGAAACACGTGCTGATTGATCGCAGTAAAACACGTGCTGATTGATCGCGGTGAAACACATGCTGATTGATAAAAGTCAAACACGCGCTGATTGATTGCAATGAAACATGTGCTGATTGATCGCAGTGAAACACGTGCTGATTGATCGCGGTGAAACACGTGCTGATTGATCACAGTGAAATACGTCCTGATTGATCGCAGTGAAACACATGCTGATCGATCACAGTAATACACTTGCTGATTAGTCTCAGTGAAACAAATGCTGATTGATCGCCATGAAAGACGTGCTGATTGATCACCGTGAAACACGTGCTGATTGATCGCAGTAAAACACGTGCTGATTGATAGCGGAGAAACACATGCTGATTGATAAAAGTGAAACACGCGCTGATTGATAACAATGAAACACGTGCTGATTGATTGCCGTGAAACACGTGCTGATTGATCGCAGTGATACACATGCTGATTGACCACATTGAAACACTCGCTGATTAATCACAGTGAAACACATGCTGATTGATCGCGGTGAAACACGTGCTGATTGATCTCCGTGAAACACGTGCTGATTGATCGCCGTGAAACACGTTCTGATTGATCGCAGTGAAACACGTGCTGATTGATCGCCGTGTTACACGTGCTTATTGATCGAGATGAAACAAGTGCTTATTGATTGCAGTGAAACACGTGCTGATTGATCACAGTGAAACACATGCTGATTGATCGTAGTGAAACACGTGCTGATTGATCGCAGTGAAACACTCGCTGATCAATCACAGTGAAACTCATGCTGATTGATCGCAGTGAAACACATGCTGTTTGATCGCAGTGAAACACGTACTGATTGATTGCAGTGAATCACATGCTGATTGATCGCAGTGAAACACTCGCTGATTAATCACAGTGAAACACGTGCTGTTTGATCGCAGTGAAACACATGCTGATTGATCGCAGTGAAACACATGCTGATTGATCGCGGTGAAACACATGCTGATTGATCACAGTGAAACACTCGCTGATTAATCACAGTGAAACACGTGCTGATTGATCGCAGTGAAAAACTCGCTGATTAATCACAGTGAAACACATGCTGATTGAGCGCAGTGAAACAGGTGCTGATTGATCGCAGTGAAACACGTGCTGATTGATCACCGTGAAACACGTGCTGATTGATCGCCGTGAAACACGTGCTGATTGATCTCCGTGAAACACCTGCTGATTGATCGCAGTGAAACACTTGCTGATTGATCGCAGTGAAACACGTGCTGATTGATCGTAGTGAAATACATGCTGATTGATTGCAGTGAAACACGTGCTGATTGATCGCGGTGAAACACGTGCTGATTGATCGCAGTGAAACACGTGCTGATTGATCACAGTGAAAAACTCGCTGATTAATCGCAGTGAAACACTTGCTGATTGATCACAGTGAAACACTCGCTGATAAATCACCGTGAAACACATGCTGATTGATTGCAGTGAAACATGTGCTGATTGATCGTGGTGAAACACGTGCTGATTGATCGCGGTGAAACACGTGCTGATTGATCACAGTGAAATACGTCCTGATTGATCGCAGTGAAACACATGCTGATCGATCACAGTAATACACTTGCTGATTAATCACAGTGAAACAAATGCTGATTGATTACCATGAAAGACGTGCTGATAGATCGCCGTGAAACACGTGCTGATTGATCGCAGTAAAACACGTGCTGATTGATAGCGGAGAATCACATGCTGATTGATAAAAGTGAAAGACGCGCTGATTGATAACAATGAAACACGTGCTGATTGATTGCTATGAAACACTGGCTGATTAATCACTGTGAAACACATGCAGATTGATCGCCGTGAAACACGTGCTGATTGATCACAGTGAAACATGTGCAGATTGATTGCAGTGAAACACGTGCTGATTGATCACAGTGAAACATGTGCTGATTGATCGCAGTGAATCTTGTGCTGATTGATCTCGGTGAAACACGTGCTGATTGATCGCAGTGAAACACGTGCTGATTGATCACAGTGAAACATGTGCTGATTGATCGCAGTGAATCACGTGCTGATTGATCTCCGTGAAACACTTGCTGATTAATCACAGTGAAACACGTGCTGATTGATCACAGTGAAACACTCCCTGATTAATCACCGTGAAACACATGCTGATTGATCGCCGTGAAACACGTGCTGATTGATCGCAGTGAAACACGTGCTGATTGATCGCAGTAAAACACGTGCTGATTGATCGCGGTGAAACACATGCTGATTGATAAAAGTCAAACACGCGCTGATTGATTGCAATGAAATACGTTCTGATTGATTGCAGTGAAACATGTGCTGATTGATCGCAGTGAAACACGTGCTGATTGATCGCGGTGAAACACGTGCTGATTGATCACAGTGAAATACGTCCTGATTGATCGCAGTGAAACACATGCTGATCGATCACAGTAATACACTTGCTGATTAGTCTCAGTGAAACAAATGCTGATTGATCACCATGAAAGACGTGCTGATTGATCACCGTGAAACACGTGCTGATTGATCGCAGTAAAACACGTGCTGATTGATAGCGGAGAAACACATGCTGATTGATAAAAGTGAAACACGCGCTGATTGATAACAATGAAACACGTGCTGATTGATTGCTGTGAAACACTGGCTGATTGATCACTGTGAAACACATGCAGATTGATCGCTGTGAAACACGTGCTGATTGATCACAGTGAAACAGGTGCTGATTGATTGCAGTGAAACACGTGCTGATTGATCGCAGTGAAACAGGTGCTGATTGATTGCAGTGAAACAGGTGCTGATTGATTGCAGTGAAACACGTGCTGATTGATCACAGTGAAACACATGCTGATTGATCGCAGTGAAACACGTGCTGATTGATCACAGTGAAACTCATGCTGATTGATCGCAGTGAAACACATGCTGTTTGATCGCAGTGAAACACGTGCTGATTGATTGCAGTGAAACACATGCTGATTGATTGCAGTGAAACACGTGCTGATTGATCAAAGTGAAACTCATGCTGATTGATCGCAGTGAAACACATGCTGTTTGATCGCCGTGAAACACGTGCTGATTGATCACAGTGAAACACTCGCTGATTAATCACAGTGAAACACGTGCTGATTGATCGCAGTGAAAAACTCGCTGATTAATCACAGTGAAACACATGCTGATTGAGTGCGGTGAAACACATGCTGATTGATAAAAGTGTAACACGCGCTGATTTATTGCAATGAAACACATGCTGAATGATCGCAGTGAAACAGGTGCTGATTGATCGCAGTGAAACACGTGTTGATTGATCGCAGTGAAACACGTGCTGATTGATCGCAGTGAAACACATGCTGATTGATCACAGTGAGACACTCGCTGATAAATCCCAGTGAAACACGTGCTGATTGATCGCAGTGAAACATGTGCTGATTGATCGCAGTGAATCACGTGCTGATTGATCGCCGTGAAACACGTGCTGATTGATCGCAGTGAAATACGTGCTGATTGATCGCCGTGAAACACGTGCTGATTGATCGCAGTTAATCACGTGCTGATTGATCGCCGTGAAACACCTGCTGATTGATCTCCATGAAACACGTGCTTATTGATCGCCGTGAAACACGTGCTGATTGATCGCAGTGAAACACATGCTGATTGATCACATTGAAACACTCGCTGATTAATCACAGTGAAACACATGCTGATTGAACGCGGTGAAACACGTGCTGATTGATCTCCGTGAAACACGTGCTGATTGATCGCCGTGAAACACGTTCTGATTGATCGCAGTGAAACACGTGCTGATTGATCGCCGTGTTAAACGTGCTTATTGATCGAGGTGAAACAAGTGCTGATTGATCGCAGTGAAACACGTGCTGATTGATCGCCGTGAAACACATGCTGATTGATCGGAGTGAAACACTTGCTGATTGATCACAGTGAAACACGTGCTGATTGATCACAGTGAAACACGTGCTGATTGATCACAGTGAAACACTCGCTGATTAATCGCAGTGAAACACTTGCTGATTGATCACAGTGAAACACTCGCTGATAAATCACCGTGAAACAAATACTGATTGATTGCAGTGAAACAGGTGCTGATTGATCGCAGTGAAACACGTGCTGATTGATCGCGTTGAAACACGTGCTGATTGATCACAGTGAAATACGTCCTGATTGATCGCAGTGAAACACATGCTGATCGATCACAGTAATACACTTGCTGATTAATCACAGTGAAACAAATGCTGATTGATCGCCATGAAAGACGTGCTGATTGATCGCCGTGAAACACGTGCTGATTGATCGCAGTAAAACACGTGCTGATTGATAGCGGAGAAACATATGCTAATTGATAAAAGTGAAACACGCGCTGATTGATAACAATGAAACACGTGCTGATTGATCGCAGTGAATCACGTGCTGATTGATCGCCGTGAAACACTTGCTGATTAATGGCAGTGAAACACGTGCTGATTGATCACAGTGAAACATGTGCAGATTGATTGCAATGAAACATGTGCTGATTGATCACAGTGAAACATGTGATGATTGATCGCAGTGAAACATGTGATGATTGATTGCCGTGAAACACATGCTGATTGATCACAGTGAAACCCTTCCTGATTGATCACAGTGAAACATGTGCTGATTTATCGCCGTGAAACACTCGCTGATTAATTGCAGTGAAACACATGCTGATTGATCGGTGTAAAACACTTGCTGATTTATCGCCGTGAAACACGTGCTGATCGATCGCGGTGAAACACATGCTGGTTGATAAAAGTGAAATACGTGCTGATTGATCTCCGTGAAACACCTGCTGATTGATCGCAGTGAAACACTTGCTGATTGATCGCAGTGAAACACGTGCTGATTGATCGTAGTGAAATACATGCTGATTGATCGCCGTGAAACACGTGCTGATTGATCGCAGTGAATCACGTGCTGATTGATTGCAGTGAAACACGTGCTGATTGATTGCAGTGAAACACGTGCTGATTGATTGCCGTGAAACACATGCTGATTGATCACCGTGAAACACGTGCTGATTGATCGCCGTAAAACACGTGCTGATTGATCTCCGTGAAACACGTGCTGATTGATCGCCGTGAAACACGTGCTGATTGATCGCAGTAAAACACGTGCTGATTGATCGCCGTGAAACAAGTGCTGATTGATCGCCGTAAAACACATGCTGTTTGATAACAATAAAACATGTGCTGATTGATCGCAGTGAAACACTCGCTGATTGATCGCAGAGATACACATGCTGATTGATCGCGGTGAAACACGTGCTGATTGATCGCAGTGAAACACGTGCTGATTGATCGCAGTGAAACACATGCTGATTGATCAAAGTGAAACACATGCTGATTGATCGCAGTGAAACACATGCTGATTGATCACAGAGATACACATGCTGATTGAGTGCGGTGAAAGACATGCTGATTGATAAAAGTGTAACACGCGCTGATTTATTGCAATGAAACACGTGCTGAATGATCGCAGTGAAACAGGTGCTGATTGATCGCAGTGAAACACGTGTTGATTGATCGCAGTGAAACACATGCTGATTGATCGCAGTGAAACATGTGCTGATTGATCACAGTGAATCACGTGCTGATTGATCGCCGTGAAACACGTGCTGATTGATCGCAGTGAAATACGTGCTGATTGATCGCCGTGAAACACGTGCTGATTGATAGCGGTGAATCACGTGCTGATTGATCGCCGTGAAACACGTGCTGATTGATCGCCATGAAACACGTGCTTATTGATCGCCGTGAAACACGTGCTGATTGATCGCAGTGATACACATGCTGATTGATCACATTGAAACACTCGCTGATTAATCACAGTGAAACACGTGCTGATTGATCGCAGTGAAACACTCGCTGATCAATCACAGTGAAACTCATGCTGATTGATCGCAGTGAAACACATGCTGTTTGATCGCAGTGAAACACGTACTGATTGATTGCAGTGAATCACATGCTGATTGATCGCAGTGAAACACTCGCTGATTAATCACAGTGAAATACGTGCTGTTTGATCGCAGTGAAACACATGCTGATTGATCGCAGTGAAACACATGCTGATTGATCGCGGTGAAACACATGCTGATTGATCACAGTGAAACACTCGCTGATTAATCACAGTGAAACACGTGCTGATTGATCGCAGTGAAAAACTCGCTGATTAATCACAGTGAAACACATGCTGATTGAGCGCAGTGAAACAGGTGCTGATTGATCGCAGTGAAACACGTGCTGATTGATCGCCGTGAAACACATGCTGATTGATCGCAGTGAAACACTCGCTGATTAATCACTGTGAAACTCATGCTGATTGATCGCAGTGAAACACGTGCTGATTGATCGCAGTGAAACAGTGCTGATTGATCACCGTGAAACACGTGCTGATTGATCGCCGTGAAATACGTGCTGATTGATCTCCGTGAAACACCTGCTGATTGATCGCAGTGAAACACTTGCTGATTGATCGCAGTGAAACACGTGCTGATTGATCGTAGTGAAATACATGCTGATTGATCGCCGTGAAACACGTGCTGATTTATAGCAGTGAATCACGTGCTGGTTGATCGCCGTGAAACACGTGCTGATTGATTGCAGTGAAACACGTGCTGATTGATTGCCGTGAAACACTTGCTGATTGATCACAGTGAAACACGTGCTGATTGATCGCGGTGAAACACGTGCTGATTGATCGCAGTGAAACACGTGCTGATTGATCACAGTGAAAAACTCGCTGATTAATCGCAGTGAAACACTTGCTGATTGATCACAGTGAAACACTCGCTGATAAATCACCGTGAAACACATGCTGATTGATTGCAGTGAAACATGTGCTGATTGATCGCAGTGAAACACGTGCTGATTGATCGCGGTGAAACACGTGCTGATTGATCACAGTGAAATACGTCCTGATTGATCGCAGTGAAACACATGCTGATCGATCACAGTAATACACTTGCTGATTAATCACAGTGAAACAAATGCTGATTGATCGCCATGAAAGACGTGCTGATAGATCGCCGTGAAACACGTGCTGATTGATCGCAGTAAAACACGTGCTGATTGATAGCGGAGAAACACATGCTGATTGATAAAAGTGAAAGACGCGCTGATTGATAACAATGAAACACGTGCTGATTGATTGCTATGAAACACTGGCTGATTAATCACTGTGAAACACATGCAGATTGATCGCCGTGAAACACGTGCTGATTGATCACAGTGAAACATGTGCAGATTGATTGCAGTGAAACACGTGCTGATTGATCACAGTGAAACATGTGCTGATTGATCGCAGTGAATCTTGTGCTGATTGATCTCGGTGAAACACGTGCTGATTGATCGCAGTGAAACACGTGCTGATTGATCACAGTGAAACACGTGCTGATTGATCGCAGTGAATCACGTGCTGATTGATCGCCGTGAAACACTTGCTGATTAATCGCAGTGAAACACGTGCTGACTGATCACAGTGAAACACTCCCTGATTAATCACCGTGAAACACATGCTGACTAATCGCCGTGAAACACGTGCTGATTGATCGCAGTGAAACACGTGCTGATTGATCGCAGTAAAACACGTGCTGATTGATCGCGGTGAAACACATGCTGATTGATAAAAGTCAAACACGCGCTGATTGATTGCAATGAAATACGTTCTGATTGATTGCAGTGAAACATGTGCTGATTGATCGCAGTGAATCACGTGCTGATTGATCGCGGTGAAACACGTGCTGATTGATCACAGTGAAATACGTCCTGATTGATCGCAGTGAAACACATGCTGATCGATCACAGTAATACACTTGCTGATTAGTCTCAATGAAACAAATGCTGATTGATCACCATGAAAGACGTGCTGATTGATCACCGTGAAACACGTGCTGATTGATCGCAGTAAAACACGTGCTGATTGATAGCGGAGAAACACATGCTGATTGATAAAAGTGAAACACGCGCTGATTGATAACAATGAAACACGTGGTGATTGATTGCTGTGAAACACTGGCTGATTGATCACAGTGAAACAGGTGCTGATTGATTGCAGTGAAACACGTGCTGATTGATCGCAGTGAAACAGGTGCTGATTGATTGCAGTGAAACAGGTGCTGATTGATTGCAGTGAAACACGTGCTGATTGATCACAGTGAAACACATGCTGATTGATCGCAGTGAAACACGTGCTGATTGATCACAGTGAAACTCATGCTGATTGATCGCAGTGAAACACATGCTGTTTGATCGCAGTGAAACACGTGCTGATTGATTGCAGTGAAACACATGCTGATTAATCAAAGTGAAACACATGCTGATTGATCGCAGTGAAACACATGCTGATTGATCACAGAGATACACATGCTGATTGAGTGCGGTGAATGACATGCTGATTGATAAAAGTGTAACACGCGCTGATTTATTGCAATGAAACACGTGCTGAATGATCGCAGTGAAACAGGTGCTGATTGATCGCAGTAAAACACGTGTTGATTGATCGCAGTGAAACACGTGCTGATTGATCGCAGTGAAACACATGCTGATTGATCACAGTGAGACACTCGCTAATAAATCACAGTGAAACACGTGCTGATTGATCGCAGTGAAACACTCGCTGATTAATCACAGTGAAACACATGCTGATTGATCGCAGTGAAACATGTGCTGATTGATCGCAGTGAATCACGTGCTGATTGATCGCCGTGAAACACGTGCTGATTGATCGCAGTGAAATACGTGCTGATTGATCGCCGTGAAACACGTGCTGATTGATCGCGGTGAATCACGTGCTGATTGATCGCCGTGAAACACGTGCTGATTGATCGCCATGAAACACGTGCTTATTGATCGCCGTGAAACACGTGCTGATTGATCGCAGTGATACACATGCTGATTGACCACATTGAAACACTCGCTGATTAATCACAGTGAAACACATGCTGATTGATCGCGGTGAAACACGTGCTGATTGATCTCCGTGAAACACGTGCTGATTGATCGCCGTGAAACACGTTCTGATTGATCGCAGTGAAACACGTGCTGATTGATCGCAGTGAAACACGTGCTGATTGATCGCAGTAAAACACGTGCTGATTGATCGCGGTGAAACACATGCTGATTGATAAAAGTCAAACACGCGCTGATTGATTGCAATGAAACATGTGCTGATTGATCGCAGTGAAACACGTGCTGATTGATCGCGGTGAAACACGTGCTGATTGATCACAGTGAAATACGTCCTGATTGATCGCAGTGAAACACATGCTGATCGATCACAGTAATACACTTGCTGATTAGTCTCAGTGAAACAAATGCTGATTGATCGCCATGAAAGACGTGCTGATTGATCACCGTGAAACACGTGCTGATTGATCGCAGTAAAACACGTGCTGATTGATAGCGGAGAAACACATGCTGATTGATAAAAGTGAAACACGCGCTGATTGATAACAATGAAACACGTGCTGATTGATTGCTGTGAAACACTGGCTGATTGATCACTGTGAAACACATGCAGATTGATCGCTGTGAAACACGTGCTGATTGATCACAGTGAAACAGGTGCTGATTGATTGCAGTGAAACACGTGCTGATTGATCGCAGTGAAACAGGTGCTGATTGATTGCAGTGAAACAGGTGCTGATTGATTGCAGTGAAACACGTGCTGATTGATCACAGTGAAACACATGCTGATTGATCGCAGTGAAACACGTGCTGATTGATCACAGTGAAACTCATGCTGATTGATCGCAGTGAAACACATGCTGTTTGATCGCAGTGAAACACGTGCTGATTGTTTGCAGTGAAACACATGCTGATTAATCAAAGTGAAACACATGCTGATTGATCGCAGTGAAACACATGCTGATTGATCACAGAGATACACATGCTGATTGAGTGCGGTGAAAGACATGCTGATTGATAAAAGTGTAACACGCGCTGATTTATTGCAATGAAACAGGTGCTGAATGATCGCAGTGAAACAGGTGCTGATTGATCGCAGTAAAACACGTGTTGATTGATCGCAGTGAAACACGTGCTGATTGATCGCAGTGAAACACATGCTGATTGATCACAGTGAGACACTCGCTGATAAATCACAGTGAAACACGTGCTGATTGATCGCAGTGAAACACTCGCTGATTAATCACAGTGAAACACATGCTGATTGATCGCAGTGAAACATGTGCTGATTCATCGCAGTGAATCACGTGCTGATTGATCGCCGTGAAACACGTGCTGATTGATCGCAGTGAAATATGTGCTGATTGATCGCCGTGAAACACGTGCTGATTGATCGCGGTGAATCACGTGCTGATTGATCGCCGTGAAACACGTGCTGATTGATCGCCATGAAACACGTGCTTATTGATCGCCGTGAAACACGTGCTGATTGATCGCAGTGATACACATGCTGATTGACCACATTGAAACACTCGCTGATTAATCACAGTGAAACACATGCTGATTGATCGCGGTGAAACACGTGCTGATTGATCTCCGTGAAACACGTGCTGATTGATCGCCGTGAAACACGTTCTGATTGATCGCAGTGAAACACGTGCTGATTGATCGCCGTGTTACACGTGCTTATTGATCGAGATGAAACAAGTGCTTATTGATTGCAGTGAAACACGTGCTGATTGATCACAGTGAAACACATGCTGATTGATCGTAGTGAAACACGTGCTGATTGATCGCAGTGAAACACTCGCTGATCAATCACAGTGAAACTCATGCTGATTGATCGCAGTGAAACACATGCTGTTTGATCGCAGTGAAACACGTACTGATTGATTGCAGTGAATCACATGCTGATTGATCGCAGTGAAACACTCGCTGATTAATCACAGTGAAACACGTGCTGTTTGATCGCAGTGAAACACATGCTGATTGATCGCAGTGAAACACATGCTGATTGATCGCGGTGAAACACATGCTGATTGATCACAGTGAAACACTCGCTGATTAATCACAGTGAAACACGTGCTGATTGATCGCAGTGAAAAACTCGCTGATTAATCACAGTGAAACACATGCTGATTGAGCGCAGTGAAACAGGTGCTGATTGATCGCAGTGAAACACGTGCTGATTGATCACCGTGAAACACGTGCTGATTGATCGCCGTGAAACACGTGCTGATTGATCTCCGTGAAACACCTGCTGATTGATCGCAGTGAAACACTTGCTGATTGATCGCAGTGAAACACGTGCTGATTGATCGTAGTGAAATACATGCTGATTGATTGCAGTGAAACACGTGCTGATTGATCGCGGTGAAACACGTGCTGATTGATCGCAGTGAAACACGTGCTGATTGATCACAGTGAAAAACTCGCTGATTAATCGCAGTGAAACACTTGCTGATTGATCACAGTGAAACACTCGCTGATAAATCACCGTGAAACACATGCTCTTTGATTGCAGTGAAACATGTGCTGATTGATCGTGGTGAAACACGTGCTGATTGATCGCGGTGAAACACGTGCTGATTGATCACAGTGAAATACGTCCTGATTGATCGCAGTGAAACACATGCTGATCGATCACAGTAATACACTTGCTGATTAATCACAGTGAAACAAATGCTGATTGATTACCATGAAAGACGTGCTGATAGATCGCCGTGAAACACGTGCTGATTGATCGCAGTAAAACACGTGCTGATTGATAGCGGAGAATCACATGCTGATTGATAAAAGTGAAAGACGCGCTGATTGATAACAATGAAACACGTGCTGATTGATTGCTATGAAACACTGGCTGATTAATCACTGTGAAACACATGCAGATTGATCGCCGTGAAACACGTGCTGATTGATCACAGTGAAACATGTGCAGATTGATTGCAGTGAAACACGTGCTGATTGATCACAGTGAAACATGTGCTGATTGATCGCAGTGAATCTTGTGCTGATTGATCTCGGTGAAACACGTGCTGATTGATCGCAGTGAAACACGTGCTGATTGATCACAGTGAAACACGTGCTGATTGATCGCAGTGAATCACGTGCTGATTGATCTCCGTGAAACACTTGCTGATTAATCACAGTGAAACACGTGCTGATTGATCACAGTGAAACACTCCCTGATTAATCACCGTGAAACACATGCTGATTGATCGCCGTGAAACACGTGCTGATTGATCGCAGTGAAACACGTGCTGATTGATCGCAGTAAAACACGTGCTGATTGATCGCGGTGAAACACATGCTGATTGATAAAAGTCAAACACGCGCTGATTGATTGCAATGAAATACGTTCTGATTGATTGCAGTGAAACATGTGCTGATTGATCGCAGTGAAACACGTGCTGATTGATCGCGGTGAAACACGTGCTGATTGATCACAGTGAAATACGTCCTGATTGATCGCAGTGAAACACATGCTGATCGATCACAGTAATACACTTGCTGATTAGTCTCAGTGAAACAAATGCTGATTGATCACCATGAAAGACGTGCTGATTGATCACCGTGAAACACGTGCTGATTGATCGCAGTAAAACACGTGCTGATTGATAGCGGAGAAACACATGCTGATTGATAAAAGTGAAACACGCGCTGATTGATAACAATGAAACACGTGCTGATTGATTGCTGTGAAACACTGGCTGATTGATCATTGTGAAACACATGCAGATTGATCGCTGTGAAACACGTGCTGATTGATCACAGTGAAACAGGTGCTGATTGATTGCAGTGAAACACGTGCTGATTGATCGCAGTGAAACAGGTGCTGATTGATTGCAGTGAAACAGGTGCTGATTGATTGCAGTGAAACACGTGCTGATTGATCACAGTGAAACACATGCTGATTGATCGCAGTGAAACACGTGCTGATTGATCACAGTGAAACTCATGCTGATTGATCGCAGTGAAACACATGCTGTTTGATCGCAGTGAAACACGTGCTGATTGATTGCAGTGAAACACATGCTGATTGATTGCAGTGAAACACGTGCTGATTGATCAAAGTGAAACTCATGCTGATTGATCGCAGTGAAACACATGCTGTTTGATCGCCGTGAAACACGTGCTGATTGATCACAGTGAAACACTCGCTGATTAATCACAGTGAAACACGTGCTGATTGATCGCAGTGAAAAACTCGCTGATTAATCACAGTGAAACACATGCTGATTGAGTGCGGTGAAACACATGCTGATTGATAAAAGTGTAACACGCGCTGATTTATTGCAATGAAACACATGCTGAATGATCGCAGTGAAACAGGTGCTGATTGATCGCAGTGAAACACGTGTTGATTGATCGCAGTGAAACACGTGCTGATTGATCGCAGTGAAACACATGCTGATTGATCACAGTGAGACACTCGCTGATAAATCCCAGTGAAACACGTGCTGATTGATCGCAGTGAAACATGTGCTGATTGATCGCAGTGAATCACGTGCTGATTGATCGCCGTGAAACACGTGCTGATTGATCGCAGTGAAATACGTGCTGATTGATCGCCGTGAAACACGTGCTGATTGATCGCAGTTAATCACGTGCTGATTGATCGCCGTGAAACACCTGCTGATTGATCTCCATGAAACACGTGCTTATTGATCGCCGTGAAACACGTGCTGATTGATCGCGGTGAAACACATGCTGATTGATAAAAGTCAAACACGCGCTGATTGATTGCAATGAAATACGTTCTGATTGATTGCAGTGAAACATGTGCTGATTGATCGCAGTGAAACACGTGCTGATTGATCGCGGTGAAACACGTGCTGATTGATCACAGTGAAATACGTCCTGATTGATCGCAGTGAAACACATGCTGATCGATCACAGTAATACACTTGCTGATTAGTCTCAGTGAAACAAATGCTGATTGATCACCATGAAAGACGTGCTGATTGATCACCGTGAAACACGTGCTGATTGATCGCAGTAAAACACGTGCTGATTGATAGCGGAGAAACACATGCTGATTGATAAAAGTGAAACACGCGCTGATTGATAACAATGAAAAACGTGCTGATTGATTGCTGTGAAACACTGGCTGATTGATCATTGTGAAACACATGCAGATTGATCGCTGTGAAACACGTGCTGATTGATCACAGTGAAACAGGTGCTGATTGATTGCAGTGAAACACGTGCTGATTGATCGCAGTGAAACAGGTGCTGATTGATTGCAGTGAAACAGGTGCTGATTGATTGCAGTGAAACACGTGCTGATTGATCACAGTGAAACAGGTGCTGATTGATTGCAGTGAAACACGTGCTGATTGATCGCAGTGAAACAGGTGCTGATTGATTGCAGTGAAACAGGTGCTGATTGATTGCAGTGAAACACGTGCTGATTGATCACAGTGAAACACATGCTGATTGATCGCAGTGAAACACGTGCTGATTGATCACAGTGAAACTCATGCTGATTGATCGCAGTGAAACACATGCTGTTTGATCGCAGTGAAACACGTGCTGATTGTTTGCAGTGAAACACATGCTGATTGATTGCAGTGAAACACGTGCTGATTGATCAAAGTGAAACTCATGCTGATTGATCGCAGTGAAACACATGCTGTTTGATCGCCGTGAAACACGTGCTGATTGATCACAGTGAAACACTCGCTGATTAATCACAGTGAAACACGTGCTGATTGATCGCAGTGAAAAACTCGCTGATTAATCACAGTGAAACACATGCTGATTGAGTGCGGTGAAACACATGCTGATTGATAAAAGTGTAACACGCGCTGATTTATTGCAATGAAACACATGCTGAATGATCGCAGTGAAACAGGTGCTGATTGATCGCAGTGAAACACGTGTTGATTGATCGCAGTGAAACACGTGCTGATTGATCGCAGTGAAACACATGCTGATTGATCACAGTGAGACACTCGCTGATAAATCACAGTGAAACACGTGCTGATTGATCGCAGTGAAACATGTGCTGATTGATCGCAGTGAATCACGTGCTGATTGATCGCCGTGAAACACGTGCTGATTGATCGCAGTGAAATACGTGCTGATTGATCGCCGTGAAACACGTGCTGATTGATCGCAGTTAATCACGTGCTGATTGATCGCCGTGAAACACCTGCTGATTGATCTCCATGAAACACGTGCTTATTGATCGCCGTGAAACACGTGCTGATTGATCGCAGTGAAACACATGCTGATTGATCACATTGAAACACTCGCTGATTAATCACAGTGAAACACATGCTGATTGAACGCGGTGAAACACGTGCTGATTGATCTCCGTGAAACACGTGCTGATTGATCGCCGTGAAACACGTTCTGATTGATCGCAGTGAAACACGTGCTGATTGATCGCCGTGTTACACGTGCTTATTGATCGAGGTGAAACAAGTGCTGATTGATCGCAGTGAAACACGTGCTGATTGATCGCCGTGAAACACATGCTGATTGATCGCAGTGAAACACTTGCTGATTGATCACAGTGAAACACGTGCTGATTGATCACAGTGAAACACGTGCTGATTGATCACAGTGAAACACTCGCTGATTAATCGCAGTGAAACACTTGCTGATTGATCACAGTGAAACACTCGCTGATAAATCACCGTGAAACAAATACTGATTGATTGCAGTGAAACAGGTGCTGATTGATCGCAGTGAAACACGTGCTGATTGATCGCGGTGAAACACGTGCTGATTGATCACAGTGAAATACGTCCTGATTGATCGCAGTGAAACACATGCTGATCGATCACAGTAATACACTTGCTGATTAATCACAGTGAAACAAATGCTGATTGATCGCCATGAAAGACGTGCTGATTGATCGCCGTGAAACACGTGCTGATTGATCGCAGTAAAACACGTGCTGATTGATAGCGGAGAAACATATGCTAATTGATAAAAGTGAAACACGCGCTGATTGATCACAGTGAAACACGTGCTGATTGATCACAGTGAAACACGTGCTGATTGATCACAGTGAAACACTCGCTGATTAATCGCAGTGAAACACTTGCTGATTGATCACAGTGAAACACTCGCTGATAAATCACCGTGAAACAAATACTGATTGATTGCAGTGAAACAGGTGCTGATTGATCGCAGTGAAACACGTGCTGATTGATCGCGTTGAAACACGTGCTGATTGATCACAGTGAAATACGTCCTGATTGATCGCAGTGAAACACATGCTGATCGATCACAGTAATACACTTGCTGATTAATCACAGTGAAACAAATGCTGATTGATCGCCATGAAAGACGTGCTGATTGATCGCCGTGAAACACGTGCTGATTGATCGCAGTAAAACACGTGCTGATTGATAGCGGAGAAACATATGCTAATTGATAAAAGTGAAACACGCGCTGATTGATAACAATGAAACACGTGCTGATTGATCGCAGTGAATCACGTGCTGATTGATCGCCGTGAAACACTTGCTGATTAATGGCAGTGAAACACGTGCTGATTGATCACAGTGAAACATGTGCAGATTGATTGCAATGAAACATGTGCTGATTGATCACAGTGAAACATGTGATGATTGATCGCAGTGAAACATGTGATGATTGATTGCCGTGAAACACATGCTGATTGATCACAGTGAAACCCTTCCTGATTGATCACAGTGAAACATGTGCTGATTTATCGCCGTGAAACACTCGCTGATTAATTGCAGTGAAACACATGCTGATTGATCGGTGTAAAACACTTGCTGATTTATCGCCGTGAAACACGTGCTGATCGATCGCGGTGAAACACATGCTGGTTGATAAAAGTGAAATACGTGCTGATTGATCTCCGTGAAACACCTGCTGATTGATCGCAGTGAAACACTTGCTGATTGATCGCAGTGAAACACGTGCTGATTGATCGTAGTGAAATACATGCTGATTGATCGCCGTGAAACACGTGCTGATTGATCGCAGTGAATCACGTGCTGATTGATTGCAGTGAAACACGTGCTGATTGATTGCAGTGAAACACGTGCTGATTGATTGCCGTGAAACACATGCTGATTGATCACCGTGAAACACGTGCTGATTGATCGCCGTAAAACACGTGCTGATTGATCTCCGTGAAACACGTGCTGATTGATCGCCGTGAAACACGTGCTGATTGATCGCAGTAAAACACGTGCTGATTGATCGCCGTGAAACAAGTGCTGATTGATCGCCGTAAAACACATGCTGTTTGATAACAATAAAACATGTGCTGATTGATCGCAGTGAAACACTCGCTGATTGATCGCAGAGATACACATGCTGATTGATCGCGGTGAAACACGTGCTGATTGATCGCAGTGAAACACGTGCTGATTGATCGCAGTGAAACACATGCTGATTGATCAAAGTGAAACACATGCTGATTGATCGCAGTGAAACACATGCTGATTGATCACAGAGATACACATGCTGATTGAGTGCGGTGAAAGACATGCTGATTGATAAAAGTGTAACACGCGCTGAGTTATTGCAATGAAACACGTGCTGAATGATCACAGTGAAACAGGTGCTGATTGATCGCAGTGAAACACGTGTTGATTGATCGCAGTGAAACACATGCTGATTGATCGCAGTGAAACATGTGCTGATTGATCACAGTGAATCACGTGCTGATTGATCGCCGTGAAACACGTGCTGATTGATCGCAGTGAAATACGTGCTGATTGATCGCCGTGAAACACGTGCTGATTGATAGCGGTGAATCACGTGCTGATTGATCGCCGTGAAACACGTGCTGATTGATCGCCATGAAACACGTGCTTATTGATCGCCGTGAAACACGTGCTGATTGATCGCAGTGATACACATGCTGATTGATCACATTGAAACACTCGCTGATTAATCACAGTGAAACACGTGCTGATTGATCGCAGTGAAACACTCGCTGATCAATCACAGTGAAACTCATGCTGATTGATCGCAGTGAAACACATGCTGTTTGATCGCAGTGAAACACGTACTGATTGATTGCAGTGAATCACATGCTGATTGATCGCAGTGAAACACTCGCTGATTAATCACAGTGAAACACGTGCTGTTTGATCGCAGTGAAACACATGCTGATTGATCGCAGTGAAACACATGCTGATTGATCGCGGTGAAACACATGCTGATTGATCACAGTGAAACACTCGCTGATTAATCACAGTGAAACACGTGCTGATTGATCGCAGTGAAAAACTCGCTGATTAATCACAGTGAAACACATGCCGATTGAGCGCAGTGAAACAGGTGCTGATTGATCGCAGTGAAACACGTGCTGATTGATCGCCGTGAAACACATGCTGATTGATCGCAGTGAAACACTCGCTGATTAATCACTGTGAAACTCATGCTGATTGATCGCAGTGAAACACGTGCTGATTGATCGCAGTGAAACACGTGCTGATTGATCACCGTGAAACACGTGCTGATTGATCGCCGTGAAATACGTGCTGATTGATCTCCGTGAAACACCTGCTGATTGATCGCAGTGAAACACTTGCTGATTGATCGCAGTGAAACACGTGCTGATTGATCGTAGTGAAATACATGCTGATTGATCGCCGTGAAACACGTGCTGATTTATAGCAGTGAATCACGTGCTGATTGATCGCCGTGAAACACGTGCTGATTGATTGCAGTGAAACACGTGCTGATTGATTGCCGTGAAACACTTGCTGATTGATCACAGTGAAACACGTGCTGATTGATCGCGGTGAAACACGTGCTGATTGATCGCAGTGAAACACGTGCTGATTGATCACAGTGAAAAACTCGCTGATTAATCGCAGTGAAACACTTGCTGATTGATCACAGTGAAACACTCGCTGATAAATCACCGTGAAACACATGCTGATTGATTGCAGTGAAACATGTGCTGATTGATCGCAGTGAAACACGTGCTGATTGATCGCGGTGAAACACGTGCTGATTGATCACAGTGAAATACGTCCTGATTGATCGCAGTGAAACACATGCTGATCGATCACAGTAATACACTTGCTGATTAATCACAGTGAAACAAATGCTGATTGATCGCCATGAAAGACGTGCTGATAGATCGCCGTGAAACACGTGCTGATTGATCGCAGTAAAACACGTGCTGATTGATAGCGGAGAAACACATGCTGATTGATAAAAGTGAAAGACGCGCTGATTGATAACAATGAAACACGTGCTGATTGATTGCTATGAAACACTGGCTGATTAATCACTGTGAAACACATGCAGATTGATCGCCGTGAAACACGTGCTGATTGATCACAGTGAAACATGTGCAGATTGATTGCAGTGAAACACGTGCTGATTGATCACAGTGAAACATGTGCTGATTGATCGCAGTGAATCTTGTGCTGATTGATCTCGGTGAAACACGTGCTGATTGATCGCAGTGAAACACGTGCTGATTGATCACAGTGAAACACGTGCTGATTGATCGCAGTGAATCACGTGCTGATTGATCGCCGTGAAACACTTGCTGATTAATCGCAGTGAAACACGTGCTGACTGATCACAGTGAAACACTCCCTGATTAATCACCGTGAAACACATGCTGACTAATCGCCGTGAAACACGTGCTGATTGATCGCAGTGAAACACGTGCTGATTGATCGCAGTAAAACACGTGCTGATTGATCGCGGTGAAACACATGCTGATTGATAAAAGTCAAACACGCGCTGATTGATTGCAATGAAATACGTTCTGATTGATTGCAGTGAAACATGTGCTGATTGATCGCAGTGAAACACGTGCTGATTGATCGCGGTGAAACACGTGCTGATTGATCACAGTGAAATACGTCCTGATTGATCGCAGTGAAACACATGCTGATCGATCACAGTAATACACTTGCTGATTAGTCTCAGTGAAACAAATGCTGATTGATCGCCATGAAAGACGTGCTGATTGATTACCGTGAAACACGTGCTGATTGATCGCAGTAAAACACGTGCTGATTGATAGCGGAGAAACACATGCTGATTGATAAAAGTGAAACACGCGCTGATTGATAACAATGAAACACGTGCTGATTGATTGCTGTGAAACACTGGCTGATTGATCACAGTGAAACAGGTGCTGATTGATTGCAGTGAAACACGTGCTGATTGATCGCAGTGAAACAGGTGCTGATTGATTGCAGTGAAACAGGTGCTGATTGATTGCAGTGAAACACGTGCTGATTGATCACAGTGAAACACATGCTGATTGATCGCAGTGAAACACGTGCTGATTGATCACAGTGAAACTCATGCTGATTGATCGCAGTGAAACACATGCTGTTTGATCGCAGTGAAACACGTGCTGATTGATTGCAGTGAAACACATGCTGATTAATCAAAGTGAAACACATGCTGATTGATCGCAGTGAAACACATGCTGATTGATCACAGAGATACACATGCTGATTGAGTGCGGTGAAAGACATGCTGATTGATAAAAGTGTAACACGCGCTGATTTATTGCAATGAAACACGTGCTGAATGATCGCAGTGAAACAGGTGCTGATTGATCGCAGTAAAACACGTGTTGATTGATCGCAGTGAAACACGTGCTGATTGATCGCAGTGAAACACATGCTGATTGATCACAGTGAGACACTCGCTAATAAATCACAGTGAAACACGTGCTGATTGATCGCAGTGAAACACTCGCTGATTAATCACAGTGAAACACATGCTGATTGATCGCAGTGAAACATGTGCTGATTGATCGCAGTGAATCACGTGCTGATTGATCGCCGTGAAACACGTGCTGATTGATCGCAGTGAAATATGTGCTGATTGATCGCCGTGAAACACGTGCTGATTGATCGCGGTGAATCACGTGCTTATTGATCGCCGTGAAACACGTGCTGATTGATCGCCATGAAACATGTGCTTATTGATCGCCGTGAAACACGTGCTGATTGATCGCAGTGATACACATGCTGATTGACCACATTGAAACACTCGCTGATTAATCACAGTGAAACACATGCTGATTGATCGCGGTGAAACACGTGCTGATTGATCTCCGTGAAACACGTGCTGATTGATCGCCGTGAAACACGTTCTGATTGATCGCAGTGAAACACGTGCTGATTGATCGCCTTGTTACACGTGCTTATTGATCGAGATGAAACAAGTGCTTATTGATTGCAATGAAACACGTGCTGATTGATCACAGTGAAACACATGCAGATTGATCGTAGTGAAACACGTGCTGATTGATCGCAGTGAAACACTCGCTGATCAATCACAGTGAAACTCATGCTGATTGATCGCAGTGAAACACATGCTGTTTGATCGCAGTGAAACACGTACTGATTGATTGCAGTGAATCACATGCTGATTGATCGCAGTGAAACACTCGCTGATTAATCACAGTGAAACACGTGCTGTTTGATCGCAGTGAAACACATGCTGATTGATCGCAGTGAAACACATGCTGATTGATCACAGTGAAACACTCGCTGATTAATCACAGTGAAACACGTGCTGATTGATCGCAGTGAAAAACTCGCTGATTAATCACAGTGAAACACATGCTGATTGAGCGCAGTGAAACAGGTGCTGATTGATCGCAGTGAAACACGTGCTGATTGATCACCGTGAAACACGTGCTGATTGATCGCCGTGAAACACGTGCTGATTGATCTCCGTGAAACACCTGCTGATTGATCGCAGTGAAACACTTGCTGATTGATCGCAGTGAAACACGTGCTGATTGATCGTAGTGAAATACATGCTGATTGATTGCAGTGAAACACGTGCTGATTGATCGCGGTGAAACACGTGCTGATTGATCGCAGTGAAACACGTGCTGATTGATCACAGTGAAAAACTCGCTGATTAATCGCAGTGAAACACTTGCTGATTGATCACAGTGAAACACTCGCTGATAAATCACCGTGAAACACATGCTGATTGATTGCAGTGAAACATGTGCTGATTGATCGTGGTGAAACACGTGCTGATTGATCGCGGTGAAACACGTGCTGATTGATCACAGTAATACACTTGCTGATTAATCACAGTGAAACAAATGCTGATTGATTACCATGAAAGACGTGCTGATAGATCGCCGTGAAACACGTGCTGATTGATCGCAGTAAAACACGTGCTGATTGATAGCGGAGAATCACATGCTGATTGATAAAAGTGAAAGACGCGCTGATTGATAACAATGAAACACGTGCTGATTGATTGCTATGAAACACTGGCTGATTAATCACTGTGAAACACATGCAGATTGATCGCCGTGAAACACGTGCTGATTGATCACAGTGAAACATGTGCAGATTGATTGCAGTGAAACACGTGCTGATTGATCACAGTGAAACATGTGCTGATTGATCGCAGTGAATCTTGTGCTGATTGATCTCGGTGAAACACGTGCTGATTGATCGCAGTGAAACACGTGCTGATTGATCACAGTGAAACACGTGCTGATTGATCGCAGTGAATCACGTGCTGATTGATCGCCGTGAAACACTTGCTGATTAATCACAGTGAAACACGTGCTGATTGATCACAGTGAAACACTCCCTGATTAATCACCGTGAAACACATGCTGATTGATCGCCGTGAAACACGTGCTGATTGATCGCAGTGAAACACGTGCTGATTGATCGCAGTAAAACACGTGCTGATTGATCGCGGTGAAACACATGCTGATTGATAAAAGTCAAACACGCGCTGATTGATTGCAATGAAATACGTTCTGATTGATTGCAGTGAAACATGTGCTGATTGATCGCAGTGAAACACGTGCTGATTGATCGCGGTGAAACACGTGCTGATTGATCACAGTGAAATACGTCCTGATTGATCGCAGTGAAACACATGCTGATCGATCACAGTAATACACTTGCTGATTAGTCTCAGTGAAACAAATGCTGATTGATCACCATGAAAGACGTGCTGATTGATCACCGTGAAACACGTGCTGATTGATCGCAGTAAAACACGTGCTGATTGATAGCGGAGAAACACATGCTGATTGATAAAAGTGAAACACGCGCTGATTGATAACAATGAAACACGTGCTGATTGATTGCTGTGAAACACTGGCTGATTGATCACTGTGAAACACATGCAGATTGATCGCTGTGAAACACGTGCTGATTGATCACAGTGAAACAGGTGCTGATTGATTGCAGTGAAACACGTGCTGATTGATCGCAGTGAAACAGGTGCTGATTGATTGCAGTGAAACAGGTGCTGATTGATCGCAGTGAAACACGTGCTGATTGATCACAGTGAAACTCATGCTGATTGATCGCAGTGAAACACATGCTGTTTGATCGCAGTGAAACACGTGCTGATTGATTGCAGTGAAACACATGCTGATTGATCGCAGTGAAACACTCGCTGATTAATCGCAGTGAAACACTCGCTGATTAATCACAGTGAAACACGTGCTGATTGACCGCAGTGTAAAACTCGCTGATTAATCACAGTGAAACACATGCTGATTGAGTGCGGTGAAACACATGCTGATTGATAAAAGTGTAACACGCGCTGATTTATTGCAATGAAACACATGCTGAATGATCGCAGTGAAACACGTGCTGATTGATCACAGTGAAACAGGTGCTGATTGATTGCAGTGAAACACGTGCTGATTGATCACAGTGAAACAGGTGCTGATTGATCACAGTGAAACAGGTGCTGATTGATCGCAGTGAAACACGTGCTGATTGATCACATTGAAACAGGTGCTGATTGATTGCAGTGAAACACGTGCTGATTGCTCACAGGGAAACACATGCTGATTGATCGCAGTGAAACACGTGCTGATTGATCGCAGTGAAACACTCGCTGATCAATCACAGTGAAACTCATGCTGATTGATCGCAGTGAAACACATGCTGTTTGATCGCAGTGAAACACGTGCTGATTGATTGCAGTGAAACACGTGCTGATTGATCGTAGTGAAACACTCGCTGATTAATCACAGTGAAAAACGGGCTGTTTGATCGCAGTGAAACACGTGCTGATTGATCGCAGTGAAACACATGCTGATTGATCACAGTGAAACAGGTGCTGATTGATTGCAGTGACACAGGTGCTGATTGATTGCAGTGAAACACATGCTGATTGATCACAGTGAAACACTCGCTGATTAATCACAGTGAAACACGTGCTGATTGATCGCAGTGAAAAACTCGCTGATTAATCACAGTGAAACACATGCTGATTGAGCGCAGTTAAACAGGTGCTGATTGATCGCAGTGAAACACGTGCTGATTGATCGCCGTGAAACACATGCTGATTGATCGCAGTGAAACACTCGCTGATTAATCACTGTGAAACTCATGCTGATTGATCGCAGTGAAACACGTGCTGATTGATCGCAGTGAAACACGTGCTGATTGATCACCGTGAAACACGTGCTGATTGATCGCCGTGAAATACGTGCTGCTGATCTCCGTGAAACACCTGCTGATTGATCGCAGTGAAACACTTGCTGATTGATCGCAGTGAAACACGTGCTGATTGATCGTAGTGAAATACATGCTGATTGATCGCCGTGAAACACGTGCTGATTTATAGCAGTGAATCACGTGCTGATTGATCGCCGTGAAACACTTGCTGATTGATCACAGTGAAACACGTGCTGATTGATCGCGGTGAAACACGTGCTGATTGATCGCAGTGAAACACGTGCTGATTGATCACAGTGAAAAACTCGCTGATTAATCGCAGTGAAACACTTGCTGATTGATCACAGTGAAACACTCGCTGATAAATCACCGTGAAACACATGCTGATTGATTGCAGTGAAACATGTGCTGATTGATCGCAGTGAAACACGTGCTGATTGATCGCGGTGAAACACGTGCTGATTGATCACAGTGAAATACGTCCTGATTGATCGCAGTGAAACACATGCTGATCGATCACAGTAATACACTTGCTGATTAATCACAGTGAAACAAATGCTGATTGATCGCCATGAAAGACGTGCTGATTGATCGCCGTGAAACACGTGCTGATTGATCGCAGTAAAACACGTGCTGATTGATAGCGGAGAAACACATGCTGATTGATAAAAGTGAAAGACGCGCTGATTGATAACAATGAAACACGTGCTGATTGATTGCTATGAAACACTGGCTGATTAATCACTGTGAAACACATGCAGATTGATCGCCGTGAAACACGTGCTGATTGATCGCAGTGAAACATGTGCAGATTGATTGCAGTGAAACACGTGCTGATTGATCACAGTGAAACATGTGCTGATTGATCGCAGTGAATCTTGTGCTGATTGATCTCGGTGAAACACGTGCTGATTGATCGCAGTGAAACACGTGCTGATTGATCACAGTGAAACACGTGCTGATTGATCGCAGTGAATCACGTGCTGATTGATCGCCGTGAAACACTTGCTGATTAATCGCAGTGAAACACGTGCTGACTGATCACAGTGAAACACTCCCTGATTAATCACCGTGAAACACATGCTGATTGATCGCTGTGAAACACGTGCTGATTGATCGCAGTGAAACACGTGCTGATTGATCGCAGTAAAACACGTGCTGATTGATCGCGGTGAAACACATGCTGATTGATAAAAGTCAAACACGCGCTGATTGATTGCAATGAAATACGTTCTGATTGATTGCAGTGAAACATGTGCTGATTGATCGCAGTGAAACACGTGCTGATTGATCGCGGTGAAACACGTGCTGATTGATCACAGTGAAATACGTCCTGATTGATCGCAGTGAAACACATGCTGATCGATCACAGTAATACACTTGCTGATTAGTCTCAGTGAAACAAATGCTGATTGATCGCCATGAAAGACGTGCTGATTGATCACCGTGAAACACGTGCTGATTGATCGCAGTAAAACACGTGCTGATTGATAGCGGAGAAACACATGCTGATTGATAAAAGTGAAACACGCGCTGATTGATAACAATGAAACACGTGCTGATTGATTGCTGTGAAACACTGGCTGATTGATCACTGTGAAACACATGCAGATTGATCGCTGTGAAACACGTGCTGATTGATCACAGTGAAACAGGTGCTGATTGATTGCAGTGAAACACGTGCTGATTGATCGCAGTGAAACAGGTGCTGATTGATTGCAGTGAAACAGGTGCTGATTGATTGCAGTGAAACACGTGCTGATTGATCACAGTGAAACACATGCTGATTGATCGCAGTGAAACACGTGCTGATTGATCACAGTGAAACTCATGCTGATTGATCGCAGTGAAACACATGCTGTTTGATCGCAGTGAAACACGTGCTGATTGATTGCAGTGAAACACATGCTGATTGATTGCAGTGAAACACTCGCTGATTAATCGCAGTGAAACACTCGCTGATTAATGACAGTGAAACACGTGCTGATTGACCGCAGTGTAAAACTCGCTGATTAATCACAGTGAAACACATGCTGATTGAGTGCGGTGAAACACATGCTGATTGATAAAAGTGTAACACGCGCTGATTTATTGCAATGAAACACATGCTGAATGATCGCAGTGAAACACGTGCTGATTGATCACAGTGAAACAGGTGCTGATTGATTGCAGTGAAACACGTGCTGATTGATCACAGTGAAACAGGTGCTGATTGATCACAGTGAAACAGGTGCTGATTGATTGCAGTGAAACACGTGCTGATTGATCACAGTGAAACAGGTGCTGATTGATTGTAGTGTAACACGTGCTGATTGCTCACAGGGAAACACATGCTGATTGATCGCAGTGAAACACGTGCTGATTGATCGCAGTGAAACACTCGCTGATCAATCACAGTGAAACTCATGCTGATTGATCGCAGTGAAACACATGCTGTTTGATCGCAGTGAAACACGTGCTGATTGATTGCAGTGAAACACGTGCTGATTGATCGTAGTGAAACACTCGCTGATTAATCACAGTGAAACACGGGCTGTTTGATCGCAGTGAAACACGTGCTGATTGATCGCAGTGAAACACATTCTGATTGATCACAGTGAAACAGGTGCAGATTGATTGCAGTGACACAGGTGCTGATTGATTGCAGTGGAACACGTGCTGATTGATCGCAGTGAAACACGTGCTGATTGATCACAGTGAAACAGGTGCTGATTGATTGCAGTGAAACACGTGCTGATTGATCAAAGTGAAACACATGCTGATTGATAAAAGTGAAACACGTGCTGATTAATCACAGTGAAACAGGTGCTGATTGATTGCAGTGAAACACGTGCTGATTGATCGCGGAGAAACACATGCTGGTTGATAAAAGTGAAACATGTGCTGATTGATCACAGTGAAATACGTCCTGATTGATCGCAGTGAAACAGATGCTGATCGATCACAGTGAAACACTCGCTGATTAATTGCAGCGAAACAAATGCTGATTGATCGCCGTGAAACACGTGCTGATTGATCGCAGTGAAACACGTGCTGATTGATAACAATGAAACACGTGCTGATTGATTGCAGTGAAATACCTGCTGAATGATGGCAGTGAAACACGTGCTGATTGATCGCAGTGCTACACATGCTGATTGAGTGCGGAGAAACACATGCTGATTGATAAAAGTGAAACACGTGCTGATTGATTGCAATGAAACACGTGCTGATTGATTGCAGTGAAACACGTGCTGATTGATCGCAGTGATACACATGCTGTTTGATGGTAGTGAAACACGTACTGATTGATCGCGGTGAAACACGTGCTGATTGATCACAGTGAAATACGTCCTGATTGATCGCAGTGAAACACATGCTGATCGATCACAATAAAACACTCGATGATTAATCGCAGTGAAACAAATGCTGATTGATCGCCGTGAAACAAGTGCTGATTGAACGCCGTGAAACACGTGCTGATTGATCGCAGTAAAACATGTGCTGATTGATAGCGGATAAACACATGCTGATTGATCGCAGTGAAACACACGCTGATTAATCACAGTGAAACACATGCTGATTGATCGCCGTGATACACGCGCTGATTGATCACAGTGAAACATTCGCTGATTAATCACAGTGAAACACATGCTGATTGATCGCAGTGAAACACGTGCTGATTGATCGCCGTGATACTCGTGCTGATTCACTGCGGTGAAACACATACTGATTGATCACAGTGAAACACTCGCTGATTAATCACAGTGAAACACGTGCTGATTGATCGTCGTGAAACACATGCTGATTGATCACAGTGAAACACTCGCTGATTAATCACAGTGAAACACATGCTGATTGATCGCAGTGAAACACTCGCTGATTGATCGCAGTGAAACAAATGCTGATTGATAAAAGTCAAACACACGCTGAGTGATTGCAATGAAACATGTTCTGATTATTCGCAGTGAAACACGTGCTGATTGATCACAGTGAAACATGTGCTGATCGATCGCAGTGAGTCTTGTGCTGATTGATCGCAGTGAAACACGTGCTGATGGATCTCGGTGAAACACGTGCTGATTGATCGCCGTGAAACACGTGCTGATTGATCGCAGTGAAGCACGTGCTGATTGATCGCAGTGAAACACGTGCTGATTGATCGCAGTGAAACACGTGCTGAATAATCGCAGTGAAACACGTGCTGATTGATCACAGTGAAACACTCGCTGATTAATCACCGTGAAACACATGCTGATTGATCGCCGTGAAACACGTGCTGATTGATCACAGTGAAACACGTGCTGATTGATCGCGGTGAAACACGTGCTGATTGATCACAGTGAAATACGTCCTGATTGATCGCAGTGAAACACATGCTGTTTAATCACCGTGAAACACATGCTGATTGATCGCAGTGAAACATGTGCTGATTGATCGCCATGAAACACGTGCTGATTGATCGCCGTGAAACACGTGCTGATTGATAAAAGTCAAACACGCGCTGATTGATTGCAATGAAATACGTTCTGATTGATCGCAGTGAAACATGTGCTGATTGATCGCAGTGAAACACGTGCTGATTGATCGCGGTGAAACACGTGCTGATTGATCACAGTGAAATACGTCCTGATTGATCGCAGTGAAACACATGCTGATCGATCACAGTAATACACTTGCTGATTAATCACAGTGAAACAAATGCTGATTGATCGCCATGAAAGGCGTGCTGATTGATCGCCGTGAAACACGTGCTGATTGATCGCAGTAAAACACGTGCTGATTGATAGCGGAGAAAGACATGCTGATTGATAAAAGTGAAACACGCGCTGATTGATCACAGTGAAACAGGTGCTGATTGATTGCAGTGAAACACGTGCTGATTGATCACAGTGAAACACATGCTGATTGATCGCAGTGAAACACGTGCTAATTGATCACAGTGAAACACATGCTGATTGATCGCAGTGAAACACGTGCTAATTGATCACAGTGATGCACCTTCTGATTGAACAGTGAAACACGTGCTGATTGATCGCAGTGAAACACGTGCTGATTGATCGCAGTGAAACACGTGCTAATTGATCACAGTGATGCACCTTCTGATTGAACAGTGAAACACGTGCTGATTGATCGCAGTGAAACACGTGCTGATTAATCACAGTGAAACAAATGCTGATTGATCGCAGTTAAACACGTGCTAATTGATCACAGTGAAGCACGTTCTGATTGAACACAGTGAAACACGTGCTGATTGATCGCAGTGCTACACATGCTGATTGAGTGCGGAGAAACACATGCTGATTGATAAAAGTGAAACACGCGCTGATTGATTGCAATGAAACACGTGCTGATTGATTGCAGTGAAACACGTGCGGATTGATCGCAGTGATACACATGCTGATTGATCGTAGTGAAACACGTACTGATTGATCGCGGTGAAACACGTGCTGATCGATCACAGTGAAATACGTCCTGATTGATCGCAGTGAAACACATGCTGATCGATCACAATAAATCACTCGATGATTAATCGCAGTGAAACAAATGCTGATTGATCGCCGTGAAACAAGTGCTGATTGAACGCCGTGAAACACGCGCTGATTCATCGCAGTGAAACACGTGCTGATTGATCACAGTGAAACACTCGCTGAATAATCGCAGTGAAACACGTGCTGATTGAACACAGTGAAACACTCGCTGATTAATCACCGTGAAACACATGCTGATTGATCGCCGTGAAACACGTGCTGATTGATCACAGTGAAACACGTGCTGATTGATCGCGGTGAAACACGTGCTGATTGATCACAGTGAAATACGTCCTGATTGATCGCAGTGAAACACATGCTGTTTAATCACCGTGAAACACATGCTGATTGATCGCAGTGAAACATGTGCTGATTGATCGCCATGAAACACGTGCTGATTGATCGCCGTGAAACACGTGCTGATTGATAAAAGTCAAACACGCGCTGATTGATTGCAATGAAATACGTTCTGATTGATCGCAGTGAAACATGTGCTGATTGATCGCAGTGAAACACGTGCTGATTGATCGCGGTGAAACACGTGCTGATTGATCACAGTGAAATACGTCCTGATTGATCGCAGTGAAACACATGCTGATCGATCACAGTAATACACTTGCTGATTAATCACAGTGAAACAAATGCTGATTGATCGCCATGAAAGACGTGCTGATTGATCGCCGTGAAACACGTGCTGATTGATCGCAGTAAAACACGTGCTGATTGATAGCGGAGAAAGACATGCTGATTGATAAAAGTGAAACACGCGCTGATTGATCACAGTGAAACAGGTGCTGATTGATTGCAGTGAAACACATGCTGATTGATCGCAGTGAAACACGTGCTAATTGATCACAGTGAAACACATGCTGATTGATCGCAGTGAAACACGTGCTAATTGATCACAGTGATGCACCTTCTGATTGAACAGTGAAACACGTGCTGATTGATCGCAATGAAACACGTGCTGATTGATCGCAGTGAAACACGTGCTAATTGATCACAGTGATGCACCTTCTGATTGAACAGTGAAACACGTGCTGATTGATCGCAGTGAAACACGTGCTGATTAATCACAGTGAAACAAATGCTGATTGATCGCAGTTAAACACGTGCTAATTGATCACAGTGAAGCACGTTCTGATTGAACACAGTGAAACACGTGCTGATTGATCGCAGTGCTACACATGCTGATTGAGTGCGGAGAAACACATGCTGATTGATAAAAGTGAAACACGCGCTGATTGATTGCAATGAAACACGTGCTGATTGATTGCAGTGAAACACGTGCGGATTGATCGCAGTGATACACATGCTGATTGATCGTAGTGAAACACGTACTGATTGATCGCGGTGAAACACGTGCTGATCGATCACAGTGAAATACGTCCTGATTGATCGCAGTGAAACACATGCTGATCGATCACAATAAATCACTCGATGATTAATCGCAGTGAAACAAATGCTGATTGATCGCCGTGAAACAAGTGCTGATTGAACGCCGTGAAACACGCGCTGATTCATCGCAGTGAAACACGTGCTGATTGATCACAGTGAAACACTCGCTGAATAATCGCAGTGAAACACGTGCTGATTGAACACAGTGAAACACTCGCTGATTAATCACCGTGAAACACATGCTGATTGATCGCCGTGAAACACGTGCTGATTGATCGCAGTGAAACACGTGCTGATTGATCGCAGTGAAACACGTGCTAATTGATCACAGTGATGCACCTTCTGATTGAACAGTGAAACACGTGCTGATTGATCGCAGTGAAACACGTGCTGATTAATCACAGTGAAACAAATGCTGATTGATCGCAGTTAAACACGTGCTAATTGATCACAGTGAAGCACGTTCTGATTGAACACAGTGAAACACGTGCTGATTGATCGCAGTGCTACACATGCTGATTGAGTGCGGAGAAACACATGCTGATTGATAAAAGTGAAACACGCGCTGATTGATTGCAATGAAACACGTGCTGATTGATTGCAGTGAAACACGTGCGGATTGATTGCAGTGATACACATGCTGATTGATCGTAGTGAAACACGTACTGATTGATCGCGGTGAAACACGTGCTGATTGATCACAGTGAAATACGTCCTGATTGATCGCAGTGAAACACATGCTGATCGATCACAATAAATCACTCGATGATTAATCGCAGTGAAACAAATGCTGATTGATCGCCGTGAAACAAGTGCTGATTGAACGCCGTGAAACACGTGCTGATTGATCGCAGTAAAACATGTGCTGATTGATAGCGGATAAACACATGCTGATTGATCGCAGTGAAACACTCGCTGATTAATCACAGTGAAACATTCGCTGATTAATCACAGTGAAACACATGCTGATTGATCGCAGTGAAACACGTGCTGATTGATCGCCGTGAAACTCGTGCTGATTCACTGCGGTGAAACACGTGCTGATTGATCACAGTGAAACACATGCTGATTAATCACAGTGAAACACGTGCTGATTGATCGTCGTGAAACACATGCTGATTGATCACAGTGAAACACTCGCTGATTAATCACAGTGAAACACGTGCTGATTGATCGCAGTGAAACACTCGCTGATTGATCGCAGTGAAACAAATGCTGATTGATAAAAGTCAAACACACGCTGAGTGATTGCAATGAAATACGTTCTGATTATTCGCAGTGAAACACGTGCTGATTGATCACAGTGAAACATGTGCTGATCGATCGCAGTGAATCTTGTGCTGATTGATCGCAGTGAAACACGTGCTGATGGATCTCGGTGAAACATGTGCTGATTGATCGCAGTGAAACACGTGCTGATTGATCGCGGTGAAACACATGCTGATTGATAAAAGTCAAACACACGCTGATTGATTGCAATGAAATACGTTCTGATTGATAAAAGTGAAACATGTGCTGATTGATCGCAGTGAAACACGTGCTGATTGATCGCGGTGAAACACGTGCTGATTGATCACAGTGAAATCGTTCCGGATTGATCGCAGTGAAACACATGCTGATCGATCACAGTAATGCACTTGCTGATTAGTCACAGTGAAACAAATGCTGATTGATCGCAGTAAAACAGGTGCTGACTGATAGCGGAGAAAGACATGCTGATTGATATAAGTGAAACACGCGCTGATTGATCACAGTGAAACATGTGCTGATTGATCACAGTGAAACAGGTGCTGATTGATTGCAGTGAAACACGTGCTGATTGATCACAGTGAAACACATGCTGATTGATCGCAGTGAAACACGTGCTAATTGATCACAGTGATGCACCTTCTGATTGAACAGTGAAACACGTGCTGTTTGATCGCAGTGAAACACGTGCTGATTAATCACAGTGAAACAAATGCTGATTGATCGCAGTTAAACACGTGCTAATTGATCACAGTGAAGCACGTTCTGATTGAACACAGTGAAACACGTGCTGATTGATCGCCGTGAAACACGTGCTGATTGATCGCCGTGAAACTCGTGCTGATTTACTGCGGTGAAACACATACTGATTGATAAAAGTGAAACACGCGCTGATTGATTGCAATGAAATACCTGCTGATTGATTGCAGTGAAACACGTGCTGATTGATCGCAGTGAAACAGATGCTGATTGATCGCAGTGACACATATGCTGATTGATTGCAGTGAAACTCATGCTGATTTATCACCGTGAAACACGCGCTGATTGATTGCAATGAAAAATGTACTGATTGATTGCAGTGAAACACGTGCTGATTGATCGCAGTGAAACACATGCTGATTGATTGCAGTGAAGCACTCACTGATTAATCACAGTGAAACACGTGCTGATTGATCGCAGTGAAACACTCACTGATTAATCACAGTGAAACACGTGCTGATTGATCGCCGTGAAACACATGCTGATTAATCACAGTGAAACATGTGCTGATTGATCGCCGTGAAACACGTGCTGATTAATCACAGTGAAACACGTGCTGATTGATCACAGTGAAACACGTGCTGATTGATCGCAGTGAAACACGTGCTGATTGATCGCAGTGAAACATGTGCTGATTAATCACAGTAAAACAAATGCTGATTGATCACAGTGAAACACGTGCTGATTGATCACAGTGAAACACTCGCTGATTAATCACAGAGAAACACATGCTGATTTATCGCAGTGAAACACGTGCTGATTAATCACACTGAAACACGTGCTGAAAATCGCTGTGAAACACGTGCTGATTGATCACACTGAAACACGTGCTGATTCACTGCGGTGAAACACATACTGATTGATTGCAGTGAAGCACTCACTGATTAATCACAGTGAAACACGTCCTGATTGATCGCCGAGAAACACATGCTGATCGATCACAGTAACACACTCGCTGATTAATCGCAGTGAAACAAATGCTGATTGATCGCCGTGAAACACGTGCTGATTGATCGCAATGAAACATGCGCTGATTGATAACAATGAAACAGGTGCTGATTGATTGCAGTGAAATACGTGCTGAATGATGGCAGTGAAACACGTGCTGATTGATCACAGTGAATCACGTGCTGATTGATCGCAGTGATACACTTGCTGGTCGATCGCATTGAAACACGCGCTGATTGATCGCAGTGAAACACGTGCTGATTGAGTACGGAGAAACACATGCTGATTTATAAAAGTGAAACACGCACTGATTGATGGCAGTGAAACATGTGCTGATTGATCACAGTGAAACAGGTGCTGATTGATTGCAGTGAAACACGTGCTGATTGATCACAGTGAAACACATGCAGATTGATCGCAGTGAAACACGTGCTAATTGATCACAGTGATGCACCTTCTGATTGAACAGTGAAACACGTGCTGATTGATCGCAGTGAAACACGTGCTGATTAATCACAGTGAAACAAATGCTGATTGATCGCAGTTAAACACGTGCTAATTGATCACAGTGAAGCACGTGCTGATTGATCACAGTGAAACACGTGCTGATTGATCGCAGTGAAACACGTGCTGATTGATCGCAGTGAAACATGTGCTGATTAATCACAGTAAAACAAATGCTGATTGATCACAGTGAAACACGTGCTGATTGATCACAGTGAAACACTCGCTGATTAATCACAGAGAAACACATGCTGATTTATCGCAGTGAAACACGTGCTGATTAATCACACTGAAACACGTGCTGAAAATCGCTGTGAAACACGTGCTGATTGATCACACTGAAACACGTGCTGATTCACTGCGGTGAAACACATACTGATTGATTGCAGTGAAGCACTCACTGATTAATCACAGTGAAACACGTCCTGATTGATCGCCGAGAAACACATGCTGATCGATCACAGTAACACACTCGCTGATTAATCGCAGTGAAACAAATGCTGATTGATCGCCGTGAAACACGTGCTGATTGATCGCAATGAAACATGCGCTGATTGATAACAATGAAACAGGTGCTGATTGATTGCAGTGAAATACGTGCTGAATGATGGCAGTGAAACACGTGCTGATTGATCACAGTGAATCACGTGCTGATTGATCGCAGTGATACACTTGCTGGTCGATCGCATTGAAACACGCGCTGATTGATCGCAGTGAAACACGTGCTGATTGAGTACGGAGAAACACATGCTGATTTATAAAAGTGAAACACGCACTGATTGATGGCAGTGAAACATGTGCTGATTGATCACAGTGAAACAGGTGCTGATTGATTGCAGTGAAACACGTGCTGATTGATCACAGTGAAACACATGCAGATTGATCGCAGTGAAACACGTGCTAATTGATCACAGTGATGCACCTTCTGATTGAACAGTGAAACACGTGCTGATTGATCGCAGTGAAACACGTGCTGATTAATCACAGTGAAACAAATGCTGATTGATCGCAGTTAAACACGTGCTAATTGATCACAGTGAAGCACGTTCTGATTGAACACAGTGAAACACGTGCTGATTGATCGCCGTGAAACATGTGCTGATTGATCGCCGTGAAACTCGTGCTGATTTACTGCGGTGAAACACATACTGATTGATAAAAGTGAAACACGCGCTGATTGATTGCAATGAAATACCTGCTGATTGATTGCAGTGAAACACGTGCTGATTGATCGCAGTGAAACAGATGCTGATTGATCGCAGTGACACATATGCTGATTGATTGCAGTGAAACTCATGCTGATTTATCACCGTGAAACACGCGCTGATTGATTGCAATGAAAAATGTACTGATTGATTGCAGTGAAACACGTGCTGATTGATCGCAGTGAAACACATGCTGATTGATTGCAGTGAAGCACTCACTGATTAATCACAGTGAAACACGTGCTGATTGATCGCAGTGAAACACTCACTGATTAATCACAGTGAAACACGTGCTGATTGATCGCCGTGAAACACATGCTGATTAATCACAGTGAAACATGTGCTGATTGATCGCCGTGAAACACGTGCTGATTAATCACAGTGAAACACGTGCTGATTGATCACAGTGAAACACGTGCTGATTGATCGCAGTGAAACACGTGCTGATTGATCGCAGTGAAACACGTGCTGATTAATCACAGTAAAACAAATGCTGATTGATCACAGTGAAACACGTGCTGATTGATCACAGTGAAACACTCGCTGATTAATCACAGAGAAACACATGCTGATTTATCGCAGTGAAACACGTGCTGATTAATCACACTGAAACACGTGCTGATTGATCGCTGTGAAACACGTGCTGATTGATCACACTGAAACACGTGCTGATTCACTGCGGTGAAACACATACTGATTGATTGCAGTGAAGCACTCACTGATTAATCACAGTGAAACACGTCCTGATTGATCGCCGAGAAACACATGCTGATCGATCACAGTAACACACTCGCTGATTAATCGCAGTGAAACAAATGCTGATTGATCGCCGTGAAACACGTGCTGATTGATCGCAATGAAACATGCGCTGATTGATAACAATGAAACAGGTGCTGATTGATTGCAGTGAAATACGTGCTGAATGATGGCAGTGAAACACGTGCTGATTGATCACAGTGAATCACGTGCTGATTGATCGCAGTGATACACTTGCTGGTCGATCGCATTGAAACACGCGCTGATTGATCGCAGTGAAACACGTGCTGATTGAGTACGGAGAAACACATGCTGATTTATAAAAGTGAAACACGCACTGATTGATTGCAATGAAACACGTGCTGATTGATTGCAGTGAAACACGTGCTGATTGATCGCAGTGATACACATGCTGATTGATCATAGTGGAACACATGCTGATTCATCGCAGTGAAACACGTGCTGATTGATCGCGGTGAAACAATTGCTCATTGATCACAATGAAATACGTCATGATTGATCGCAGTGAAACACATGCTGATCGATCACAGTAAAACACTCGCTGATTGATCGCAGTGAAACATATGCTGATTGATCTCAGTGAAACAGGTGCTGATTGATTGCAGTGAAACAGGTGCTGACTGATCGCAGTGAAACACGTGCTGATTGATCACAGTGAAACACTAGCTGATTGATTGCAGTGAAACACGTGCTGATTAATCACAGTGAAACACGTGCTGATTGATCACAGTGAAGCACGTTCTGATTGAACACAGTGAAACACGTGCTGATTGATCGCGGTGAAACACGTGCTGATTGACCGCCGTGAAACTCGTGCTGATTCACTGCGGTAAAACACATACTGATTGATAGAAGTGAAAGACGCGCTGATTGATTGCAATGAAACATGTGCAGATTGATTGCAGTGAAACACTCACTGATTAATCACAGTGAAACATGTGCTGATTGATCGCCGTGAAACACGTGCTGATTGATCGCAGTGAAACACGTGCTGATTGATCGCGGTGAAACATGTGTTGATTGATCGCCGTGAAACTCGTGCTGATTCACTGCGGTGAAACACATACTGATTGATAAAAGTGAAAGACGCGCTGATTGATTGCAATGAAACATGTGCAGATTGATTGCAGTGAAACACGTGCTGATTGATCGCAGTGAAACACATGCTGATTGATTGCAGTGAAACACTCACTGATTAATCACAGTGAAACACGTTCTGATTGATCGCCGTGAAACACGTGCTGATTGATCGCAGTGAAACACGTGCTGATTGATCGCCGTGAATCACGTGCTGATAAAAGTCAAACACGCGATGATTGATCGCAATCAAACACGTTCTGATTGATTGCAGTGAAACACGTGCTGTTCGATCGCAGTGATACACGTGCTGATTGTTCGTAGTGATACACATGCTGATTGATCGCAGTGAAACACCGGCTGTTTGATCAACTTTAAACATGTGCTGATTGATCGCAGTGAAACACATGCTGATTGATCGCAGTGAAACACGTGCTGATTGATCATAGTGAAACATATGCTGATTGATCGCAGTGAAAACGTGCTGATTGATCACAGTGAAACATGTGCTGATTGATCGCAGTGAAACATGTGTTGATTGATCGCAGTAAAAAACGTGCTGATTGATCACAGTGAAACATGTGCTGATTGATCACAGTGAAACATGTGATGATTGATCGCGGTGAAAATCGTGTTGGTTGATCACAGTGAAACACGTGCTGGTTGATCACAGTGAAACACGTGATGATTGATCGCAGTGAAACACGTGCTGATTGATCGCGGTGAAACGCGTTCAGATTCATCGAAGTGAAACACATGCTCATTGATCACAGTGAAACATGTGCTGATCGATCGCGGTGAAACACGTTCTGATTGATCGCAGTGAAACACGTGCCGATTGATCGCAGTGAAACACGTGCCGATTGATCGCAGTTAAACATGTGCTGATCGATCGCAGTGAAACATGTGATGATTGATCGCAGTGAAAGATGTGATGATTGATTGCCATGAAACACATGCTGATTGATCACAGAGAAACACTCACTGATTAATCACAGTGAAACACGTGCTGATTGATCGCAGTGAAACACGTGCTGATTGATCGCCGTGAAACACGTGCTGATTAATCACAGTGAAACCCGTGCTGATTAATCACAGTGAAACACGTGCTGATTGATCACAGTGAAACACGTGCTGATTGATCGCCGTGAAACACGTGCTGATTAATCACAGTGAAACACGTGCTGATTGATCACAGTGAAACACGTGCTGATTGATCACAGTGAAACACGTGCTGATTAATCACAGTGAAACACATGCTGATTGATCACAGTGAAACACGTGATGATTGATCACAGTGAAACACGTGCTGATTGATCACAGTGAAACACTCACTGATTAATCACAGTGAAACACGTGCTGAATGATCGCAGGGAAACACGTGCTGACTGATCGGAGAGAAACACGCGCTGATTGTTCGCAGTGAAACAGGCGCTGATTGATTGCAATGAAACAGGTGCAGATTGATCGCAGTGAAACACGTGCTGATTGGTCGCCGTGAAACACGTGCTGATTAATCACAGTGAAACACGTGCTAATTAATCACAGTGAAACACGTGCTGATTGATCACAGTGAAACACGTGCTGATTGATCGCCGTGAAACACGTGCTGATTAATCACAGTGAAACACGTGCTGATTGATCACAGTGAAACACATGCTGATTGATCACAGTGAAACACGTGCTGATTGATCACAGTGAAACACATGCTGATTAATCGCAGTGAAACATGTGCTGATTAATCACAGTGAAACACATGCTGATTGATTGCAGTGAAACACATGCTGATTGATCGCTGTGAAACAAGTGCTGATCGATCACCGTGAAACAGGCACTGATTGATCACAGTGAAACACGTGCTGATTGATCACAGTGAAACACGTGCTGATTGATCACAGTGAAACACGTGCTGATTGATCGCAGTGAAACACGTGCTGATTAATCACAGTGAAACACATGCTGATTGATCACAGTGAAACACGTGCTGATTGATCACAGTGAAACACGTGCTGATTAATCGCAGTGAAACACGTGCTGATTAATCACAGTGAAACACATGCTGATTGATCACAGTGAAACACATGCTGATTGATCGCAGTGAAACACATGCTGATTGATCGCTGTGAAACAAGTGCTGATCGATCGCCGTGAAACAGGCACTGATTGATCACAGTGAAATACATGCTGATTGATCACAGTGAAACACATGCTGATTGATCGCCGTGAAACACGTGCTGATCGATCGCCGTGAAACAGGCACTGATTGATCACAGTGAAACACTCATTGATTAATCACAGTGAAACACATTCTGATTGATCGCAGTGAAACACGTGCTGATTAATCACAGTGAAACACATGCTGATTGATCACAGTGAAACACGTGCTGATTAATCACAGTGAAACACATGCTGATTGATCACAGTGAAACACGTGCTTATTGATCACAGTGAAACACATGCTGATTGATCACAGTGAAACACGTGCTGATTGATCACAGTGAAACACGTGCTGATTGATCGCCGTGAAACTCCTGCTGATTCACTGCGGTGAAACACATACTGATTGATCGCAGTGAAACACATGCTGATTGATCGCTGTGAAACAAGTGCTGATCGATCGCCGTGAAACAGGCACTTATTGATCGCAGTGAAACACATGCTGATTGATCGCTGTGAAGCACGTGCTGATCGATCGCCGTGAAACAGGCACTGATTGATCACAGTGAAACACTCGCTGATTAATCACAGTGAAGCACATGCTGATTGATCGCAGTGAAACACGTGCTGATTAATCACAGTGAAACACATGCTGATTGATCACAGTGAAACACGTGCTGATTGATCACCGTAAAACACGTGCTGATTGATCGCCGCGAAACTCATGCTGATTCACTGCGGTGAAACACATACTGATTGATAAAAGTGAAACACGCGCTGATTGATTGCAATGAAATACATGCTGATTGATCGCAGTGAAACACATGCTGATTGATCGCAGTGACACACATGCTGATTGATTGCAGTGAAACACTCACTGATTAATCACAGTGAAACACATGCTGACTGATCGGAGAGAAACACGCGCTGATTGTTCGCAGTGAAACAGGTGCTGATTGATTGCAATGAAACAGGTGCAGATTGATCGCAGTGAAACAGGCTCTGATTAATCAAAGTGAAACACGTGCTGATTAATCACAGTGAAACACGTGCTGATTAATCACAGTGAAACATGTGCTGATTGATCACAGAGAAACACTCACTGATTAATCACAGTGAAACACGTGCTGATTGATCGCCGTGAAACACGTGCTGATTGATCGCCGTGAAACACGTGCTGATTAATCACAGTGAAACACGTGCTGATTGATCACAGTGAAACACGTGCTGATTGATCGCCGTGAAACACGTGCTGATTAATCACAGTGAAACACGTGCTGATTGATCACAGTGAAACACATGCTGATTGATCACAGTGAAACACGTGCTGATTGATCACAGTGAAACACGTGCTGATTAATCACAGTGAAACACGTGCTGATTAATCACAGTGAAACACATGCTGATTGATCGCAGTGAAACACATGCTGATTGATTGCAGTGAAACACATGCTGATTGATCGCTGTGAAACAAGTGCTGATCGATCACCGTCAAACAGGCACTGATTGATCACAGTGAAACACGTGCTGATTGATCACAGTGAAACACGTGCTGATTGATCACAGTGAAACACGTGCTGATTAATCACAGTGAAACACATGCTGATTGATCACAGTGAAACACGTGCTGATTGATCACAGTGAAACACGTGCTGATTAATCGCAGTGAAACACGTGCTGATTAATCACAGTGAAACACATGCTGATTGATTGCAGTGAAACACATGCTGATTGATCGCAGTGAAACACATGCTGATTGATCGCTGTGAAACAAGTGCTGATCGATCGCCGTGAAACAGGCACTGATTGATCACAGTGAAATACATGCTGATTGATCGCAGTGAAACACATGCTGATTGATCGCCGCGAAACACGTGCTGATCGATCGCCGTGAAACAGGCACTGATTGATCACAGTGAAACACTCGCTGATTAATCACAGTGAAACACATTCTGATTGATCGCAGTGAAACACGTGCTGATTGATCGGAGAGAAACACGCGCTGATTGTTCGCAGTGAAACAGGCGCTGATTGATTGCAATGAAAGAGGTGCAGATTGATCGCAGTGAAACAGGCTCTGATTAATCAAAGTGAAACACGTGCTGATTAATCACAGTGAAACACGTGCTGATTAATCACAGTGAAACATGTGCTGATTGATCACAGAGAAACACTCACTGATTAATCACAGTGAAACACGTGCTGATTGATCGCCGTGAAACACGTGCTGATTGATCGCCGTGAAACACGTGCTGATTAATCACAGTGAAACACGTGCTGATTAATCACAGTGAAACACGTGCTGATTGATCACAGTGAAACACGTGCTGATTGATCGCCGTGAAACACGTGCTGATTAATCACAGTGAAACACGTGCTGATTGATCACAGTGAAACACATGCTGATTGATCACAGTGAAACACGTGCTGATTGATCACAGTGAAACACGTGCTGATTAATCGCAGTGAAACACGTGCTGATTAATCACAGTGAAACACATGCTGATTGATCGCAGTGAAACACATGCTGATTGATTGCAGTGAAACACATGCTGATTGATCGCTGTGAAACAAGCGCTGATCGATCCCGTGAAACAGGCACTGATTGATCACAGTGAAACACGTGCTGATTGATCACAGTGAAACACGTGCTGATTGATCACAGTGAAACACGTGCTGATTAATCACAGTGAAACACATGCTGATTGATCACAGTGAAACACATGCTGATTGATCACAGTGAAACACGTGCTGATTAATCGCAGTGAAACACGTGTTGATTAATCACAGTGAAACACATGCTGATTGATCGCAGTGAAACACATGCTGATTGATCGCAGTGAAACACATGCTGATTGATCGCTGTGAAACAAGTGCTGATCGATCGCCGTGAAACAGGCACTGATTGATCACAGTGAAATACATGCTGATTGATCGCAGTGAAACACATGCTGATTGATCGCCGTGAAACACGTGCTGATCGATCGCCGTGAAACAGGCACTGATTGATCACAGTGAAACACTCGCTGATTAATCACAGTGAAACACATTCTGATTGATCGCAGTGAAACACGTGCTGATTGATCGCAGTGAAACACGTGCTGATTAATCACAGTGAAACACATGCTGATTGATCACAGTGAAACACGTGCTGATTAATCACAGTGAAACACATGCTTATTGATCACAGTGAAACACGTGCTGATTGATCACAGTGAAACACATGCTGATTGATCACAGTGAAACACGTGCTGATTGATCGCCGTGAAACTCCTGCTGATTCACTGTGGTGAAAGACATACTGATTGATCGCAGTGAAACACATGCTGATTGATCGCTGTGAAACAAGTGCTGATCGATCGCCGTGAAACAGGCACTGATTGATCGCAGTGAAACACATGCTGATTGATAGCCGTGAAGCACGTGCTGATCGATCGCCGTGAAACAGGCACTGATTGATCACAGTGAAACACTCGCTGATTAATCACAGTGAAGCACATGCTGATTGATCGCAGTGAAACACGTGCTGATTAATCACAGTGAAACACATGCTGATTGATCACAGTGAAACACGTGCTGATTGATCAACGTAAAACACGTGCTGATTGATCGCCGTGAAACTCATGCTGATTCACTGCGGTGAAACACATACTGATTGATAAAAGTGAAACACGCGCTGATTGATTGCAATGAAATACATGCTGATTGATCGCAGTGAAACACATGCTGATTGATCACAGTGAAACACGTGCTGCTTGATCACAGTGAAACACGTGCTGATTGATCACAGTGAAACACGTGCTGATTAATCACAGTGAAACACGTGCTGATTGATCACAGAGAAACACGCGCTGATTGTTCGCAGTGAAACAGGCGCTGATTGATCGCCGTGAAACACGTGCTGATTGATCGCAGTGAAACAGATGCTGATCGATCACAGTGAAACACTCGATGATTAATCGCAGCGAAACAAATGCTGATTGATCGCCGTGAAACACGTGCTGATTGATCGCAGTGAAACACATGCTGATTGATCACAGTGAAACACGTGCTGATTGATCACAGTGAAACACGTGCTGATTGATCACAGTGAAACACTCACTGATTAATCACAGTGAAACACGTGCTGAATGATCGCAGGGAAACACGTGCTGACTGATCGGAGAGAAACACGCGCTGATTGTTCGCAGTGAAACAGGCGCTGATTGATTGCAATGAAACAGGTGCAGATTGATCGCAGTGAAACACGTGCTGATTGGTCGCCGTGAAACACGTGCTGATTAATCACAGTGAAACACGTGCTGATTAATCACAGTGAAACACGTGCTGATTGATCACAGTGAAACACGTGCTGATTGATCGCCGTGAAACACGTGCTGATTAATCACAGTGAAACACGTGCTGATTGATCACAGTGAAACACATGCTGATTGATCACAGTGAAACACGTGCTGATTGATCACAGTGAAACACGTGCTGATTAATCGCAGTGAAACATGTGCTGATTAATCACAGTGAAACACATGCTGATTGATCGCAGTGAAACACATGCTGATTGATTGCAGTGAAACACATGCTGATTGATCGCTGTGAAACAAGTGCTGATCGATCACCGTGAAACAGGCACTGATTTATCACAGTGAAACACTCGCTGATTAATCACAGTGAAACACATTCTGATTGATCGCAGTGAAACACGTGTTGATTGATCGCAGTGAAACACGTGCTGATTAATCACAGTGAAACACATGCTGATTGATCACAGTGAAACACGTGCTGATTAATCACAGTGAAACACATGCTTATTGATCACAGTGAAACACGTGCTGATTGATCACAGTGAAACACATGCTTATTGATCACAGTGAAACACGTGCTGATTGATCACAGTGAAACACATGCTGATTGATCACAGTGAAACACGTGCTGATTGATCGCCGTGAAACTCCTGCTGATTCACTGTGGTGAAAGACATACTGATTGATCGCAGTGAAACACATGCTGATTGATCGCTGTGAAACAAGTGCTGATCGATCGCCGTGAAACAGGCACTGATTGATCGCAGTGAAACACATGCTGATTGATAGCCGTGAAGCACGTGCTGATCGATCGCCGTGAAACAGGCACTGATTGATCACAGTGAAACACTCGCTGATTAATCACAGTGAAGCACATGCTGATTGATCGCAGTGAAACACGTGCTGATTAATCACAGTGAAACACGTGCTGATTGATCGCCGTGAAACTCATCCTGATTCACTGCGGTGAAACACATACTGATTGATAAAAGTGAAACACGCGCTGATTGATTGCAATGAAATACATGCTGATTGATCGCAGTGAAACACATGCTGATTGATCACAGTGAAACACGTGCTGCTTGATCACAGTGAAACACGTGCTGATTGATCACAGTGAAACACGTGCTGATTAATCACAGTGAAACACGTGCTGATTGATCACAGAGAAACACGCGCTGATTGTTCGCAGTGAAACAGGCGCTGATTGATCGCCGTGAAACACGTGCTGATTGATCGCAGTGAAACAGATGCTGATCGATCACAGTGAAACACTCGATGATTAATCGCAGCGAAACAAATGCTGATTGATCGCCGTGAAACACGTGCTGATTGATCGCCGTGAAACACATGCTGATTGATCACAGTGAAACACGTGCTGATTGATCACAGTGAAACACGTGCTGATTGATCACAGTGAAACACTCACTGATTAATCACAGTGAAACACGTGCTGAATGATCGCAGGGAAACACGTGCTGACTGATCGGAGAGAAACACGCGCTGATTGTTCGCAGTGAAACAGGCGCTGATTGATTGCAATGAAACAGGTGCAGATTGATCGCAGTGAAACACGTGCTGATTGGTCGCCGTGAAACACGTGCTGATTAATCACAGTGAAACACGTGCTGATTAATCACAGTGAAACACGTGCTGATTGATCACAGTGAAACACGTGCTGATTGATCGCAGTGAAACACGTGCTGATTAATCACAGTGAAACAGGTGCTGATTGATCACAGTGAAACACATGCTGATTGATCACAGTGAAACACGTGCTGATTGATCACAGTGAAACACGTGCTGATTAATCGCAGTGAAACATGTGCTGATTAATCACAGTGAAACACATGCTGATTGATCGCAGTGAAACACATGCTGATTGATTGCAGTGAAACACATGCTGATTGATCGCTGTGAAACAAGTGCTGATCGATCACCGTGAAACAGGCACTGATTTATCACAGTGAAACACGTGCTGATTGATCACAGTGAAACACGTGCTGATTGATCACAGTGAAACACGTGCTGATTAATCACAGTGAAACACGTGCTGATTAATCACAGTGAAACACGTGCTGATTGATCACAGTGAAACACGTGCTGATTGATCGCCGTGAAACACGTGCTGATTAATCGCAGTGAAACACGTGCTGATTAATCACAGTGAAACACGTGCTGATTGATTGCAATGAAACAGGTGCAGATTGATCGCAGTGAAACAGGCTCTGATTAATCAAAGTGAAACACGTGCTGATTAATCACAGTGAAACACGTGCTGATTGATCACAGTGAAACACGTGCTGATTAATCACAGTGAAACACCTGCTGATTGATCACAGAGAAACACTCACTGATTAATCACAGTGAAACACGTGCTGATTGATCGCAGTGAAACACGTGCTGATTGATCGCCATGAAACACGTGCTGATTGATCGCCGTGAAACACGTGCTGATTAATCACAGTGAAACACGTGCTGATTAATCACAGTGAAACACGTGCTGATTGATCACAGTGAAACACGTGCTGATTGATCGCCGTGAAACACGTGCTGATTGATCACAGTGAAACACGTGCTGATTGATCACAGTGAAACACGTGCTGATTGATCACAGTGAAACACGTGCTGATTAATCACAGTGAAACACATGCTGATTGATCACAGTGAAACACGTGCTGATTGATCACAGTGAAACACGTGCTGATTGAGCACAGTGAAACACTCACTGATTAATCACAGTGAAACACGTGCTGAATGATCGCAGGGAAACACGTGCTGACTGATCGGAGAGAAACACGCGCTGATTGTTCGCAGTGAAACATGCGCTGATTGATTGCAATGAAACAGGTGCAGATTGATCGCAGTGAAACACGTGCTGATTGGTCGCCGTGAAACACGTGCTGATTAATCACAGTGAAACACGTGCTGATTAATCACAGTGAAACACGTGCTGATTGATCACAGTGAAACACGTGCTGATTGATCGCCGTGAAACACGTGCTGATTAATCACAGTGAAACATGTGCTGATCGATCGCATTGAATCTTGTGCTGATTGATCACAGTGAAACATGTACTGATCGATCGCATTGAATCTTGTGCTGATCGATCGCAGTGAAAAACGTGCTGATTTATCACCGTGAAACACGTGCTGAATGATCTCGGTGAAACACGAGCTGATTGATCACAGTGAAACACTTGCTGATTGATCACAGTGAAACATGTGCTGATTGATCACAGTGAAACACGTGCTGATTAATCACAGTGAAACACGTGCTGATTAATCACAGTGAAACACGTGCTGATTGATCACAGTGAAACACGTGCTGATTGATCGCTGTGAAACACGTGCTGATTAATCACAGTGAAACACGTGCTGATTGATCACAGTGAAACACATGCTGATTGATCACAGTGAAACACGTGCTGATTGATCACAGTGAAACACGTGCTGATTAATCGCAGTGAAACATGTGCTGATTAATCACAGTGAAACACATGCTGATTGATCGCAGTGAAACACATGCTGATTGATTGCAGTGAAACACATGCTGATTGATCGCTGTGAAACAAGTGCTGATCGATCACCGTGAAACACGTGCTGATTAATCACAGTGAAACACGTGCTGATTGATCACAGTGAAACACGTGCTGATTAATCACAGTGAAACACGTGCTGATTAATCACAGTGAAACACGTGCTGATTGATCACAGTGAAACACGTGCTGATTGATCGCCGTGAAACACGTGCTGATTAATCGCAGTGAAACACGTGCTGATTAATCACAGTGAAACACGTGCTGATTGATTGCAATGAAACAGGTGCAGATTGATCGCAGTGAAACAGGCTCTGATTAATCAAAGTGAAACACGTGCTGATTAATCACAGTGAAACACGTGCTGATTGATCACAGTGAAACACGTGCTGATTAATCACAGTGAAACACCTGCTGATTGATCACAGAGAAACACTCACTGATTAATCACAGTGAAACACGTGCTGATTGATCGCAGTGAAACACGTGCTGATTGATCGCCATGAAACACGTGCTGATTGATCGCCGTGAAACACGTGCTGATTAATCACAGTGAAACACGTGCTGATTAATCACAGTGAAACACGTGCTGATTGATCACAGTGAAACACGTGCTGATTGATCGCCGTGAAACACGTGCTGATTAATCACAGTGAAACACGTGCTGATTGATCACAGTGAAACACGTGCTGATTGATCACAGTGAAACACGTGCTGATTAATCACAGTGAAACACATGCTGATTGATCACAGTGAAACACGTGCTGATTGATCACAGTGAAACACGTGCTGATTGATCACAGTGAAACACTCACTGATTAATCACAGTGAAACACGTGCTGAATGATCGCAGGGAAACACGTGCTGACTGATCGGAGAGAAACACGCGCTGATTGTTCGCAGTGAAACAGGCGCTGATTGATTGCAATGAAACAGGTGCAGATTGATCGCAGTGAAACACGTGCTGATTGGTCGCCGTGAAACACGTGCTGATTAATCACAGTGAAACACGTGCTGATTAATCACAGTGAAACACGTGCTGATTGATCACAGTGAAACACGTGCTGATTGATCGCCGTGAAACACGTGCTGATTAATCACAGTGAAACATGTGCTGATCGATCGCATTGAATCTTGTGCTGATTGATCACAGTGAAACATGTACTGATCGATCGCATTGAATCTTGTGCTGATCGATCGCAGTGAAAAACGTGCTGATTTATCACCGTGAAACACGTGCTGAATGATCTCGGTGAAACACGTGCTGATTGATCACAGTGAAACACTTGCTGATTGATCACAGTGAAACATGTGCTGATTGATCACAGTGAAAAACGTGCTGATTTATCACCGTGAAACACGTGCTGAATGATCTCGGTGAAACACGTGCTGATTGATCACAGTGAAACACTTGCTGATTGATCACAGTGAAACACGTGCTGATTAATCACAGTGAAACACATGCTGATTGATCTCAGTGAAACACGTGCTGTTTAATCACAGTGAAACACGTGCTGATTAATCACAGTGAAACACGTGCTGATTGATCACAGTGAAACACGTGCTGATTGATCGCTGTGAAACACGTGCTGATTAATCACAGTGAAACACGTGCTGATTGATCACAGTGAAACACATGCTGATTGATCACAGTGAAACACGTGCTGATTGATCACAGTGAAACACGTGCTGATTAATCGCAGTGAAACATGTGCTGATTAATCACAGTGAAACACATGCAGATTGATCGCAGTGAAACACATGCTGATTGATTGCAGTGAAACACATGCTGATTGATCGCTGTGAAACAAGTGCTGATCGATCACAGTGAAACAGGCACTGATTTATCACAGTGAAACACGTGCTGATTGATCACAGTGAAACACGTGCTGATTGATCACAGTGAAACACGTGCCGATTAATCACAGTGAAACACGTGCTGATTGATCACAGTGAAACACGTGCTGATTGATCGCCGTGAAACACGTGCTGATTAATCGCAGTGAAACACGTGCTGATTAATCACAGTGAAACACGTGCTGATTGATTGCAATGAAACAGGTGCAGATTGATCGCAGTGAAACAGGCTCTGATTAATCAAAGTGAAACACGTGCTGATTAATCACAGTGAAACACGTGCTGATTGATCACAGTGAAACACGTGCTGATTAATCACAGTGAAACACCTGCTGATTGATCACAGAGAAACACTCACTGATTAATCACAGTGAAACACGTGCTGATTGATCGCAGTGAAACACGTGCTGATTGATCGCCATGAAACACGTGCTGATTGATCGCCGTGAAACACGTGCTGATTAATCACAGTGAAACACGTGCTGATTAATCACAGTGAAACACGTGCTGATTGATCACAGTGAAACACGTGCTGATTGATCGCCGTGAAACACGTGCTGATTAATCACAGTGAAACACGTGCTGATTGATCACAGTGAAACACGTGCTGATTGATCACAGTGAAACACGTGCTGATTAATCACAGTGAAACACATGCAGATTGATCACAGTGAAACACGTGCTGATTGATCACAGTGAAACACGTGCTGATTGATCACAGTGAAACACTCACTGATTAATCACAGTGAAACACGTGCTGAATGATCGCAGGGAAACACGTGCTGACTGATCGGAGAGAAACACGCGCTGATTGTTCGCAGTGAAACAGGCGCTGATTGATTGCAATGAAACAGGTGCAGATTGATCGCAGTGAAACACGTGCTGATTGGTCGCCGTGAAACACGTGCTGATTAATCACAGTGAAACACGTGCTGATTAATCACAGTGAAACACGTGCTGATTGATCACAGTGAAACACGTGCTGATTGATCGCCGTGAAACACGTGCTGATTAATCACAGTGAAACATGTGCTGATCGATCGCATTGAATCTTGTGCTGATTGATCACAGTGAAACATGTACTGATCGATCGCATTGAATCTTGTGCTGATCGATCGCAGTGAAAAACGTGCTGATTTATCACAGTGAAACACGTGCTGAATGATCTCGGTGAAACACGTGCTGATTGATCACAGTGAAACACTTGCTGATTGATCACAGTGAAACATGTGCTGATTGATCACAGTGAAACACGTGCTGATTAATCGCAGTGAAACACGTGCTGATTAATCACAGTGAAACACATGCTGATTGATCACAGTGAAACACGTGCTGATTGATCACAGTAAAACACGTGCTGATTAATCGCAGTGAAACACGTGCTGATTAATCACAGTGAAACACTTGCTGATTGATCACAGTGAAACACGTGCTGATTGATCACAGTGAAACACGTGCTGATTAATCGCAGTGAAACACGTGCTGATTAATCACAGTGAAACACATGCTGATTGATCGCAGTGAAACACATGCTGATTGATCGCAGTGAAACACATGCTGATTGATCGCTGTGAAACAAGTGCTGATCGATCGCCGTGAAACAGGCACTGATTGATCACAGTGAAATACATGCTGATTGATCGATGTGAAACACATGCTGATTGATCGCCGTGAAACACTCACTGATTAATCACAGTGAAACACGTGCTGATTGATTGCAATGAAATACATGCTGATTGATCGCAGTGAAACACATGCTGATTGATCGCATTGACACCCATGCTGATTGATTGCAGTGAAACACTCACTGATTAATCACAGTGAAACACGTGCTGACTGATCGGAGAGAAACACGCGCTGATTGTTCGCAGTGAAACATATGCTGATTGATCTCGGTGAAACACGTGCTGATTGATTGCAATGAAACAGGTGCAGATTGATCGCAGTGAAACAGGCTCTGATTAATCAAAGTGAAACACGTGCTGATTAATCACAGTGAAACACGTGCTGATTGATCACAGTGAAACACGTGCTGATTAATCACAGTGAAACACCTGCTGATTGATCACAGAGAAACACTCACTGATTAATCACAGTGAAACACGTGCTGATTGATCGCAGTGAAACACGTGCTGATTGATCGCCATGAAACACGTGCTGATTGATCTCCGTGAAACACGTGCTGCTTAATCACAGTGAAACACGTGCTGATTAATCACAGTGAAACACGTGCTGATTGATCACAGTGAAACACGTGCTGATTGATCGCCGTGAAACACGTGCTGATTAATCACAGTGAAACACGTGCTGACTGATCACAGTGAAACACGTGCTGATTGATCGCCGTGAAACACGTGCTGATTAATCACAGTGAAACACGTGCTGATTAATCACAGTGAAACACGTGCTGATTGATTGCAATGAAACAGGTGCAGATTGATCGCAGTGAAACAGGCTCTGATTAATCAAAGTGAAACACGTGCTGATTAATCACAGTGAAACACGTGCTGATTGATCACAGTGAAACACGTGCTGATTAATCACAGTGAAACACCTGCTGATTGATCACAGAGAAACACTCACTGATTAATCACAGTGAAACACGTGCTGATTGATCGCAGTGAAACACGTGCTGATTGATCGCCGTGAAACACGTGCTGATTAATCACAGTGAAACACGTGCTGATTAATCACAGTGAAACACGTGCTGATTGATCACAGTGAAACACGTGCTGATTGATCTCCGTGAAACACGTGCTGATTAATCACAGTGAAACACGTGCTGATTGATCACAGTGAAACACGTGCTGATTGATCACAGTGAAACACGTGCTGATTAATCACAGTGAAACACATGCTGATTGATCACAGTGAAACACGTGCTGATTGATCACAGTGAAACACTCACTGATTAATCACAGTGAAACACGTGCTGAATGATCGCAGGGAAACACGTGCTGACTGATCGGAGAGAAACACGCGCTGATTGTTCGCAGTGAAACAGGCGCTGATTGATTGCAATGAAACAGGTGCAGATTGATCGCAGTGAAACACGTGCTGATTGGTCGCCGTGAAACACGTGCTGATTAATCACAGTGAAACACGTGCTGATTAATCACAGTGAAACACGTGCTGATTGATCACAGTGAAACACGTGCTGATTGATCGCCGTGAAACACGTGCTGATTAATCACAGTGAAACACGTGCTGATTGATCACAGTGAAACACATGCTGATTGATCACAGTGAAACACGTGCTGATTGATCACAGTGAAACACGTGCTGACTGATCGGAGAGAAACACGCGCTGATTGTTCGCAGTGAAACAGGCGCTGATTGATTGCAATGAAACAGGTGCAGATTGATCGCAGTGAAACAGGCTCTGATTAATCAAAGTGAAACACGTGCTGATTAATCACAGTGAAACACGTGCTGATTGATCACAGTGAAACACGTGCTGATTAATCACAGTGAAACACCTGCTGATTGATCACAGAGAAACACTCACTGATTAATCACAGTGAAACACGTGCTGATTGATCGCAGTGAAACACGTGCTGATTGATCGCCATGAAACACGTGCTGATTGATCACAGTGAAACACGTGCTGATTGATCACAGTGAAACACGTGCTGATTGATCACAGTGAAACACGTGCTGATTAATCACAGTGAAACACATGCTGATTGATCTCAGTGAAACACGTGCTGATTGATCACAGTGAAACACGTGCTGATTAATCGCAGTGAAACACGTGCTGATTAATCACAGTGAAACACATGCTGATTGATCGCAGTGAAACACATGCTGATTGATCGCAGTGAAACACATGCTGATTGATCGCTGTGAAACAAGTGCTGATCGATCGCCGTGAAACAGGCACTGATTGATCACAGTGAAATACATGCTGATTGATCGCAGTGAAACACATGCTGATGGATCGCCGTGAAACACGTGCTGATCGATCGCCGTGAAACAGGCACTGATTGATCACAGTGAAACACTCGCTGATTAATCACAGTGAAACACATTCTGATTGATCGCAGTGAAACACGTGCTGATTAATCACATTGAAACACATGCTGATTGATCACAGTGAAACACGTGCTGATTAATCACAGTGAAACACATGCTGATTGATCACAGTGAAACACATGCTTATTGATCACAGTGAAACACATGCTGATTGATCACAGTGAAACACGTGCTGATTGATCACAGTGAAACACGTGCTGATTGATCGCCGTGAAACTCCTGCTGATTCACTGCGGTGAAACACATACTGATTGATCGCAGTGAAACACATGCTGATTGATCGCTGTGAAACAAGTGCTGATCGATCGCCGTGAAACAGGCACTGATTGATCGCAGTGAAACACATGCTGATTGATCGCCGTGAAGCACGTGCTGATCGATCGCCGTGAAACAGGCACTGATTGATCACAGTGAAACACTCGCTGATTAATCACAGTGAAGCACATGCTGATTGATCGCAGTGAAACACGTGCTGATTAATCACAGTGAAACACATGCTGATTGATCACAGTGAAACACGTGCTGATTGATCACCGTAAAACACGTGCTGATTGATCGCCGCGAAACTCATGCTGATTCACTGCGGTGAAACACATACTGATTGATAAAAGTGAAACACGCGCTGATTGATTGCAATGAAATACATGCTGATTGATCGCAGTGAAACACATGCTGATTGATCGCAGTGACACACATGCTGATTGATTGCAGTGAAACACTCACTGATTAATCACAGTGAAACACTTGCTGACTGATCGGAGAGAAACACGCGCTGATTGTTCGCAGTGAAACAGGCGCTGATTGATTGCAATGAAACAGGTGCAGATTGATCGCAGTGAAACAGGCTCTGATTAATCAAAGTGAAACACGTGCTGATTAATCACAGTGAAACACGTGCTGATTAATCACAGTGAAACATGTGCTGATTGATCACAGAGAAACACTCACTGATTGATCACAGTGAAACACGTGCTGATTGATCGCCGTGAAACACGTGCTGATTGATCGCCGTGAAACACGTGCTGATTAATCACAGTGAAACACGTGCTGATTAATCACAGTGAAACACGTGCTGATTGATAACAATGAAACACGTGCTGATTGATTGCCGTGAAACACGTGCTGATTGATCGCAGTAAAACACGTGCTGATTGATCGCGGACAAAACACATGCTGATCGATAAAAGTGAAACACGCGATGATTGATAAAAGTGAAACACGCGCTGATTGATCGCTGTGAAACACATGCTGATCGATCCCGTGAAATACGTCCTGATTGATTGCAGTGAAACACATGCTGATCGATCACAGTAAAACACTCGCTGATTAATTGCAGTGAAACACTTGCTGATTGATCGCCATGAAACACACGCTGATTGATCCCGTGAAATACGTCCTGATTGATTGCAGTGAAACACATGCTGATCGATCACAGTAAAACACTCGCTGATTAATTGCAGTGAAACAAATGCTGATTGATCGCCGTGAAACACGGGCTGATTGATCGTGGAGAAACTCATGCTGATTAATAAAAGTGAAACACGTGCTGATTGATAACAATGAAACACGTGCTGATTGATTGAAGTGAAACACGTGCTGATTGATCACAGCGAAACACGTGCTGATTGATCGCAGTGAAACACGTGCTGATTGATCACAGTGAAACACGTGCTGATTGATCACAGTGAAACACGAGCTGTTTGATCACAGTGAAACACATGCTTATTGATTGCCGTGAAACGTGCTGATTGATGTCGGTGAAACACGTGCTGATTGATCAATTTGAAACAGGCGCTGATTGATTGCAATGAAACACGTGCTGATTGATCAATTTGAAACAGGCGCTGATTGATTGCAATGAAACATGTGCTGATTGATCACAGCGAAACACGTGCTGATTGATCGCAGTGAAACATGTGCTGATTGATCACAGTGAAACACGGGCTGGTTGATCACGGTGAAACACGTGCTGATTCATCGTAGTGAAACAGGTGCTGATTGATCGCAGTGAAACACGGGCTGATTGATCGCAGTGAAACACGTGCTGATTGATCGCCGTGAAACACGTGCTCATTAATCGCGTTGAAACACGTGCAGATTGATCGCCGTGAAACACGGTCTGATTAATCACAGTGAAACACATGCTGATTGATCACAGTGAAACACGTACTGATTAATCACAGTGAAACACATGCTGATTGATCACAGTGAAACACGTGCTGATTAATCACAGTGAAACTCATGCTGATTGATTGCAGTGAAACACTCACTGATTAATCACAGTGAAACACGTGCTGATTGATCGCAGTGAAACACGTGCTGATTGACCGCCGTGAAACACATGCTGATTGATAACAGTGAAACACGTGCTGATTGATCGCCGTGAAATACGTGCTGATTAATCACAGTGAAACACATGCTGATTGATAACAGTGAAACACGTGCTGATTGATCGCCGTGAAATACGTGCTGATTAATCACAGTGAAACACATGCTGATTGATCACAGTGAAACACATGCTGATTAATCACAGTGAAATACGTGCTGATTGATCCAAGTGAAACACGTGCTGATTAATCAGAGTGAAACACGTGCTGATTGATCGCAGTGAAACACGTGCTGATTAATCGCAGTGAAACACATGCTGATTGATTGCAATGAAACACGTGCTGATTGATTGCAGTGATACACGTGCTGAATGATCGCAGTGAAACACGTGCTGATTGATTGCAGTGGTACACATGCTGATTGATCGCAGTGAAACACGTGCTGATTGATCACAGTGAAGCACGAGCTGATTGATCACAGTGAAACACACGCTGATTCATCCTAGTGAAACAGGTGCTGATTGATCGCAGTGATACATATGCTGATTAATCACAGTGAAACACATGCTGATTAATCACAGATAAAATGCTTGCTGATTTATAGCGATTAATCACTTTCTGATTGATAGCGATAAAACGCTTTCTGATTGATGGCGATAAAACACTTTCTGATTGATGGCGATTAAAAGGTTGCTGATTGAGGGCGAAAAAACGCCTTCTGATTCATACCGATAAAAAGCTTTCTGATTGAGAAAGATAAAATGCTTGCTGATTAATAGGGATAGAACACTTGCTGATTTATAGCGATTAAACGCTTTCTGATTGATGGCGATAAAAAACTTTCTGATTGATGGCGACAAAACGCCTGCTGATTTATAGCGATTAAACACTTTTTGATTGATGGCGATAAAATGCCTTCTGATTGATGGCGATAAAACGCTCACTTATTGATCGCGACAAAACGCCTGCTGATTGATAGCGATTAAACACTTTTTGATTGATAGCGATAAAAAACTTTCTGATTGATCGCGTTATAATGTTTTCAGATTGATGGCGATAAAACGCTTGCTGATTGATAGAGATAAAACACTTTCTGATTGATGGCGATAAAACGCTTTCTGATTGATAGCGATAAAACACTTTCTGATTGATGGCGATAAACACTTTCTGATTGATGGCGATAAAACGCTTTCTGATTGATGGCGATAAAAAAGTTGCTGATTGATGGCGATAAAACGCTTTCTGATTGATGGCGATAAAACGCTTTCTGATTGATGGCGATAAACCGCTTTCTGATTGATGGCGATAAAAAAGTTGCTGATTGATGGCGATAAAACGCTTTCTGATTGATGGCGATAAAACGCTTTCTGATTGATGGCGATAAAGCACTTTCTGATTGATAGCGATAAAGCACTTTCTGATTGATGGCGATAAAACGCTTTCTGATTGATGGCGATAAACCGCTTTCTGATTGATAGCGATAAAACACTTGCTCATCGATAGCAATAAAACACTTTCTGATTGATTGCGATAAAACGCTTTCTTATTAATGGGGATAAAAGACTTTCTGATTGATGGCGATAAAACGCTTGCTGATTGATGACTATAAAACACTTTCTGATTGAAGGCGAGAAAAAGGTTGCTGATTGATAATGATAAAACACTTTCTGATTGATAGCGATAGAACACTTTATGATTGATTGCGATAAAAAACTTTCTGATTGATCGCGATATAATGCTTTCTGATTGATAACGATAAAAGACTTGCTGATTGATGGCGATAAAACGCTTGCTGATTGATAGCGATAGAACACTTTCTGATTGATCGCGATAAAACACTTTCTGATTGATAGCGATAGAACGCTTGCTGATTTATAGCGATAGAACACTTGTTGATTAATAGCGATTAATCACTTTCTGATTGATGGCGATAAAACACTTTCTGATTGATGGCGATTAAAAGGTTGCTGATTGAGGGCGAAAAAACGCCTTCTGATTCATACCGATAAAAAGCTTTCTGATTGACAAAGATAAAACGCTTGCAGATTGATAGCGATAGAACGCTTGCTGATTTATAGCGATAGAACACTTGCTGATTGATAGCGATTAAACACTTTCTGATTGATGGCGATAAAACGCTTTCTGATTGATAGCGATAGAACGCTTTCTGATTGATAGCGATAAAACGCTCGCTTATTGAGCGCGACAAAACGCCTGCTGATTGATAAAGATTAAACACTTTTTGATTGATAGCGATTAAACACTTTCTGATTGATAGCGATATAATGCTTTCTGATTGATGGTGATAAAACACTTTCTGATGTTGGCGATAAAACACTTTCTGATAGCGATAAAAGACTTTCTGATTGATGGCGATAAAACGTCTTCTGATTGATGGCGATAAATCACTTTCTGATTTAGGGCGAAAAAACGCTTTCTGATTGACTGAGATAAAACGCCTGCTGATTGATAGCAATTAAACACTTTCTGATTGATAGCGATAAAATGCTTTCTGATTGATGGCGCTAAAAAGATTGCTGATTGATGGTGATAAAACACTTTCTGATTGATAGCGATAAAACGCTTGCTCATTGTTATTGATAAAACACTTTCTGATTGATAGTGATAAAAAACTTTCTGATTGATAGCGATAAAACGCTTGCTCATTGTTATTGATAAAACGCTTTCTGATTGATAGTGATAAAAAACTTTCTGATTGATGGCGATAAAACGCTTCCTGATTGATATTGATTAAACACTTTCTGATTGATAGTGATAAAAGACTTTCTGATTGATAGCGATAAGACGCTTGTTGATTGATATCGATAAAACGCTTTCTGATTGATAGCGATAAAACGATTTCTGCTTGATCGCGATAAATAACTTTCTGATTGATTGCGATAAAACGCTTTCTGATTGATGGTGATAAAACGCTTTCTGAGTGATGGCGATAAAACACTTTCTGACTGATGGCGATAAAACGCTTTCTGATTGATGGCGATAAAACGCTTTCTGATTGATGGCGATAAAACACTTTCTGATTGATGGCGATAAAACGCTTTCTGATTGATGGCGATAAAATGCTTTCTGATTGATGGCGATAAAACACTTTCTGATTGATGGCGATAAAACACTTTCTGATTGATGGCGATAAAACACTTTCTGATTGATAGCGATAAAACGCTGTCTGATTGATAGCGATTAAACACTTTTTGATTGATAGCTATTAAACACTTTCTGATTGATGGCGATAAAAAGTTTGCTGATTGATGGCGATAAAACACTTTCTGATTGATGGCGATAAAACACTTTCTGATTGATGGCGATAAAACACTTTCTGATTGATAGCGATAAAACACTTTCTGAATGATGGCGATAAAAAACTTTCTGATTGATAGAAATGAAAGACTTTCTGATTGATAGAGATGAAAGACATTCTGACTGATCGCGCTAAAACGCTTGCTGATTGATAACGATAAAACACTTTCTGATTGATGGCGATAAAACACTTTCTGATTGATGGCGATAAAACACTTTCTGATTGATGGCGATAAAAAGGTTGCTGATTGATGGCGATAAAACACTTTCTGATTGATGGCGATAAAACACTTTCTGATTGATGGCGATAAAACACTTTCTGATTGATGGCGATAAAACACTTTCTGATTGATGGCGATAAAAAGGTTGCTGATTGATGGCGATAAAACACTTTCTGATTGATGGCGATAAAACACTTTCTGATTTATGGCGATAAAACACTTTCTGATTGATGGCGATAAAACACTTTCTGATTGATGGCGATAAAACACTTTCTGATTGATGGCGATAAAACGCTTTCTGATTGATGGCGATAAAATGCTTTCTGATTGATTGCGATAAAAAGGTTGCTGATTGATGGCGATAAAACGCTTTCTGATTGATGGCGATAAAAAGGTTGCTGATTGATGGCGATAAAACGCTTTCTGATTGATGGCGATAAAATGCTTTCTGATTGATTGCGATAAAAAGGTTGCTGATTGATGGCGATAAAACGCTTTCTGATTGATGGCGATAAAACACTTTCTGATTGAAGGCGAGAAAAAGGTTGCTGATTGATAATGATAAAACACTTTCTGATTGATAGCGATAGAACACTTTCTGATTGATCGCGATAAAAAACTTTCTGATTGATCGCGATATAATGCTTTCTGATAGATAACGATAAAAGACTTGCTGATTGATGGCGATAAAACACTTTCTGAATCATAGCGATAAAACGCTTGCTGATTGATAGCGATAGAACACTTTCTGATTGATCATGATAAAATACTTTCTGATTGATAGCGATAGAAGGCTTGCTGATTTATAGCGATAGAACACTTGTTGATTGATAGCGATTAATCACTTTCTGATTGATGGCGATAAAACACTTTCTGATTGATGGCGATTAAAAGGTTGCTGATTGAGGGCGAAAAAACGCCTTCTGATTCATACCGATAAAAAGCTTTCTGATTGACAAAGATAAAACGCTTGCTGATTGATAGCGATAGAACGCTTGCTGATTTATAGCGATAGAACACTTGCAGATTGATAGCGATTAAACATTTTCTGATTGATGGCGATAAAACGCTTTCTGATTGATAGCGATAGAACGCTTTCTGATTGATGGCGATAAATCACTTTCTGATTGACAGCGATAAAACGCTCGCTTATTGAGCGCGACAAAACGCCTGCTGATTGATAAAGATTAAACACTTTTTGATTGATAGCGATTAAACACTTTCTGATTGATAGCGATAAAACGCTTTCTGCTTGATGGCGATAAAACACTTTCTGATGATGGCGATAAAAGACTTTCTGATGATGGCGATAAAACACTTTCTGATTGATGGCGATAAATCACTTTCTGATTTTGGGCGAAAAAACGCTTTCTGATTCATACCGATAAAAAGCTTCCTGATTGATGGCGCTAAAAAGATTGCTGATTGATGGTGATAAAACACTTTCTGATTGAAGGCGATAAAACGCTTGCTCATTGATATTGATAAAACACTTTCTGATTGATAGTGATAAAAGACTTTCTGATTGATAGCGATAAGACGCTTGTTGATTGATATCGATAAAACGCTTTCTGATTGATAGCGATAAAACGATTTCTGCTTGATCGCGATAAATAACTTTCTGATTGATTGCGATAAAACGCTTTCTGATTGATGGTGATAAAACGCTTGCTGATTGGCGATAAAACGCTTTCTGATTGATTGCGATAAAACGCTTTCTGATTGATGGCGATAAAACACTTTCTGATTGATGGCGATAAAACACTTTCTGATTGATGGCGATAAAACACTTTCTGATTGATGGCGATTAAAAGGTTGCTGATTGATGGCGATAAAACACTTTCTGATTGATGGCGATAAAACGCTCGCTGATTGATCGCAACAAAACGCCTGCTGATTGATAGCGATTAAACACTTTTTGATTGATAACGAATAAACACTTTCTGATTGATAGTGATAAAACGCTTGCTGATTGATGGCGATAAAAAGGTTGCTGATTGATGGTGATAAATAACTTTCTGATTGATGGCGATAAAACGACTCCTGATTGATAGCGATAAAACACTTTCTGATTGATGGCGAGAAAAAGGTTGCTGATTGATAGCGATAAAAGACTTTCTGATTGATAGCGATAAAATGCTCGCTGATTGATCGCGACATACGCCTGCTGATTGATAGCGATTAAACACTTTTTGATTGATAGCTATTAAACACTTTCTGATTGATAGCGATAAAATGCTTTCTGATTGATGGCGCTAAAAAGGTTGCTGATTGATGGCGATAAAACACTTTCTGATTGAAGGCGAGAAAAAGGTTGCTGTTTGATAGCGATAAAAGACTTTCTGATTGATAGCGATAAAACGCTCGCTGATTGATCGCGACAAAACGCCTGCTGATTATGGTCCTAAAAAGGTTGCTGATTGATGGCGATAAAACACTTTCTGATTGAAGGCGAGAAAAAGGTTGCTGATTGATGGCGATAAAAAACTTTCTGATTGATGGCGATAAAACGCTCGCTGATTGATCGCGACAAAACGCCTGCTGACTGATGGCGCTAAAAAGGTTGCTGATTGATGGCGATAATACACTTTCTGATTGAAGGCGAGACAAAGGTTGCTGATTGATGGCGATAAAACACTTTCTGATTGAAGGCGAGAAAAAGGTTGCTGATTGATAATGATAAAACACTTTCTGATTGATAGCGATAAAACACTTTCTGAATCATAGCGATAAAACGCTTGCTGATTGATAGCGATAGAACACTTTCTGATTGATCACGATAAAAAACTTTCTGATTGATAGCGATAGAACGCTTGCTGATTTATAGCGATAGAACACTTGTTGATTGATAGCGATTAATCACTTTCTGATTGATGGCGATAAAACACTTTCTGATTGATGGCGATTAAAAGGTTGCTGATTGAGGGCGAAAAAGCGCCTTCTGATTCATACCGATAAAAAGCTTTCTGATTGACAAAGATAAAACGCTTGCTGATTGATAGCGATAGAACGCTTGCTGATTGATAGCAATAGAACGCTTTCTGATTGATAGCGATAGAACACTTGCTGATTGATAGCGATTAAACACTTTCTGATTGATGGCGATAAAACGCTTTCTGATTGATAGCGATGAAACACTTTCTGATTGATAGCGATAAAACGCTCGCTTATTGATCGCGACAAAATGCCTGCTGACTGATAAAGATTAAACACTTTTTGATTGATAGCGATTAAACACTTTCTGATTGATAGCGATAAAATGCTTTCTGCTTGATAGCGATAAAAAACTTTCTGATTGATCGCGAAATAATGCTTTCTGATTGATGGCGATAAAACACTTTCTGATGATGGCGATAAAAAGGTTGCTGAATGATGGCGATAAAACACTTTCTGATTTAGGGCGAAAAAACGCATTCTGATTCATACCGATAAAAAGCTTTCTGATTGACTGAGATAAAACGCCTGCTGATTGATAGCGATTAAACACTTTCTGATTGATAGCGATAAAATGCTTTCTGATTGATGGCGCTAAAAAGATTGCTGATTGATGGTGATAAAACACTTTCTGATTGATAGCGATAAAACGCTTGCTCATTGATATTGATTAAACACTTTCTGATTGATAGTGATAAAAGACTTTCTGATTGATAGCGATAAAACGCTTTCTGGTTGATAGCGATAAAACGATTTCTGCTTGATCGCGATAAATAACTTTCTGATTGATGGCAATAAAACACTTGCTGATTGATGGCGATAAAACACTTTCTGATTGATGGCAATAAAACACTTTCTGATTGATGGCGATAAAACACTTGCTGATTGATGGCAATAAAACACTTTCTGATTGATGGCGATAAAACACTTTCTGATTAATCGCGATAAAACGCTGTCTGATTGATAGCGATTAAACACTTTTTGATTCATAGCTATTAAACACTTTCTGATTGATAGCGATAAAAAGGTTGCTGATTGATCGCGACAAAACGCCTGCTGATTGATAGCGATTAAACACTTTTTGATTGATAGCTATTAAACACTTTCTGATTGATGGCGATAAAACACTTTCTGATTGATGGCGATAAACCGCTTTCTGATTGATAGCGATAAAACACTTGCTCATCGATAGCGATAAAACACTTTCTGATTGATATTGATAAAACGCTTTCTTATTAATGGGGATAAGACACTTTCTGATTGATGGCGATAAAACGCTTGCTGATTGATGGCGATAAAACGCCTGCTGATTGATAGCGTTTAAACACTTTTTGATTGATAGCGATAAAACACTTTCTGATTGATGGCGATAAAACACTTTCTGATTGATGGCGATAAAACGCTTTCTGATTGATGGCGATAAAACACTTTCTGATTGATGGCGATAAAACGCTTTCTGATTGATGGCGATAAAACGCTTTCTGATTGATGGCGATAAAACACTTTCTGATTGATGGCGATAAAACGCTTGCTGATTGATGGCGATAAAACGCTTGCTGATTGATGGCGATAAAACACTTGCTGATTGATGGCGATAAAACACTTTCTGATTGATGGCGATAAAACACTTGCTGATTGATGGCGATAAAACACTTTCTGATTGATAGTGATAAAACACTTTCTGATTGATGGCGATAAAACACTTTCTGATTGATGGCGATAAAACGCTTTCTGATTGATGACGATAAAACACTTTCTGATTGATGGCGATAAAACGCTTGCTGATTGATGGCGATAAAACACTTGCTGATTGATGGCGATAAAACACTTTCTGATTGATGGCGATAAAACACTTTCTGATTGATGGCGATAAAACACTTTCTGATTGATGGCGATAAAAAGGTTGCTGATTGATGGCGATAAAACACTTTCTGATTGATGGCGATAAAACACTTTCTGATTGATGGCGATAAAACGCTTTCTGATTGATGGCGATAAAAAGGTTGCTGATTGATGGCGATAAAACACTTTCTGATTGATGGCGATAAAACACTTTCTGATTGATGGCGATAAAACACTTTCTGATTGATGGCGATAAAACACTTTCTGATTGATGGCGATAAAAAGGTTGCTGATTGATGGCGATAAAACACTTTCTGATTGATGGCGATAAAACACTTTCTGATTGATGGCGATAAAACACTTTCTGATTGATGGCGATAAAACACTTTCTGATTGATGGCGATAAAAAGGTTGCTGATTGATGGCGATAAAACGCTTTCTGATTGATGGCGATAAAACACTTTCTGATTTATGGCGATAAAACACTTTCTGATTGATGGTGATAAAACACTTTCTGATTGATGGCGATAAAACACTTTCTGATTGATGGCGATAAAACGCTTTCTGATTGATGGCGATAAAATGCTTTCTGATTGATTGCGATAAAAAGGTTGCTGATTGATGGCGATAAAACACTTTCTGATTGATGGCGATAAAAAGGTTGCTGATTGATGGCGATAAAACGCTTTCTGATTGATGGCGATAAAATGCTTTCTGATTGATTGCGATAAAAAGGTTGCTGATTGATGGCGATAAAACGCTTTCTGATTGATGGCGATAAAACACTTTCTGATTGAAGGCGAGAAAAAGGTTGCTGATTGATAATGATAAAACACTTTCTGATTGATAGCGATAGAACACTTTCTGATTGATCGCAATAAAAAACTTTCTGATTGATCGCGATATAATGCTTTCTGATTGATAACGATAAAAGACTTGCTGATTGATGGCGATAAAACACTTTCTGAATCATAGCGATAAAACGCTTGCTGATTGATAGCGATAGAACACTTTCTGATTGATCGTGATAAAACACTTTCTGATTGATAGCGATAGAAGGCTTGCTGATTTATAGCGATAGAACACTTGTTGATTGATAGCGATTAATCACTTTCTGATTGATGGCGATAAAACGCTTTCTGATTGATGGCGATAAAATGCTTTCTGATTGATTGCGATAAAAAGGTTGCTGATTGATGGCGATAAAACGCTTTCTGATTGATGGCGATAAAACACTTTCTGATTGAAGGCGAGAAAAAGGTTGCTGATTGATAATGATAAAACACTTTCTGATTTATAGCGATAGAACACTTGTTGATTGATAGCGATTAATCACTTTCTGATTGATGGCGATAAAACACTTTCTGATTGATGGCGATTAAAAGGTTGCTGATTGAGGGCGAAAAAACGCCTTCTGATTCATACCGATAAAAAGCTTTCTGATTGACAAAGATAAAACGCTTGCTGATTGATAGCGATAGAACGCTTGCTGATTTATAGCGATAGAACACTTGCAGATTGATAGCGATTAAACATTTTCTGATTGATGGCGATAAAACGCTTTCTGATTGATAGCGATAGAACGCTTTCTGATTGATGGCGATAAATCACTTTCTGATTGACAGCGATAAAACGCTCGCTTATTGAGCGCGACAAAACGCCTGCTGATTGATAAAGATTAAACACTTTTTGATTGATAGCGATTAAACACTTTCTGATTGATAGCGATAAAACGCTTTCTGCTTGATGGCGATAAAACACTTTCTGATGATGGCGATAAAAGACTTTCTGATGATGGCGATAAAACACTTTCTGATTGATGGCGATAAATCACTTTCTGATTTTGGGCGAAAAAACGCTTTCTGATTCATACCGATAAAAAGCTTCCTGATTGATGGCGCTAAAAAGATTGCTGATTGATGGTGATAAAACACTTTCTGATTGAAGGCGATAAAACGCTTGCTCATTGATATTGATAAAACACTTTCTGATTGATAGTGATAAAAGACTTTCTGATTGATAGCGATAAGACGCTTGTTGATTGATATCGATAAAACGCTTTCTGATTGATAGCGATAAAACGATTTCTGCTTGATCGCGATAAATAACTTTCTGATTGATTGCGATAAAACGCTTTCTGATTGATGGTGATAAAACGCTTGCTGATTGGCGATAAAACGCTTTCTGATTGATTGCGATAAAACGCTTTCTGATTGATGGCGATAAAACGCTTTCTGATTGATGGCGATAAAACACTTTCTGATTGATGGCGATAAAACGCTTTCTGATTGATGGCGATAAAATGCTTTCTGATTGATGGCGATAAAACACTTTCTGATTGATGGCGATAAAACACTTTCTGATTGATGGCGATAAAACACTTTCTGATTGATAGCGATAAAACGCTGTCTGATTGATAGCGATTAAACACTTTTTGATTGATAGCTATTAAACACTTTCTGATTGATGGCGATAAAAAGTTTGCTGATTGATGGCGATAAAACACTTTCTGATTGATGGCGATAAAACACTTTCTGATTGATGGCGATAAAACACTTTCTGATTGATAGCGATAAAACACTTTCTGAATGATGGCGATAAAAAACTTTCTGATTGATAGAAATGAAAGACTTTCTGATTGATAGAGATGAAAGACATTCTGACTGATCGCGCTAAAACGCTTGCTGATTGATAACGATAAAACACTTTCTGATTGATGGCGATAAAACACTTTCTGATTGATGGCGATAAAACACTTTCTGATTGATGGCGATAAAAAGGTTGCTGATTGATGGCGATAAAACACTTTCTGATTGATGGCGATAAAACACTTTCTGATTGATGGCGATAAAACACTTTCTGATTGATGGCGATAAAACACTTTCTGATTGATGGCGATAAAAAGGTTGCTGATTGATGGCGATAAAACACTTTCTGATTGATGGCGATAAAACACTTTCTGATTTATGGCGATAAAACACTTTCTGATTGATGGCGATAAAACACTTTCTGATTGATGGCGATAAAACACTTTCTGATTGATGGCGATAAAACGCTTTCTGATTGATGGCGATAAAATGCTTTCTGATTGATTGCGATAAAAAGGTTGCTGATTGATGGCGATAAAACACTTTCTGATTGATGGCGATAAAAAGGTTGCTGATTGATGGCGATAAAACGCTTTCTGATTGATGGCGATAAAATGCTTTCTGATTGATTGCGATAAAAAGGTTGCTGATTGATGGCGATAAAACGCTTTCTGATTGATGGCGATAAAACACTTTCTGATTGAAGGCGAGAAAAAGGTTGCTGATTGATAATGATAAAACACTTTCTGATTGATAGCGATAGAACACTTTCTGATTGATCGCGATAAAAAACTTTCTGATTGATCGCGATATAATGCTTTCTGATAGATAACGATAAAAGACTTGCTGATTGATGGCGATAAAACACTTTCTGAATCATAGCGATAAAACGCTTGCTGATTGATAGCGATAGAACACTTTCTGATTGATCATGATAAAATACTTTCTGATTGATAGCGATAGAAGGCTTGCTGATTTATAGCGATAGAACACTTGTTGATTGATAGCGATTAATCACTTTCTGATTGATGGCGATAAAACACTTTCTGATTGATGGCGATTAAAAGGTTGCTGATTGAGGGCGAAAAAACGCCTTCTGATTCATACCGATAAAAAGCTTTCTGATTGACAAAGATAAAACGCTTGCTGATTGATAGCGATAGAACGCTTGCTGATTTATAGCGATAGAACACTTGCAGATTGATAGCGATTAAACATTTTCTGATTGATGGCGATAAAACGCTTTCTGATTGATAGCGATAGAACGCTTTCTGATTGATGGCGATAAATCACTTTCTGATTGACAGCGATAAAACGCTCGCTTATTGAGCGCGACAAAACGCCTGCTGATTGATAAAGATTAAACACTTTTTGATTGATAGCGATTAAACACTTTCTGATTGATAGCGATAAAACGCTTTCTGCTTGATGGCGATAAAACACTTTCTGATTTTGGGCGAAAAAACGCTTTCTGATTCATACCGATAAAAAGCTTCCTGATTGATGGCGCTAAAAAGATTGCTGATTGATGGTGATAAAACACTTTCTGATTGAAGGCGATAAAACGCTTGCTCATTGATATTGATAAAACACTTTCTGATTGATAGTGATAAAAGACTTTCTGATTGATAGCGATAAGACGCTTGTTGATTGATATCGATAAAACGCTTTCTGATTGATAGCGATAAAACGATTTCTGCTTGATCGCGATAAATAACTTTCTGATTGATTGCGATAAAACGCTTTCTGATTGATGGTGATAAAACGCTTGCTGATTGGCGATAAAACGCTTTCTGATTGATTGCGATAAAACGCTTTCTGATTGATGGCGATAAAACACTTTCTGATTGATGGCGATAAAACACTTTCTGATTGATGGCGATAAAACACTTTCTGATTGATGGCGATTAAAAGGTTGCTGATTGATGGCGATAAAACACTTTCTGATTGATGGCGATAAAACGCTCGCTGATTGATCGCAACAAAACGCCTGCTGATTGATAGCGATTAAACACTTTTTGATTGATAACGAATAAACACTTTCTGATTGATAGTGATAAAACGCTTGCTGATTGATGGCGATAAAAAGGTTGCTGATTGATGGTGATAAATAACTTTCTGATTGATGGCGATAAAACGACTCCTGATTGATAGCGATAAAACACTTTCTGATTGATGGCGAGAAAAAGGTTGCTGATTGATAGCGATAAAAGACTTTCTGATTGATAGCGATAAAATGCTCGCTGATTGATCGCGACATACGCCTGCTGATTGATAGCGATTAAACACTTTTTGATTGATAGCTATTAAACACTTTCTGATTGATAGCGATAAAATGCTTTCTGATTGATGGCGCTAAAAAGGTTGCTGATTGATGGCGATAAAACACTTTCTGATTGAAGGCGAGAAAAAGGTTGCTGTTTGATAGCGATAAAAGACTTTCTGATTGATAGCGATAAAACGCTCGCTGATTGATCGCGACAAAACGCCTGCTGATTATGGTCCTAAAAAGGTTGCTGATTGATGGCGATAAAACACTTTCTGATTGAAGGCGAGAAAAAGGTTGCTGATTGATGGCGATAAAAAACTTTCTGATTGATGGCGATAAAACGCTCGCTGATTGATCGCGACAAAACGCCTGCTGACTGATGGCGCTAAAAAGGTTGCTGATTGATGGCGATAATACACTTTCTGATTGAAGGCAAGACAAAGGTTGCTGATTGATGGCGATAAAACACTTTCTGATTGAAGGCGAGAAAAAGGTTGCTGATTGATAATGATAAAACACTTTCTGATTGATAGCGATAAAACACTTTCTGAATCATAGCGATAAAACGCTTGCTGATTGATAGCGATAGAACACTTTCTGATTGATCACGATAAAAAACTTTCTGATTGATAGCGATAGAACGCTTGCTGATTTATAGCGATAGAACACTTGTTGATTGATAGCGATTAATCACTTTCTGATTGATGGCGATAAAACACTTTCTGATTGATGGCGATTAAAAGGTTGCTGATTGAGGGCGAAAAAGCGCCTTCTGATTCATACCGATAAAAAGCTTTCTGATTGACAAAGATAAAACGCTTGCTGATTGATAGCGATAGAACGCTTGCTGATTGATAGCAATAGAACGCTTTCTGATTGATAGCGATAGAACACTTGCTGATTGATAGCGATTAAACACTTTCTGATTGATGGCGATAAAACGCTTTCTGATTGATAGCGATGAAACACTTTCTGATTGATAGCGATAAAACGCTCGCTTATTGATCGCGACAAAATGCCTGCTGACTGATAAAGATTAAACACTTTTTGATTGATAGCGATTAAACACTTTCTGATTGATAGCGATAAAATGCTTTCTGCTTGATAGCGATAAAAAACTTTCTGATTGATCGCGAAATAATGCTTTCTGATTGATGGCGATAAAACACTTTCTGATGATGGCGATAAAAAGGTTGCTGAATGATGGCGATAAAACACTTTCTGATTTAGGGCGAAAAAACGCATTCTGATTCATACCGATAAAAAGCTTTCTGATTGACTGAGATAAAACGCCTGCTGATTGATAGCGATTAAACACTTTCTGATTGATAGCGATAAAATGCTTTCTGATTGATGGCGCTAAAAAGATTGCTGATTGATGGTGATAAAACACTTTCTGATTGATAGCGATAAAACGCTTGCTCATTGATATTGATTAAACACTTTCTGATTGATAGTGATAAAAGACTTTCTGATTGATAGCGATAAAACGCTTTCTGGTTGATAGCGATAAAACGATTTCTGCTTGATCGCGATAAATAACTTTCTGATTGATGGCAATAAAACACTTGCTGATTGATGGCGATAAAACACTTTCTGATTGATGGCAATAAAACACTTTCTGATTGATGGCGATAAAACACTTGCTGATTGATGGCAATAAAACACTTTCTGATTGATGGCGATAAAACACTTTCTGATTAATCGCGATAAAACGCTGTCTGATTGATAGCGATTAAACACTTTTTGATTCATAGCTATTAAACACTTTCTGATTGATAGCGATAAAAAGGTTGCTGATTGATCGCGACAAAACGCCTGCTGATTGATAGCGATTAAACACTTTTTGATTGATAGCTATTAAACACTTTCTGATTGATGGCGATAAAACACTTTCTGATTGATGGCGATAAACCGCTTTCTGATTGATAGCGATAAAACACTTGCTCATCGATAGCGATAAAACACTTTCTGATTGATATTGATAAAACGCTTTCTTATTAATGGGGATAAGACACTTTCTGATTGATGGCGATAAAACGCTTGCTGATTGATGGCGATAAAACGCCTGCTGATTGATAGCGTTTAAACACTTTTTGATTGATAGCGATAAAACACTTTCTGATTGATGGCGATAAAACACTTTCTGATTGATGGCGATAAAACGCTTTCTGATTGATGGCGATAAAACACTTTCTGATTGATGGCGATAAAACGCTTTCTGATTGATGGCGATAAAACGCTTTCTGATTGATGGCGATAAAACACTTTCTGATTGATGGCGATAAAACGCTTGCTGATTGATGGCGATAAAACGCTTGCTGATTGATGGCGATAAAACACTTGCTGATTGATGGCGATAAAACACTTTCTGATTGATGGCGATAAAACACTTGCTGATTGATGGCGATAAAACACTTTCTGATTGATAGTGATAAAACACTTTCTGATTGATGGCGATAAAACACTTTCTGATTGATGGCGATAAAACGCTTTCTGATTGATGACGATAAAACACTTTCTGATTGATGGCGATAAAACGCTTGCTGATTGATGGCGATAAAACACTTGCTGATTGATGGCGATAAAACACTTTCTGATTGATGGCGATAAAACACTTTCTGATTGATGGCGATAAAACACTTTCTGATTGATGGCGATAAAAAGGTTGCTGATTGATGGCGATAAAACACTTTCTGATTGATGGCGATAAAACACTTTCTGATTGATGGCGATAAAACGCTTTCTGATTGATGGCGATAAAAAGGTTGCTGATTGATGGCGATAAAACACTTTCTGATTGATGGCGATAAAACACTTTCTGATTGATGGCGATAAAACACTTTCTGATTGATGGCGATAAAACACTTTCTGATTGATGGCGATAAAACACTTTCTGATTGATGGCGATAAAAAGGTTGCTGATTGATGGCGATAAAACACTTTCTGATTGATGGCGATAAAACACTTTCTGATTGATGGCGATAAAACACTTTCTGATTGATGGCGATAAAACACTTTCTGATTGATGGCGATAAAAAGGTTGCTGATTGATGGCGATAAAACGCTTTCTGATTGATGGCGATAAAACACTTTCTGATTTATGGCGATAAAACACTTTCTGATTGATGGTGATAAAACACTTTCTGATTGATGGCGATAAAACACTTTCTGATTGATGGCGATAAAACGCTTTCTGATTGATGGCGATAAAATGCTTTCTGATTGATTGCGATAAAAAGGTTGCTGATTGATGGCGATAAAACACTTTCTGATTGATGGCGATAAAAAGGTTGCTGATTGATGGCGATAAAACGCTTTCTGATTGATGGCGATAAAATGCTTTCTGATTGATTGCGATAAAAAGGTTGCTGATTGATGGCGATAAAACGCTTTCTGATTGATGGCGATAAAACACTTTCTGATTGAAGGCGAGAAAAAGGTTGCTGATTGATAATGATAAAACACTTTCTGATTGATAGCGATAGAACACTTTCTGATTGATCGCAATAAAAAACTTTCTGATTGATCGCGATATAATGCTTTCTGATTGATAACGATAAAAGACTTGCTGATTGATGGCGATAAAACACTTTCTGAATCATAGCGATAAAACGCTTGCTGATTGATAGCGATAGAACACTTTCTGATTGATCGTGATAAAACACTTTCTGATTGATAGCGATAGAAGGCTTGCTGATTTATAGCGATAGAACACTTGTTGATTGATAGCGATTAATCACTTTCTGATTGATGGCGATAAAACGCTTTCTGATTGATGGCGATAAAATGCTTTCTGATTGATTGCGATAAAAAGGTTGCTGATTGATGGCGATAAAACGCTTTCTGATTGATGGCGATAAAACACTTTCTGATTGAATGCGAGAAAAAGGTTGCTGATTGATAATGATAAAACACTTTCTGATTTATAGCGATAGAACACTTGTTGATTGATAGCGATTAATCACTTTCTGATTGATGGCGATAAAACACTTTCTGATTGATGGCGATTAAAAGGTTGCTGATTGAGGGCGAAAAAACGCCTTCTGATTCATACCGATAAAAAGCTTTCTGATTGACAAAGATAAAACGCTTGCTGATTGATAGCGATAGAACGCTTGCTGATTTATAGCGATAGAACACTTGCAGATTGATAGCGATTAAACATTTTCTGATTGATGGCGATAAAACGCTTTCTGATTGATAGCGATAGAACGCTTTCTGATTGATGGCGATAAATCACTTTCTGATTGACAGCGATAAAACGCTCGCTTATTGAGCGCGACAAAACGCCTGCTGATTGATAAAGATTAAACACTTTTTGATTGATAGCGATTAAACACTTTCTGATTGATAGCGATAAAACGCTTTCTGCTTGATGGCGATAAAATACTTTCTGATGATGGCGATAAAAGACTTTCTGATGATGGCGATAAAACACTTTCTGATTGATGGCGATAAATCACTTTCTGATTTTGGGCGAAAAAACGCTTTCTGATTCATACCGATAAAAAGCTTCCTGATTGATGGCGCTAAAAAGATTGCTGATTGATGGCGATAAATCACTTTCTGATTGACAGCGATAAAACGCTCGCTTATTGAGCGCGACAAAACGCCTGCTGATTGATAAAGATTAAACACTTTTTGATTGATAGCGATTAAACACTTTCTGATTGATAGCGATAAAACGCTTTCTGCTTGATGGCGATAAAATACTTTCTGATGATGGCGATAAAAGACTTTCTGATGATGGCGATAAAACACTTTCTGATTGATGGCGATAAATCACTTTCTGATTTTGGGCGAAAAAACGCTTTCTGATTCATACCGATAAAAAGCTTCCTGATTGATGGCGCTAAAAAGATTGCTGATTGATGGTGATAAAACACTTTCTGATTGATAGCGATAGAACGCTTTCTGATTGATGGCGATAAATCACTTTCTGATTGACAGCGATAAAACGCTCACTTATTGAGCGCGACAAAACGCCTGCTGATTGATAAAGATTAAACACTTTCTGATTGATAGCGATAAAACGCTTTCTGGTTGATAGCGATAAAACGATTTCTGCTTGATCGCGATAAATAACTTTCTGATTGATTGTGATAAAACGCTTTCTGATTGATGGCAATAAAACACTTGCTGACTGATGGCGATAAAACACTTTCTGATTGATGGCAATAAAACACTTTCTGATTGATGGCGATAAAACACTTGCTGATTGATGGCAATAAAACACTTTCTGATTGATGGCGATAAAACACTTGCTGATTAATCGCGATAAAACGCTGTCTGATTGATAGCGATTAAACACTTTTTGATTCATAGCTATTAAACACTTTCTGATTGATAGCGATAAAAAGGTTGCTGATTGATCGCGACAAAACGCCTGCTGATTGATAGCGATTAAACACTTTTTGATTGATAGCTATTAAACACTTTCTGATTGATGGCGATAAAACACTTTCTGATTGATGGCGATAAACCGCTTTCTGATTGATAGCGATAAAACACTTGCTCATCGATAGCGATAAAACACTTTCTGATTGATATTGATAAAACGCTTTCTTATTAATGGGGATAAGACACTTTCTGATTGATGGCGATAAAACGCTTGCTGATTGATGGCGATAAAACGCCTGCTGATTGATAGCGTTTAAACACTTTTTGATTGATAGCGATAAAACACTTTCTGATTGATGGCGATAAAACACTTTCTGATTGATGGCGATAAAACGCTTTCTGATTGATGGCGATAAAACACTTTCTGATTGATGGCGATAAAACGCTTTCTGATTGATGGCGATAAAACGCTTGCTGATTGATGGCGATAAAACGCTTTCTGATTGATGGCGATAAAACGCTTTCTGATTGATGGCGATAAAACGCTTGCTGATTGATGGCGATAAAACGCTTTCTGATTGATGGCGATAAAACACTTTCTGATTGATGGCGATAAAACGCTTGCTGATTGATGGTGATAAAACACTTGCTGATTGATGGCGATAAAACACTTTCTGATTGATAGCGATAAAACACTTTCTGATTGATGGCGATAAAACACTTTCTGATTGATGGCGATAAAACGCTTTCTGATTGATGACGATAAAACACTTTCTGATTGATGGCGATAAAACGCTTGCTGATTGATGGCGATAAAACATTTGCTGATTGATGGCGATAAAACAATTTCTGATTGATAGCGATAAAACACTTTCTGATTGATGGCGATAAAAAGGTTGCTGATTGATGGCGATAAAACACTTTCTGATTGATGGCGATAAAACACTTTCTGATTGATGGCGATAAAACGCTTTCTGATTGATGGCGATAAAAAGGTTGCTGATTGATGGCGATAAAACACTTTCTGATTGATGGCGATAAAACACTTTCTGATTGATGGCGATAAAACACTTTCTGATTGATGGCGATAAAACACTTTCTGATTGATGGCGATAAAAAGGTTGCTGATTGATGGCGATAAAACACTTTCTGATTGATGGCGATAAAACACTTTCTGATTTATGGCGATAAAACACTTTCTGATTGATGGCGATAAAACACTTTCTGATTGATGGTGATAAAACACTTTCTGATTGATGGCGATAAAACGCTTTCTGATTGATGGCGATAAAATGCTTTCTGATTGATTGCGATAAAAAGGTTGCTGATTGATGGCGATAAAACGCTTTCTGATTGATGGCGATAAAAAGGTTGCTGATTGATGGCGATAAAACGCTTTCTGATTGATGGCGATAAAATGCTTTCTGATTGATTGCGATAAAAAGGTTGCTGATTGATGGCGATAAAACGCTTTCTGATTGATGGCGATAAAACACTTTCTGATTGAAGGCGAGAAAAAGGTTGCTGATTGATAATGATAAAACACTTTCTGATTGATAGCGATAGAACACTTTCTGATTGATCGCAATAAAAAACTTTCTGATTGATCGCGATATAATGCTTTCTGATTGATAACGATAAAAGACTTGCTGATTGATGGCGATAAAACACTTTCTGAATCATAGCGATAAAACGCTTGCTGATTGATAGCGATAGAACACTTTCTGATTGATCATGATAAAACCCTTTCTGATTGATAGCGATAGAAGGCTTGCTGATTTATAGCGATAGAACACTTGTTGATTGATAGCGATTAATCACTTTCTGATTGATGGCGATAAAACACTTTCTGATTGATGGCGATTAAAAGGTTGCTGATTGAGGGCGAAAAAACGCCTTCTGATTCATACCGATAAAAAGCTTTCTGATTGACAAAGATAAAACGCTTGCTGATTGATAGCGATAGAACGCTTGCTGATTTATAGCGATAGAACACTTGCAGATTGATAGCGATTAAACATTTTCTGATTGATGGCGATAAAACGCTTTCTGATTGATAGCGATAGAACGCTTTCTGATTGATGGCGATAAATCACTTTCTGATTGACAGCGATAAAACGCTCGCTTATTGAGCGCGACAAAACGCCTGCTGATTGCTAAAGATTAAACACTTTTTGATTGATAGCGATTAAACACTTTCTGATTGATAGCGATAAAACGCTTTCTGCTTGATGGCGATAAAACACTTTCTGATGATGGCGATAAAAGACTTTCTGATTGATGGCGATAAAACACTTTCTGATTGATGGCGATAAATCACTTTCTGATTTTGGGCGAAAAAACGCTTTCTGATTCATACCGATAAAAAGCTTCCTGATTGATGGCGCTAAAAAGATTGCTGATTGATGGTGATAAAACACTTTCTGATTGAAGGCGAGAAAAAGGTTGCTGATTGATGGCGATAAAAAACTTTCTGATTGATGGCGATAAAACGCTCGCTGATTGATCATGACAAAACGCCTGCTGATTGATGGCGCTAAAAAGGTTGCTGATTGATGGCGATAATACACTTTCTGATTGAAGGCGACAAAAAGGTTGCTGATTGATGGCGATAAAACACTTTCTGATAATGGCGATAAAAAGGTTGCTGATTGATGGCGATAAAACACTTGCTGATTGATGGCGATAAAAAACTTTCTGATTGATGGCGATAAAACGCTCGCTGATTGATCACGACAAAACGCCTGCTGATTGATGGCGCTAAAAAGGTTGCTGATTGATGGCGATAATACACTTTCTGATTGAAGGCGAGAAAAAGGTTGCTGATTGATGGCGATAAAACACTTTCTGATTGATGGCGATAAAACACTTTCTGATAATGGCGATAAAAAGGTTGCTGATTGATGGCGATAAAACGCTTGCTGATTGATAGCGATAAAAGGCTTTCTGATTGATGGCGATAAAACACTTGCTGATTGAGAGCGATAAAACACTTTCTGATTGATCGCGATAAAACGCTTGCTGATTGATCACGACAAAACACTTTTTGTATGATAGCGATAAAATGCTTTCTGACTGATGGCGCTAAAAAGGTTGCTGATTGATGGCGATAAAACACTTTCTGATTGATAGCGATAAAAGACTTTCTGATTGATAGCGATAAAACACTTTCTGATTGATGGCGATAAAACGCTTTCTGATTGATAGCGATAAAACACTTTCTGATTGATAGCGATAAAAAACTTTCTGATTGATCACGATATAATGCTTGCTGATTGATGGTGATAAAACGCTTGCTGATTGATAATGATAAATCACTTTCTGATTGATAGCGATAAAACGCTTGCTGATTGATAAGGATAAAAGACTTTCTGATTGATGGCGATAAAACAATTTCTGATTGATGGCGATAAAACTTTCTGATTGATGGCGATAAAACACTTTCTGATTGATGGCGATAAAAGACTTTCTGATTGATGGCGATAAAACAATTTCTGATTGATGGCGATAAAACTTTCTGATTGATGGCGATAAAACACTTTCTGATTGATGGCGATAAAAGACTTTCTGATTGATGGCGATAAAACGCTTTCTGATTGATGGCGATAAAAAGGTTGCTGATTGATGGCGATAAAACACTTTCTGATTGAGAGCGATAAAACACTTTCTGATTGATCGCGATAAAACGCTTGCTGATTGATCACGACAAAACACTTTTTGTATGATAGCGATAAAATGCTTTCTGACTGATGGCGCTAAAAAGGTTGCTGATTGATGGCGATAAAACACTTTCTGATTGATAGCGATAAAAGACTTTCTGATTGATAGCGATAAAACACTTTCTGATTGATGGCGATAAAACGCTTTCTGATTGATAGCAATAAAACACTTTCTGATTGATAGCGATAAAAAACTTTCTGATTGATCACGATATAATGCTTGCTGATTGATGGTGATAAAACGCTTGCTGATTGATAATGATAAATCACTTTCTGATTGATAGCGATAAAACGCTTGCTGATTGATAAGGATAAAAGACTTTCTGATTGATGGCGATAAAACAATTTCTGATTGATGGCGATAAAACTTTCTGATTGATGGCGATAAAACACTTTCTGATTGATGGCGATAAAAGACTTTCTGATTGATGGCGATAAAACGCTTTCTGATTGATGGCGATAAAAGACTTTCTGATTGATGGCGATAAAACGCTTTCTGATTGATGGCGATAAAAAGGTTGCTGATTGATGGCGATAAAACACTTTCTGATTGATGGCGATAAAACACTTTCTGATTGATGGCGATAAAACACTTTCTGATTGATAACAATAAAACAATTTCTGATTGATAGCGATAAAACACTTTCTGATTGATGGCGAGAAAAAGGTTGCTGATTGATAACGAAAAAAGACTTTCTGAATGATAGCGATAATACGCTCGCTGATTGATCGCGACAAAACGCCTGCTGATTGTGGCCCTAAAAAGGTTGCTGATTGATGGCGATAATACACTTTCTGATTGAAGGCGAGAAAAAGGTTGCTGATTGATGGCGATAAAAAACTTTCTGATTGATGGCGATAAAACGCTCGCTGATTGATCACGACAAAACGCCTGCTGATTGATGGCGCTAAAAAGGTTGCTGATTGATGGCGATAAAACACTTTCTGATTGATGGTGATAAAACACTTTCTGATAATGGCGATAAAAAGGTTGCTGATTGATGGCGATAAAACACTTGCTGATTGATAGAGATAAAAGGCTTTCTGATTGATCACGATAAAACGCTTGCTGATTGATCACGACAAAACACTTTTTGATTGATAGCGATAAAACACTTTCTGATTGATAGCGATAAAAAACTTTCTGATTGATCACGATATAATGCTTTCTGATTGATGGCGAGAAAACGCTTGCTGATTGATAGCGATAAAAAGGTTGCTGATTGATGGCGATAAAACACTTTCTGATTGATGGCGATAAAACGCTGTCTGATTGATGGCGATAAAAAGGTTGCTGATTGATAGCGATAAAACACTTTCTGATTTATGGCGATAAAACGTTCGCTGATTGATCGCGGCAAAATGCATGCTGATTGATGGCGATAAAACGCTTGCTGATTGATGGCGATAAAACGCTTGCTGATTGATGGCGATAAAAAACTTTCTGATTGATGGCGATAAAACGCTTGCTGATTGATAGTGATTAAACACTTTTTGATTGATAGCTATTAAACACTTTCTGATTGATAGCGATAAAATACTTTCTGATTGAACGCGAGAAAAAGGTTGCTGATTGATGGGGATAAAAAGGTTGCTGATTGATGGCGATAAAACGCTTTCTGATTGATGGCAATAAAACACTTTCTGATTGATGGCGATAAAAAGGTTGCTGATTGATGGCGATATAACGCTCGCTGATTGATCGCGACATAGCTGATTGATAGCGAATAAACACTGTCTGATTGATAGCGATAAAATGCTTTCTGATTGATAGCGCTAAAAAGGTTGCTGATTGATGGCGATAAAACACTTTCTGATTGATGGCGATAAAACGCTGGCTGATTGATCGCGACAAAACGCATGCTGATTGATAGCGATTAAACACTTTTTGATTGTTAGAGATAAAACACTTTCTGATTGATGGCGATAAAACACTTTCTGATTGATGGCGATAAAACACTTTCTGATTGATGGCGATAAAACACTTTCTGGTGATGGCGATAAAACGCTTTCTGATTGATGGCGATAAAACACTTTCTGATTGATGGCGATTAAACTATTTATGATTGATGGCGATATACACTTTCTGATTGATGGCGATAAAACACTTTCTGATTGATGGCGATTAAACTATTTATGATTGATGGCGATATACACTTTCTGATTGATGGCGATAAAACACTTTCTGATTGATAGCGATAAAACGCTTTCTGGTGATGGCGATAAAACGCTTTCTGATTGATGGCGATAAAACACTTTCTGAATGATGGCGATAAAACGTTTTCTGGTGATGGCGATAAAACACTTTCTGATTGATGGCGATAAAACACTTTCTGATTGATGGCGATAAAACGCTTTCTGGTGATGGCGATAAAACGCTTTCTGGTGATGGCGATAAAACACTTTCTGATTGATGGCGATAAAACGCTTTCTGATTGATGGCGATAAAACGCTTTCTGATTGATGGCGATAAAACGCTTTCTGATTGATGGCGATAAAACGCTTTCTGATTGATGGCGATAGAACACTTTCTGATTGATAGCGATAAAACGCTTTCTGATTGATGGCGATAAAACACTTTCTGATTGATGGCGATAAAACACTTTCTGATTGAAGGCGATAAAACACTTTCTGATTGATGGCGATAAAACACTTTCTGATTGATGGCGATAAAACGCTCGCTGATTGATGGCGATAAAACACTTTCTGATTGATGGCGATAAAATGCTTTCTGGTGATGGCGATAAAACACTTTCTGATTGATGGCGATAAAACGCTTCCTGATTGATGGCGATAAAACGCTTTCTGGTGATGGCGATAAAACGCTTTCTGATTGATGGCGATAAAACACTTTCTGATTGATGGCGATAAAACGCTTTCTGATTGATGGCGATAGAACACTTTCTGATGATGGCGATAAAACACTTTCGGATTGATGGCGATAAAACTCTTTCTGATTGATAGCGATAAAACGCTTTCTGATTGATGGCGATAAAACACTTTCTGATTGATGGCGATAAAACACTTTCTGATTGATGGCGATAAAACACTTTCTGATTGATGGCGATAAAACGCTCGCTGATTGATGGCGACAAAACTCCTGCTGATTGATAGCGATTAAACACTTTCTGATTGATCGCGATATAATGCTTTCTGATTGATGGCAAAATAACGCTCGCTGATTCATCACGACATACGCCTGCTGATTAATAGCGATTAAACACTTTTTGATTGAAAGCGATAAAAAGGTTTCTGATTGATGGTGATAAAACACTTTCTGATTGAAGGCGAGAAAAAGGTTGCTGATTGATGGCGATAAAACGCTCGCTGATTGATCGCAACAAAACGCCTGCTGATTGATGGCGCTAAAAAGGTTGCTGATTGATGGCGATAATACACTTTCTGATTGAAGGCGAGAAAAAGTTGCTGATTGATGGCGATAAAACACTTTCTGATTGATGGCGATAAAACACTTTCTGATTGATGGCGATAAAACACTTTCTGATTGATAGCGATAAAACACTTTCTGATTGATGGCGATAAAACACTTTCTGATTGATGGCGATAAAACACTTTCTGATTGATAGCGATAAAACACTTTCTGATTGATGGCGATAAAACACTTTCTGATTGATGGCGATAAAACACTTTCTGATTGATGGCGATAAAACACTTTCTGATTGATAGCGATAAAACACTTTCTGATTGATGGCGATAAAACACTTTCTGATTGATGGCGATAAAACACTTTCTGATTGATGGCGATAAAACGCTTGCTGATTGATCGCGACAAAACACTTTCTGATTGATAGCGATAAAATGCTGTCTGATTGATGGCGATAAAACACTTTCTGATTGATCACGATATAATGCTTGCTGATTGATGGCGATAAAACGCTGGCTGGTTGATAATGATAAAACACTTTCTGATTGATGGCGATAAAACGCTTTCTGATTGATGGCGATAAAAGACTTTCTGGTTGATAACGATAAAACGCTCGCTGATTGATTGCGACAAAACGCATGCTGATTGATAGCGATTAAACACTTTTTGATTGATAGCTATTAAACACTTTCTGATTGATAGCAATAAAATGCTTTCTGATTGAACGCGAGAAAAAGGTTGCTGATTGATGGCGATAAAACGATTTCTGATTGATGGGGATAAAAAGGTTGCTGATTGATGGTGATATAACGCTCGCTGAATGATCGCGACATAGCTGATTGATAGTGATTAAACACTTTCTGATTGATACCGATAAAATGCTTTCTGATTGATGGCGCCATAAAGGTTGCTGATTGATGGTGATAAAACACTTTCTGATTGAAGGCGAGAAAAAGGTTGCTGATTGATGGCGATAAAACACTTTCTGATTGAAGGCGAGAAAAAGGTTGCTGATTGATGGCGATAAAACACTTTCTGATTGAAGGCGAGAAAAAGGTTGCTGATTGATGGCGATAAAACACTTTCTGATTGAAGGCGAGAAAAAGGTTGCTGATTGATGGCGATAAAACACTTTCTGATTGAAGGCGAGAAAAAGGTTGCTGATTGATGGTGATAAAACACTTTCTGATTGAAGGCGAGAAAAAGGTTGCTGTTTGATAGCGATAAAAGACTTTCTGATTGATGGCGCTAAAAAGGTTGCTGATTGATGGCGATAAAACACTTTCTGATTGAAGGTGAGAAAAAGGTTGCTGATTGATGGCGAAAAAAAGGTTGCTGATTGATGGCGATAAAAAGGTTGCTGATTGATCGCGATATAACGCTCGCTGATTGATCGCGACCTAGCTGATTGATAGCGATTAAACACTTTTTGATTGATAGCTATTAAACACTTTCTGATTGATAGCGATAAAATGCTTTCTGATTGAACGCGAGTAAAAGGTTGCTGATTGATGGCGATAAAACGCTTTCTGATTGATGGCGATAAAACGCTTTCTAATTGATGGCGATAAAACGCTTTCTGATTGATGGCGATAAAACACTTTCTGATTGATGGCGATAAATCACTTTCTGATTGATGGCGATAAAACACTTTCTGATTGATGGCGCTAAAAGACTTTCTGATTGATGGCGATAAAACACTTTCTGATTGATGGCGCTAAAAGACTTTCTGATTGATAACGGTAAAACACTTTCTGATTGATGGCGCTAAAAGACTTTCTGATTGATAACGGTAAAACACTTTCTGATTGATGGCGCTAAAAGACTTTCTGATTGATAACGGTAAAACACTTTCTGATTGATGGCGATAAAACACTTTCTGATTGATGGCGATAAAACGCTCGCTGATTGATGGCGATAAAACACTTTCTGATTGATGGCGATAAAATGCTTTCTGGTGATGGCGATAAAACACTTTCTGATTGATGGCGATAAAACGCTTCCTGATTGATGGCGATAAAACGCTTTCTGATTGATGGCGATAAAACGCTTTCTGGTGATGGCGATAAAACGCTTTCTGATTGATGGCGATAAAACGCTTTCTGATTGATGGCGATAAAACGCTTTCTGATTGATGGCGATAAAATGCTTTCTGATTGATGGCGATAGAACACTTTCTGATGATGGCGATAAAACACTTTCGGATTGATGGCGATAAAACACTTTCTGATTGATAGCGATAAAACGCTTTCTGATTGATGGCGATAAAACACTTTCTGATTGATAGCGATAAAACACTTTCTGATTGATGGCGATAAAACACTTTCTGATTGATGGCGATAAAACACTTTCTGATTGATGGCGATAAAACACTTTCTGATTGATGGCGATAAAACGCTCGCTGATTGATGGCGACAAAACTCCTGCTGATTGATAGCGATTAAACACTTTCTGATTGATCGCGATATAATGCTTTCTGATTGATGGCAAAATAACGCTCGCTGATTCATCACGACATACGCCTGCTGATTAATAGCGATTAAACACTTTTTGATTGAAAGCGATAAAAAGGTTTCTGATTGATGGTGATAAAACACTTTCTGATTGAAGGCGAGAAAAAGGTTGCTGATTGATGGCGATAAAACGCTCGCTGATTGATCGCAACAAAACGCCTGCTGATTGATGGCGCTAAAAAGGTTGCTGATTGATGGCGATAATACACTTTCTGATTGAAGGCGAGAAAAAGTTGCTGATTGATGGCGATAAAACACTTTCTGATTGATGGCGATAAAACACTTTCTGATTGATGGCGATAAAACACTTTCTGATTGATAGCGATAAAACACTTTCTGATTGATGGCGATAAAACACTTTCTGATTGATGGCGATAAAACACTTTCTGATTGATAGCGATAAAACACTTTCTGATTGATGGCGATAAAACACTTTCTGATTGATGGCGATAAAACACTTTCTGATTGATAGCGATAAAACACTTTCTGATTGATGGCGATAAAACACTTTCTGATTGATGGCGATAAAACACTTTCTGATTGATGGCGATAAAACGCTTGCTGATTGATCGCGACAAAACACTTTCTGATTGATAGCGATAAAATGCTGTCTGATTGATGGCGATAAAACACTTTCTGATTGATCACGATATAATGCTTGCTGATTGATGGCGATAAAACGCTGGCTGGTTGATAATGATAAAACACTTTCTGATTGATGGCGATAAAACGCTTTCTGATTGATGGCGATAAAAGACTTTCTGGTTGATAACGATAAAACGCTCGCTGATTGATTGCGACAAAACGCATGCTGATTGATAGCGATTAAACACTTTTTGATTGATAGCTATTAAACACTTTCTGATTGATAGCAATAAAATGCTTTCTGATTGAACGCGAGAAAAAGGTTGCTGATTGATGGCGATAAAACGATTTCTGATTGATGGGGATAAAAAGGTTGCTGATTGATGGTGATATAACGCTCGCTGAATGATCGCGACATAGCTGATTGATAGTGATTAAACACTTTCTGATTGATACCGATAAAATGCTTTCTGATTGATGGCGCCATAAAGGTTGCTGATTGATGGTGATAAAACACTTTCTGATTGAAGGCGAGAAAAAGGTTGCTGATTGATGGCGATAAAACACTTTCTGATTGAAGGCGAGAAAAAGGTTGCTGATTGATGGCGATAAAACACTTTCTGATTGAAGGCGAGAAAAAGGTTGCTGATTGATGGCGATAAAACACTTTCTGATTGAAGGCGAGAAAAAGGTTGCTGATTGATGGCGATAAAACACTTTCTGATTGAAGGCGAGAAAAAGGTTGCTGATTGATGGCGATAAAACACTTTCTGATTGAAGGCGATAAAACACTTTCTGATTGATCGCGATAAAACACTTTCTGATTGATGGTGATAAAAGACTTTCTGATTGATGGCGATAAAACACTTGCTGATTGATGGCGATAAAACACTTTCTGATTGATAGCGATAAAAGACTTTCTGATTGATAGAGATAAAACACTTTCTGATTGATGGCGATAAAAAGGTTGCTGATTGATGGCAATATAACGCTCGCTGATTGATCGCGACCTAGCTGATTGATAGCGATTAAACACTTTTTTATTGATAGCTATTAAACACTTTCTGATTGATAGCGATAAAATGCTTTCTGATTGAACGCGAGAAAAAGGTTGCTGATTGATGGTGATAAAACGCTTTCTGATTGATGGCGATAAAACGCTTTCTTATTGATGACGATAAAACGCTTTCTGATTGATGGCGATAAAACACTTTCTGATTGATGGCGATTAAGCACTTTCTGATTGATGGCGATAAAACGCTTTCTGATTGATGGCGCTAAAACACTTTCTGATTGATGGTGATAAATCACTTTCTGATTGATGGCGATAAAACACTTTCTGATTGATGGCGATTAAGCACTTTCTGATTGATGGCGATAAAACGCTTTCTGATTGATGGCGATAAAAGACTTTCTGATTGATAACGATAAAACACTTTCTGATTGATGGCGATTAAGCACTTTCTGATTGATGGCGATAAAACGCTTTCTGATTGATGGCGATAAAACACTTTCTGATTGATGACGATAAAACGCTCGCTGATTGATCGCGACAAAATGCCTGCTGATTGATAGCGATAAAACACTTTCTGATTGATCGCGATAAAACACTTTCTGATTGATGGCGATAAAAGACTTTCTGATTGATGGCGATAAAAAGGTTGCTGATTGATGGCGATATAACGCTCGCTGATGGATCGCGACATAGCTGATTGATAGCGATTAAACACTTTTTGATTGATGGCTATTAAACACTTTCTGATTGATGGTGATAAAACGCTCGCTGATTGATCGCGACAAAACGCCTGCTGATTGATGACGATAAAACACTTTCTGATTGATGGCGATAAAACACTTTCTGATTGATCGCGACAAAACGCCTGCTGATTGATAGCGATTAAACACTTTTTGATTGATAGCTATTAAACACTTTTTGATTGATGATGATAAAACGCTTTCTGATTGATGGCACTAAAAATGTTGCTGATTGATGGCGATAAAACGCTCGCTGATTGATCGCGACATAGCTGATTGATAGCGATTAAACACTTTTTGATTGATAGCGATTAAACACTTTTTGATTGATAGCTATTAAACACTTTCTGATTGATAGCGATAAAACACGTGCTGATTAATCACAGTGAAACACGTGCTGATTGATCGCAGTGAAACACGTGCTGATTGATCGCAGTGAAACACGTGCTGAATGATCACAGTGAAACACGTGCTGATTGATCACAGTGAAACACGTGCTGATTGATCACAGTGAATCATGTGCTGATTGATCGCAGTGAATCACGTGATGATTGATCACGTTGAAATATGTGCTGATTGATCGCGGTGAAACACATGCTGATTGATCAGAGTGAAATACGTGCTGATTGATCACAGTGAATCATGTGCTGATTGATTACGTTGAAACACGTGCTGATTGATCACAGTGAAACACGTGCTGATTTATCACAGTGAAACACGTGCTGATTTATCACAGTGAAACACGTGTGATTGATCGCCGTGAAACACGTGCTGACTGATCGCCGTGAAACACGTGCTGACTGATCGCAGTGAAACACGTGCTGATTTATCACAGTGAAACACGTGTGATTGATCGCCGTGAAACACGTGCTGACTGATCGCCGTGAAACACGTGCTGACTGATCGCAGTGAAACACGTGCTGATTGATCGCCGTGAAACACGTGCTGACTGATCGCAGTGAAACACGTGCTGATTTATCACAGTGAAACAGGTGCTGATTGATCGCAGTGAAACACGTGCCGATTGATCGCAGTGAAACACGTGCCAATTGATCACAGTGAAACACGTGATCATTCGTCACGTTGAAACATGTGCTGATTGATGGCGGTGAAACACATGCTGATTGATCACAGTGAAACACATGGTGATTGATCACAGTGAAACATGTGCTGATTGATCGCAGTGAAACACGTTCTGAATGATCACAGTGAAACACGCGCTGATTGATCGCAGTGAAACACGTGCTGATTGATCGCAGTGAAACACGTGCTGATTGATCGCAGTGAAACACGAGCTGATTGATCGCGATAAAACGCTTGCTGATTGATCACAGTGAAACACGTCTGATTGATCGTGATATAACGATTTCTCATTGATAGCGATAAAACGCTTGCTGATTGATCGTGATATAACGTTTCTGATCGCGATAAATAACTTTCTGATTGATGGCGATAAAACGCTTGCTGATTGATCACAGTGAAACACGTGCTGATTGATCACAGTGAAACACGTGCTGATTGATCACAGTGAAACACGTGCTGATTTATCACAGTGAAACACGTGTGATTGATCGCCGTGAAACACATGCTGACTGATCGCAGTGAAACACGTGCTGATTTATCACCGTGAAACAGGTGCTGATTGATCGCGGTGAAACACGTGCTGATTAATCGCAGTGAAACACGTGCCGATTGCTTGCAGTGAAACACGTGCTGAGTGATCGCAGTGAAACACATGCTGATTGATCGCAGAGAAACACGTGCCGATTGATCACAGTGAAACACGTGCCGATTGAACGCAGTGAAACACGTGCCGATTGATCCCAGTGAAACACGTGCCGATTAATCGCAGAGAAACACGTGCCGATTGACCGCAGTGAAACACGTGCCGATTGATCACAGTGAAACACGTGATCATTGATCACGTTGAAACATGTGCTGATTGATGGCGGTGAAACACATGCTGATTGATCACAGTGAAACACATGGTGATTGATCACAGTGAAACATGTGCTGATTGATCGCAGTGAAACACGTTCTGAATGATCACAGTGAAACACGTGCTGATTGATCGCAGTGAAACACGTGCTGATTGATCGCAGTGAAACACGTTCTGAATGATCACAGTGAAACACGTGCTGATTGATCGCAGTGAAACACGTGCTGATTGATTGCAGTGAAACACGTGCTGATTGATCGCAGTGAAACACGAGCTGATTGATCGCGATAAAACGCTTGCTGATTGATCACAGTGAAACACGTCTGATTGATCGTGATATAACGATTTCTCATTGATAGCGATAAAACGCTTGCTGATTGATCGTGATATAACGTTTCTGATCGCGATAAATAACTTTCTGATTGATGGCGATAAAACGCTTGCTGATTGATCGCAGTGAAACACGTGCTGATTGATCGCAGTGAAACACGTGCTGATTGATCACAGTGAAACACGTGCTGATTGATTACAGTGAAACATGTGCTGATTGATCGCCGTGAAACACATGCTGAATGATCACAGTGAAACACGTGCTGAATGATCACCGTGAAGCACGTGCCGATTGATCGCAGTGAAAGACGTGCTGATTGATCGCAGTGAAGCACATGCCGATTGATCGCAGTGAAAGACGTGCTGATTGATCGCAGTGAAGCACGTGCCGATTGATCGCAGAGAAACACGTGCTGATTGATCGCAGTGAAACACGTGCTGATTGATCACAGTGAAACACGTGCTGATTGATCACAGTGAAACACGTGCTGATTGATTGGATTGGAACACGTGCTGATTGAACACAGTGAAACACGTACTGACTGATCGGAGTGAAACACGTGGCATCAATGGACTCTGGTACTTGCACTGGTATGTTTGGCGCTTCTGAGACTTGTCCAGTATAAAACCAGCGATAGTTAGACAATTTACACTAAATGGACAGAAAAGACACAAAAACAATGGTGCATTAGGGCCTGGTCTCCTGTCTTGGATTGAGTTTTGTTGTTAGCGTGCAACAGAGGGGCATTTACTTTATTTAACCTGGTATTGTCCCTGTATAGTCTTAATGCCCCCTTTAAATGCTTTCTGACCTCCAAGCTTAATTTTGGTTGGGCTTAATGATGGGCATTGTAGTGAGACGATCACATCTTACTCCAATTACCAAGTATTGCCACAGAAACCAAGTCAACGTGCATTCAGTGACGAGTCAAGTGGAGTAAGAAATGTCAAACTGAACCTTGTCATATTGATAATGAAGCAGAAAGGCAGAGCTGAACTGAGATAGACCTGATCTTGAATGTTCATGTCTAACATTGATTTACTGAGCTCTGTTAGGTAATCATTACCATTATGCAAACCACAGCAATCACCAGATCTGAAGCAATCATCCAATACCTAATATGATTGTGTACTTGTGCTCTGAAGAAGAGTCACATGGACTCGAAACGTTAACTCTTTTTTTTTCTCTCCACAGTTGCTGTTAGACCTGCGGAGTTTTTCCAGCATTTTCTGTTTTTGTTGTGATTGTATATTTACCTTCTAACTGCTGTGTACTGTCAACTTTGATACTATCCTAAATAATTCGACATCAGACCTGGTAAATTGTTACCAGCTGAATAGAACAAAAGTTTGTCTAAACATTCCTGTACACTCTATATCTAATATAACACAGGAGAGCCTATCAAAATATTTGGACAGAAGTGACCTTAACTGATTTGGCTTTTTTCAAAATGAAATGTTTACCTTGCAATCTCCAATCCTGCCATTCCAGCATAGCTCATTGAATTTCAAACAGATATATAGCAGAATGCATGATACACTATTCTGTACAGCAATTAGTTTCAACACTTAAGTGTGAAATTATACTGAAGAAGATGAGAAAACATAGAATGACACAATGTCATTTGGCCTGCTGAATCAGTTCACGCAATAGCCCATGTAGAGTTCACCTTATGCTATACCCTAACCATCTATTTAGTCTCCTTCCACAACCCCTGTACAATAAATTCTATCATGTACTCTACCCAACCATTTAGTCTACTTCCATAGCCCATGTAGACACTACCCTACTATCATGTACCTGCCCTGAGAGTGTTGGATGGAACAGTATAGAAGAAGTTGACTCTGTATCTAACCCATTCTGTACCTGATCTGGGAGTATTTTATGGGATAGTTTAAAAGGAGTTTTGCTCTGTATCTAAACGATTCCACCTGACCTGCGAGTGTTTAACGGGACAGTGTAAAAGGAGTTTTATTCTGCATCTAACTGATTCTGTACCTTCTGTGTAGAGGGATTAAGGATTGTTGAAAGTAGTAGCTAATAACGACATCAGTGAAACTCTAATCTATGCAGAATGACTGGGTTGCTAACACTGCCACGGTGGGATTTATTTTTGTGCAGACTGTTTAAAAGCATGTTGCCGTTGTAAGTGCTGAGCATACAGTATGGAAACAATTCCAACTGCTGATCGTTCATATTGATTTTTGTGAAATACGATCTGTGTTTGTATCTGCATTCGTGTGTACAGAAATCAAACTTTATTGGTGTCTGCAAGAGACCTCAGAATCTGCTAAAATTCAGTTACAGGCTGACTAATGAACTAAATATAACTTGTTCCCAACTCAAATAGGCCACCTAGAACAAAGGAAACATTAGAAATAGGAGCAGGAGTCGGCCATTTGGCTCCTCGAGCCTGCTCTGCCATCATGGTTGATCTAATTGTGACCTTAACTGCACTTTCCTGCCTTCCCCCCTAACCCCCAATTCCCTTGTAGATCAAAAATCTGTCTAAATCAGCCTTAAGTATATTCAATAACTCAACTTCCACTCCTCTCTGGGGTAGGGAATTCCAAATACGAACAACCCTCTGAGAGACAAAATTCCTCCTCATCTCCATCTTAAGTGGCAGACCCCTTGTTTTGAAACTATGCCCCTTAGTTGTAGATTTCTCCACGAAGGGAAACAACCCCACAGCATCTACTCTGTCAAGCCCCCTTCAGAATCTTGTGTGTTTCACCAGCATCATCAAGGAGCCCGAGCAAAGCTGGAGTCAATGGGAATCAGGGGGAAAACTCTCCACTGGTTGGAGTCATACCTAGCACAAAGGAAGATGGTTGTGGTTGTTGGAGGTCAGTCATCTCAGCTCCAGGACATCACTGCAGGAGTTCCTCAGGGTAGTGTCTTCGGCCCAAACATCTTCAGCTGCTTCATCAATGACCTTCCCTCCATCGTAAAGTCAGAAATGGGGATGTTCGCTGATGATTGCACAATGTTCAGCTCCATTCGTGACTCCTCAGATACTGAAGCAGTCCATGTCTATATACAGCAAGACCTGGACAATATTCAGGCTTGGGCTGACAAGTGGCAAGTCACATTCGCACCAAAGTCCCAGGAAATGACCATCTCCAACAAGACAGAATCTAACCATCTCCCCTCGAATTCAATAGTATTACCATCACTGAATCCCCCACTATCAGCATCCTGGGGGTTACCATTGACCAGAAACTGAACTGGACCAGCCATATAAATACTGTAGCTACAAGAGGAGGTCAGAGGCTGGGAATTCTGCAGTGAGTAACTCATCTTCTGACTCCCCAAAGCCTTCCACCATCTACAAGGCACAATTCAGGAGTGCGAGGAATACTTTCCAGTTGCCTGGATGAGTACAGCTCCAACAACACTCAAGAGGCATGACAACATCCAGGGCAAAGCAGCCCACTTATTTGGCACTCCCTCCACCACCGATGCACAGTGGCAACAGTGTTTACCATCTACAAGATGCACTGTAGGCATTGACCAAGGCTCCTTAGAAGCCTTCTAAAACAGCACCTTCCAAACCCACGACCACTATCATCTAGAAGGACAAGGGCAGCAGATGCTTGGGGACACCACTGCCTGCAAGTTCCCCTCCAAGCTACCCACCATCCTGACTTGGAATCATATCACTGTTCCTTCACTGTTGTTGGGTCAAAATCCTGGAACTCCCTTTCTAACAGCACTAAACCACATAGACTAAAGCAGTTCCTGAAGGCAGCTCACCAACACCTTCTCAAGGGCATTTAGCAATGAGCAATAGATGTTGGCCTCGCCAGTGATGCTCACATCCTGTGAACGAGTAACACTCCATTAGCCTTTTTGATGACATTTTTGTACCTGACTACTGCATTTTAGTGATCTGTATACATGGACCCTCTAAATTACTTCAGAATTCCACTGTTATTCTGTTTTCACCATTTAAATAATGCTTGAATTTATCATTTATTGCTCCAAAGTGGATGACCTCGCAATCAACCATGTTAAAATTCGTCTATCACTGCTTTGACCACTCACTTAATCCATTGATGTCTCTTTGTAACTTTATGCTCTCGTCTACATTACATGCTATGCCACTGGTCTTTGTGTCATCAGCAGACTTGAATATCTGGCTCTCTATTGTGTTATCTAAACCACTTATATCTGGGACATTGGAGGGTAAAAGCATTGGCTAATTCAAGAGACAGCCCGATAGATTTTCATGAAAAGATGGGTGTAGCCAGCCATCCAGTTGTCATGGTTACTCAAGTTAAAGTGGAATGGGAGATTGGATAGCCGAAAATCAGGTGGAAATCTGGTGACATTGATCCTCGTCCATTCCCTGTCCTCAAATCTCCATCGCACTCCAGAAGGGAAGCAAGGTCAAATTGTTTGATGGGACTTTGATAAATCAAAGGGAAGCCAAGTTTATCTGGAGGAAGTTTTGTATGCTGTCGGTTGTGATATTTCCTGGATAATAGAGGTACAAGGTGCTATCGCTGAGTATAAATAGTATCACTATCCCTTTCTTTTGGTGTCAGTAGGTGAAGGCATCCGTTCAAAGCAGTTTTACTGCCTCTCACTATTGGTGCCAGTGAGTGAGGGGATTTGTACAAACAGTTTTACTGTGTCTCTCTCTCTCTCTCTCACTCAGTTCAGTGAGTGAATAGACCTGTTACAACTTGTATTACTGTCTCTCACTCTTGGTGTCAGTGATGATGGGGGATCTGTTACAAACAGTATTCCTGATTGGAATTTTCCGTGCCCGCTGGCGTCGGGCGTGTTCGGTGGTGTGAGTGGGCAACATGGCGAGAAGGCCAAAAATCGGTTTCACAATGTTGTGAAACGAGTTTGTGATTGTCCGCTCCGCCCACTGATGGCAGGCTGCGATTCCCGCCATCGGACGTCAGGAACCTCATCGTATTGTCTCAGCATATTATTAGGCCAGTCCGCCAGGATTACCCCCCATGCTGGATCGTCCGCCCATGTCAGTGGGAAAACACACCAACATGTTTCACAACAGCATATATATGGCAAGCTGCACTTCACTCGGGACTTCAAGGTTTGTTTGCCTATCTTGCTACGATCAGCATTCACCGTCATCAGTGCCAGGCTTCACAGACAGCACCACATCACTTTTAGGGGGACTCACGGGTTGGTCTCTACCTACCAGATCAGCCATATATGGCTGCCTTTATAATGACTGCAGGGTAAGGTCTCTTGGGGAAGGGGGAGAAGAGGCCTCAGGCAAGGGAAGAGGCTGCAGGGTGAGGGCTCTACTGGGGAAGGAGGGTATCCCAGGGTGTGTGGGGGGCACATGTTGAACTGTGCAAGTGGCCTCAAGATGGTGAGGGCTGTGGAGGCAGTCTCCAGAGGAGATGCGGCCAGATAGACATGTGAGGGTGTATGTGAGAATGGGTGGTGATGTCCCCTGAGCTGGCAGTGAGTGAGATGCCAGTGAATGTGTGATGAGCTTGAGTGTGTGAGTTTAGAGTGATGAGATAGTTGCCATACCCTGGCTGCACAGATGAGATCATCCATCCTCTATCTGCATTGGACAGCCAACCTCTTCTGTGCAACATGGGCATTGATCACCACTGCCATCGCCTACCAAGCCACAGTGGTAATGTATCTGGTCCTCCTGTAGCCAGAGTAGGGGTACAGGACATCACAACGGCCTCCACGGCATCCAAAGGGCGTTTGAGGGCTGCAGACTTCTTGTCTTTCGGGGCCCTGTCTTCTTTGCTGTAGTCCTGGGCTGGAAGCACTGAGCACGTATGTAATGTAAATGTGGTGCGTGTCGTGATGAAGCAGCGAGGTGTCGGCGTGGCAGGAGAATCGGAGCCCGCACTCCCTGGAAACGGCGGTTTCCCGGGAATGCATAAATAATGTGGTGGGTTTGGGATGATACGGCCTGAAAACCCGCCATCGCAGCCGACTGGTAAAACATGTTTTACCCGCCCCCTACCGCACTTAGTGCAAATCTGGGACGATTCTGCCCACTGTCTCTCTCATTCAGAGTCAGTGAGTGAGGGGATCTGTTACAAACAGTATTACTGTCTCTCTGACTCAGTGTCAGTGAGTGAGGGGATCTGTTATAAGCCGTATCACTATCTCTCACTGTCAGGGTTGAATTTTAACCTGGCAGGTGGGCTGGTGCCAATGTATACAGGAGGCTGAAGCAGCAAAAAATGTCAGGAACCTGTCGACCTCTGTCTTTAACTCGTGCATGTGTGTTAGCATACAGGGAACCCCTGTGGGACAGCCGTGTCTGGTATGATCAAAGACAATTGACTGGATTTTTAACCCTGGATTCTGGCTTTAACTGTCAGAGCATGGGTTTCTCAGTTTCTTCGAGCTTACCAGGTTGAACAAGACAAGAGGGACAAGTGGAAATTGATGAGGCTAAGCAATTGTCAGGTTGGAAAGCCTTTAAACATAGAGATATGACAGCTGCTTCACTGTCAAAGTGAAAGGCTTTCACTCACAGGACTTGCTGTGAGAGTGTACTTTAACTGCCTTAGAGGTAATTTCCAAGACTTTGGAGATTGTTTCCATTACCTTGGACTTTTTTTGCCTTTGATTTGCATTTCTCAGCTGTCAATCTTCAGATCAGCATGGGAGCCACTTCTCCAACTCTGCTTTGGAAATCTGATGAGGAACTGGAGGATCTGCACTAACGTCACCAAAGCAGCAACAGCAGGTCTTCTCCTCAGCCACCTGTTGCTTCACAGAACAGAGGCGATGAATATGGATTTCCAGCTCACAGGAGATGATGTCCTCAGCACAGAGGATAAAGGCAAAGGATGAGCTTTCTGGACACCACTTGAGCATGGCCTCAGAATTTCACAGCAGATCATTGCTGACATTTCCAGCCTCCTGGGCCAAGACCTCCTGCCAAATGGACCAGATGGGCAGGCATTGCCAGTAGCAGCCAAGGTCACCGCAAGCCTGAATTTTTCTTCTCCTCTGGCTTCTTCTAGGGGTCTATGAGTGACATATACAGAATCTTACAATCTGATGCACACAAGTACACCTCCCAAGTGACCAATTCCATGTTTGCCAGGGCAACCACTTATATCCACTTCGCTATTGATATGATTAGTGAGAATGAGAGGGCACTAGGATTTGCTGCTTTGGCTGGATTCCCACAGGTGCATGGAGACAGACTGCACACAAGGTGCCCTTAGATCAACCAGCAGTATTCTTCAATTGAAAGAGGTTCCACTCCATGAATGTTCAGCTGGCATGTAACCACCAAAAGATTATTATGCACGTCTGCACAAGATACCCAAGAAACTGCCATGATGCCTTCATTCTGTGCCAGTCAAGTCTCCCAGAATTAGTTCATCCCCTAAGCAGTGTCAACGAATGACTCTTCAGAGACAAGGGCTACCCTAAGAATTTGGCTGATGATACTTACAAGGAGCATTACCACTGATGCCCCAGGAAAGGTACAACTGAAGCTACCTGAACACAAAAGTAGTCATTGAGCAAGCCATTGAGATGCTGAAGATGCAATTCAGTTGCTTGCATAGGCCTGCGGGTGCCCTTCAGCATGCCCTAGCAAGGGTGTCAAGAACGTTGGTGTGCTGCACTTTGCAGAACATAGTGCAGCAGAGAGGACTGGAGCTGCAGAAGGAGGCAGCTGAGGACTGTTCTGCATCTTTAGAGGTGGAAGGGGAAGAGCAACAGGAGGAGCCTGCTGGGGCCAGGGCTCCTGCAGCTGCAAATGTAGTGTCAGGGATGCATGATGCAGACTCATTTAGTTACACCTCAAATGATTTAAGGTAGGGCTGCCATCTGACAGGCCAGTTCTGGACCAGCAGCACACCCTCTCACCCAGCCCCAGCACAAAGTAGTTCCATTGTCAAAAATCCATCCCTATTACTGACACCCATTGCTCATCTTCATGATGTCATGATGATCATCTTGTCATACCATTTTCCTTAAGGCAGAAGGTCACTTGGCATGTGACAGGCAACAAGAGGGATGATTGGACAATGGAGTTTTGAAGTAAAGTTTATGGTGCATAAGCATTGACAATAAAAGTGACAATTTAACACAATATTAAACACCCAAATGATTATCCTTGTGAAGCTCCTTTCGTTTGTTCATGGAATGTGAGCATTGCTGGCAGGGCCAGCATTTATTGCACATCCCTAATTGCCCTTGAGAAGATGGTTGTGAGCTGTCTTTTTGAACCACTGCAGAGCATGTGATCTAGAGAGGGAGTTTCCAGGATTTTGACCCACTGACAGTGAAGGAGCGGCAATATATTTTCAAGTGTTATGGAGGGCAATTTGCAGGTGCTGGGTTCCCATGAATCTGCTTCTCTTGTGTTTCTCAGTGGTAGAAGTTGCAATTTTGGAAGGTAATATTGAAGGAGCCTTGTTGAGTTACTATAATTCATCTTGTAGATATGTCACAACTGTCACTGTACACTGGTGATGAAGGGTTTGAATGTTGAAGGTAGTGGATGGGTACCAATCAAGTGGTCCGCTTTGCCCTGGATTGTGTCAAGCTTCTTAAGTGTTGTTGGAGCTACACTCATCCAGGCAAGTGGGGAGTATTCCATCACACTCCTGACTTACGTTTTGTAGATGGTGGACAGGCTTTGTGGAGTCAGCATGGGAGTTACTTGCCAACTACAAAGCCTTTCTCTTCCTTTTCCAATTAATCCTACATGGTGCTACCCCTGTGGCTTCAGCAGAGCTTGAGGCAGCATGCTCTTTTCCCTGCTCTGTCAGCTGAGGGTGTACGTGACCCATGTCCTTTTCAGTTTGGAGCCCAAGAGGGCAATGCCAAAAAATGCCCCACCTGCCCTATTACAGGGGAAGACTCTGACACTAGACCAGGAGACAGTATGTGAGGCTCTGACTGTGTGTGTTGGGGGGAGGGAGTGGGTGTTGGGGAGGGGGAGAGTTGGGGGTTTGGTGGGGGGGTGTGGTGGTGGGGGGGAGGGTGCAGTGGTGGGGGGCGGGGGAGGCTGGGAGCCCAGGTGGCAAGGGGTAAGGAGTGGGAGCGCACCCAACAAAGCTCCACTTCCATATTCCCCCTTCACGAGCTTCCCTCCCATGGTCCAAACACAATAGCCAAGAGCTGGAGAACACTTTGCTGCATTTCACTGAGGTGCTGAATGGCCAAGTTAAGGCTTTTCTCCATTCTATTTAGGCTGAGCTTGCAGGCCATTGGTCAAGGTCAGCATGAACTCTGTTTTCTGTCACATCTGATGCTCTATTCAGGTAGCCACTTGCTCCATGAAGGTAGACATCAGCACAAAGGCCTGAGACATCATAGCACTCATGGTGGAGACAAACCCCTCCAATCTCTCTCCAATATGGGTACTGCCTCTGGAAACGCTCATAGAACCTTACACGTTTTCTGCTGCTGCTGGAGAATAGTCCACCTCATCTATGACCCCTGAGGCTCAGCATCTCCATCCAGCTGAACAAAACTTGGAGGGTCCCGCGCCTCCAATGCCAACTCTCCACTGTTGGCCCTGTGTCCAAAACCTATTCCTGCACACTTGTGATGTGTGCCTCACCATGTGACAATCTTACAACCTTCAATGGAGTGCCCACTGAGTCACGTATCTGAACTGAGAATGGGTGCTCATGAGCTGGGTGATGGTGCTTCCTCAGGAAGCATGACTTCCTCTTAGGATCTTCATAATCATCTTGTATCTGCTCCTGAGGGGGACACTTGCAGGACCTGTGGAAGATGAAAGACATGAATCAGAACTGATGAGATGATAGGGGTCAAAGTCAACATGACGCAGATTATCATATTTCAGGGACTGCTGACATTAGGTCAAATTGAGTGAGCATTGTTAACTGTTTTTAATTGTCTTTAATTGTATGTAGCTGGTTAGCATTGACTGGGGGTTCCACTTGAGTCCCTAGAAATAGGCAAAGACAAAAAAACTAGTTGTTGGGTTATGAGATGGGCGTTTGTAATATGCAACTCTGTAAGTAAATAAAGAAGTGTGTAAAGGTGGGCTCTGGTTCTATTCTTCACTAACTGGGTTTCTCAAATAGAACCTGGTAGCAGAAGATGCTTGCTTAAATGTGAAAGTTGGAAGCCAAGAAAAAAAAATCATTCAGAAAACTAAAATCCTAGTAATGTGAAAAATGGCGGAAACCACGTATAAATTTTTGAGGTATGATTATCCTCCAATGTTTCTTGGAGTCTGAATGATATGGCCAGTGGAAGAACAAAGTGGAGATGTGGATATTGGTTACGTCCCTACCAAATGGAATAGGAAGTGTGTAGGCCTTGCTGTTGTCACTTCCTACCAGAAGTGAAATTGGAAGGAAATTATTTTGTCAGCTGGATGCTGATCAGTTGGATAGTGATGAAGGTTTGGATCTTCTATCAGAGTTTCTCAATGAAACTTACAACAAAGATGATCTGTTAAATGCTTATGAGTTATGGTCAGACTTTGATAGATTTCGGAAAATGCATGTTCATTCCATGGAGGAATATATAATGGACTTTAACAGATTGTGTAGAAGTGAAAGAAATTCAATTTGGGGATTCCTGGATCAGTGCTAGCATTTAACTTGCTGGATTGTGCTGAGGTGTCCCATATGAAGAAGCTGCTTGTTCTAATTGGTGTTTGGTTCTTGGAGAGGGAGACCCCTTTGGATCAGATGTTTGCTGCCTTGAAAGAATTTTTGGGGAGACAGTTAGTTCCTTCAGCTTTCCTGGAACAAATGGGAAATTCCTTGGTGGTACAAAGAATAGAGGACTGAAAGATTGCCAGATTTCAAAATTATCCATTTACTGAATGCAGACGTCAATACAATGGAAGGGTCACAGACTAGTAGAATGAGAATGAAAGCGCCTTTAACAGATCTGGCTATTACAGCAGATGACAGAATTGGAACAGTAATAATAAGTGGATGAATCTCAGGAATACCTAAGGAGCAGTTAATAGGTGCTTAAGATGCGAGTCAGTATCATTGTGTGATGAAAGAATCCTCGAGATAACACATGATGCAGAGTACTCTGAGGAAAAGGATGGAGATAATGAAGAATCTCAACAGATTTATACTGGTCACGAGGAGTTTTAGTCCTGTGATGAATGTGTTACTTGTGGACTTGTTTAACCATGTGCTAGACGTGCTTGCACTCTTACAGCATGTGAAACAGATTGTTAAAATGTTACCTTGATTCACTAAGTATTGAGGGCTGACGCAAGATTAAGGAATATAAAAGTACGGTTTGGTGGTAACAACACATTGAGATTGCTAGAGAGAGGATTGAGGGATGCGGAAATAAGCTGGGTGAATGAGGTTGAAGAATATGGAGAGAAGGTGGGTAGGTTTATTTGAGGGATAAAGTGAGATAGTGTAGTTAAAATCTATCAAAAAAAAATGGATTAGTTGAGCATTCTGAAAGTTCCTGTTCCTAACAACAATCACATACCCCATTACCATCAAACCAAGGGACCAACCATGGTTCAATGAAGAATGTGGAATGCCAGAAGCAGCATAGCTAAAAATAAGATGCCAACCTGGTAAAGCTAGCATTGGACAACACCAGAAGCAGCATGTCACAGGCGGTGTTAAGAGGCACGCACCACAGCCAAAAGGTCAGATCAAAGCTCTGCAGGCCTGCCATATCCAGTCATGAACGGCGGCGGTACAATTAAATAACTAAAAAGAGGAGGAGGCTCCACAAACATCCCTATCCTCAATTACTGGGGAGCCCAGCACATCAGTGCAAGAGACAAGGCTGATGAAGGGTCATCACTGACCTGAAACATTAACTCTGTTTCTTTCTGCAGGCCCTGGACACCTCTTTTGAACCAATATGGCGAGTGGCATTCTTCCACCTCAGAATGTGTATACCGTCCACTATATTGGATACTTTTGCTGCCCTATTATGCCCTGAGATAGCTGGACCACAATTTTTTTAAAATCCAAGTCCAGGTGGATAAAGTCATAACATCAGGTTGGACTTGAAACTGGAGTCCAATTTGAAAGTGTAGTCTAATCCACTTGGGCAAACTATCTTACAAATCAATTGGCTTTAAAAAGTCCTCAAGAGAGACTTCTCCCTGATACTAAAATATTAAATCCTGGATTTGTTCAGCATGTCACACAGAGAACAAAAATAAATACAAATTCCTTTTGCAACACTCCAGGTAGATAAAATGTGCATAAATTCTTGAACTTAATGTAATTTTGACAATGGATGAATACAGATGAGAAGCTATATTGAACCAAACTCCCTAGAGAAGTCAAACTTAATCAAATGCAAAGTACAACATTTTTGCAATGCAGAATACGAGGTAATGGATTTGTGGGAAGACAATTATATTCAATGTGTATATGAACCTATACCTGCTCACCTGATCCATTATCTGACTCAGGAAGTTCAGCAGAAAATGTGAGTTATGCCCTTTGACACGTAACGGTGCCTAATCCACTCTCACAGAGGGACTGCACATGTAACACTCCCATAGGGACCCCACACCTCGCCCTCACATAAGGACCCCAAACCTCACACCTCAGCCTCACAGAATGACAATGGAAGCGTATCCTGTGGTTAAAATCTCAACAGAATGAAGGAATAGATAATCTATTAGAGATAATAAAGGTTAGAGATCTCAGGGTACACGTGCACAGACTCATGTTCACAGGTACACAGAACTAGGGATACAGGCACAGAGTTCCAATGTATCTCTATCCCTATATCAAGGTATCTATGTACCAGATTTGTGCATCTGTATCCTTAGATCTGTGTACCTCCATGTACAAAGCATTACAGAATATGGAATCCAGTCCACAAGGGGCAGTTGGAGCCCAATCAATTGCAGCCTTTAATGGAATTAAAGAAACACATAAAGAGATAATATTAAAGTGTTTGGGGAAAGGGTATGGAGTAGTCTGACCCATTTAAAATGATCCTTCCTTTGCCTAACTCTGCCATCAGTTCCTATTATTCTAGTACCCTAAGTCTCCCATCAAATCCCATTCATTTAGTATACTAAAAATCTAAGTGAAATCTATCCTTGCCTAAACAGGTTTTTCATTCACATGAACTGGATATTTGCTGGAGGAAAATAAAACATTGATCTTGAACATATAAATTGTCACTAAATTATCTAATGATGTATAATCAAATCAATAGTATTGGGTGACATTACATAATGACATCAACTCAAACAAGGAAAAAGTAATCGGCATCTAACAGAATTCCCATTCACTGAGACCGGTCTGTAACAGAATTCCCATTAACTGGGCTCAGTCTGCAACAGAATTCCCACTCACTCGGGTCAATCTGTAACAGAATTCCCATTCCAAGGGTGTTAAAATTGAATAAAGGAAAATATGAAGGCATGAGGCTCAAATTGGCTGAGGTGGATTGGAAAAGTACATTAAAAGCTATGACTGTACATAGGCAGTGGATAGTCTTCAAAGAACTATTACACAGCTTACAGTAACTATACATTCCTTCAAGGTGCAAAAACCCCAAAAAAGTCAGTCAATCGTGGCTGACAAAGGAAGTTAAGGATTGTATAAGATTATAAGAAAAGGCTTATAAAGTTGCCAGAAGTAGTAGTAAACCTGAGGATTGGGAGGTTTTTAGAATATAGCAAAGGAAGGCCAAGAAACTGGTAAAGAAAGGAAGAATAGAATATAGCAAAAAGCATAAAAAACGGACTGTAAAAGCTTCTATGGGTGTGTGAAAAGGAAGTGTTTGGCTAAGACAAATGTGGGTCCATTACAGGCAGAGTCAGGAGAATTTATAATGGGGAATAGAGAGATGGCAGAGAAGCTAAATGATTACTTTGTGTCTGTTTTCACTGAGGAAGATACAGGAAATCTCCAAGATTTAAAGATCCAAGGGACTAGGGAGAATGAGGAGTTGGAGGGAATTAATATAAGTAAGAATTGTATTGGAGAAATTAATGGGACTGAACGTTGATAAGTCCTCGCGACCTGATATTCTGCATTCCAGAGTGTTGAAAGAGGTTGCTATAGAGATAGTGGATGCACTGGTGATAATTTTCCAAAATTCTATAGATTCTGGAATGGTTCCTCAAGATTGGAAGGTAGCAAATGTCACCCCACTATTTAAGAAGTGGGGTGGAGAGAAAACCGGGAACTGCTAGCCTTACATCAGTGGTAGGGAAAATGCTTGAATCTATTTTAAAGGATGTGATAAATGGATACTTGGATAATCATGATCTGATTGGGCATAGTCAGCATGGATTTGTGAATGGGAAATCATTAGTGAGTCACCACTGATTAGTGAGAAAGGGGTAAAGCGGCTACAGGTGGATTTGGACAGATTTAGTGAGTGGGCAAGAACATGGCAGATGCAATATGGAAAAATGTGAAGTTATCCACTTTGGTAGAAGGAACAGATGTGCAGAGTATTCCCTAAATGGTAAGAGATTAGAAAGTGTAGATGTACAAAGGGATCTGGGTGTCCTTGTCCCTAAGTCACTGAAGGCTAACAATCGGGTGCAGCAGGCAATTAGGAAGGCTAATGGAATGTTAGCCTTTATCGCAAGAGGATTTGAGAATAGGAGTAGTGAAGTTTTGCTTCAACTGTATAGAAGCTTGGTTAAACCGCACCTGGAGCACTGTGTGCGTTTTGGTCCCCTTACTTCAGAAAGGATATTATTGCCATAAGGGGAGTGCAATGAAGGTTCACCAGATGTGTTCTGTGGATGGCAGGACTGCCTTATGAAGAGAGATTGGAAAAACTGGACCTTTATTCTCTAGAGTTGTGAAGAATGAGAGGTGATCTCATTGAAACCTACAAAATACTTAAAGGAATAGACAGGGTAGATGCAGGTAAGATATTTCCCCTGGTTGGGGAGTCTAGAATCAGGGGACACAATTTCAAAATAAGGGGGACGCCACTTAGGACTGAGATGAGGAGAAATTTCTTTACCTAGAGGATTATGAATCTTTGGAATTCTCTACTCCAAAGTGCCATGCAAGCTCAGTCATTGAGTATGTTTAAGGCAGAGATTGATAGATTTATGATTAACAATAACGTAAAACGTTATGCGGATAATGTGGGTAAAAGGTATTGAAGTGTTCGATCAGCCATGGTCATATTGAATGGCAGAGCAGGCTTGACAGGCTGAATGGCCTTCTCCTGTTACTATGTTCACTTGGGTCAGTCTGTAATAGAATTCCCATTTACTGGGCCCAGTCTGCTACAGAATTCCCATTCACTGGAGCCAGTCTGTAACAGAATTCCCATTCACTGGGCCCAGTCTGTAACAGAATTCCCATTCACTGGGGCCAATCTGTAACAGAATTCTCAATCACTAGGCCCATTCTGTAACAGAATTTACTGGGGGTCAGTGTAACCCCATCCTCAGTCACTGAAGCCAATCCATAACAGAATTCCTATTCACTGGGGTCAGTCTGTGGCAGAATTCCCATTCACTTGAATCAATCTGTGACAGAATTCCCATTCACTTGAGTCAGTCTGTAACATAATTCCCATTCACTTGAGTCAATGTGTATCAAAGTGTAACAGAATTCCCATTCACTGGGCCCATTCTGTAACAGAATTTACTGGGGGTCAGTGTAACCCCATCCTCAGTCACTGAGGCCAATCCATAACAGAATTCCCATTCACTGGGGTCAGTCTGAGACAGAATTCCCATTCACTCGGCCCAATCTATAACAGAATTTACTGGGGGTCAGTACAACCCCATCCTCAGTCATTGGGGCCAGTCCATAACAGAATTCCCATTCACTGGAGCCAGGTTGTAACAGAATTCCCATTCATTGGAGCCAGAATTCCTATTCACTGGGGTCAGTCTGTAACAGAATTCCCTTTCACTGGGTTCAATTTGTAACAGAATTCCTATTCACTGGGGTCAGCCTGTAACAGAATTCCCATTCACTGGAGCCAGGTTGTAACAGAATTCCCATTAACATGAACCAGTCTGTAACAGAATCACTTACACAGTGACCCAAAATCCTCGATACATTCATTGACCATTGATCGAAATACCCCAGCATTCCTTGCACAAACATTATCCCTTTAAATTAATGACGAATGCAAACAGGCCACTGCTGAGAACTTAACATATAGAAAGCTATTCTTGAACAAAAGGAATCAGAACTGCCTGTAAATCACACTCAAAGTGCAATTACGCAGAGGTTAATGCCGGGCAGTCTGAGCTGGGTGACATTTTTCACTGTCAATTTCAGTCTTCTGTTGACTGCATTGACATCAGTTTATTTTATTCATTCCTGGGCTGTGAGCATCGCTGGCTAGGCCAGCATTTATTGCCCCTCCCTAATTGCCCATGTGAAAATGGCAGTGAGCAGCCTTCTTGAACTATTGTACTCCATGTGGCGTAGATGTATCCACAGTGCTATTAGTGAGGGAGTTACAGGTTTTTGGTCCAGTAACAATGAAGGAACGGTGATATAGTTCCAAGTCAGGATGGTGTGTGCCTTGGAAGGGAACTTGCAGGTGATGGTCTTCCCTTGCGCCTGCTTTCCTTGCCCTTCTAGGTGGTAGAGGGCGTAGGTTTGGAAGGTACTGTCGAAGGAACCTTGGTGAGTTGCTGTGGTGTATCTTGTAGGTGATACGCACTACTGCCACTGGCATCGGTGGTGGAGGGAGTGAATGTGTAAGGTTATGGATCGGCTGCCAATCAAGTGGTCTGCTTTGTCCTGAAAGGTGTCAAGCTTCTTGTGTGTTGTTGGAGCTGCACTCATCCAGAAAAATGGAGAGTATTCCATCACACTCCTGAATTGTGTCTTGTAGATGGTGGAAGGTTTTGGGGAGTCAGGAAGTGAGATACTCACTGCAGAATTCCCAACATCTGACCTGCTCTTGTAGCCACAGTATTTATATGGCTAGTCCAATTCAGTTTCTGGTCAATGGTAACCCCCAGGATGTTGATAGTGGGGGATTCAGCGATGGTTATACCATTGAATGTCAATTGGATTTTCTTGTTGGAGATGGTCATTGCCTGACACTTGTGTGGCATGAATGTTACTTGCTACTTGTCAGCCCAATCCTGAACATTGACCAGGTCTTGCTGCATATGGACACGGGCTGCTTCAGTATCTGTGGAGTCATGAATGGTGCTAAACATTACACAATCATCAGCGAATATCCCCGCTTTTGACCTTATGGTGGAGGAAATGCCATTAATGAAGCAGCTAAAAATGGTTGGGCCTAGGACATAATCCTGAGAAACTCCTGCAGCAGGGCCAGGGAGAGAAATCATGGGCCCCTTTGCTTCTCCTTTTTCTGGGCACCTTATTACCCCAGTTAACCCTTCACCAATATGGTATCTGGCAACTTTGCATCATAGTGAGTGCATGTGCCACAAACTCCATTTTGGAAAATGAAGTCCACGTAGCATCCAAAAATCTAATTTTCCCCCCAGCATCTAGTCCTTTCTGTTTGTGAATCTTGCTAGGTGCAAATTTGGTGTCAGAATTCACTGCATAACAACATTGATTACAAAAGTACTTCACAGTAGCTTAAAGCACTTTTGTGAGGCTGTGAAAAGGTTCTCTATAAACCAATTGGCAGGCAAAGCGGAACCAGGGCCATCATTGAGGGTAGAGGTTGGGAAGGGCCAGAGCCACACCATCAAAGGAGGAGGTTGGGAAGATCCACACCATCAAAGGAGGAGGTTGGGAAGAGCCACACCATCAAAGGAGGAGGTTGGGAAGAGCCACACCATCAAAGGAGGAGGTTGGGAAGAGCCACACCATCAAAGGAGGAGGTTGGGAAGAGCCACACCATCAAGGGAGGAGGTCAGGACCAGGACTGCACCATCGAGGGAGGAGGTTGGGAAGGGCCACACCATTGAGGGAGGAGGTTGGGAAGCCTGTCAAGGAACGTGAATTGCAGACACTCGTGAGGCAGGAATGCATTATGCAGGATGTGGTGGTAAACGTAATGCAGAGGTACGAGGCGCATTTGTCTTACCCTGTGCTCCAGCCAGGTCTGAAGAAAGTACCTGCCGCCACAATGCCTAATAGAAACAGAACAGTCCACGAGGTAAGAAGGAAAGGAGGGACTGGGGAATCTGGCACATCCTACTCGGCCAATGATTCTGTCAGGCGGGACGGTCTACATGCCAGATTGGCTGCTGTGGACACTGTCAGAACAACCAATCTTGCATGTAGACCATCCCAACTGACAGGCTACTCACCCAATGATTGCTGTTGTTCTGGCAGTAAGCTTGGGCTCTCCAGAGCATGGGCCCTAGTGTTTTGCACCTTGTGCACCCACCTCTCCCAGGCTTTGGCCCTGGGGCTGAGATGATTGACCTCGAACGAACACAACTTTGTACTAGATGTGACACCAAGCAGTGAAGTGTTTTCCACTTGATACCCACTGATTTCAATTTTGCTGGGGCTCTTTGAAGCCACAATTGGTCAAACGCTGCCTTGATGTCAAGGGCAGTTGCTCTCATCTTACCTATCGAATTCAGCTCTTTTATCCATGTTTGACCAAGCTGGTCAAAACTGGTCATATGCCTGAAGCAACAGGGCCTAAAATGGAATAGGGTCAGAACCTCTGCCTGCTTGGTGGGTAAGTACACCACCAATGTGACAAAGAGCCATGTCAGTCAACTGGATCCCACCCTTAGTTCACAACCAGATGGTAATCCAAAAACCTGCTGTAAATTGTGAGCATTTAAACGTTTTCAGGAAAATCAGACCAGATGCGATACCTTCCCCCAGCTGAATAGCACAGCGGTTGAGCAGGCTCCCAGGGGAACCAGATCCACCTAAATATGGTAGCAGCAGGCAGGCTAACTGAGGAGCCCAACAGGAGTTAGGATTCAGGACACGGAGGAAGAAGAAATGAAACTATGTGGTGCTGGGGCAGGGTTGGGGGGGAGAGCATGAGGAAATTAGAAAGAGGGCATGCACACCACATGAGAAGTTATTTAGGATAAGAAGTGCCATTCCTGGGGATTGAGTGTCCCACTCCGAGCGGACACGTTAGTAACCAGTTAGCAGGTCTCACAAGGTTCACCCTCACTGATCATTCTGTGCAGCACAATGATTCAGTGCCTGGACTCAGGTTTAGAAAGGACTGGCACTAACACACTGGCTGTATACGATAAAATTGGATCACAGCAACATGACTGAGGAGCGAGCATTGTACCTGCAATTTTCCAACTAATCAGTTTTCCCGAGATTGAGCTTTTCTTTGAGATTAGGATGAATGAAATATGCAAGCCTATATATGCCGGCGGAAATGGCATTTTAGTTATATTCCTGAACTAAAAATCAAGTGAACATGAGTACAGATCCCACCATGGCGGTTTGAAAATTTTAATTCAGTTTAAAGAATTTGGTGAGGAAAATCTGGGATCTGTAAAAGTGTACAGGAAGCTGTCAGACTGTAATCAAAACCAAACTAGTTCATTCATATCCTTTGGGGAAGGAAACTTGAGGCTGAGTTTTTGCCTCCCAACTCGGAGCAAGCCCAAGTCAGGAGGGGCAAAATGGAGGCATGCGGGGGCTGCAATTTTGAATTTCCCCAATGATTCTCACTGCCCGCTATTTATGTCGGCTTGGGAATCATGGTGGGTTATGAGCCTAGGCTCACGTAATGTGATGTTGGGTCCACAATTTAAATCCCTGCTGAAAATTCAAATTTCCCTGCCTTTGGTGTTTTCATTTAGGCGGCTGGGTTCCTGAAGGCTGCGGGAACCTTGCCAGGTTAGTCGGTTCATGAAGTTGGGGAAGTCTGCTGAGGGGTCAGGAATCTTTTGACAGATAAGTTTAAAAGCTCTTGCTAATGCCCCCTCGTATCCCAAATGACCTCCCTATGTCCTGACGTAGCCCCCATGCTCTCTCAATGTTCCTCATGCCCCCATGCCTTCTCCATGCCCCCTCATATTTCCTCCCTACCCTCATGCATTCTCCACCCCATGACCCTTCCATAACCCCCATGCCCCTTCCATAACCCCATGCATCCTCCATACCCACTGTCCCAGTATCCACTAGAGACAGAACCAAGGGGCCATTGGAAGGCTGACAAGTCTTTGAAATGCGCCTGAAATGCTCCCAACACTGACACAATAAATAAAGTGGCTTTGAAAATCTACTTTAAAGAAAACAGCTTAGTTTACAACCTCATAAAAGTGTCAATCAACTATAGCCATTCATAGTATCAATGTCAGAAGCTTTACTCCACTTCAAACCTCTTACTTTTATGTAAATAAACACACAAGCATTGAAAAACCACCTCAAAGATATAATAACTTATTGCAAGCTAATAAAGATATCATCAAACTAAGCTTGCACTCCCCTGCAAGCAGTGTTAATAGATTCCTGCTGAACCAAGTGTTCATTATGAGGCCACCTGAAAGAAACAGATATCTGGCCACCTGCTCAGCCTTCTTCTGTTGTCACAGTTGCCGGATGAAGGGGCATAGGGGAAGGAGGGGCATAGAGTATGGAGGGGATATGAGGGGGCATGGGGTCATGTACGATAGGAAGGGGAATTGAGGAGGCATGGGGTGTACATTGGGGGCGTGGGGTAAGGGCTAGGGGCCTAACAACCATATAGACAACTAAGCCGAGATCCCAGGGAGCCAAAGTGGACCTTCTAACCAGCCTAATGCGCCATCTGCCCACCCCTTTTGCTGACTCAGGCTTGGTCACAGAGGTGGCATAGCTGAACCTTCCCCACCCACATCTCACTAAGCTGGAAATTCTGTGGGTGTGAGAGGAGGTGGCAGGTTTGGGATCACAAAGTCAGGAAATGGCCAAACTTGTATTTCATGAAGCAGAGGAGGAGCTTGGCCCTGCTGTCTTTATTGGCCTGTGCCTATATTTGACTGCATTCCCATACCAACATGTTTGACTCTTGACTGACCCCTGAAATGGCCCAGAAAGACATTCAGTTGTATAAAACCACTTGAAAGAATAGAACTGTGGGAGTACCTTTACCAAATGGACTGATGTTAACCTAGCTCCCTCACACTGTGACTCAGTTGTCCCTCCTCCTGTGCTCTGTTACCGACTATCTTCACTGTTAATTCAGTTCTCTCATACTGTTACTCAGTAACTCATCCTCCAATGCCTTGTATTACTGACTGTTTCTCTACTCATGTTAATCCAGCTCCCTTGAATTGTCAATCCCTCACAGCTTGTTAAGAGAAGCAAATAAGAAAATAACGGAGGCTCTGACCTACATTTTTCATTCATCTCTGGCTTTTGATGGTGGAGCCAGAGAGCTGCTAACATTGTACTGTTGTTTAAGAAAGGAGAAAGGAATAGACTGAGTAATTACAATCCAGTCAGCCTAACCTTGGTAATGGTCAACTTTTTGGAAAAACATTGAGGGACAGAATTTCAGAAGTCACAGATTAATCAAGGAAAGTCAGCATGGGTTTGTTAAGGGAAGATCGTGTCTACATAACTTTAAACTTTTTGAGGAAATAATAAATAAGGTTGATGAAGGTAGCACATTTGATCTCATCGTGTGGTGGATTTCAGCAAGGCTTTTGACAAGGCCCCAGGTGGCAGATTGATCAGAATCCCATAGGATTCAAGGGAAAGTGGCAAGTTGGAATGGGTAAACATGTGAAATTAATGCAGAGAAATGCAAAGTGATTCATTTTGCGAGGAGAATGAGGAGAGGCAATATAAACTAAGGGGTACAAATTTAAGGGAACTGAGAGACCTGTGGCAATATATGCACAAATTGTTGGAGGCGGCAAATTGCTCCCATTGGTGAAGGGTTGAGGACACAGATTTAAGGTGATTGGCAAAAGAACCAAAAGCAACTCGCAAAACTATTTTTGTGGTGTGTGGTTAGGATCGGGGATGCACTGCCTGAAATGATGATGCAGGCAGATTCAATCGAGACAATCAAAAGGGAATTAGATAAGTACATGAAGGGAACAAAATTTCAGGTACCTGTGGAAAGGACAGAGAAGTGGGATTGGCTAGATTGCTCTTGTTGAGAATCATCATGAGCTCAATTGGCTAAATACCCTCCTTCTGTGCTATTCTGTGATTGTGACTCTTACAGAACCAGATGCTGTGCCATCTGTCTTCTTGTGTCATGAGTCCATTCTTCTCTCTCTATCTTCTGCCCTGTATATCTCTCTGCCCTGTGTATCTCTCACAGTTCCCATGTATCTCTCACAGTTCCCATGTATCTCTCTATCTCATTGCTGTATGACTGATGAAGCTGTCTCTCCTACTCTCTATAAGTATCTCATTACCTTTGGTACAATTCAGCCCATGAAAGGAAGATGAAATCTGTTCAATTTTATAGCAATAAAATATATTTTTTTGAAAGATTCAATTCTGAAACTTATTCTACTATAAAATATGTAACAATCCCAAAGCAGGTTAGATATAGAGTAAACTGCTTCCACACTATCCCATGAAACACTCCCAAGGCAAGAAGATTAGATACAGCATAAAGATCCCTCTACACTGTCCCATTAAATATCTACCTCACCAACATCCTCTCCATATAAACCAACCTACATCCACCCTACCTTCAGCCACCCCACTCCACCTATGCCCACCCATCTACAACAATGTCACCTATAATCCCATGGCCAAATGTCTGCAAGGGCCAGCACCAGATCAATGGCCCTTCTTTATTGATCTTGTTGTGTGAAATGCAGGCTACACTTTGAGGTGCTGAGTACAGTTATTTTGCAATCCAGGAGTTGTGAGTGTGAAGAATTAGCAGGTATAATGGCCCCCTTTACAAGTGCTCAGAGACATCAAATCTTATAAATGATAGTGGGCATTAAGGGGGCTCAAGAGGAGCTAGCATCACTGATCCAGGTGCATTCTGTCTCTGTACCTATATAACTGTATGCAGTAGACAGCAGTGGATTATTCAGCTTTGGTTTGTGTGTGTGTGTGTCAGGGAAATCTATACATAAAATTGAAGAAAGGCTACACCTAGATCAAGATAAAATATTTGTTTATTTTGTGGAAAACTACATTTATCACCGTGCCATGTTCTGGCAGCAGCAGTAACCAGACCTTATAATCATGTATTATTAAGGAGTTAAAGATTTGTAGTCTCCATTGCCTGTGTGTATACATATTTATGCCTGCGTGTATGTTGAAAATATATATGTATAAATATATGAACATCAAACATATGCGTGCACGTATGTGTGTGTGTGTATAATATAAATATATATATAGATATAATATACACATGGGTGAGAATATATTAATAAGCGTGTGTATATACATGTGTGTTTGGATATATACAAAAACACACTGAGCAGGTTGATCATGGTAGTGAGTTTGATGTGGTGTATAGGGACTTCCAAAAGGCATTTGATAAAGTATCACATAGGATCATATGATAATTTCAGCACAGACATAGGCCATTTGGCCCTTTTTGTCTGTGTCAGCTCTCTGGGAAAGCACCCAGACCCACTCTCCACCTTTACCCCATAGTCTGGCAAATTTTTTGTCTTCAGATAACTATCCAATTCTATTGTGGAGGCCTCGATTGAATCTGCCTCCACCACGATCTCAGGTAGTGCAATCCAGACCCTAACCACTCATTGCATAAGAAAGTTTTACCTCATGTTCTTTTGCCATTCATCTCAAATCAATGTCCTCTTGTCGTCAATCTTTCTGCCAATAGTTCCCCCCTATCTACTCTATCCAGATCCCTTATGATTATGATCGATCAAATCTCCTCTTAATCTTTTTTTCTCCAAGGAGAACAGCCCCAGCTTCTTCCATTTATTCATGCAACTGAAGTTCCTGATCACTGGAACCGCTCTGTGAATCTTTTCTGCAACTTCTCCAATGCCTTCACATCCTTCCTAAAGTGTCGGTGCCCAGAACTGGACATAATACTCTAGTTGAGGCCAAACCCATGTTTTTTACAGGTTTATGATAACTTTGTTGCTTTTGTACTCTATGCCTCCATTTATAAAACCCAGGTTCCTGTGTGCCTTATTAACCATTTTCTCAACCTGCTCTGACACCTTCAATGTTTTGTGTCCACATACCCCCAAGTCCCTCTGTTCCTGCACCCCACTTTAGAATTGTACCCTTTATTTTATAGTTCCCTCCTCATTCTTCCTACCAAAATGTATGACTTTACATAATGGATATGTTAGAAAAATTGAAGCCCATGGGAACTGCAGGGCCATTGGCAGCATGTATATGAAATTGGCTAAGGGACAGAGAGCAGTGAGTAGTAGGAAGAGTTCTTTGGAGGAGGTATATCGTGGTGACCATTGCTTCTTTTGATATCCATTAAAGATTTGGACTTGGGTATATAGGACACAGTTTTGTGTTATGTGCAAATTTTGAAATTGAAAAAGTAGTAAACAGTGAGAAGGATAATTGCAAACCTCAAGAAGACATAGAAAGCTGCTGTAATGTTTTCAGGGTAGTGTCCTGGGCCCAACCATCTTCAGCTGCTTCATCAATGACCTTCCTTCTAACATAAGGTTAGAAGTGGGGATGTTCACTGATGATTGCACAATGTTCAGCACCATTCCTGACTCCTTAGCTACTGAAGCATTCCGTGTCCATATGCAGCAAGACCTGGACAATATACAGGCTTGCGCTGATAAGTGACATCTTTTGCGCCTCACAAGTGCCAGGCAACGACCATCTCCAACAAGACAGAATCTAACCATCTTCCCTTGACTTTCACTGGCATTACCATCCCTGAATCCCCCACTGGGGGTTACCATTGACCAGAAACTGAACTGGACTAGCCATATAAATACTGTGGCTAGAAGAGTAGGTCAGAGGCTGGGAATTCTGTGGTGAGTAACTCACCTCCTGACTCCCCAGAGCCTGTCCACCAAGTAGGCACAAGACAGGAATGTGATGGAATACTCCCCACTTGCCTGGATGAGTGCAGCTCCCACAACACTCAAGAAGCTTGACACCATCCAGGACAAAGCAGCCCGCTTGTTTGGCACCACATCCAAAAACATTCACTTCCTCCACCACTGACGCACAGTGGCAGCAGTGTGTACCCATCTACAAGAGGCACTGCAGAAACTCACCAAGGCTCCCTCGACAGCACCTTCTAAACCCAGGACCACTACCATCTAGAAGGACAGCAGATAGATGGTAACACTACCGTCTGGAAGTTCCCCTCCAAGTCACTCACCATCCTGACTTGGAAATATTTTGCCGTTCCTTCACTGTCGCTGTGTCAAAATCCTGGAACTCCCTTCCTAACAACACTGTGGGTGTACCTACACCACATGGACTGCAGCAGTTCAAGAAGGCAGCTCACCACCACCTGCTCAAGGGCAACTAGGGATGGGCAATAAATGCTGGCCCAGCCAGCAAAGCCCACATCCCATGAATGAATGAATAAATGAGAAAAGTCAGAGAGTACAGATGCAAGGAATTTATGGTAAACCTTTGAGTCACTAGCTAGGCCTCAGCTGTTATATTGTGTGCAATTCTGGGCACAACACTTTAGGAAGCATGCCAAGGGCTTGGAGATGGTGCAGAAGGTATTTACTGGAATACTTGATGAAGGATTGAGTTATGTGGAGAGACAGGCAAAGCTGGGATTGTTCTCCTCAGAGCAGAGAAGAAGACTTAATAAAAGTATTCAAAATCGGGAAACACTTTCAGTTAAAAAAAGAGAAGCTGTTTCCACTGGCTGAGGGTCATTAACCAGAGAACACAGATTTATAGCAATTAGCAAAAAGAGCCAACATCTGAGATGATGTTTTTTAACCAAGCAATTGGGAGAGTACTGCAGAAATGGTGGTGGAGGCAGATTCAATAGTAACTTTCAAAAGGGAAATGGATAAGCATTTAAAAGGAAGAAATTGCTGAACTATGAGGAAAGAGCAGGGAATTGGAACTAATCGGATTGCATCTTCAAAGAACTGACACAGGCATGATAGGCCAAATGGCCTCCTTCTTTGTTGCAATGTTTTATGATTCTGTGTATGTGTGCTGGGGTGGCACAGTGGTTAGTGCTGCTGCCTCACAGCTCCAAGGACCTGGGTATGATCCTGACCTCGAGTGTATCTGTGTGGTGTTTGCACATTCTCCCCGTGTCTGTGTGGGTTTCCGCTGGGTGCTCTGCTTTCCTCCCACTGTCCAAAGACATGCTGGTTAGGTGGATTAGCTACAGTCAAGTGTGCCCTGTGATGGACTGGCACCCTGTCCTGGGTGTACCCCACCTAGCACCCGTTGCCTGTTAGGATAGGCTCGAACTCCCCGCAACACACTCACTGACCATACATTGGTTCCTATCGGGCTGTGCCTCAAGTTTAAAAATCTCGTCCTTCTTTTCAAATCATTCAATGGCCTCGCCCCCCCGCCCCCCCCTCCAATCTCTGTAACATCCTCCAGCCCTACAACTCTGGCCAAAATCTCTCTTGTTCCTTCAATTCCAGCCTCTTGAGCATCTCTGGACTTGATGATTGCACCAATGGCAGCTCTGTCTTCAGCTGCCTAAGCCTCAAACTCTGGAATTCCCTCCCTAAACCTCTGCACATCTCGCTCCTTCTTTAAGATTCTCCTTCAAACCTACCTGTTTCACCAAGCTTTTGGTCTCCTACCCCAATGCCTCCTGATCTGCCTCAGTTTCAAGTTTTGTTTGATATTCGTTTCGTGAGCACCTTGGGTTATTTCTCTGGTTAAAAACTCTGCATAAGTGCAAGACGTTGTTTGAGCACATATATATATATGAACACGTGTGTCTGTGTGCATATGTACGTGTCTATGAGTGTGTACATGGTGTATGAATTGGTGTGTATGTTAGTGTGCATGTGGAAATTTGGGTGTACATGAGTATGTGTTTGTGTTTGTAGGTGTGAGTGCATGTTTGAAGTGCTTGGGTGTGTCCGAGTGTGTGTGTGTGACAGTGAGCGTATATAAGTGTGTCTTTGTAAATGTGTGTATATGTAAATATGTGCTGTGTGCGTGTGAACTTGAGTCTGATTGTTTGGATGTACGTGTGTATGTGTACATATATATGTATGTAAATTTGTGCTTGAATGCGTGGGTGTGTGAGAGTGTGTATTTGAGTGTAAGCGTGTGTGTGTGTGCGGGTTTCCAAAAGGTTTGACTGTTTTTTTTCTCTCTCTCTGTCTCCCCCCAGTGATGTGATGTCGATGGTTAGTGCACAGAGCATGCCTCTCAGTCCGACAGCCAGGAAACATGAGGAGGAGCAGCAGCAGAACACTTGCAACTGCAGCGAGGGTGAAGAGGAGGAGAGTTTCAGCAGAGAGGACACCATCTACCACACCATCAGGACGAGTGCAGCAGCCAAAACCGGCCACCAAATGGACAACCCCGCGCCCAGCACTGTAGTCATTCGCATTGGGGTACCTGACCTGGAGCAGACGGTCAGTAATGAGCGATTTCGATATGTAATTTCCCCTGAAATTGACAGATGCAGTTACCTTCTCCGGCGAAGGGGTGGGTCTCACACTGCACTTGCCACATAAAGTAGCGTTCAGGTTTGCTCTGCATGCATTGAATTGGAAGCCGGAGTTTAACCCTTAGCTTGCTGGATTGTCTTGTAATAGAGTATATAGCATGTGTGTAACACACCTGTGCTGTACCCGGAGAGTACAATGTCCAGGAAAGGATCTCTTAGTATTGTGAATAATCCATCATTTATGTGTTTCTGTGGGGCGGGTGTAATGCATCGTTTTGGAAAAGACTCACTCTGCTACTCAGCAATTTCCCTGCAATCGCGGAGTTCCCGGCAGTTGCCCGTTACTGTAGCTTGAACTGAGGTAGTTGATTTTCCCTCTTTACTAAACTGTGTTAACTAATGCACTGGGTCTCTTTTGAGTTTATAATTCCCTGGTTGGGCAGCTTGCATACACGTGATGTGAGATCAGTGGAAGACTGTTACAACCCTTGATGTAAGCAAGGCCAATATAGTAGAGACATGGGATTGCAAGGGAAGTATATGTACAGAAAGACTATTTAAATCATGTTGCAGTGAACTGCATTCCATGTTAACACAGTTAAGTGCTTCATTCATTGAATTAACCATTGTTCAGGTTTTACTGGGTACTGATAACAGGGACCAAAACCATGATTCCCCTATCTGCCACCTATCAGCAATTTATTCTCCCCTCTCCCAAGTTCTGACAGGAGAGGGTTTGACAGTGGATCTAACCGTGCCCCTCACAGGACATCCAGGACATTACTTCAGTTCTAATCTGCAGAAAGGCAAATATTTAATTCTGGGGAGGAGGGAGCTGTGGGGTATTGTATTTTTAATGATTTCCTTTTCACATTATCTGATTTTGTGTTTCAGCTGAAATTCTCATCCATGCCTTTGTTCCCTCTATACTTGACTATTCCAGTGGTCTCCAGGCTGGCCTCTCACCTTCCACCTTCTGTAAACTTGAGCTCATCCAAAATTCTGCTGCCCATGTCCTAACTTGCACCATGCCCTGTTCACCCATCAGCCCTGTGTTCCCTGACTTAAATTGGTTCCTCATCCAGAATTCTCATTCTTGTGTTCAAATCCCTCCATGGCCTTGCCTTTCCTATCTCTGTAATCTTCCCTAGCCCTACAATCCCCCAAGATGTTTGCGGCCCTCCAATTTTAGCCTCTTGTGTATCCCCCACTTCATTTGGTGGCTTTGCCTCCAGCCAACCAGGCCCTAAGCTCTGCAGTTCACTCCCTAAACCTCTCCACCCGTGTTTCTCCCTTTAAGATCATCCTTAAAACCCACCTGTTTGACTGTCTTATGTGACTCAGTGTCAAATTTTGTCCAATTATTTTCCTAAGAAGTGCCTTGAGATGTTTTCCTATATAAATATTGTGTCACTGTGATACGAATGTACGAATTGGTTGGTTATCTTTACCATTGTTTAACACCGAGTAGTATCTCTGGTACACAATAGAGAGAATCATACAGATACATGAAGCATTCGGATAGGCGGGCAAGGCACAAAGATGGATGGTGGAACAGGCTTCTCCAGGCCCTGGAAACCAGGAACATCCAGGCCTCATCCCCACATAACATCCCCATCCATTGAGGTGCAGAAGCTTTGACAAGTTCCTCCATCACCTATTCCCACCCCTGGGGCTGCATGCGAGCCTCAGTCACGAAACGACAACAAGCCCCCTCTCTGCAGCCCTTAAATTCCAGTCGTGGTAAGGGTCTGCTGATTGAGATTTGCGGAACCGGCAGATGGCATGGCCTGTACTTTTGGTGTGATGTGTTCAGGCAACTCCTGGGGACAGGATTTGTGGGCCCTGTGCACTGTTATGGCCCAGGGCACAGGGCAGGTAAATGTGATGAGAACTATTTATTTACCTGGAGGACTATCACAGACTGGTTTGTCCAAATGGTCTGTAAACGTATTGTAACTTCTAAGTACAGTATTGTACATCAATATCAGATGCTTGAAGCACCAGGGTGCTTCTAACTGCAATGTAACTGATTTCTGTAGCCCAATTCATTGAATCAATCCCTCACTCTGTGTAACTAATCTCACATAATGTGGCCTGTTGTTTGAATAGAGAAAGGGGATGCTCCTTACCCTCTGGGGCTGAGTTCAAATCTTGTCCAGGGAGAAAAGGTGACTGTCTTCTGTGCTCCTGTGACCAGAATTATATCCTGAGTCCACAAGGCAAATTGTGTAGGAAACAGGGAAAAGCCCAGTGGAGCAAAGGGGGTGCCCCATCTGAGATTGGAGTCGAGGCATTTGATGGGGCAATGTGAAGGGAACTTTACTCTGCATCTAACCTGTGCTGTACCTGTTGCTTGATTTTATAATGGGACAGTACAGAGGGAGCTTTATTCTTTATCTAACACATACCTTACAAGCCACAGGGATAGTATAGAGGGAGTTGTACTCTGTATCTAACCCATAATTCATGCCTTTGTTATCTCGAGCCTTGACTATTCTAATACTCTCCTGGCCGGCCTCCCATATTCCATCTTCCATAAGTTTGACTTCAACCAAAACTCTGCTGGCCACATCCTAACTCGCAGCAAGTTCAGTTCACCCCTAATCTCCTGTTCTCACTGACCTGCATTGGCTTCCGGTCTGGTCAGTGCATCCATTTTAAAATTTTCTTTCTTGGTTTTAAATACCTGGAAGGTAGTGGGATCAGTGCCACTGACACTGGCAGTCCTTCGATACATCACCCAGCTGACCGTTCTTCTGACAGGAGTGTTGACAAGCTTTGGAACTATGGAGGGCATTCAGGCAAAGCCAACTCTGTTCTTGCATGATATGCAGGGTTGCTGAATATTTAACCAAGCAAGTGTAGACATCAGAACATGCTCTCATTTGTTTTTAGACAATATTCAAACCTAGTTACCTGTAGAGCTGTGAAGACAGAACCAAATTGTATCGGTTTCAGTTGAGTTTTTGACAATCCAACAGTTTTTATGGTCATTTTCTGGCAATTTCCAGATTAATTAAATTTAACTTCACAATGTGCTGTAGTGGGATTTGAATCAAGCGTCCGTTGTCCAGGACTATAACCACTTGGCTGCTATACTATGTAATTCACTTATACACTGAGCCACCAGGGGGAGCGTCTTCTTACTATCAACGATCCAGGATGTGACATCAGCAGTGTTGACTCATGGGTATCCCTCATGTATTGTAGTGGATTCATTTATTTAAACAAAAGTAATTTGACGCTGAGATTGTCTTGGATTGGCTGCTTCCCAAGTAGATGTCCTCGATTTGAATGGAACTATATTGGAGGAGGCCCCTTCTTGCTAAGTTCATGATGTATGAAGCTGGGAGTCGCATAGTCAGCACATACTCCTCAGCAGACCGTTTTCATTTGGAGGGAGTGTGACCCTGTCCCACTCCCTCCATAACGGGCACCTCTGCTGATTGCCCCAACCTATAATGCTCACTCTTTGTCTGCCAATAACTTCTACTGTCCCAAGCACTGGGACTGAACCTGGTTAAACTCACGCTCTCGCATAAATTGGTCCCAGTTAGCACAACTTGTGATTAAATAAAATTGGGAAGGAGACCTCTGTAACTCAGCTCAATCAGAAACATAACGAACGGATTCACAGAGCTTAATTGCCTCAATGAACTAAATTAAGTCTCACTTATCACATCTCAACAGCCTCTGTCTCAACTCATTGACTTTGAACTGCATCATTGTTGATCTGTGAGCAAACAGGCTGGTATTTTGTGTGCAGCAAGATCCCAGAAAAAAACAGTGAAGCCCACGGTTGACCAATTTGTTCTTGGCTGAGGGGGGAATGTTGGTCAGGCCATCTGAGAACTCCCATAATCTTCTAATATCCCCACAGAATCTTTAATATCTGTCTGAAAATCTGGATTGATGCTCAGTTTGTCATCTCATCCAAAAGACTGCACCTCCAACAGTGCAGTTCTCCATCAGTACTGCACTGGGAATATCAACTTGGATGAAGTGCATAAAGTTGCTGAGCGGGGGGTTTGATAGAGAAAGGAGAAGTGCTACCAACGGAGCAAAACAGATATTGGCACAGTGGTGTCAGCAAGTCAGACCGTGAGGCCTAGTGTAGCTGTGAAGAGCAGTTCAATGACACATTATGGGAACTGCAATCAGAGACCACAGAACCCTCCATTCGGGTGAGTGACTTTTATTAAATGTGACTAGTGTTTAAAGACTGCAGTAAAATAAAAATTAAAATATAAATAAAAATGACACATTTATTTAGTGCATGCAGACTGTACTGTAACTAACTCCGAAATGCCAGAGGGATATTTTCAGTTTGAAAATTCAGCCATGGACTAGTAACCCTCCTACCTTTGGGAATCTCGAGTGAGATTCCTATCTCTGTGCTTTATCTGTCATTTTCAGCTTCCCCATTCCTCACATTCACTGGCTTTAACAGAGAACACCGAAAGCCTATTCCAGGGCATTATGTATAATCTAGGCTGGCACTCCAGTGTTGCATTGTCAAAGGTGATTGACTTCAAATGGGTGTATAAACCCGGGTCCCAACTACCTGGTTAAAGATCTCAAGGCACAGGTCAAAGAGAACGGGACTCTCTCTGTACCCCGGCCAAAATTCCTCCACTAAACTACATCAGAGATGGCACTGAGTGGATACAATGCGCAATCCAGGCAGGGTGTGGAGGGGAGATGGCCAAGTGTGTTAACTGGATCCGGTTGGCGAAGTTAAAACCAGGGCACAACAGTTTTCTTTGTTGGAGAGAGTTAATTGACTTAGTTCACAGTCAACACCACTCCACCCCACCAGTGTCCCAGCTATCCCCATTTATGGATGTACAAATACCCATCACCCGTTTTACAATGTAATTGCCATTAAACCTTAATAATGTAATTAATAAGACATTGACAATGTGTGGGCATAGAGTCTATCAGCAGATATGCTGAGTTAGCTCTTCTCAGACAGGGCAATATTTGGAGTATTCTAATGCACCAGAATGCTTCTGGAGAAGTAAGAATCTGTCAAGGGTGTTTGTCCAGATGCCCGTGCAGAGAATCCTGCTTGAAAGCTAGTATCAAATGAGAACAGGCTGAGATTTAATTGAGGAACTCGGGTGCTTTAGATATAGAATAACAAATACCCGGGAGTGAGACGCAGGCTGGAATCTAATCAAGAGTTTTGGCGGGTTGATGAAAGTGGCCCCAATCCTACAGCTCATTTAGTGGTATGTTGGCATTGGCCCATCCTCCATTGCCCTTTTAGCTCCTGCATGTTTGGGGTCTGGTCCCACAGAAGTTGGAAGTTTTTGGTTCCTGTTCAAAAGTCCATTCTACTACCATGAACCTCAAAACTCGCCAACAATAAGGGGACATCCCAGTAGAGCCCCATGCTACCCTCACCCTGATCTCGGTGTACACACTTCCCAGGAGTTGTCCTTCTGTTCCCTTGAACTCATTTCCACTAAACTGATTACCCAACTTCCCCTCCTAGTCCCCATTTTGGCAAATATTGTAAACAGTTCTCTCTTTTCTGTTGTTATCCCTCTCCCCTTTAAATCTGCCATTAACATCCCTCTCAAAAAAAACTCACCCTTGACCTCACCGCCCTTGCGCACTACTGTCCCATCTCCAACTTCCCTTTCCTCTCTAAAGTATTTGAACATGTTGTCGCCTTCCAAATCCATTCCCATCTTTCCTGGAACTTCATGTTTGAATCCCTCAAATCAGTCTTCTGCAGTATTACCTCTGGTATCCCCCAAGGATCTATCCTTGGCCTCCATCTATTCCTCATCTACATGCTGTCCCTGAGTCACATCGTCAGAAAGCAAAGCATTAGTTTTTCACATGCATGATGACAAAACCCAGCTCTACCTCACCACCACCTTGCTCGATTCCTCCAATGTTGCTAAATTATCAGGCTGCTTATCCTGCATCCAGTACCAGAAGAGCGGAAGTTTCCTCCAGTTAAAGATAATGAAGACTGAAGCTTTTGTTTGCAGTTTCTTCTACAAACTCCATCCCCTAGCTATTGAACTCCATCCCTTTCCTTGGCATCAGTCTGAGAATATGCCTGTCTGTTCACAACCTCGGTGTCACATTTGATCCCAAGATGAGCTTCTGACCTCATATTTGTGCCATCACCAAAGTCACCTATTTCCACCTCCTGTAATATCGCACCTAACTTCACCCCAGCCTCAGCTCATCTGCTACTAAAAACTCTATCATGCTTTAGTTACATCTAGACTTGACTATTCCAGTGCAATCTTGGCGGGTCTCCCACATTGGATGACCTCAAATTTATGGAGAGTGCAAAAATCTCCTGCCCTTGTCTAAACTCACACCAAGTCTCATTCCCCTATCACCCATGTGCTCTCTGACCTAAGCTGGCTTCCAGTCAAACAACATCTTGATTTTTAAATTCTAATACTTCTTTTCAAAGCCTCCATGGCCTCACCCCTCATTTCTGTAATGGCCTCCAGCCCCACAACCTTCTGAGATACCTGTGCCCCTCTAATTCTGGCCTTTTGTGTGTCCCGGATTTTAATTGCTCCACCACTGGTGGCTGTACCTTCAGTTGCCTAGGTCCTAAGCTCTGGGATACTGTCCCTACACCTTTCTATCTCCCCACCTCCTTTTCTAGCTTTAAGACACTCATTATAACCTATCTCTATCTTTTTGATCATCTGACCTAATATCTCCTTTGTCGTATTTTGTTTTATAATGCACCTCTTAAGTGCCTTGCAGTGTTTTATTATGTTCAAGGCTCAATATAAAGATAAGTTGTTGGTTTGTCCCAGAATGGAATTTAGGATGGGTGACCCTCTGTGGTCCTCGAGGCACTGAGGCCTATTCTAGGGTACCAAGCAAAACCACAAAAAAAGGGAAAGAGACAAATAGAAGGAAAAGCACTTCAGCATCACTACATAATGCCAAAGCCCTGGAGAAGCTCCTGTGAAGAGCTCCTATAAGTTTCATTCGTTTCTTATACTGTGATTAGCTTCTGCTGTAGATCGGGAGGAGGGAAAGTCCTGAGGGTATAACTAAATTCACTGAAAACTAATATCAGGTTTATTAACTTATCTCATTCTCTTTCCTCCCCCAACCACGCAAAGATATATTCTTTCCCACCACCGACCAGTTGGTACAATCTTCCATGTCCAGTTCCCAACCCCTTCAGTAGGGAGATGAAACAGTTTCATGCTACACATCACTGTCAAAAACTATCCAGCTGAGAATGAAACTACTGATGAGGGGTTTCACTGAGATTTGAATCCAAAGGCCACAAACATGGCAGGTTTGAGAAATGGAAATGTTGCACTGTTGGGATTAAACCATGTATAGTACATGGAATAAAATGAGGGGAGCTTTACTCTGTTGCTCTCTCCCATAGATCAACGTCTCCTGAATGTCACCCATATAACACATCATTTGTTCAGTGACACACATCAAAAAAACAGTCAGACTCTCAACCCCATTTTATCAGTCTACAAGACCCTGACTTGCAACAATGTAATGTGCAATAGTTAACAACTGGAGGGGGCTCGTTCTTTCCAAAAGCATTAGGGACTGTCAAGCCTTGGATAGCATGGGTTAATACAAACTAAAGACTCCACTACACCATCCTATTAACATTCCAAGAGCAGGTACAGCACGGGTTAGTTACAGGGTAAAGCTCCCTCCGTTTTTTTCCAGTTACATGATTTAATCCCAACAATGGAATTTCTAATTCTTGTACCTGCTGGAATCACCAATTTAGTGGCAAAATTGGGTCAGTTTTACGCATTGGCCTTGTGCTGGTTCAAACCTGGACTAAAATTGCCCCAGACTCATGTCTGCAATGGACATCAGAAATGGAATTTATACCCTAGGGTCATATGATATCACAGCCAAGAATCCCAGTGCATTCATGAACTTGCAAGTTAATCACCAGAGGAGACTTTCTGAGCTGAATTCAGACTGAGGAGAAACTCGCTGTTCTAGCTGTTATTTTTAAAAAAAAATGTTTCACTCAAGGTCAGAGTTTTCTGAGCACTTGGTCACTCTCACTTTGGATGAAGGAGGGGCCCACCTCAATGTTATTGTGACCAATTGACCGTCAGCAGAAGCAAAAGGGAGCAGGAGGTTCAATGAGTATGCACTGGTGCTGGGCAGTGCCTGCACCAACTTGGAAAATGACTGTGATCATGTTAGCTTTGTTCCATTGGTAGCACAGTTATCTCTGAGTTAGAAGGTTTTGGGTTCAAGTCCTAAACCAGAGACAAGCACATAACCCAGGCTGGCTTTATGAGATATGAAACCGAGGCCATGCCTGCCCCTTTGAGTGCTTTGATTGGATATTCAAGATCCCATCCCACTATTGGCACAAGCACAAGCTCCCCCAATGACCGGGACAACATTCCACCCTCAATCAACACAGTCAAATTGATCATTCACTTCATTCCTGTTTGTCTCTGCTCTGCACACAGTGGCTGCCACTTTGCTTACATAATAGTGGTCACTATACCACAAAGTAGTTCATTCTTTCTAAAGCCTTGTGAGATGTGTCTGAGAGAGGTGATGAGTGCTCAAAGACAATTCTTTCTTGTTATTGATTTTCTTTAAAGAAAAAGCCAAATGATTCGACTTTAGCGTCACTGGAGAGCTTTCATCTGTTTTGATGGGGTCCTGTTGTGGACCTGGGGTCATACTGTGACCTTGACAAGAGTGGAGGCTTGAAGTGCTGGGCGTTGGGGGTTGGAGGTTAGTTAGGAGATACACTGTGTGTTTACCTCCACGTTCAATTCTGCAACAAGACGAACAGCGCATAGAGTACGATGCCACAGGGTATTGCAGTAAAGTCAACCTCTGTACTGTGACATTACTCCTGTGAAATGTCAAAGCTTGGTTAATCTGTACCCATTCACCTCAGCAAAAAATCAATGGGCTTTAGGAGACAGAGAGATAGATGATATTTACCAAAGCTGGTTAGAACATTCCAAACTAAAGATGAGATTTGGTAAGATAAATGTTTGCAGTGACCATCAGGTGAAAGGGAATGATTCACTCCAGTCTGTAATTACATAGTCTGGTGTGCATCTCAGTGTTCACCCCTTTAAATGTACATCACATAATGGGTAAAAGGGAGCAATTCAGTATTGTGTGACCCATGTGTGTCTTGGTGTCAGCTCCTGTACGTGTGCAGGACGCAGCAGATAAAAGGGAACATTCCACAGAACTGGGCGCAGTACTTAAGATCTGATGGGCTCAGAAAACTGTACAGTCTGAGCGAGACATCCTCAGTCTCTGCTCTTTGGACTTTTTGTTTAATATTCTGGCTTTACTGACTGGCACACTCATTGGATGTGTTGCAAATTGATTCTATTAAAGCTCCAAAATTACTTTGAACTTCACATGTACCTATTCAGCTCCATTTAAAGGCATCTCCCCCTCCTCCTCCTCCCATGACACCTTCCTGTGCAAGCGCAGAAGATGCAAACCTGCCTTTTAACCTCCTCCCTTCCCACTGTCCATTGTCCCTAAACACCCCTTTCAGGTGAAACTGTGATTTTTTTTTTGTATTTCTTTCAGCTTAGTATACAGCTCACAATATAGTCCTCCATACATTTGGAAGACCAAATGGAGGTTGGGTGACTGCTTTTTGCAACACCTCTGTTCAGTCTGCAAGCATGACCCTGGGCTTCCAGTTGCCTGTCACTTTAATTCTCTGCACCACTCCCACTCTGATCTCTCTGTCCTCAGGCTCCAACCCTATCCTTGGAGCTAAAGGAACCATACCAATCTTTTGATTAGGAATTCTGTATCCTTCGGACTCAACATTGAGTTCAGCAATTTCAGATTAGAATCGCTGCTCTCACTTAGACGGCGATTAACTTTCTCCAATTCTGAAGAAAATTCATTGATCTGAAACATAAGATTCTGGTTCCCTGTCCACAGATGCGCCTCACCTGTTGAGTACTTCCAGCGTTTCTGTTTTTATGCTCTCCTGGCTAATGATCTGTCTTCCACCTTCTATGAATTTCAGCTCATTCAAAACTCTGCTACCTATATGGTAACTTGTACCAAGTCCAGTCCACCCACACTGGCTGACCTACATTGGCTCCTGGTTCAGCAATGGCTCAAATTTAAAATTTGTAGCCTTTCCTTATTGTTGTAACCTGCTCCAGCCCTATAACCTTGCTGGCCACAGCATTCCATGAATTCTGGATTCTTGTGCTTTCCCAGTTTCCATTGTCCCATCAATGAAGGCTGTGTCTTCAACTGCATAAGGCCCTAACATCTGGAATTCCTTTTCTAAGCCTCTCCAGCTATCTCTCCAAACTTTAAAATCTGTCTCTTTGACCAAGTTTTTTGCCACCAATCCTAATATCTCCCTGTGTGGTTCAGTGTTCAGTTTTGTCTGAAAATGATCCCATGAAGTAGTAGTTGTGACTCTCTTCAGCATTGTAGCGATGATGAAGAAAACTACCTTTATGTTGCTGCTACAAAAGCAATGTTTTGTAGCTGCTGGAAATTGTTTGTTTTTAGGTTGTATGTTGCCTCATGAAGAGGCCTAGAGGCTTGTAACTGTTTATTAATAACAGTAACTGTTTATTAATAACACACAGCTATATACATATATATATATAGGATACAGTCTTGACTAGGTGCTATCTTCATACCGACTTCTACCAGACTCACTACTACACTCTACTACTCCCATGTGATTCTCTACATCAGAATGTGGGTGGGACTGTTTCCCCAGTCCCACATTAACCCTTGCAGTCCGAAATCCGTAATATTGCACCCGCCCCTTCAAGGCTTTACCCAAATGTATTTACAATGAAATTTACACACTATCCCTTCTCCCACCAAGTCTCTGACGTTACAGATTCAGATGGTCTGGAGGCTTAATGACTCTTCCAGATCTTGTTCTTTTCAAGTTTGGAGGAGTGGTAGCTTCAACTGCTTTGGGCTGACTTTGTTGGCCTGGTGTTGAAGTTGACCTACTTAGTGTTTCAATTATTTGGGTTTCTACATCTGGTGACTCAAATGTATGATAGGAGGCTTGTCACAAGGAATGAGGATAAAATTGTTTCCCTTAGTAGAGAATTCTAGAACCAGGGGACATAGATTCCAGATAAGTGGGAGAAGGTGTAGGGGGGACATGAGGAAGAAGTTTTTTACTCAGAGGGTAGTGGGTGTGTGGAATTCGCTGCCCAAGTTGGTGGTAGAGGCAGAAACTCAAAACTCTTTAAAAAAGTACCTGGATCTGCACCTTAAGTGCTGTAAGCTGCAGGGCTATGGGCCGGGTGCAGGAAGGTGAGATTAGAAAGGGCACCTGGGTGTCCTCGGGCTGACATGGACAAGATGGGCCGAATGGCCTCCTCCTGTGCTGTAACTTTTCTATGGTACTATGTTACATCTGATTATGCTTTCTGAGGTATGTATCAAGTAAGACCATTGTTGATCTTCATCCCTCAGGACGACGATGCCTTCTCTGTCAAGGTCCCTGATCCAAACCTTGTCACCTCTGTTTAGCCTGGGCAGGTTTCCAGAACACTACCTCCTATTGTAAGTGGAAGCTTGCCACTGTCTGTAGGACTGTTTTGGGTCCTGAACCTTCTGATAGTCCCTGACTGCCAACCCTGGGATTAATTTCTTTGGCAGCATGGGAAATTGAATGCAAAGTTTCCTGTCCATCAGCAGCTCTGATGGGGCTAATCCACACTGCAGTGGGGTGGATTGATATGTCAAAAGTGGCATTGGAAAGTCATCATTTTTATTCAAGAGGGTTTTAATAGTGTGGACGGCCCTTTCCATCTCACTGTGTGGGGAGCTGATGAGGTGCTGAAATCTGTAATTCCTGCCAAAACGAGTTAAGTATTCATTAGTAGATTGCAGCCCATTGTTGGAAACTACCTGGTCCAGGATGCCATGGATCGCAAAGATTTCTTTCAACGACCTATTGACCAGCTCTGTGGTTGTTGTGTGTGAATGTTTCAATTCAATCCACTGAGAGAAGTAATCAACAAGGAGGAGGAAGGACTTGACGTTGTATATCAATAAATCCATTCCCAAATGTTCCTACGGCCTGGTCAGGAACTGTGTGGGAATAAGGGGCTCCCTCTGGATTGGTTTGCGCAGTATGCACACCTGGCAGTTTACAATCATCTCTTCAATTGGTCTTGATATTCCTGCCCACTGCCCTGCAGACTGGGCTCGTGTTCTGCACTTTGTGATGCCCAAGGGGCCTTGGTGGATTCATTGTAGAATTTACAGTCAGAGTGAGATGGGAATGACCAACCGTTTATCACACACTAACAGATCATCAATTACAGTGGGATGTTTCTGCTGTTCAAAGTAAATTTTCAGAACATTGTCATCTGGACACTGCAGTGGCCAATCTTGTAGGCAGTACTGACGGATGCAGACACATTCTTCATCTCGCATCTGCTCCTGGCATATCTGTTGAAGCCTTTTGGAGCTCGTCGACAGTTGTGCTGTCATGAACTGGGAATATGACTTGAGTTCATTGACCGATTGACGTTGTGTGTCACAGAATGGTCGACTGTGGCCCTGGACAGTGTGTCCGCTGTCGTTTGATACTTCCCCTGGACACTGTTTTGTATACAAAGCGCATGAGATGCAAGTGGAATCTCTGAATTCTGAGGGGTTATCCTGGTGGGTTCTTTCTCGTCCAATAGTGAGACCAATGGTTTGTGATCTGTCTTGATGATCGCCTTCAGGCCAACAGTATAGTCAGGTAACTTCTGAAAAGTCTATGTTACTGCAAAGGCCTCTCTTTCAATAATTGCATACCACATCTGTGTGTCTGACAGACCCCTAGACACGTAATATACTGGTTGGTGGCTTCCATCCAACTGCTCTTGGAACAGAACTGCCCAGATCCTGTTGATGAGGCATCCGCTGAGATGGTAGTTGGTAGGGATGGGCTGTAGTGAGCCAGGATATCTGGTGAGAGCAGCATATCTTTGATCTGACAGAATGCTGGCTCTTGGTTTGCATCCCAACACCACTTTTGGGCCTTTTGGAGAATGTGTCGCAGAGGCTCTGTGACCTGCGCCAGGTTGGGCAGAAATTTCGCCAATTGGTTTGCCATGCCCAGGAATCTTTGAAGGTTAGGAATAGATGATGGGGTTGGAAACTCACTAATGGCCTTTGTTTTATGTGGGTCTGCCATGATGCCCGTGCTACTCACAATATGACTAAGAACCGAATGGGGGTCTTAGAAAACTCGTACTTATCATTCAGCATCAATCCTGCTTCCTGAAAGCATTTCAAGACAGCCGTGAGCCTACTGTCATGTTCCTTGACAGTTATACCATAGACAAGGAAATCATTCATTTCAGGCCATGTAAGATGGCCGACATCATGCGCTGAAAAATCTCAGGTGATGAGGTAATGCCGAAGGGCAAACAATTAAAGCAGAATCTGCCATTTGGGGTGATGAAAGTTGTCAGCAACTTAGATTTCTTCTCTAATGAAACCTGCCAGAAGCTGCTGTTGGATCAGGTTTCAGGAACACTGTGCTCTTGGAGAGTTTGGTTGAGCTGTCACCCACCTAGGACATTGGGTGGATTTCCCTTGTCACTGTCTTGTTGACTTGTGTCAGGTCGACACAGCTGCGAATGAATCCATTTAGCTTCAGAAGTTGGGCCATCCCGGAACACCGTTCTGTTGGCTAAGTGAAGGGGGAGATGACCCCCACCTTGGCCATCTCATCAACTTGCTGTTGTACTTGCTTCATAAATGGGCATAGTATTTTCTGTGGTGTAAACAAACACACTGGTTTAGCATTGTTTCTCAGCATTATGATGCATGCAGTCTTCAGTCGCTCCAGCCCACTGAAAAGTGTTGGAATATCCTTTTTAAATCAGAATCCTTGCTGGTTAATCTTTGTTGATCTTTTGGATGAGTTTGAGGTCAACACAGGCTTTCCTGTTCGGGAGAGAAAATTCTTGGTTGTGGAGCACATATAACGTTTCCTGTATTTATTTGTTTTTACATTGGAGCATTGCTTGCAACATACCTTTGACCTGGAGCTTGATGCCTCCTGGTGTTGTAAGTGGCTTCAGACATTGCTTCACTAGCCACAGTTCTTTATCCAACAGGATCATCACACTGGCTTCTGTGTCTAACTTAAAATTTGTGAGGTGACCATTTACAGATTTGTCAGCATTCCAAAATATGAACCTGGGATTCTTAATTTCTCTCAAGAAACACCTGTTAGACATTTTCTTGGCCTGGCTCATCTATCTCATGGAATCGTTTGGGATCCTCCACACATCTTGAGGTTTTGGACTTGCACATCTTTCCAAAGTGTCCCAGGTGGTTGCAGTGAAAGCACTGCGCAGTGATTGCTGGACACTGCTCACGCCTGTGAGATCTTTTGGTGCCGCAGCACTGACATGGTCTTCCACCATCTTGTGTTTTACTTGGGTAATGCTTTCCTTGCCCTGAAGACTCCTTGCCCTTTTGTTGCTTTGAGCTGGACTCTTGGGGCTGTTCTGTACCATGGTGTAACTTTTCCATGCAAAATGGATTGGTTTTTCTGGCAGTTTTCCAGTTTGCCTGACTATTTGGATGACATTTCCCAAAGTCAGATATTCTTTAGATTGGATTACATCTGAAAGATTATCATTGGCCGCTCCTACTACTATTCGGTCTCTTATGAGCTCTGACTTAAGTTCATCATAATCATAGCCTTCAGCCAATCTGTATAAGTCATTTATGAAAGTGTCTACAGGTTCCCTGGCCTTTGGACTCTCCTGTTAAATTTTGCTCACTTCAAAATTTTATTCATTCTTAAGTAACAGTAGGTGTCAAAGGACTTCATGAGCACTTCAAAGTTATGGGAAGATTCATTTATTATATGTCTGGCAATTTTGTCGTCGGCTATTGGACCTGCTGAATACAGTAGTGTATTCACTTGTTCAGCCTCTGTTTTTGTATTCAAGCCTGATGTAATCATATACTTTAAAAACCTTCTCCATAATGTCCAGTTTTCACCTGGTCTGGCTCTTTTGTCTGTCTTAATTGGTCTGGTGGTGTTGATTTACAATCCATGGCTGTTTTCAGCACATGGGAATGCAGCTTTGATTGTTTCTTTTTTTTTAAATGGTACTGCACTAATCTTTTTTTTTTGTCTTCCTGCGCTTGTCGGGATTTAGTGGGCTCCCATGACAGTTATGGAATCATTTTAAACTTCAGTAATTCTGCAGAAATTCTTTTGACCGAATCGTTTAGGCCCACTATTTGCTTTCCTGAGTTTGGGGAATTGAATTGAAGCCTTTTTGTTTTTTGCTCTGACTTGTCTTTTAAAAATGTTTTCGTTTTCTCTTCGCGCGCAGTTATAGTGCTGACTCCAGATCCGGGAGGCAACATTCTTCAAGCTGCACTCTTCAAAACGATCACTCTGCCAGTGCTGCCTGATTATTGCGCCAAATATAAAAGCTCATTTCTAGTTAATAAGGAGGAGTGTGAAATATTAGATACAATAAGCATAGTGAGAGATGAAGTATAGGAGGGACTAGCATCCTTGAAGGTGAATAAATCACCAGAGCCAAATGGATTGTATCCAAGGCTGTAGAAGGAAGACAGGGAGGAAATAACGGATGCTTTGAGGATCATTTTCTTTCTTCACTAGATACAGGCGAGGTCCCAGAAGATTGGAGGTCTCTGAACATTGTACCATTATTTAAAACGGGTGTGAGGGATAGGCCAGAAAAATATAGACTAGTTAGTCTGACTTCAGTGGTGGGCAAATTATTGGAACAATCCTGAGAGACAGTATAAACTGTCAGTTAGAAAGGCACGGATTGGTCAGGGATAGTCAGCATGGTTTTGTTAGGGGAAGCTTGTGTCTTACTAACTTAATAGAATTTTTTTTCAGAAGTAACAAGGAGAATTGATGAGAGTAATGTAGTGGATGTTGTCTACAAGGATTTCAGTAAGGCATTTGACAATGTTCCACATAGCAGACTGGTCAGGAAAGTGAGATCTCACAGGGGAAGGTGGCAATTGAATCCAAAATTGGCTCAATGACAGGAAACAAAGATCAATGGATGTTTTTGTGAATGGATAACAGTTTCCAGTGGTGTTCCACAGGGGTAGGTGCTGTGGTCTTTGCTGTTTGTTGTATATATCAATGAGTTAGACTTAAATGTGGGAGGCATGATTGGGAAATTTGCAGATGACACAAAATTGGTTGCGTAGTTGATAGTGAAGAGGATAGTTGTCGACTCAGAATTATATCAGTGGTTTGGTTGAGTGGACAAATAAGCGGCAAATGGAATTCAATCCGAATAGTGTGAGGTAATACATTTGGCGAGGGCAAACAAAGCAAGGGAATACTCAATAAACAGGGAATTATTGAGAGTTATTGAGGAAGTGAGGGACCTTGGAATGCATGTCACAGATCCTTGAAGATGGCAGGACAGGTGGACAAAGTGGTCAAGAAAGCATATGGAATACTTTCCTTTATTGGGCGAGGTATTGAATATAAAAGCAGGGATGCAATGGTGGAACTGATAAAACACTGGTTAGGCCACAGCTGGGATTTTTTGTACAGTTCTGGTCATCACATTACAGGAAGGACATAATTGCTCTGGAGAGAGTGCAGAGGAGATTTACAAGACTGTTGCCAGGGCTTGAAAATTGCAGCTATAAGCGGAGATTGGATAGGCTAGGATTGTTTTCCTTAGAACCGAGGAGGCTAAGGGGTGACCTAATTGAGGTGTAGAAAATTATGAGAGGCCTAGATAGGGCAGACAGGAAAGACTTGTTTCCCCTAGCTGAGGGGTCAATTACCAGATGGCATAGATTTAAGGTGATTGGTAGAAGGATTAGAAGGGACATGAGGGAAAACTTTTCACCCAGAGGGTTATGGGCATCTGGAATTCACTGCCTAAGTTGGTGGTTGAGGGTGAAATGCTCAACTCATTTAAAAGGTACCTGGATCTGCATCTGACATGCTGTAACCTGCAAGGCTACAGACCAGGTTCTGGAAAGTGGGATTAAAATGCGCAGCTCGTTTCTGTTTTCTCTTTTTGGCCAGCACAGACACAAGAGGCTGAATGGCCTCTTTCTGCACTGTAACGTTTCTATGGTTTCTATAATGTGGGCGGTACCATTTCCCCAGACCCACATGAACCCTTACAGCCCCAAACACCCTAATACTACAGAAATCTGAAATCAAGTTAGAAAGTGCTGAAAATACTCAGCAGGCCTACGGAGAGGGATAGAGAAGCAGAGTTAATGGGTTGAATTTTTCCATCTTAGGTTTTAGCTAGGAGCCAGCTTTATTCCCACGTCTGTAACCCAGAGTTGAGAGTGGCTCAACTTCCAGTTCAATCTTCCAGAAGTACCTGCCTCTGGGATCACTGTCCAATTAGGGAGGGCGGGTGGGTTAAGGGGGTAAGAGGGTGAATCAGTGCATGTGATTTAAAGGGTAGCCAGCAGCCTTCGCTGTGACTGCAGTGATAGTGCTGCTGAGGTGAAAGGCACAAAAGAACAAATGGCACAAGTGGAGTGAAATGGCTGTGAGATGAACCTGAAGGACGCTGCAGGCATTTCTTCATCCCAAGCATTAAATGTGACTGCAATCTCAATATGATACTGCTGCAATGCCAAGCCTCTATCTATGGATCACCTCATTTACCCTATTGTATGTCACAGTAATGCTGCTGTGACCTCCTGCTGTGCAGTTTCCTCCTGTAGGTTGATGAGTTATAGATACTGCGTGGGTCCCAAATCCCAGTGGTAACATTCCATTGCCTTGGGAAAATAGCTGGTAATTGACTCATTGACAAGTTCAAATGGTTGCCACTCCTGCCAGGTGGATTGCCAATATTGTACACAAGCTGCCACTGGGAAAAGCAGGAGGACCACAGGTACTCATCGGAGGACCAGGCCGCTGCCTTTTTCCAGATTTTCCCAGCCACCCCACCTCCGAACGTGCCTCCAAAGGCATGGAAAAATTCTTCGCAACATTTCAGGCCTGTGACCCTTTTTCAGGGCTGTTCTGATGAGGATTATCGACCTAAAACGTCGGGTGAAGTTGGAAAGATCTTGTGGACCTTCAAAAATGACAGGCAGAACCCAGGCGCAGAAGTCACGCTCCCATTCGTGCAGATCCCAGTTTCTGTCGGCAGTGGAAATGGGCGGGTGTGAGTCACACAGGTGGAAAGCCAGAATCAGCAGGGCCATGTGAACATAGTGCTGATTTCAAACCGACCCCATTTTAGCCATTCCAAAGGAGTATACCTGAACGCCCTTATAAGGCGGATAAGTGTCATGATCTGAAGCGATTTAAATTGCCTGCTCTTTTAAACTTGAAAAAAAAATACAGGTTTCAGCTGTCAGTGAGAGTTGAAACAAACCACCATCTGCAGGACTGCTTTGCTTGACAGGCCATCTGGTATAGGTTAAAAAAAATTACCATCTGTGCAGTTTCAACAGAGTTCTTTGTTGACATTTTCCAAGGGCTATTATTATGTCATTCTGATTACTTGGCTGAGTTTCAGAAGCTACAATTATTTCAGCAGGGATTCTGAGTTCAGTTTAAATGACAATTTAAAGAGGGTATTAAAAGATTTGTCTTTGATGTGGGGTCTGAACAGAAATTTGTTTTTATAAGCAATTGAACAATTGAAATGTAAAAGCCTTGAATGGGTTTCATGATTGGGAGATTTTTTTCACTATCAAGTGTGTAGGAGTGAGAGCTGTCTTAGATTCTTAGAAGTTTATTTTCTTTCCATCTCCACATAGCTCCTGAGGTCTGCCCATGGTGGATACTGGATGAGTGGCATGTGGAGGTGGCATAGGCATATGAGGAGTCAAGCAAGTAAGAGGAGGCCTGGGTGTGGTTAGGGGGCATGAGTTGGTATGGAAGGGCCATTGGAGTTGGGTGTGGGGGAGAGGGGGTATGAGAGGTGAGGCTTAGAGGGCCTAACAGCTTCTAAAATACCTGGGACTAAGTCCCAGAGAACCAAGGCAGGCCTTCCAATCAGCCCATCTGAGTACAAGCCGGTCCTCATGGCTGTCTAGGATCTGTTTCCGGGGTTGACGGGCCTTATTTGATCCCGCCCCCACCTTCTTGGAGAACAAAATTGGATCTAAAGAGGCTATTTAAACCAAGACAGGAGATTTCCCAACTTGAGCTACCTACCTCAATAGCATTACAAACAGGAGGGGGTTAATTTAAACAGAACTAATTTCTCCTCACCACCCGTCTGTAAACAGAAAGGTGTTTTGATCTGTTTCCCCCTTTATAAGCAGTGGTGTATTTCCCAATCCCTCGGTTTTGGTGTGATCTAATTTTCTATTAATAACCCCACAGCAAACTTGAGATAGGATGAACTCAAAGGGTTAGTTTATTTGCACACACTAAACACAGGAAGAGAGTCGCAACATTGCCTCCTTTGTATTCGCACAGTAAAAGAGGGATAGAGAAAAGAAAGATTTACAGGGCAGAGACCACAGAGAAAATAAATACTGTTTCACATGGGTTCTAGAGTCCAGAATCAAAATCCATTTAGATATCCCTTCACGGAGGTCGGTGGGCTAAAAATCGAAGCCGTATAATTCACTTTTCTGGTGGTGTGAACTTCACACAACAGGCATGCAGAGATGAATCTGTTTGGTAGGCAGGGGTACAGAAGTTCCAGCAGAAACAGTATAGATGGAGGCCAAGTATTCCACCTGGACTCGTGCTCCTTTTCTGTGAGGTTGCTTGTAGGATAGTAAACAGTAGACTGCCTTTGCAGTTCCACAAGGCAACATTACTGGTTCCACCAGCTAGAGGTCCATGTCACATGATTCCCACCGCTCCACACTATCTTTTGACAAAGGATGTGTATCCCTCGTCTGGGTCCCCGAGATTGTTAAATGTCCCAACCATTAAGAATTGAAGGGAAGGTTGCTGGGTCCCTTTGACCTAGCAGACGATTAGACTCCTGTTGGCCAGCCTGGCTTATGAAATGCTGGTGGATTTTTTATAGCTCTCTTTGAATTTGATCCGTGCAGTCCAGTGTTGGGGTGGGAGGGTGCGGGTGGCGGGGTTGTTAGTGATTCTTCAGGGATAACGAGGTGCAAGTTTCTCCGATACTATCAGGTGGCTTGTTTGGTTCAAGGGTCACAGACAGACAGATTCAGTTATTTTATAAGGTCTTAGTCCAGTTTTTAAAATTTTATAAATAGCCATGAGGATACCGGTATGTATTTTATAAAAATACAGAGTGAGGTCTTAGTCCCCTCACAATAGTGAAAATCCAGCCCATTAACTCTGTTTCTCTTTCCTAAGATGCTGTCAAACTTGCTGAGTATTTCCAGCGTTTTCTGTTTTTATTTTTATTGCTGTTGTTTGTCTACTTATTGTCTGTCTACTTCAGTTGTCTGCCTGTTGGCTCCATAGGTCAGTGGACCACCTAGTGTAGTAGAGTTCCTGGTTTCATCCCAGATCTGTCGAAAATGAAATGATCTGAACCAGGAGGCCAATTGCGGCGTAGTAATTTACCTCAGTGTCCATGTTTCTAAGGGGGTGTCGGGGAACAAAAATCAGCCAGACTTCTTGCCCCTGCTCACTACCTGTAGAGCTCTGCTGTAAAGTCCATTCATGTTTGGGGGAAGGCAGAATTTGCACTACGACCTTACATGGTCAAACAGTTGACTGTTGCTCATCATCTAGCTCAGATGTGAAGAACAGACACCTTGGGTGAGACAATGAAGGCATGCAGGCATCTGTAGAATCATAGTCCATTGAGAGTTTGTGCTGTCAGGAGGCAGGGACTAAACTGGGGAGAGAATTTAGTTTGGCAACAGGGGAGGGGTTGCAGGAGGGAGGGGGAGGCAAGTACTTGGATTAAGTAGATTTTCCTGCCAGTAGTCAGCACTGGCTAGGCAGGAATCTCCCTTAACGTTTCGAGGATGCCCTTGAGCCAATTGTGTTTCATTACTCTGTGACTAAATCTAAAAACATGAGCTGCCAGATGTCAGGAGCCAGGGCCAACTTGATTGAAGACATATTAGGAATAGCAAGGAGTTTGAATGAGCCTAACAACTATTGCATCATGGCAGCAGGTTCTCTGGGTCTAAAAATAGTTTTGAATCGATTAGCAAAGCCTATATTTTTGTCTGGCGAATTGCAGAGTGAATGAAACCTGTATCATTGCCTGAATACTGATCAGGTGGAGGTGACAGAAAAACCTGGTAGATGGCTACATATTCGGCCAGCTGTTTTCTGGGAATTCGATTGTAGGCTGTGAAATACATTAACATCTGTTACCCTATAATATGAAGGCTTCAGTTAAATAATGCAGTGCAAGTTCAATTAAAGAGAGCATAGATTTAGCTTAAGATTTCATCTCTCAGACTTTAGCTCCATACATGGAGGAACGAAAACCTTGGGGGTGGTGTTTTGAGACTTTAGAGTATCCAAGGCTTTGTGAGGTAGGCCTAGATAACATGTCACCCTAGATTACACAAGGCCTCTCTGTGGGCCAAGGATTGCAGGAGTCCATTCAGACTTCTTAAATTCTGAGCCAGTGACTCTGTTCAGAATCTGTCACATGCTGTGAAATGAAGGATTTTCCCTCTTCGCACCTTCCTGTCCCTAGTGGTGGCACTGAGATTTACAGGTAGGAAAAGTCTAGATTTCAGACTTGGTCTGTGCTGAGTTGGCTGCTCTCAACTTGGGCCAACTGTAGGTAAACTGCAGTTCGATGGGGGAAGGGGAGAATCAACCAGTGCCGTTGACCGATCAGTGAGGGTGTTGCATGAGGTCAGGATTGGATGCCATTGTGAAGCTCTGAGTGGTGGAATAGTTAAGTGATATTTGTTATCTGCTACTCATGAATAATGGCTAATTGACCTTTAGTCCAGTGTAGAGAGGCCCCAAACTGAAAGTGGAGTGGAATTGGGGCTTTTAACATTTTCTGTGCCTTAAGTGCCCTTCTAAGGAGGACATAGGACAGGATTGAAACCTCAAAACCTATCCTTTAGGAATTCACTGAGATCCAAGTCTCAGTAAATTATAATTGGAGTTCAGAAATCTGAATAGAAAAAAAGTTATTTGGATGGATGGATTCCTCATTGTGACCACCACAAAAATGCAGTAGGTATCCACCTTCGGGAAGTCGTGAGGATTATTTCTGGAATGTTGAGACCAACACAGCTCGAGTAGCTTCCTGTGCTAGCACACATGTCCAGAGGGAAAACATCCTCATCAAAGGACATCATCGGCATTGACACAGGATCTCGGAAAAAACCCATGTATCCATCTGAAATCCTGTAGCCTCTATTGGAACACACTCCACACCCTATAAACTGATGGTAACCCAGCTCTCAATGGCTCACCTCCTGGTTGACTGCAAACATCACCAACCGCAATGTACTAACTGACCCGAGTGGTGAAGCCCCAGGCTTCAACCTTCCACGGAAAATCTGGACAACTCTCAACTGCTTGAGGACAGGCCAGGGAAGATGGAAGTTCCACAAGTGTAATGTGAGGAACAGCTCCAATTGTGACTGGCCATTCAAGTCAGACCATCGCCCACACTCTGAACTCCTGCTGTGAGAGATGCATTCCTGGTAGAATCACAACCATTCACTGTTGAATGGATTGCTAACCTCAACATCAAACTATAGCTGCTTCCCCAACCAAATGGAAAGAAATCCTCCCACTCACACACGAACAGGAATAGGCTATTTCCACTCCTCAAGCCTGTACCACCATTCAATTAGACCATGGCTGACCTATAACTCAACTCCATTTACCTGAAGAAAGGCACCTAACTACTGACGATGGAGTCATCGATCTGAAATATTAATTCCCTTTCTCTCTCTCTCCACAGATGCTGCCTGACCTGAGTATTTCCAGCATTTTCTGATTTTATTTCAGAATTCCAACATCTGCAGTATTTTGCTTTTCCATTTACCCGCCTTTGTTCTATATTTCTTCCTTTTGCCCCTCTGCCATGTTCAACCACATCTTTGCTCCTCCATCATCACCTCTCTGTGGTTGCACTCCTACCTGTTTCAACGCAAATTCCCTACAATGGCTTCTCCTCTCAACCTCATTCCCATCACTTTAAGAATGCCCCATGATTCCATTGTTGGGCCCCTAATTTCCTTGTTTACATGCTGCCCTGCAACACCTTCATACAACTTTAATTGAACCATAAACAATTCCAGCAAAGGAGGAAGCCATTCAACCCATTGCAATTGTGCTGGCCCTTTGTTGGGACATGCCAAACTCATCCCGCTGCCCAGTTGCTCAACACTCGTTTATGTTTCAGGTTTCCGGTTTGCCCTTAAAAATGTCTCTGCCTCAACCAGTCCCTGTGACAAAGCATTCCATACTCCAGCAACTCTGCGCAATAGACACTGCACAGCACTGCTGAATGTCATGCAAGACCTTTGCAGGATTAAGACTGTAAGAACTGCGTGTTCTCTGTTTGTGTCTCTTAGAAGTGAAAGTAGTCTCCTGTGATAGCACAAAATATATGATAGTGAATCAGCCTCCCAGTGTACACAGCACACAACTTTGGTGTAAAGCAGGCTGATAGTTGACTATCACCTGTTTTGTGCTATCGGCAAAGACCAATTTCACCACCTCTGTGCTCATATCTTTCACTAACTCTTGTTGGCTTTCTTTATCTGTACTTTGTTTCCTTTACTTAAGCCCATCTAACTCTCTGCATCTATCTCCCTGGCTCTCTCTTCATGTGGGAGGAGATTAAATGGATGGGTAGCATCCATAATGGTGTAGAGTGTACATGGGCTGTGGAAGGAGATTAATTGGATAGGTAGAGTCCATGTAGGATTTCTCTCTTCCTCATGCTTTGTTTGTGCCTCTATTGCTTATTTCTCACTATTACTATTTCTCTCTCTGCCTCTTTGTATCTCTTTCTATTTCTGTGTTTCTCACTCTTTCAGTATTTGTGCTTCTTTTATTTTGTGTGACCATCTCTGATGGCTTTGATCTTGGTCCTATTCTGCAGTATCAGAGGATGAAATCTGATGGTTCTTTGTAGTATTTGGCTCTTTCACAGGAGCTGTTGCTGCAGAGGCATTGATAAAACATGCGAGAAGCCTGTCCGCCTGCCAATTTCTCCAGCAACTGATAGATTCAAAACCCTGGGGTGCTGCTCCATCTGAAATCATTATTCTGATTATCAGAGAATCTGTGAGTTTGCTTTCTTATCCTGACACTGCACAGACATGCTGCTGATCACAAGGATCTCCTTCTAAAGATAGGTTGACCACTGGAATCTATCTTAAAAATTTGGTCAGCACAGGAGTAAAATTTAGAGATGTGTGCAGACTGAGAAGAACAAATACACAAATACTGCAGAGGGTGTTTGATTGGTCCTGTGCTTTTGGAGTGAAGGAATGGTGTGTTGAGCAAAAATCAGAGCAAGGTTGCAAAGTGAAGATATATTCTGGAATTTTATTCAGTTACTTTGTGGCTACATGAAATCCATAATAGGAGAGAATGTGCATGGGCTGTGGAAGGGAAAGAAATGACTGTGTGGAGTTCATGATAGGGTACATGGGCTGTGAAGGACATTAAATGGGTGGCTAGGCCCCATGATAGGGTAGAGTACAGATTAAATTTGTTAATAAAAAGGTGCTTGACTGAAGATCCCCGCATAGAATTTTCATGGACTGTAAAGAGCAATGGAAATGTGTCGGAGTTGGACTTCATCTGCCACTTAGGCCTTGCTTGCACTTTGTCTCAAATTGCAGGGACAAAGTCATTTGAATAATTGGGACAGACAACTTGCCCTGCAAGAGATGTAAGAGAGCTTCCTAGAAGGGCAGGTTGTGGGGAGAGAGGATCCAGGACATTGGAGCAAGTAGCCTACTGTTCAGGGGACATTGTTTCCAAGGCTCTGGCTGAGTCAAAGATTGCTGCAAATAATTTTTTATTCTCTCTAGGGATTGTATGTCCAGCCAGTCGAAGATACTCAATTCTTAATGGGGTCTAGTTCATTTTCGGCCTTTCAAATGCCCACAACAGAATCCAATCCTGTCCTCAGAAGCTGAGAGAGCTGCTGAATGGATTCCCACAATGTCCAATTAACACCCTAAAAGGGTTCTGGGACATGTGGATAAAAGATGCCCTTTCCCTGGGTTGGGCTTTGCAGGGTAAGTTAGATGGTTCTAGGTACCATCCAAAATCCATAACTACTGAATTCTGTCTCCCCCAAGGTACAGATTATTGGGAAGGTGTTCGTTACAGAGCAGTGTCTCTTAATGAAGTCTTTCTGGTCTTCAGTAGGTTAACAGCAAGCCTTTATTAACTACTTGTAACTATATACATATATACAGTAAAGGATACAGGCAAGGAGCTATCTCCACATCTAGGTCTTTGCACATCTCGGCTCAACGCCACCCTGACTCTAGGTGAATCATGTGTCTTCTTACATCACTGTGTGGGCGGTACTGTACTCAGTCCCACATTAACCCTGTATGTGGCAGACCTTTATACTACACAAATTTGCAGTCTTCCCGCTTTAAAAAGAGTTTGGATTTTGTGACTTTCCTTTTTAAAAGGTGTTCTGATGACAAAGCCCACTCTTTTAAAAACGGTCTTGATGGTGAAATTCCCTCTCTTAAAAGTGTCTGAATGGTGAATCTCGCTTTGTAACAGAGATTCTGAAGCTATCCTTCTCTTTGAATCTCAAATGTGCTGAACTTTACAATTAATAGGCTTCTGCTGAAGTCTGCAGATAATTTGATGTCTTTGCCTGGTTCACTTTGACTGCAGTCAAACAGAGAGGTGTGGTGCAAACGATGAGCTTCAGACAGCCCAGGATCTAATTGGAAGCAAAGTAGTGAAGCATATGAAATGTGTTATGGTCATTTTATAATTCCACACTTCAGTTAAAAGAACAATGTGATAATTTTAAGCAATCTAATGACGGTTTAGAATAAAATTCTAAAGGATAGGCAGAAAGTGAGATTAATATTCTGAAAATCAGACTAATTGGGTAACCTGAGCAAGATGACTTGTAAGTGGGTTGTGGTCACTTTAATAAAAGAAAGGCTTGTAATTCAGCCGTGCCTCAAAATGAATGGTTTTGAAGTGGCTGCTGTTATGTAGACAAGCATGGCAGCCATTTTGCACACTGGAAGAGGCATAGGAACACCAACACCTGCAAGTTCCCCTCCAAGTCACCATCCGGGACTGTATGTGCCCATGTGGACTGCAGCAGTTCAAGAAGTCGGCTCACCACCACCTTCTCAAGGGCAATTATGGATTGGCAATAAGGCTGGCCTTGCCCGAAATGCCCACATCCCAAGAATGAACTTTTACCAAAAAAACACGATCCCACAATCATCAAAGAGGTGAGGATTGTTGGCTGGGACACTGGGTGAACTCTCTGTTCTTCCAATAGTTACTAACAACTTGCATTTATACAGCACCTTTAAAGTAGTAAAACACTCCAAAGAGCTTCACAGGAGCATTATCAAACAAAATCAACGAGTTTAAAGGACAGTAATACCATATGAAATTGGCTGAGTTACAGGAAACAGAGAGTGTTGGTGAATGGATGTTTATTGGCCTGGTGGGAGGTTTGTAGTGGAGCCGCCCAGGGGTTGGGGTTCAGACCTTTGTTCTTCCTGAGATATATTAATGACTTAGATGTTGGTGGGCACAATTTCAAAATTTGTGGATCATATGAAACTTGAAAGCATTGTGAACTGTGAGGGGGATAGTGTAGAACTTCACAAGGATATAGACAGTTTGGTGGAATGGGTGGACAAATGGCAGATGAAAGTTAATGCAGAGAACTGTGAAGTGATTGATTTCGGCAGGAAGAATGTAGAGACAATATAAAATAAAGGGTACAATTCAAAAGGGGGTGCATGTACACCTGGGTGTATATGTCCATAAGTCATTGAGGGTGGCAGGATAGGTTAATAGCACAGTTAATGAAGCATATAGTATCCTAGACTTTATTAATGGTGGCATAGTGGAGCAAGGAGGTTATGCTAAACTTGTGTGTAACACGGTTCGGCCTCATCTGGACTAATGTGTCTAGTTCTGGGCTCCATGCTTTAGGAAAGGTGTGAAGGCATTGGAGAGATTGCAGAAAAGATTCAGGACAATCGTTCTAAGGATGAGAAACTTCAGTTACATAGATTAGAGAGGTTGGGACTGTTTTCCTTGGAGAAGAGAAGGTTAAGAGGAGATTTGATAAAGGTATACAAAATCATGAGGGGTCTGGATGGAGTAGATAGGGAGAAACTGTTTCCATTGGTAGAAGAATTGAAAACTGGGAGGACAGATTTAAAGGAATTGGGAAAAGAAACAATAGAGACGCAAGGAAAAACTTGTTCACACAGCGAGTGGTTGGGATCTGGAATGCACTGCCTGGAGAGTATGTTGGAGGCAGGTCCAATCGAGTCATTTAAGAGGGATTATTATCTGTAAAGGAAGAACATGCAGGGCTACGGAGAGTAGGCTGGGAAGCGCACTAGGTAAATTGCTTCTTCGGAGAGCCATGCAGACATGATGGGCTGAATGGTTGTGACCATTCTGTGAAACCTGACACTTAGGGCAGGTGACTGAAACCTCAATCAAAGATTTTAAGGAGGGTATTAAAGGAGAAGAGAGAGCTAGATTAGGTGAAAAGTTTAGGGAGGGCTTCCAGACCTTAGGGCCTTGGCAACAGAACTCATAGCTGCCAATTGTGGAGTGATTAAAATTGGGTATTTGCAAGAGGCCAGAATTGAAGGAGCACAGAGGTCTAGGAAATCCGTTGAAGTTTAAAACATTTAAAGTAGTGAGGCAAGGGAGTGGGGTACAGGAAATCAAAATCCTGAACTAGTTTCGTGGTGAGGATGGTGCGCTGGGAGATTGGGCTGGTGGAAATCAAATGTTTTACAGAAGCTTGTAAATTAAAACACCAGGTAATCAATAAGGAAAGGAGCTGAAACAGGCAGGTTTTCTCTAGGTAAGTTCACTGATCCCACTCTCCCAGAGAGGAGCTGCATTTAGAGAGATTGGGGTGAATCAGTGCTACTGCCTATCATCCTCTGTGCAACCCATGCTCCCTTTGGTTGTGGATCCTCATAGGAGGGTGTGGGACTGGTGAATTTACAACACACTTGGAGCATTACATGTAAAGTAGCGGCAATAGATGCACAAATCCAGCTGGGGATATGGTGAAATCAATTAGAAAAACGGATTTGTTAATGACAAGTCATGTTTAATCAGTTTTTTTGAAGAAGGGGCCAATTAGGTAAATGAACAGAAAGTAATAGATATAATGTGATTGGATTGTCAGCTAGTTTTTAGCTAGCGGTCCCAAAAGAGACTTGTTAGAAAATCACAGGCTTATAATATAAGAGGACACGTTGCAGTTTGGATAGAAAGTTGCTTGATGGGCAATAGACAAAGGGTTTGGGTTAATGGGACTGGTCTGATTGGAGAAGAGTTGGAAATGATGTACCTCCAGGACTCGATGTTAGGTCTGTTTTTCTTCCTAGTATATATACCTCCTGACTGTGATGAATTAACAGAGGAAGGTGTGTATCTGAAAATCAGAGGGGCTTGTAAGAGAAAAACAATTCTTGTGCCATGTGGGAGCTTCAGTACACTTCACGTGTCTTGGGGGATCACATGTGTAGGATGTGTTTCCAGCTGCTTCAGCTCGAGCTCAGGATTTCCAAGCTTGTGAGGCAGGTGGAGTCATTACAGAGCATCCAAGTGAATAAGTGTTTACTGGATTGTATGTTCTAGGAGGTGGCCAACCCACAGGCAGTCAGAGTTCAGGATAGTAGATGGGCGGCTATCCATAAGAATAGGAAGGGGCAGGCAGTGCAGGGGTCTACCACTCTCAAACAGGTGTTCAGCATTGGAGACTGTTGGGATTGATGGCACTTTGAAGGAGTGAAGCTTAGATCCTGAGATGAATGAGCATGGGACGGCAGAGGAAGAAATAGCAAAGAGTAGAAATGCACAAGGGTGATGGGTGACCAGGACTTTGTGTGAGTTACAAGTCAGACAGCATGGTTTTAGGTGGCCACAGGTTTATGGAGGGCAGAGGATGGGAGAGTGACCAGCAAAGCATTGGAATAAAGGCTGGAGATAACAAAATAACTGTTTCAGCAGTTGGTGAGCTGAGGATTGGGGAGTCCAATGGAGTTCAAGGTTCACAAACCAAAAGGCTTAGGCTGGCTGCGAAAGGACAAGGAAGAACGTAGCTGGGATAAAGTGGGAGAAAATTACATTGTGATATGAAGGATAATAGGAAAGAAAGGTTTTATATTTAAGTTAGGGAATTAGGTGTAAGGAAGCAAGCAGCCCTATTAAAGTCAGATTAAGATCTGTCTGCTGCAGTACAGGATAAGGATAAAACAGATTATGAAATTAATATTTTACTTCAACAGATATGATAGCAGAGGTGCAAGCATGGAAGACTAGAGATTAGTAGGGGTGAGAGGCTTACTGGATTTGTATAAACAAAACATTTATAATGGATAAAATGGGGTTATCATCTCCAAGCCCAGATGTTTTCCACCTGAGTTGTAGAAATTGGGGCTACAATTGTCTTCCAAATAGGATACAATTTCACCGACTTGAGGTTAGTGCTGAAGAAGCCATCAGAACTGAGTGTCAGCCACTTCCTGATTCATTAACACCCATTTTGTGCCACCACTCAATGAATTTCTACCAAACAAAATACATTTAAAAAATGTGTATATATGTAAAAGCATGTATTTCTGTGCCAATTTTTTCCATTAAAAATTACTATTCCCACATTTATAATGGAAACTGTCTATGGAAACTTAGCACACTGTAATTTACATCATCCAGCCAGTAATGGAAAGACTTTCTAATCCAGGCAGTATCATAAGGACATTGTATCACACAGAAACCCCTCATTTTTATGGCTCTGAGCAACTCTGCCTGTTGTGCTAAACTGTCTTCCTATCCTGTCCTCCAACCAAGTCTCACTTATCCACTCCCTAAACTGCTGTACGTTTTGCTTTTTAACTATGAATAATGACATGAAATTAATGACTAAATTATGTCTGCACAGCCTGGTCTGATTATTAATCAATTTGCTGAACAATGACAGTGGCTGCTTAACACGAGAGCCGAAAGAATAGCAGAAGGAGTACTGTAAAATCAAAATGGGGAAATGCTCTGGACTTGGCTCCAGGTACAGAGTCATTACAGTTAGCCTCAGGATCAAAAGAAATAGGGTCAATTTGAAGTGATTAAAACCATGAAGGAATTAGCAGCATTCTCCCTTCAGCAGTGGATTTAGAATGAGGGAAAAATTTTAGATTTGCCCAGTTAATCTCCAATTCTAATTGTAGGAAAAATGACTTTACAGACACAGCTGTGAGAAAGTGGAACATTCTGTACCAGAGGGCTGTAGGTCCAAGGTAAAGTATTAAAGGAGAAAAGTAGTCACAACAGGAGTGAGTTACTGCATGGGTCTAATCTAGGAATTATATAATGTTACAAACAGGACGGGGTTAATTTAAGCAGCACTAATTTCTCCTCTCACCAACCGTCCGTAAACAGAAAAGTGTTTTTTTATTTGCTTCCCCCTTTATAGGCAGTGGCATATTTCGCAACCCCTCAGTTTTGGTGTGATCCAATTTCTATTAATAATCCCACAGCAAACTCGAGATAGGACGAACTCAAAGGGTTAGTTTATTTGCACACACTGAAAACACGGGAGGAGGGTCACAACATTGCCTCCCGTGCACTCATACAGTAAAAGACGGATAGAGGAAAGAAAGATTTACAGAGCAAACATCACAGAGAAACAAATTATTTTTTCACGTAGGTTATGGAGTCCCAAATCAAAGCCCAATGAGGTATTCCTTCATGGAGGTCAGTGGGCTGAAGTCTGATGCTGGTTAATTCACTTTTCTAGTGGTGTTGACTTCACACAATGAGGTATGCATGCAGAGATGAATCAGTCTTGTAGACAATGGTACAGAAGTCCCAGTAGAAACAGTATAGATGGGGCTAGGTGTCCAAACCTGGGCCAGTGCTCCTTTTCTGTGAGGCTGCTTGTAGGATGATAAACAGCAGACTGAGCTCGCAGTTCCACAAGGCAAGGTTTTACAGCAAGAGGCCCATGTCACATGATTCCTACCTCTCCACATTGCCTTTGACAAGGGATGTATATCCCTCATCTGGGTCCCCAAGATCGTTAAATATCTCAACCATTGAGAGTTGAAAAGAAGGTTGCCGGGGCCCTTTGCCTAGCAGAGGAATAGACTCTGGTTGGCCAACCTTGGTTATGAAATGCAGTTTTTTGTGTAGTTCTCTTTGAATTTGGTCCGTGCAGCCCACAGGGGAGTCATTAGTGTCTCTTCAGGGATAACGAGGCGCAAGTTTCTTTGATACTGGCATGTAGCTCCTTTTGTTTGATGATCACAGGTAGACATAGATTCAGCCATTTTATAAGGTAATTGTCCAATTTTTAAAATTTTAGAAATAGCCATGAGGATACCTATACACATTTTATAAAAATATACAGCATGAGGTCTTTGTCCCCTCACAATTAGGACAAGATTATATTTAGGATCACAAAGAAGGATCACTAGGTCCCACAACTCATCTCCAATAGGTCTTAGCTCCATATATCCACCTTCCACCCATATTCCTTAACCCACCATCTCCCCTTATCCCTCGACCTCACCTTCTCCCTGTATCCCTCCATCCCCTCATTTCCTTGTACTTCTCATCTCTAATATCCACCTTCTCCCCATTATACGCGGCCCCAGTTACCCACAGCCCCCTTTAATAGAGTTACGTATACACCTGGAAGCCTTATTTATTCGGTTTATTGCAAACACGTGCTACACATACATACACTGAAATACTGAAGGCATATTTGCATGCATGACAAAGTAAATAGTTCACTTAGATTGGGGCATTAAACATAACAGTCGGCATGTTGTGGTATCCGGTCCACAGAACATTCCCCTGGAGATGGATTGGCTATTGGGACATTTTCCTGAGTGCCCCTGAAACTCGGACAGCTGATTTTAGAAGGCCAAAGTTGGCCTTTCCCAGGCTCTGCCTCCTGCCCACATTTCTGTCCACATGCTCTGGAGATTGGTTCACACCTCTCCCCTGCACGTACTCGCTGTTTTCCCACTCTCGCACATCTGCCATTTGCTTTGAGTGTTCAACACTTGCCTCTCCCCCATCCCTTCAGACCCAGCCCCTCAAGGGCGCTGATCTTCCAATGAAAGCCTTGGCTGTTTCCCACCTCCTTCAGCCATACACGCTTTCTGTTGGGTTGGAGCGGTCAACAACCTCACTCACACTGCCATGGGACATCGTGTGCTCCTCTGCTCTGCAGGTAAACATCATTTTAAATTAAATATATCTGTTAAAGGAAACAGAGGGGCAGCGAAGTGGTGAAGCAACGAGTGCTCCAATGGGCAGGGACCCAGCTTCACACTGCATTAAAAAGGAGCAAATCAGGGAGGCCAAGAAAAGAACTGGGAGAGAGATGGGAAGCTGTTTGAGTGAAACGGTGACAGTAAGCTTCCTCTGAGACCAAATCCAAGGACCACTTACAGCCAAACTGTATCGTGGGGATCAGAGTTGCTCAGCATAGTCACAATGGTGAAATCAGCCCCAGTGAAGCCAAAAGCTGGGCGATGGGTGAAGATGTGACGGTGAAATCAGATGGTGACACACAAACGAGGAGCAGGAGTAGGCCATTCGGCCCCTTGAGCCTGCTCTGCCATTTAATGAGATAACGACTGATCTGAAAGTAACCTTGAATCTGCCTACCCCCAATAACCTATCACCCCCTTGCTTATCAGGAATCTATCCACCTCTGCCTTAAAAATATTCAAAGACTCTGCTTCCACCGCCTTTTCAGGAAGAGCGTTCCAAAGCCTCATGACCCTCTGAGAGAAAAAAATTCGCTTCATCTCCGTTTAAATGGGCAACCCCTTATTTTTAAACAGTGACCCCAGTTCTAGATTCTCCCAATTTTATTTTTATTCATTCATGGGATGTGGGTGTCACTAGCCAGCATTTATTGCCCATCCCTAATTGAAGTTGTTCAGAGGGCATTTAAGAGTCAGCTACATTGCTGTTGGTCTGGAGTCACATGTAGGTCAGACCAGGTAAGGACAGCTGATTTCCTTCCCTAAAGGACATTAGTGAACCAGATGGGTTTTTACAACAATTGGTTTTGTGGTCATCATGGCTTATAATTCCAGATTTTTATTGAATTCAAATTTCACCATCTGGTGGGATTCGACCCTGAATCTCTAGAGTATTTGTCCAGTGACAATACCGCTATGCCACCACCTCTCCCTAAACATGAGGAAACATCCTCTCCATATCCACCCTGTCAAGACCCCTCGGGATCTTATATGTTTCGATCAAGTCGCCTTTTACTCTTCTAAACTCCAGCGGATACAAGCCTAGCCTGTCCAACCTTTCCTCATAAGACAACCCACCCATTCCTGGTTTTAGCTCCTTTGAACTGCTTCCTACACATTTACGTCCTTTCTTAAATAATGTGACCAATACTGTGCACAGCACTCCAGGTGTGGTCTCACTAGTGCTCTGTATAACTGAAGCATAACCTCCCTGCCTGCGTTTTATTGTCAGAAGCCCATTACAGGCAGGCCAATGATTTGACTTCACTTAATGCCTGTTCTTATTCCAAAATTGCAGCATCAGGAGTCCCTGATTTACTTTCTTTTGTGAGAAATGTAGACATATGGAAGAAGCAAATAAATTGGGCTCAGGCCATAATAAAAGAATGGTTGTTTTGTGACCCGTCTGCATGAGGTAAAAAAAATCATGAAATGAGAAAGGACGGATTTGGTGAAATTGTGTCAGTAGTGGTTTCTAATCCCAACCTCTACCCTTGAGCCTAACACCCTAATAATGATAATCAGCCATAATCTTAATAAATGATGCAGCAGGCTCAAAGGGCCAACTGGCCCACTTCGTTGCTTGTTCCTTATGTTCTAACCACTAACACTAAATGTGTCAATAGTGTGAAGCAGGTGGTGTTGTGTCAACAGTCGTTGGGATGTCATCGATAATGCAGGTTGGGTGGTGTTGTTAATAATCAGTGCGATAACACAGATGTAAGTCAGCTACATAATGACCTGGACCTGACGAGGGTGGTGGAAGCAGAGTTGATCAATTATTTCAAAAGGAAATTGAATGGGCATTTGAAGGAAACACACTTTCAGGGCTATGGGGATCGAGCAGGCAAATGGGACTGACCGGCCTCCTTCTGTGCAGTAAATGACTGTATGACTCTAACCAATAGTCAATCAAGGTGGGGGAAAAAGCTCACCAAAGAAGCTTTGAAAAAAAGCAGAAGGGAGTTACTTCATGTGAACAGTAAAGGTTTATCAGATTTGAACATGAGATGACCATACGAAGGAAGGGCTTCTCTTTTCCTATCTCCTTGCAGCTTTCCTCACCACTGTAGAGGACCCAGGAATAAGGCTTACAAAGTGTGTGTAGCAACAAGTATTCGGTGCTTGTAGTTTATAATTAATGATCACTGAGGCAGCCAGCTGTGGTTGTATAACAGATTATGAGTACAGGAAGTCAAACAAGACAAGTGCATTCCTGACTAGAATGGAGGTGGTCCAGCCCATTCTGACTCTGTGCTCTTTCTGTTAGGGCTCATCCTTCATTCAACACATGTTTCAGTGCAAAAAGAGTTTTTTTAGTATTTGTTCACTGGATTTGAGTGTTACTGGTAAAGTCAGCATTTATTGTCCATCCCTAATTACCCTTGAAAATTCATATGGCGTAGGTACAACCACAGTGATGTTAGCAAGTGAGCTCCAGGTTTTATGACCAAGTCAGGATGGTGTATGGCTTGGATGAGAACTTGCAGGTGGTGGTATTCCCATGATGTCCACCATCCTTGTCCTTCTAGGTGGTAGAGATTGTGGGTTTGGAAAGTGCTGTTGAAGGAGGCTTGGTGAGTTACTGCAGTGCATCTTGGAGATGGTGTCCATTACTGCCTCCGTGACTGAAATGTTTAAAATGATCCAAGATGGAAGGATAGATAGAAGCAGGCCATTTCCATTAGTTAGGGGTTCAAGATGAGGAGCCATAGATACAAAGTTAAATGTCAAAACTGTAAGCAAGAGAAACATCTTCACGTGGAGTTGTGAGGCTGTGGAATTCATTTCCAGGGTTAGAAGTTGGGATGCAAATTTCTGTGGTGATAAATAGTTCACCAGATTTTATCTAAGATGGGCCTCAGCCCAGTCATTTGCTCCAAAGGTTTTTGTAATGGTTCAAGCTAAGAGGTGACAGGTATCAGGAATAGCAGCAGCAAAGAAAATCTAAAAGTAAGTAAGCACTGATATAGTTTATCTTTTTTATTTTAATAACATTTACTGAAGGTGGCCCACACCATGTGCCAGGTTATTGAAAAAGACTGACCATGGAAAATGAGTTGACATCCAGATTTAGATGAGTAGATTAATTTTAAGATAGCTGGGTGTTTCTGTAGGATTGAATGCAAGGATCTGAAATGTTCACAGTGAGCCAGATTGCGGGCTGCTACAATAGTGCCACCCAATGGGACAGCCTGTCACACTGGCTCTTGGATTGAGGAGACCCTTCAGATAACTAGCGGCTGCCATTTTTCCCCCATGTCCTTTGTATCTTTGACCAGTGCCTCCCAGTCAGCTGTATATTGGCAACAGAATTGAGAACCATTATTTTGTCTTCACCTCAGATCCTGGCTCAAAAAAAAATCTTTTTATTTGAAATATTCTCTCCTCTGCTCCTGAATGTGAGAGTCCAGCCAATGATGTTGACAGGCTGTTCAGCTCTTGAATCTAGTATCTTAGCCAAAACAAGTCCTCCTCGGCCAAGAAGAATACATGTACACATTTCTCAACAAGAGTAGCTGGATGGTGATCAGGAGGAGGAAGCTGAGATCACTTTTTTTTGTCTTTTCTATAATCTGTGGAACCCTGAGGCCAATTGTAGCACCTCTGAGAGAATTGCTCACTTAGCACAGATCAGGTATGGAACCTGTGACATTCCTGGTCTAAATCGCTCAATACTGTACAAGCAGTGAAGATATTCCCTAAATCCATGGAGGAAACATTTTTACTAATGATCCACACTTAATTCTTTTACCCTCCTCTCTGATTTCAAACACAATGACAGGGCATGAACCTGTCTGGTTAAAACCTTGAAGCCATAGTCTGAGCATATGGAGCCTGATGTTCAGCCAGATGCTCTCATTCCTTTCGATGGAATCTGATAAAGGAATTCTTGTTTATAAGTATCATTTCATGGAACCAAAAGGCTTCAAGTTAGCAGTTCATGAATAACAGGGTAACTTTCAAAGGAGATTAAATGGGAGTCGCATTCATTTGCAACACAGGTGGTTCCATTCTGATTGGTCCCGTTGAAGTACGAGACACACCCAATGAGTCTGAAATATGTATTTTAATCCTGACCGCTGTTGATTAATTCAGTGTTCCCTGCAACGTGTAATTTGATTCAATGATTCAAGCAGGTGTAAGAGATCAAAATGCTGCTGTGATTGAACAGTATGGCTGAGGAAGGTCCAAATCATGCGAGAACGGTGAGATAGTAGAATGCAGAAAGTGGAGCCGTCATTAGGTTTGTGAAGATCCTGTTATCTAGCATCCTGCAATTGTAGTTATAATTGTCCTTAGCTGGTAAAATGGAAACTTTGTCCTAATTAGCGAGTTACTTACCTCTTTGCACTTCTGTTTTCTTTTTCCTCTGGAAATGATTGAAAAAGAATCCTTTATATCAGAATGAACGGACAAAGGTCAAGGCTTCAATTTTAAGGTAGAAACGTTCATTAAAACGGGAAATCGAAAACAGGAAGTGCAAATACACAATGGCCTCTGGATCTCAGCATGCAACAGGAAGCTAGTAAGGACCTGCCGGTCAATAAACCATTGGGTTCATTGTTGTGGGTACAGGTGTGTGTGTGTGTGGAGTGCATGAGTGTGGAGTGAAAGATTACTTCCACTTATTCATTCCACTTGGAAGAGGGAAGTGTTTCAGTGCACTGGACACAGCATATATCCCAGTTAAAGTAAAGAAGACCCAGGCATCACAATTTTTTGCTCCTTGTGTCAAGATGCTCCAGTGCAACCATGACAAATGCCATCTACCTGGAGGGTCACCAAGAAAAGCAAGATAATTAAAATGGCCACATACAGCCTGCCTTTCAATCTATTCCAGATCAACAGGTGCATTGACAATGTCCCTTCATTAGAACGTGAAACATTACCTCTTTTTCTTTCTGTAAATGTTGCCTGGTTTGCTGAGTGTTTCTAGCATTTTATATCAGATTGCCAGCATTTGTAGTATTTTGTTTTTGAATCAGCAGAGTGTCATGAACAAAGTTTATGTAGTTTGTTGTTGTGATCAAGGTGTTTAAATCTGCGAGGTTAGTGCGTTTTCTTACCCTCAGAGTGATTTATCCTAATTTAAATGTTTTCCAGCAGCAAGCTTTTGTGATTTTAAAAATAAAGAAGATTATTTATCAGCACACACTTTCCCTGGATGTTTAAACATGATGTCTTACACACACTGTCACGCACACAAGTATTAGGTACAGATGTAGGGGAAAAAAAACGATTACAATTTGGAATGATTTCAGTCTCTTTCATAGCAGGCCTATAGTTTATTAGATGAATTGATGCTTTAGCTAGAGTGGAGGTCTTTTAAAAGCAGAGGACTTGCAGCAGCAAGGATTCTTGTAATTGAATTGCCAGGAGGAGAGTGTGAGAGGAGGACCTCGAGCCAGGCAGTCAGCAGCACCTAGCACCTAACATCACAGGAGAAACATAAGTTCATTGGTTGGTGAGAAACTGCTGTTACGGAGTGTCATCAAGTAGCTGAAAATTAGAAAAACACATTTGTTTTAAAAGAAGGGACTACTTACATTTAAATAAGAAACACAAGTAATAGGGAAATAATGTTAAGTCGAGGCCAGGTAAAATAAAGTTGCATAACTAAACCAAAGTAAAATAAAGTTAATGCAAGGGAATTAAATTGAAGCCATGGCAGGACAGCTCGGTCATACAGAATGCGTGTCCTGTAATACGTGAGAAATTGTGGAAGCTACCAGTGTCCTAGACGACCACGTGTGCTGGAAGTGTCACCAGCTGCAGAACCTTGAGCTCTGTGTTTCGGAGCTTGAGCAGCAGCTGGAGTCACTGTGGTGCATTCGTGAGGCTGAGAGCCATGTGGATAGCATGTTCAGAGAGGTGGTCACACTGCAATGTAGGAGCCTGGAGGCAGAAAGGGAATGGGTGACCGCCAGGTAGTCTAAGAAATACAGGCAGGTAGTGCATGAGTCCCCTGGGGTCCCACTCGCCATCGGCATTCTGTTTTGGATACCGGTGAGGGCATTGATTCCTTGGAGGAGTGCGGTCAGAGCCAAGTTTGTGGCACCACAGGCAGCTCTGCTGTACAGGAGGGGAGAAAGAAGAGGGGAAGAACATTAGTAATAGGGGATTTGTTAGTTAAGGGAACAGACAGGTGTTTCTGTGGCCATAGATGTGACTCCTGGGTGGTATGTTGCCTCCCTGATGCCAGGGTCAAGGTTGTCATGGAGCGGCGGCAGGACATTCTTCTGGAGGAGGGTGACAAGACAGAGGTCGTGGTCCACGTTGGTACCAATGACTTAGGTAGGAAAGGGGAAGAGGTCCTGAACGCAGACTTTGGGGAGCTAGGAAGGAGATTGAAAAGCAGGATCTCTAAAGCAGTAATCTCAGGATTACTCCCAGTTCCACGTGCAAGCGAGTATAGAAATAGGAGAATTTAGCGAATAAACACGTGGCTAGAAAGCTGGTTTAGGAGGGAGGGCATCAGATTTCTGAGGCGTTGGGACTGGTTTGGGGAAGGTGGAACCTGTACAAGCCGGACAGTCGACACCTGAACAGGACTGGGGCGAATATCCTCGCCTGGAGATATGCTAATGTTGTTAGGAAGGTTTAAACCAGTATGCAGAGGGGTGGGAACCTCAGGGCAATTCAGAGCAGGGAATGGGCGATGGAGAATTAGTGAGCAACTCTGAAAAACAGAAGCAGCACAGGTTAAAAAGTGTACAGCACAGGAATTTGGCAGTGTTAAAAGGTATATATGTAAATGCAAAGAGCATAGTAAATACGTGGATGAGCTGAGGGCACAGATAGACACATGGCACCATGATATCATTGCTAAAATGGAAACTTGGCTTAAGGAGAGGCAAAAGTGGCAGCTCAACATTCCTGGATATAGAGTTTTCAGGCAGGATAGGGAGGGGGATAAAAAAGGTGGGGGTGTAGGATTATTGGTTAAAGAATCAATTACAGTTGTGAGGAGGGATGATATACTAAATGAAGCATGAAATGAGGCCATATGGGTTGAGCTCAGAAATAAAGAAGGTGCTGCCACATTGCTAGGAGTGTACTACAGACCCCCAAATAGTGTGAGGAAGTTAGAAGAGCGAATATGTGAGCAGATTTCTGAGAGCAAAAACAGTAGGGCAGTAATTGGGGACTTCAACTGCACTAATATCAATTGGGATACAAACAGAGTGAAAGGCATAAAGGGCACAGAATTCTTGAACTGCATTCAAGAGAACTTTTTTAGCCAGCCCGTAACAAGCCCAACAAGAGGGGACACAATTCTAGATTTAGTCTTAGAAAATGAAGCTGGGCAAGTGGATGAAGTGGCAGTGGGGGACCATTTTGGAGATGGTGACGATAATATAGTTAGATTTAGCATCATTATGGAAAAGGACAAAGATAGAACAGGAGTAAAAGTTCTAAGTTGGGGGAAGATAAATTTTACAAAGCTGAGAGGTGAGCTGGTGAGAGTGGACTAGATACAGCTGTTAGAAGGAAAAGCTGTGTCAAATCAGTGGGAGGCATTCAAAGGCGAGATTCTATGGGCACAATGTAGACATGTCCCCACAAAGATAAGGGGTGGTACTGCCAAGCTAGAGCCCCCTGGTTATCCAGAAGCATACAGGCCAAGATAAACCAGAAAAAGAAAGCTTATGACAGTCACTAAAGACTTAATATTGTAGAAATCCTAGAGGAGTATAGAAAGTACAGGGGTGAAGTAAAAATGGAAATTAGAAAAGCAAAGAGAAGATCCAAAAAAATATTGGCAGGTAAGATGATATAAAATCCTAAGATGTTTTACCAGTACATTAAGAGCAAGAGAATAACTAAGGAAAAGGTGGGGCCTATCAGAGATGTACATGGTAACCTGTGGATTGATGCAGAAGATGTACACAGGGTTCTCGATGAGTACTTTGTTTCTGTCTTCACAAAGGAGAGGAATGATGCAGACATTCTAGTTAATAAGGAGGAGTGTGAAATATTAAATACAATAAGTATAGTGAGAGAGGAAGTACTGGAGCAACTGGCATCCTTGAAGGTGGATAAATCACCATGGCCAGATGGATTGTATCCAAGGCTGTAGAAGGAAGACAGGGAGGAAATAGCGGATGTTTTGAGGATCATTTTTCAGTCCTCATTAGAAACAGGGGAGGTCCCAGAGGATTGGAGGTCTGTGAATGTTGTACCATTATTTAAAAAGGGTACGAGGGACAGGCCAGAAAATTATAGGCCAGTCAGTCTGACTTTGGTGGTGAGCAATCTATTGGAACAATTCTGAGAGACAGTATAAACTGTCAATTAGAAAGGCACGGATTGGTCAGGGATAGTCAGCATGGTTTTGTTAGGGGAAGATCGTGTCTTACTAACGTGATAGACTTTTTTTTCAGAAGTAACAAGGAGGATTGATGAGGGTAGTGCAGTGGATGTTGTCAGTAAGGCATTTGGCAAGGTCCCACATTGCAGACTGGTCAGGAAAGTGAGATCCCATGGGATACAGAGGAAGGTGGCAAGTTGAATCCAAAATTGGCCCAGTGACAGGAAACAAAGGGCAATGGTCGATGGATGTTTTTGCGAATGGAAAGCGGTTTCCAGTGATGTTCCACAGGGCTCAGCATTGGAGCCCTTATTGTTTGTTGTATATATTAATAAGTTAGACTTAAATGTGGGAGGCATGATTGGGAAATTTGCAGAAGACACAAAATTGGGCGTGTAGTTGATAGTGAAGAGGATAGCTGTCGACTCCGAATTATATCAATGGTTTGGTTGAGTGGGCGGATAACTGGAAAATAGAATTCAATCTGGAAAATGTGAGGTAATGCATATGGGGAGGGAAAACAAAGCAAGGGAATACCAGTAAATGGGAAATTATTGAGAGTGGCTGAGGAAGTGAGGGACCTTGGAGTGCATGTCCACAGATCCTTGAAAGTGGCAGGACAGGTGGACAAAGTGGTTAAGGAAGCATATGGAATACTTTCCTTTATTGGGCGAGGTATTGAATATAAAAGCAGGGATGCAATGGTGGAACTGTATAAAACACTGGTTAGGCCACAGCTGGAATTTTTGTACAGTTCTGGTCACCACATTACAGGAAGGACATAATTGCTCTGGAGACAGTGCAGGGGAGAATTACAAGAATGTTGCCGGGGCTTAAAAATTGCCGCTATGAGGATAGATTGGATAGGCTAGGACTGTTTTCCTTAGAACCGAGGAGGCTAAGGGGTGACCTAATTGAGGTGTATAAAATCATGAGGGGCCGAGACAGAGTAGACAGGAAAGTCTTGTTTCCCTTTGCTGAGGGGTCAATTACCAGGCGCATAGATTTAAGGTGATTGGTAGAAGGATTAGAGGAGACATGAGGAAAAACCTTTTCACCCAGAGGGTGGTGGGCATCTGGAAGTCACTAAGTTGGTGGTTGAGGCTGAATTGCTCAAACCTTTTAAAAGGTACCTGGATCTGTATCTGACGTGCTGTAAACTCCAAGGCTATGGACCAGGTGCTGGAAAGTGGGATTAAAACGAGCGGCTAGTTTCTTTTTTCTCTTTTTGGCTGGCGCAGCCACAGTGGGCTGAATGGCCTCTTTCTTAACCATAACTTCTCTATGGTTCTATGTGTTTGGCACTTAGCTGAGCTTGAGGTTGGAACAGGTTGTGGAGAAGAATCCTTCTCCCAATTTCAAGGAATAGCTGTATAATAGCTTGGCTACGTAGTTGTCTTGCAGCTGCACAGATGGCTCAGATGGTGTTTCTGAGGGTATCTATCCCAGAACAGGTCCTGTAGTTATTTTTAAAAGCCACTGTGTCTCCTGCCAATGCAAGATGGCCACCAATGCCCATCAGCGCATGTGCACTGGTCCGCACAGGCGCAGAAATCCAATGGCGTCACTCCGCTGCGCCCAGCCTGCTAGTACCCTCTGCGCATGCTTCAGTGACGTCGCCATGCAGACACACTGTTTGCCTCGCCCTTTGCCGTTTCTGAGGAAAATGCTACCACAATGAAATGGTGTCCTTAATATTCCTGCACAAAGGTTTTTTTATTTGTTCACCGGGTGGGGGTTATGTCAGTCATTTCTCATAATTAACTCTTTGACTTTAGATATTAAAGGAACTGAAGTATTTATAGTGAACTCTTCTGCCACAAGTTTGCTGTTAGTGCAAAGTGCGAAGCACTTTGCACCAAAGCTAAAGTTGGTAGCATTCATTGAGCATGATGGTGAGCAAGACACCCAGGTCGCTTTCAGGTTAGGTTTGAGTGGAAGATTCAAGCTGCATTTGCACGAATCAAAAGCACTTTACCACTGATGCTGCAGCTGTAGTGCTAAGGCAGCTGAATCACAAAGCAACCTGTTACAGCAAAAACCCCAGTTTATTCAGGCTGCATCCTATTACCAACACATTGTGTCATTAACGTATTCCCTTCCAATATTAGCTATCCTGTAGAATGGTCTTTTTCATGTTATTTAATCTAGATGGGCTTCACCCTGCCTCGAGGCAGCTGTGTGCTATATGGAAATAAGTTCCGCAGATCAGGAGCTGCTCCCTTCCAGCTATTCAAATGTTTAAAACAAATTTGTAAACTGAATGAACTCATTCAATTGCAGGGATAGCCAGTCAAAAATAAATATTAAAAAAAAACCAAGGCCAATAAGATATTCCATGCCGCCTAAAACATGTCCGTGTTAATTTGAAGAGCACCACCTTTGCTCCTGGCCACTGCCTACTCTCTCGCTCGCAATGATGTAACAGACTAAAACGGTCGAATTGCGCATGCACAGCATTGGCAGCAATTGCAGCCTTTAAGAGCAGGTAACAAACAGGACGCATGTGACCTGTTTCAAGTCCCAAGTCCTCTTCCAAATAAGGTGGTGTGTTAGGTCAGTGAGCGTCCTGTGTTATGGCTTTTCACACTTTGAGAGTTTGAGACATTCAAATTCTTTGTGTTTGGAAGTGGAGTCATCACAATACAATGAAAGGTCGACGGGATCCATTTCATATTCAGCTATCACCCGTGGAGTTTCGATGTCCCTGGTGAAACATGGGGTGGAATTTTACATCAGCAGGATTTTACGGTCCTGTCAAAGTCAGTGGGCTTTTGAACGGCTCGCCGCATTTTACAGCCCTGCCCTCGCCATAAAATTCCACCCATGGAGACAAATTGTCTGAAAACCCCATTGTCTATAGGTTTTGGTCCATTCTTAAACGATGGGATGTATGAATCTTGCAAGTGGCTGTAAGATTCGTTCATTCAGGTCCATGTTTAATTAGCTATTGTCTAACTGTTCAAATGCCAAAGAAGCCACGTGGTTTGACACGGCCATCTTAAGATGTTGTGTCCATTTTTTTGAAAAAAATAGCTTTAAAATTTGTAGCATCTGCATGCCTGTACTGGGCATGACAAGACTGATAGCAGGAATCGGGAACAGTGCCATCAGACAACACCTGCGCACTGCTGAGCTGCTCACCTGTGCTAAGTTTGAGTACTGAGAAATCAATTGGCTGCCGTTTATGGTAAAGGTGGTGTTCCAGGTCTAGGAGAGGAGGAAGGAGAGAATATGGTGGAGATGTGGGGTGGGAGAACGTGATTTAAGTCTCTTAACAGAGTGGGGAGAACAGGACCCATCTTCCTATCTGGATCCCTTTGTCTCTCTCTCTCATCCACCCTCACCTTTAAACCTAGAATATATTCTACACCCACCGTGTATTCCTCCCAAGTTTCCTGACATTCACCCACCATCAAGTTCCTAACCTTTTTTCTTGGAGTTTCAGCCATTAGCTCCACCCCCTCTGAGTTCCAGGCTTACTCCAGCTCCCAATCCGAGCTTTCCCTGCCAGGTGTCCTCCCCACGCCCCCTCCCCATCCCACCACCGAGTTATAGTTCCCATGTTCCCCACCCCCCCACCCCCCATCCTGAGTTGGATTCCTTCTCCATCCAAGTTCCAGACCTTCTGGGAAGGAAATGTGGTTTTGTCCATAGGCTCAGCACCTGCATGGCTCAAATAGGATTGTTTTTGGACTCAGCCGTGCAAAAGAACTCTTAAATACTTTGCAATTACTAAGCCCGTTAAATGGGAGGGTGGAGTCGGCATGGGCTGTGCAAGGAGATGAAATGGGTGGGTAGAGTTCATGGGTGGGTCCAGTCTAAATAGGCTGTGGTAGGAGCAACATTTTTGATTGTCCTTTCATTGTGTCACTCTCTTATACCCTGAGCTCCCATTATAAAGTTATAAATTTGAATGAAGTTGGCAATCTGATTTAGAGATGCCATAGGATAGCTGGTATGAGAATGAGGGGGGAGACCACTCTTTTGAAGATGGGATAGATGAGACGGAGCCTCACTCAGTATCTAACTGTGCTGTACCTGCCCTGGAGTGTTTGATGGGACAGTGTGGAGGGAAATTTACTGTGCATATGATCCAAATTGTACTTGAGCTGGGACTGCCTGATGATACTCCTTACCACCAGTCAGTGGTCAGCTGAAGTGACAATTAAACAGTTGGTTAGATAGGGGTGTGTGAGACTGAAAAATGAAGGTTGTAAGTAGTCCATGAGCTGCTATATATAGCAGTGGATTTGCTATAACAATTGGCTTTTGCTCATCATTTTATGCTGGTGTATCAGGAACCTGAACAGCAATAAGACAAACTGGGCTTGTTGGTAAACTGAGACAAGGTGGGATTGCTGGTTCAGTTCATGTGTAGTCGTTGGGAGAGTTTAGGATCTACAGCGATTCCCTCCATCCCCCAGGAGAATATCACCACCCCCTGAAATTTACATGTGAAGAATGGGGGAGGCATGGAGCAGGCTGGGGTGAGGCTATTGGCGCCTTTAGCAACTGTGTGCCACTGACCATCAATGCCGTCAGGAGAGGGGGAGGTGATAAACTGGCATTGAAAGAAACAATAAACTGCAAGTATTTTTTTTGGCTTCAATATTGTCCTCTAACAGCTGTGCATTGTGACTGTGTTAGAATCAGAGGGAAATGGAATAAGGCTGAGCTAATGCTCACAACACCCTTGGGAAAAAAAAAATACTGCTAATGGCAGCCGGCAATTGTGTCCCCAAAGGAATCTTTGCAGCTCAACAATTAAGGCTCATGAATATGACTGGTATTATTCCCATTGGCAATTATAATTAGGAGACTGACAATTAGAACTGCAGGTATAGCCTTTATTAGTATTCATATTCAACACAAATATTTTAACCCTATGCTTACTCCTACCCCCACCCGTTCCCCACCCACCACACCCCCACCCCCACCTCACCCTAGTATTATCGATTCTTTTCACAAAAGTGCTGACTCTGCTTGGGGTACAGGTTTCATGGCCCCTTCCAAGTGGCCACTCTCCATCATATTCCTAACCAAAGTGCGAGCTGGCAGGATGGAGAGGGTCTCACAGCCAGGCCTTGCTGATGCGCACAATCAGAGTTATGGGAATTAGGAGAAGGAAGCTTCACCCCTCCCTACCTCAAATGCATTAAAGGCATTGTGCCAAAACTAATCGCATTGGCTCGGGTCAGATATCTCCACCAAGAGCAGGGGATGGAACCTGGTACATTCCTGATCTGTATTGCCCAGATCCCTGTTCAAATTTCCTCAGTTTAACTTCTCCCTTACCTTAGTCCAAGTTTTTCCATTATTCATTCTCGGGCTTTTGCTGTCACTGGGAAGAAAGGCACATACTTCCCATCCCTACTTTTCCTTAAGAAAGCGGTGATGAGCCTTCTACTTGACTATAGAGCCATGATTTGATACAACTGGAGTCATATACAGGCCAGAGCAGGTAAGCATGACAGGTTTCCCATGTTAAAGGGTATGAATGAACTGGGTAGGTTTTTATAATAAAGTAACAAACTCGTGGTCACTTTTACTGATATAGACCTTTAAAACTGGATTCAACTCCTCATACTGTCATGATGAGCTTTGAACCCTCTGTGGATTACTGGCTATAGTAACAGATTTAACTTTTGACTCAGTGGAAGCATTCCTGGCACTGAGGGTTGGAACCCCACTCTACAGAGTCCTGGTGAGTGAAACATAAGAAGAGGGGGTAGGTCATTCACCCACCTCGAGCCTGCTCTGCCATTCAATAAAATCATGGCTGATCTGATTGTGGTGTCAACTCCAATTTTCCCCAGCTTGCTCCTCCCATAACCCTTGACTCCCTTGTAGATCAAAAATCTGTCCAACTCAGCCTTGAATATAAAAACAGAAAGTGCTGGAACACCTTCGGTCTTTCCGCAAGCATGACCCAGACCTTCCTGTCGCTTGCCATTTCAACACCCACCCTGCTCTCATGCCTGAATGTCCGTCCTTGGCCTGCTGCAATGTTCCAGTGAAGCTCAACGCAAACTGGAGGAACAGCACCTCATCTTCTGATTAGGCACTTTATACCTTCGGACTTAACATTGAGTTCAACAACTTCAGACCATGAACTCCCTCCTCTATCTTCCCTTTTTTAATCCACATTTTAAAATTTTTAGTTTTATTTTTATCCACTTATTTTCATTTTTATTCATTGTTTTATCCCCTTTTTAAATTCTTTTTTAATCCTTTCTCTACCCTTTTCCCCCAACCATTGCCCCCTCCCCCCACCCCACCCCCAAAAGGGTCATCTGTTACTTGTTCATGTTGTTCTTTTCAGAGTGCTTACCCTTGTTCTGCTATTAACACATTCTGCTTTCTTACCTTTATGCCACTATCAGCACTTCCTTTAGCCCTTACCACCACCATTAAAACTCCCTTTGTCTTTTTGTCCAGGACATCTTTGTCAATCTCTGCTTAGCCCCCACCTATCCCTGGCCTTCCATCCAGCTTCACCTGTTCCATTCCCCTTAAACAGTATAAATTTCACCACATTTCTACTTCTCTTTAGCTCTGAAGAAGGGTCATATAGACTCGAAACATTAATTCTGTTTCTCCCTCCACAGATGGTGTCAGACCTGTTGAGTTTTCCCAGCATTTTCTGTTTTCATTTTAGATTTCCAGCATCCACAGTATTTTGCTTTTATCTCAGCCTTGAATATGTTCAATGACCCAGCCTCCATCACTCTCTGGGAAAGAGAATTCCAAAGATTAATGACCCTCTGAGAGAAAAAAAACATCCTCATCTTTGTCTTAAATGGGAGACCCCTTATTCTGAAACTGTGTCCTCCTAATTCTAGATTCCCCCATGAGAGGAAACATCCTCTCAGCATCCACCCTCAAGCCCCCTCAGAATCTTGTATGTTTCAACAAGATTACCTCACATTCCTTTAAACTCCAATGAGTATAGGCTTTACCTGCTCAAACTTTCCTCATAAGACACCTCCTTCATCCCAGGAATCAACCTAGTGAACTTCCAATGCAATTGTATCCCTTCTTAAATAAGAGTTCAGAACCCCTACACAATACTTTAGGTGTAGTTTCACCAACACCCTATATAGTTGTAGCAAGACTTGCCTACTTTTACATTCCATTCCCCTTGTAATAAAGGTCAACATTCCATTTGCTTTCCTAGTCACTTGCTGTACCTGTAACTTTTTGTGATTCATGTGCAAGGACGCCCAGATCCCTCTATATGCCAGTATTCTGTAGTGTTATGACCACAGCAGATGTTATTTGCTGAGCAAGCCAGATCCCAGAGGGAAACCTGTCTTACTGATCATAAACCTTTTTTTTTGTACTTTGAAAATGAGGAGGAAAAGCTACTGAGCCCAAAAGCATAGAATTCCAGTAACACCTTCAAGATTTTTAAACATTAAAAGATTTATTAAAAAGAAAAAAAAACTTAAACACATAAGATTAAAGTTACATAGTTAAAACAGTCTTACAGAAGAACCCCCAAAAAAACACATTTGGCCAAAACACCTTCTTGGCAACAGCTCCTTAATAGATTTTCACTATAAAAATCCAGTAATATTACCCAAGGCAAAGAATTGTTTTCATTTTAATAAAGATATACCACACGACTCCTCAAACACTTACACTCAGATGTGGAAATCCAAAAGAAAGATTGATAAACAGAATGCTTTCTGAAAACAAAGACTTTTCTGGCTTGAAACTAAAAGGCTGCTTCGAATTCACAACTTCCGTACCTCCTTAGCACACGGACCTGGTCTCGGGACATTTCCCCCACACAACCACCACAACTCAGTTAAATATCTTTCCTTAAATGCCTTTGTTCCCTTTCACCTCAGATTCCATTGTCCTCAAACACCTCTTTGAACTCAACTTCTCAAAATATAAAAATCTTTCATGTTTTCCTATTCTGTCTCAACTTTCAGGTCAATAACATTTAATATACCTTCCCCTGTTTATCTAGAAAAACTTTGTAAGTTGTAAAAGTTCCTTGTCACTTCTAAACTCCCCTTTGAAATTCAAAAGCTGAAAAACCAAGTCTCCACTTATCTCATAATGCACATTTTGAATCCAACCTATTTTACTTGTAAACCTAACTTCAGTACAATCTCTCATTACAAATGCATGAAACTAACACCTTTACTCTTTTATCTCTCAGTTCTCACAGACTTTATTAACCACATGTTTTTATTAACCTCCCCCAGTTAAATTAATCATGGACACACACACATACACGTACCTTTCTTTACAAACTACCACCATATTGCCAAAAATATTTTTAAAAAATAACATCCATCATCACAGTAGTGTCTCTCCATTTAAATAATATTCTGCTTTATTTCCCTTCCTACCAAAGTGGACAACCTCACATTTTCCCACATTATACTCCGTCTGCCAAATTTTTGTCCACCCTCAGTTAACTTATCTATACCAACTTTGCAAAAGCGAAATACTGTTAGTACTGGAAATCTGAAATACAGACAGAAGATGCTCGAAATGTGCAGCAGGTCTGGCAGCATCTGTGGAGAGAAACAGAGTTAATGTTTGAGGTCAAAAGGTTCAGAGGTTGGCTAAAACCTACACAAGCACAGAAAACATTAGCATTTTTACAAAGTACTTTAACATTTTCTTATTTATATGAGGAATCAATCTGTTTTCTTTATTTGTTCATGGGATGCTGGTGTCGCTGACCATCCCTAATTGCCCTTGAGAAGTTAAGATGGTGGTGTGCTTCCTTCTTGACCCTCTGCAATTCATGTGTTGTAGGAACACCCATAGGAAGGGGGTTCCAGGATTTAAACCTAGCAACAGTAAAGGAGCAGTGAAATAATTCCATGTCAAGATGGTGTGTCAGTTGGAGGGGAACTTGCAGGTGGTGGTGCTCCCATGCATCTACTGCCCTTGTCCTTCTAGGTGGCAGAGGTCACAGGTTTGGAAGGTGCTGATGAAGTAGTCTTAGTGATTACAGTGCATCCTGTAGATGGTACACACTGCTGTCACTGTGCGTCGGTGGTGGACGGAGTGAATGTTGAAGGTGATGGATGGGTTGATGTCAATCAAGTGGGCTATTTTTTGTCTTGGATGGTGTTGAGCTTCTTGAGTGTTGTTGGAATTGCACCCAGGCAAGTGGAGAGTATTCCATCAAGCTCCTGACTTGTGCCTTGTAGATGGTGGATAGGCTTTGGGGAGTCAAGAAATGAGTTACGCTCCACAGAATTCACAGCCTCTGACCTGCTCTTGTAGCCATAGTATTTATATGGCTGATCCAGTCCAGTTTCTGGTCAATGGTAACCCCCAGGATGTTGATAGTGGGGGATTCGGTTTTGGTAATGCCATTAAATGTCAAGGGGAGATGGTTAGATTCTCTCTTGTTGGAGATGGTCATTGCCAAGCACAGGTGTGGTGTGATTGTTACTTGCCACTTGTCAGCCCAAGCCTGGATAAGGTCCAGGTCTTACAACATATGGACACAGACTACTTCAGTATCTGAGGAGACGTGAATGGTGCTGAACATTGTATAATCATCAGTGAACATCCCCATTTCTGATTTTATGATAGGAAGGTGATTGATGAAACAGCTGAAGATGGTTGGGCCAGGACACTACCCTGAGGAACTCCTGCAGGAGGTCCTGGGGTTGAGATGATTGACTTCCAACAACCTCAGCCATTTTCCTTCGTGTTTGATATAACTCCAACCAGTGGAGAGTTTTCCTCCTGATTCTCTTTGACTTCAGTTTTGCTAGGGCTTCTTGGTGCCACATTTGGGCAAAGGCATCCTTGATGTCAAGGCCTCACCATGTTGATATGTGAACTTCAGTTATGTACTGAATGTTACTATGCTGCTTTATTGTTTTGTTTTTGCTGATGTCTGAGGTCATGTTAATTTTGTGTTAAAATGGGATCACACTGAAAAATAGTTTGGGATTCATTGCTGTATGATAATGATTGTTTTAAGTTCCTCCGCTCCTTTTACCCCTTGGTTTTCTACTATTAGTGGGATACTTTTGATTGTCTTCAACCGCAGCTCCTGCTCGGAATTTTGGGTTGATATTCAGTAAGATATACATATTCTATCTGTTTGGGTGGAATCTGCTTATCAAATGGGTTGTACTAGCTCATAAAACGCTTTCACTTTACATAACTCTATTGCTGGTATAAAGAAAGCCATGGAAGAAGTTTTGATATTTTGGCCTGTCAGTCTGATAATCAGCCTGCAAATCCTTCTGCTACTTCACACTGTTATCCGAGGGAAGGGTGTGACCATACAAAAGCAACAACAACTGCCATATCCCGGCGTTATCCTATTAATAACTAGGCCATGATGTACAGGGTACAATTTCAAAATTTGCGGATGATACGAATCTTGGAAGTACTGTGAATTGTAAAGAGGAAAGTGTAGAACTTCAAAGGACATAGACAAGTTGGTAGAATGGGCAGACTAGTGGCAGATGATGTTCAATGCAGAAAAATGTGGTGATTCATTTTGTTAGGAAGAACATGAAGAGACAATATAAAATAAAGGGTACAATTCTAAAGAGGATGCAAGAGCAGAGGGACCTGGGTGAATATGTGCATAAGCCATTGAAGGTGGCAAGTCAGATTGGGAGCACAGTTAATAAAGCATACGGTATCCTACGCTTTATTAATAGGGGCATAGAGTACAAGAGCAAAAAGGTTATATTGAACTTGTATAAGACATTAATTCAGCTTCAGTATTGAGTCCAGTTCTGAGCGCTGCACTTTAGGAAGGATGTGAAGGCATTGGAGAGGGTACAGAAAAGATTCACAAGAATGGTTCCAGGGATGATAAACGTCAAGTATGAAGATAGGTTAGAGAAGTTAAGACTGTTTTCCTTGGAGAAAAGAAGGCTGAGAGGAGATTTGATTGAGGTATTAAAAATCATGAGGGGTCTGGGCAGAGTAAATAGGGAGAAACTGCTCCCAATTATGAAATGATCGAGAATGGGAGGGCACAGATTTAAAGTCATTGACAAAAGAAACAAAAGCGATATGAGAAAAAACTTCTTCACACAGTAAGCGGTTATGGTCTGGAATGCATTACCTGGGAGTATGGCAGTGGCAGGTTCAGCTAAAGCATTCAAAAGGAAATTAGACTTGTCTGAAAATTAAGAATGTGCAGGACTATGGGGAGAAAGCAGGAGAATGGCACTAAGTGAATTACTTATACAGAGATCCGATGCAAATATGATGGGCCAAATGGCCTCTTTCTGTGTTTTAATAATTCTGAGATTCTCTGTGACTGCAACTGTAAGAGTCTATTCCACTTGTCCTCCTTGTGTTTTCATAGTTTTTGGGAAATTCAATCACCCCTCTTTATAGCCAATATGTTGCAATAAATTCTGCTGTTACTAGTGCAAAGCTGCCATTGGTGGACTCACAGTTACATCCTTGGCCCTGTCCTTTTCCTGTCGTCCTCTTGTCAACAGTGTCATCCAAAAGTGAGGGATCAGCTTCTGTTCAACAACAACTTGTATTTATATAGTGCCTTCAACATTAAAATAACCCATTGCACTTCACAGGAGCATTATCAAAAAAAGCCACATAAAGTGACATTAGAACAGGGGAACAATAGCTTGTTCAAGGGAGTAGGTTTTATGGAGTGTCTTAAAGTAGGATAAAGAGGCGGAGAGATTTAGAGACGTAATTTTAGAGCTTCCGGTCTACCATTCCAAGGAAATGAGCTGCGACGACAGGAACAAAATATTTGTTCAAAGCCTCTGTCATTTCCTTGTTTCCCATTATTCATTCCTCAGTCTCACCGTCTAAGGAACTAACACTCACTATTGCTATTCTTTTCCTTTTTATAAACTTGTTGAAGCCTACACTGTCTGTTTTTATATTCCTTGTTAGTTTTTTCTCATATTCCAATTTCTCCCTCTTCATTATTTTTTGCCGTCCTATGATGGTTTCCAAACTTTCCCAATCTTCCTCCCTACCACTAATCTTCGCAGTATTGTACGACTTTTTCAATTTGATACCAGTCTCAAGTTCCTTAGTTAGCCACGGATTGTGCACCCTTCTCAGAGTCTCTCTTTCTCAATGGAATATATCTTTGTTAAGAGTTATGAAATATCCCCTTAAATATCTGCCACTGATTCTCTACTGTCTTACCTTTTAACCTGTTTGCACAGTCCCACCTAACTTTGTATCGTCAGCAAGCCTAGATACATTATGCTCAGTCCCCTCATCTAAGTCATTGATATAGATTATAAGTAGCTGAAGCCTAAGCACTGATCCTTGTGGTACTTGTATTAGTTACTGTGCAGCCTACCAACCTGAAAATGATCCATTTATTACAACTCTGTTTTTTGTCCATTAACTAATCCTCAATTCATGTTAATATGATATCTCCAATTTATGAGTTCTAATTTTATGCAATGCCCTCTTCTGTGGCATCATATTGAATGCTTTTTGAAAATGCAAATACACTATATTTGTTGGTTTCCCCTTAGATCTCCTACTAGTAACAAACTCAAAAACAAAGTAAATTTGTTGAACCCTATTTCCCTTTCATAAATCCGTGTTCATAAATCTGTCCAGTTATGTTATGATTTTCTATGTGCCTTGATATCACCTCCCCAATCATAGATTCTAGCATTATCCCTATTACTAATGTCAGGCTAACTGGTCTACAGTTCCCCATTTCCTCTCTTGCCCTCCTATCTTGAATACTGGGGTTACATTTGCTACCTTCCAATCCACAGGGACCATTTTAGAATCTAGGGAATTCTGGAAGATCAAATCAAATGCATCAACTATATCTCTATATCCACCTCTTTTAAAACCCCGAGATTTTGTTGGCTTAATTTCTCCAGCACCATTTAGTTATTAATACAAAGATCCTTAAGTTCCTCATTTTCATTAAACCCTTGGTTCCCCATAACCTCTGGAATATGTTTTGTGTCTTCTACCTTGAAGCTAGATAGAAAGTATTTGTTTAATGTCTCTGCCATTACCTTATTCCCCAGTATAAATTCTCTGACTGTCTCTCTAAGGGACCCAGGTTTACTTTTGCAAATGTCTCCCTTTTTACATACCTATAGAAGCTTTAACAATCTGCTTTTATGTCTCCAGCCATTGTACTCACATATCCTATTTTTTCTTTATCAACTTTTTGGTCCTCTTTTGATAAATTTTAAAATCCTCCCAATCCTCAGGTTTACTATTCTTTTTGGCACCATTGTGAGTCTCTTCCTTTAATCTAATGTTATCTTTCCCTTCTCTTGTTAGTCATGGTTGGGCTTATTTTTCCGTGGGGGTTTTTAATTCCTTTGGGGAAAATAGAATTCCAGGGAATTATGAATTCTTTTAAGATTTGCCATTGCCTATTTACTGTCATACTTTTAATCAAGTTTCCCAATCTACTTTAGCCACTCATTCCATTTTACGTATATAGCTTGTTTTGTTCAGGTTTATGACCCAAATTTCAACCTTAACTAAATCACTCTGAAACTCGATATAAAATTCATCATATTATGATCACTCATTGTCGAAGGTTTTTTTGTGAATAATTAACCCTGCACAATAATATATCCAAAATAACCTGTTCCCTCATTAGTTCCTTGACCTTAGAAGCAGAGAGCTAGCTTGAATGCATTTCATGAACTGTCCTCCATACAATCCATTTGGGCAACAAGAACCTTGTACCTGTTGTATAACAGCAAGGGCTGACACTCCTCCAGCACTACAGCTAAGGTCCGCTTACCTGCCTGACTCTCAGTCACACCCTCCTCTCCCTGACTACTACCCTGACCTGCACCACTACCATAGAGCCATAGAAAAGTTACAGCACAGAAGGAGGCCATTCGGCCCATCTTGTCCATGCCAGCCAGAGGACACCCAGGTGCCCTTTCTAATCCCACCTTCCTGTACCCGGCCCATAGCCCTGCAGCTTACAGCACTTAAGGTGCAGATCCAGGTACTTTTTAAAAGAGTTTAGAGTTTCTGCCTCTACCACCAACTTGGGCAGCGAATTCCAGACACTCACTACCCTCTGCACATAAAGGTTCTTCCTCATGTCCCCCCTACACCTTCTGCCACTTATCTTGAATCTATGTCCCCTGGTTCTAGAATTCTCCACCAAGGGAAACAATTTTACCCTGTCCACTCTATCCATTCCCCTCATAATTTTGTACACCTCAATCAAGTCACCTCTCAGCCTTCTTTGTTCGAAGGAAAATAACCCCAGCCTTTCCAATCTCTCCTCGTAGCTACACTTTTCTAACCCTGGCAACATTCTTGTAAACCTCCTCTGCACTCTCTCCAGAGCTATTACGTCCTTCCTGTAATATGGAGACCAGAACTGCACACAATACTCCAGTTGTGGCCTCACCAGTGTTTTATACAATTCCAATATTATATTGTTACTTTTATATTCTATACCTCTGCCAATGAAGGAGAGCATTCCATATGCCTTCTCTACAACCTTGTCTACTTGAACTGCTGCCTTCAGGGACCTGTGTACTTGTACGCCAAGATCTCTCACTTCATCTACCCCTCTTAGTATATTCCCATTTATTGTGTAATCCCTGTAACTGTTTGACCTCCCTAAATGTATGACCTCACACTTCTCTATGTTAAAATCCATCTATCACTTTAGCGCCCACTCCACCAACCCATCTATATCGTTTTGGAGATTATGGCTATCCTCTACACTATCCACTACTCGGCCAATCTTTTTGTCATCTACAAATTTCCCAATCATGCCCCCCACGTTCACGTCCAAATCATTAATATATAACACAAACAGGAAGGGTTCCAACACCGAGCCCTGTGGAACACCATTTGAGACAACTTTTCATTCGCAAGGGCATCCATCAGCCATTACCCTTTGTTTCCTGTTACAAAGCTAACCTTTTATCCAGTTTGCCTCATTACCCTGAATTCCATGGGCTTTTACTTTCCTGACCAATCTGCCATGTGGGACCTTGTCAAATGCCTTGCTAAAATCCATGTACACAACATCCACTGCATTACCTTCATCAACCCTTCTTGTCACTTCCTCAAAGAATTTAATCAAATTTGTGAGGCAAGACCTTCCTTTAACAAATCCATGCTGACCATCCCTGACTAGTCCATACCTTTCCACATGACAGTTAATCAGGATTCTCAAGATTGATTCTACTAATTTGCTCACCACCGATGTAAGACTAACTGGCCTATAATTGTTTGGCATTTCCTTTGATCCCTTTTTAAACAATGGAACTACGTTTGTATTTCCCCAGTCCTCCGGTACCTCTCCTGTATCTAGTGAAGATTGGAAAATCTTCCTCAGAGCATCTGCTATCTCCTCCCTGACTTCCTTCAGCAGCCTTGGAAACAATCCATCTGGCCCTGGTGACTTATCAACTTTCAAGGATTTCAACCCTTCGAGTACTTCCTCTGTCTTTATGACTATCCCATCCAATATCTCGCAGAGCTCCTCCTGGACTACTATATCTACATCCTCCCTTTCCTTTGTAAACACGGAGATAAAATATTCATTCAAAACCCTTCCCACAGCCTCTGCATCTACACACAAGTTTCCAGCTTCATCTCTGATAGGTCCCACTTTTTCCTTAATTAACCTTTTAGCATTAATGTATTGGTAAAACATCTTTGGGTTATCTTTAACTTTACTTGCTAACCTTTTTTCATGCTCTCTCTTTGATTTCCTTATTTCCTTTTTTACTTCGTCCCTGCACTTCCTATATTCATCTAGGCTATTTGTAGTGCTTAGTTCTTTGTGCCTAATGTACGCTTTCTTTTTCTGTTTGATCTTCCCATGTATTCCTCTAGACAACCAGGGGGTCTAGATTTGGCAGTACCACTCTTACTTTTGTAAAGGACATGTCTACTTTGTACAATTGGGATCTCGCTTTTTAGTGCTTCCCACTGGTTTTCCATTATTTTATCCTCCAGCAGTGCTGTCCAGTCCACCTCAGTCAAGCCCCTTCTCATTTCTGCAAAATTTGCCTTCCCCCAGTTCAAGGCTTTTACTCCTGCCTTATCTCTGTCCTTTTCCATGGTAATGCTAAATCTAACTGAATTGCGATCACTGTCCCCGATATAGTCGCCAACTGTCACTTCACCCACTTGCCCTTCTTCGTCCCCCAAGACTAGGTCTAGAATTGCATCTCCTTTCATTGGGTTTGTCACTAATTGGTTGAAAACATTTTCCTGGACACAGTGCATGAATTTTTCTCCCTCAGTGCCCCTTATATTGTTTGAATCCCAGTTGATATTAGGATGGTTGAAGTCTCCTACTATTATTGCCCTCTTGTTCTTACAAGCAGAAATTTGCCTACATATTTGTTCTTCTATCTCCCTTTCACTATTTTGGGGGTCTACCTAAGCTAAGGGGGTCAAACTGTCCAGGTAACTCTCCCACCATGTCTGCACCTCGGACTCCACTTGAATAACTCGGAGCTTGTCCTGCGAGATTCAGTACTCACTGATGTGGTTGTCCGTGATCACAATGCTTTCTACAAACACCAACATAGTGCAGCTGGAGCACACCACCTGCTCTGCCATTTCTATCTAATCTTGTTTTATTTAATTGACTAAAGTATATGTATTTAATCAGTTAAGCTTATTTTTAGTTTTTAAACTAATTGCTTGATATAGGTAGGTTCGTTTAAATGTTTGCCTGTAAACATGCCCCCACCCATCCCCTTTTTGTGCTGGGATGTAATTTTGTGTTTTTCTGCCATGTCATTTACCCCTCTGCTGCTGCTCTGTCACTCTTCTGTTTAAAACTTGGGACTGCTCCTGTGTTGCTTCATGCTCTTCCCCATGCTCAGGGAGATACCTGATCAATACCATGGAGCATCTTGCTACAACACTCCTTGTTCACATTCCTTCAGTCTTATTTGTGACCCACTGAAAACACAGATCACCAAGGTGAATGACATTTATGACATTGCAGGCAGTGTTCCTTTGGAATGCTGCCTCTCATCCTCCTCTGCTTCCCTCATAGTAACCATTGGTACTATTAAGCTTTCCATTCTCTTGCCTATGGCACTGCCCCGCACCCCCCACTCTCTCCCACAATAGTAAAGAAATCTCCTTTGATGGAATCAACTCCCATGTCCAATAGCTCTGATGTGCTGAGGGATTTGTCCTTGGTCTGCTTCTGTTTATTATCTACAGCTCCTTCTTGGTGCAACAATGACAACACTGAAAGGAATTTGTTCATGTTTGTTTAGTGGCCCTGGATGTGAACGTCATCAACGTCCCTGGATGTTCATTGAGGCTGAATGCGACATTGTGTTCGACACCTTGGGCGGAATGGTCCCAGATTTGCACTAAGTGCGGTAGCAGGTGTGTAAAATGACATCCCAAACCCACCGTGTTACTCATACGTTCTCAGGAAACATGCCGTTTCTATGCCAGGCAGGCACTTATTCTCCTGCCATGCTGTCACCTCGCCGCTTCATCACATCAGGCACCACGTTTAGAGTACAACCGCACTCAGTGATGCCAGCCGATGACCGTAGCGAAGAAGACGTGGCCCCCGAAAGGCAAGTAGGCTGCAGCCCTTGAGCACCTTTTGGATGCCATGGAGGCCGCTGTGATGTCCCCTACCCCACTCTGACCGCAGGAGGGGCAGCAACATTACCATTACAGCTTGGTAGGCGATGGCAGTGGTGATCAATGCCCATGTTGCACAGAAGAGGTTGGCCATCCAATGCAGATAGAGGATGGATGATCTCATCTGTGCAGCCAGGGTATGGCAACTATCTCATCACTCTAAACTCACACACTCAAGCTCATCACACATTCACTGGCATCTCACTCACTGCCAGCTCAAGAGACATCACCACCCATTCTCACACACATACCCTCGCACGTCCATCTGGCCTCATCTCCTCTGGAGACTGCCTCCACAACCCTCACCATCTTGAGGCCACGTGCACAGATTAACACACACACCCTGGGATCCCTCCTTCCCCTGTATAGCTCTCATCGTACAGCCTGAGGCCACTTCTCCCCCTTCCCCAAGACCTTGGCCTGCAGCCATTGTAAAGCCAGCCACATATGGCTGATCTGGTAGGTAGAGACCAACCCGTGAGCCCCCTAAAAGTGATGTGCTGCTGTCTGTGAAGCCTGGCGCTGATGACTGAGGGTGCTGACTGAAGCAAGATAGGCAAACAAACCCTGAGGTCCTGAGCGAAGTGCAGCCTACCTAGTGCATATTGCTTATGTGCTGTTGTGAAACACGTCAGTGGGTTTTCCCACCGACGTGGGCAGATGATCCAGCATGGAGGGATGAGTCAGGCGGGCTGGCCTTATAATGATATGCTGATGTATTACAATGAGGTTCCTGACATCCAATGGCGGGAAACGCTGGCAGGCTGAGTGGACAGTTGCAAACTGGTTTCACGCTTTCGTGAAACTGATTGCACCATATTGTCCGCTCACACCAGCGAACACGCTTGACGCCAGCAGGCATGGAAAATCCTGGCCCTTGTTAAACTTCAAACACACCAGTTGGCCCCTGTTTGCCTTCACCCACTTGCAGATTATTGCTTGATTTTATTTATCTTTATCTTTATTTCTTTCTCATGCCTAGTGGCACATGAGACAGACAAAGCATGCCTGTTTCGATAGCTAGTTGTTCCTGGAACAGGTCGCCAGCCTGTCGTCCGAGACTGTAGGGGCACCACTCCACATCAAGCATGATTGACCAGGAGAGGGCCCTGCTCTTACCGCCTGCCATAGGCACATTGGAAGGATTTACAGGTTGATAGTTAAGCTGTTTGGCCATGTTACGAATGCACCTTCCTTGGCCATCAAGTTCTAGAGTGGGACTTGAACCCGTAGCTTCTGATTTAGAGATAGGGGTGCTACCCACTGCACCACAAGACCACCTCATTGCTTAATGTCTTATCACCCACCTCACACCCCCCTCACCTTCCTCCTGCCCACATCACCCAGCTCACTCTCCTTCCCTCCACCCCCATCACTGGGCACTGCCCCCTCCTGTCACCCACCTCAACTCTTATCACTTGTCTCATTTCCTATCTGTTGAAACCCTCAGCACCCCACTACTGATCTCTTCTCAGCGCTGGCTGCTCCAAAGTTAACATTGAAAGACACCATTAGGTTTGGCTGTGCTAATATCCAACGCTGTAAGGCATTGAGGAGCGTCATGACTGGCCATCCCATGCAGGGACCCATTGGGGACCAACCTGAGACTGTAGGCCCTGCAATTCTGCACAGGCAGCCCATGGTCACTGGAACATGTACCACAGATGAGGGTACAGATTGTTCACAGCACCTTCAATCTCCTCTGCAAACACCTCAGCCCTGGTTTTGCCTTTCTGGGGGGTCGGTTGCAGTGGGCTTCTGGGGCACAGCAGCCATCCACTCCAATATCCATTTTGCAACCAGTGGGAGTGTCCAGTTACAGGTACGCAGCTCCTTGTGTATTCTGTAGAGATCAGCCTCATACTCTGAATGGACTGCTGCGGGCTACTAAGTGAGGCTCATTCCCTTTGCAGGGAGTTATGCTGCTCTTTCATCCACTCCGAGTGATGCTGCATGTGTCTCTACATGAGATTGGCCATTCTGTCGTGATAGGTGCTCATGCAGTCGAGCCCCTGAGACAAGGTGGAGCTCATCGCTGCCATGGACTCCTCCACTCACAGTGCGTGAGCTCCCATTGCCTTGGAGAACTCCTCCAGATGTCTGCACATCTGCAGCTGATCCAAGTACTGTGCCCCATAAGGTGACCCCTGGGGCCCTACCTCTATGTCAACTGGAGCATCATCATCACTGTCCCCCCTCCTACGATTGTGCAGCAATCTCTCTGACTGGACACCTCCTCCTGCATTCTGGTGCTGGGCTCTTCACCATGTGCAGTGCAACTCTAGACACACGTGCTACATTCCTCCACAGCGCTAGTATCTATATTGGTGGAGTCCATGTTGTAGGCTGGTCAGGTGGGGCAGTCCTTCCTCAGACATCTCTTCCTCCTCCTCCTGATATCAAGGGATGATCTGGCTCTGGGAGGGTGGGTCTATGGTGCTGGGGTCTGTGTGAGACACAACAGGAGATCATGTAAGCCTTGGTCACTGTGAGTGCACATGCAGTTATACATCATTCACAACAACCATATAAGTAGAACCCTTGGCCCTTAACCCTACCTTCGTGCTCAATCATGTGCCCAATTCTCATTATGTTTGGTCCACCTCTCCCATGCTGAATAACCATTACCACAACCAATGAAACCATGCTCAAAGGAGATGATAACACCGCCTTTGGCACCTTATAGGGGTGACTCACCATCTCCTACACAATCTGCACTGGACAAATCACCCGCTGGTTCACATACCCAGCCCTTGGGCTGGGCCATCTCCTTTGCATTGTGCCTTCTCTTCTTCTACAAGTAAACCATAAAGACAGATGTTAGGGCATTGAATCGGGCATCCAGAGACAAGCCTCATCAACTTGATAGTGTGTCACAGTGAGCATTCGGATGCCACCCCATTAATGCTTGGACTACAAGTGCATAATGGCCATTTATTCATCCTTGTTGAAGGGGAAGTACGTACCAATTGTGTCCCATCTAATGTGTCGCTTGGCTAACACCCATGCCAGTGAGAACTTGGAGCTTCTGTCAAACAAGTCACCTTGCCAGAGCACAGCAGGTCGTGGAACCACTTGCGGCACTGAATCCAAGATTTGTCATATTCCCCTGTTGTGCTCACTGCGGCTGTGATTGCCTGCCAAGCTCTCTTCATTCCAGCCAGAAGGTTCCTTCACCTTGATGGATACAGGGTACCTCTCCAGCCTTCAACTTCCTGCTCTGCAGGTCCTGGTCACAAGACCTGGGTACTGTGCCTCCTTTTGAGTCACTCACGCTGCTCCACTGGGGCATTCTAGCATGACAATGAAGAAAGCACACGGATGAGTAAGGATTCTCGCTTTTTGTAGTGCTACTCAAAACCTGTGTACAATCACTTGTGGTACTTTAATCTCGAATTGTGCACAGACTAATGTTGTTGGGGTGGTTGGGGGGTGGGGTGTGGGAGGCGGTGCTGGGTGTAAGTTGGTTGGTCTGTGCTTGGGTGTGAGCATCCCAAAATGTCATGGTGTGTTCTGGAACTTAGAGGACCCTGCTGTCCTGCTCCCTTGGAGTCATACATGCCTGCGATGACAGTGTGTGGCTGTAATGGTTATGGGCGAGGCACTTTTGGGTACCCGCATTTGGAAATGTGACAGGTGAAAGTGTATGTGGCAGGACATTAGGGATCTGCATGTGGAGTCCTGAGACCAGCCCTGCTCATTTCATTTGCTGTCCAGAGTCTTTCCCTGCTGAAACTGGCATAATGCAGCCATTTACATGGCTGGGTGTGGTGGACCTTTGCCAACAGTGTATTACTGCTGTGTGTACACTCCTTACAGGTGCAATAGGCAGACTTCACAAGTCTAGTCCTAGGCCCAACTATCTTCATCTGCTTCATCAATGTTTACTGATGATTCCACAATGCTCAGCACCATTTGTGACTTCTTAGATGCTGGGCAGAATTTTACTCCTCATGGGCAGGTGCGCACCTGACCCAAGCGGATGTGAAATAGTGCGAGATGATGTCGGGCGAGGGTCCCAATACCATCCTGCACGCGAGCAATCATCAAGTCGGCAGGCGTGCGTGAGTGTCGAGAGACGCCACCGCCATCAATTAAAAGGCAATTAAGGCCATTAAAAAGGCAATTATTTGTGATTTTACGTTGCCTGTGCGATTTCGCGCTCATCGCACGGGCTAAACGGGCAGTGAGGCAGCCCACGTTTTGTAAAACCTCATCCACGGGTGGGATAAAAAGGTTCAGCATCATTGCCAGTGTGAGTCCACAATCTGGCACTGGCAGCGGGGTGGGTGGGGTGGGGGGGGTGATCTTGAGGCAGCTCCACAGGCCATAGAGGATGAATCCAGTGTTGAGTCAAAAGAGGAGCACGGTGAGGAGAACACTGAGGGTGTGGAGGCAGAACTCTGTATCCTTCAGGGAGTCAGAGACACCAGGGACACCTTGATCCAACACTCCTTCAGCTAGGCTGCCAAAGATCTGCTTCCACCTCGTGCCAGGGCTGCTATCTCCACCCCGGATGTTTGAAAGGACTCTTTCCTTTGAACCCAAAGTCCACTCAGTGTCTGTGCAATAAAGTTTAGAGCCACTCATGTCCCGCATTAGATACTGGCGTACCCCGACCCTATAAAACAAGTGAAGCATACTCAGGCTATTAAGACAAAAGAAAAATTTATATCATTTTCACACTCTGAACAAATGAACATAACTATATATGGTGTTAATGGCCACACCAGTAAACATATTAACAGAACTTGGCAGAACAGAAGATCGCCCATGAACGCTCTCTCTTCTGCTCATGGTGCCTTAAACTTAACCTGCCTTTTTACATTTACGGGTGCTGAGCCTTGGTGCCCCACCCCACCCCCTCTCGCTGGCACTGGCATTGGAGCCAGCCTGCTGACCCTGCTGTCTTGTTGGCCTTGATGACCTTGGCAGTCGTCCTCTGGCCAGTGGAGTCTGTGCTGGCTCCGCCTGGGAGGGAGCGGCCAGTGCCCCGGCTGGCATCCCCCCAGTCATCGCAGCCTCTGTCACTGGCAGAGGAGCTGCTGCCATCATCCAAAGCGCCCTGAGAGGAGCCCTCAGAGACAACAAGCAGGTTGTGCACCAATGTGAGGTCACTCTGGACCTCCCTGCTCACCAGTGATGGACAGGCACCTAGCTAGGATACTGGGCGCCTGATCCATCTCCCACACTGGCACTGACCACCTGAGGTCATTGTCTGTGTGAGGGCTTGCAGGTCTGAGTGCAACTCCAGGAACCCCTGATTCTGTTGCCACTATCTCAGTGGAGCTCAGCCATGAGGGTCAATGCAGTGCTCATGCTCCACCACAACAGAGGAGCAAGGACTCCTCCACAGCAGAGACGATGGCACGCACACGATGGCGCCCTGGGCACTCTCTGCCTCCGCCTGCTCCTCAAGCGAGTGTGAAGTGTCCTTACTGATATACACTGACATTCTAGCTGATGATCTAATGGTATCTGCACTGGTGCCTGGTTCAGAGAGGGCATGTGATGCGGGTGCATCTAAAGCCCTGTGGTCCTCTGGCATCAAGGGTGGATCTTCGGGGTCCAGTGTTCAAGGGTGAGCTGGTGAATCTAGGGGAGAAAAACAACATGTCATTGGATTAAGTCATCACACTGTCACTGTGCATGCCAGGCACCCTGGTGAGACAATGGAGATCTGCATCATGGTGCCATCGTCTTTCAATGATCAATGGAGACTCCAGGTTTGAGGCTCCCATTAATGATGAGACTACACAAGAATGTTTGCACAATCTGACACTCTTAGCTCTGCGCACTGCACTCTTACCTCTCCATGACCGGCTGACCAAGGTGGGCTGTGGCTCTCCAGCTTCAAATCATTCATTTCAAACCTCATCATGATTAGCAGGTTTGGGGGGCCTCTGCCTGCCCTTGACCTCTCAATGGTCTTATGGCTCCTCCTCTCCTGAAAGGACAGAGGAGCATTGATTAGTCCACTCTCCTGTCGGTTTCTCTCCTCTCACTCTCAAAGCTTTCTTCCTTTCTGTATGTCTATATTCTTCTTGCTCATGTACACTCCTTATGTGCTCTCTCCCAATTTGTATATAATCTTCCTCTGAATGTGGTCTGTTTCCCACTCTGTCATTATTGCCTTGTCAAGCTCTTTGTGAGTGCAGTCTGCTTTTTCTCCTCTCTTTCTGTCCCTCTGGCTCCATGAGTGTGCTTTATTGATCTCTCCTACTGAGTGTTCTGTCTCTAATACTGTCTTTCTCACCATGTGTATTCTCTGCCTGTCACTCGTGCTTAATTTCTTCCCAATCGCCAATGCCCTAACACACCACACAACAAACAGTGGGTCAGTTTATGACAGCCATCTGCTAAGGATGCAGTGTGACCTCTATCCCCACCTATAGGATAGGAGAAAACTTGACTGTGTGGTTGGCCCATTGTTGCTGGATGTGGACTTCAGCATCATCCCACTAGAATAGTTATTAGCCATTTTCTTTTTTGAGATGACCGCCACGAATATCCAAGAGATGATCAGTTTGGAATGGTAGAAGTGGCAACACAGATAGTGACCCCGTCAAGAGTTCAGTTGCCAATGTGCCAGACCTTCATCAGAAAGAAGGATGATAGTGTCTTGGTGACTTCAGCAATGTGACATTCTTTGCAAATATGTTTGCATGTGGCACTTTCAAACTCTCGGTAAGCAAGCTTGTTCATATCGGTTGATTGGAAGCTAAATTCAGTCACTCCCCTCTGCTGTGGCTTTGTGACATGAGAGACGAACACATGAGAAACAAGCATCCACATCTTAAACGTATATTTAAGAAATCATGGTAAAGGGCCAAGGCCTATAATGTTGGGCACCATTAAGTTTGAAAAGAATAGGAAAGCGAAGATGAGGTAAATCGTAGTGGTTACTTGACATGAAGTTTGGATATTTTGGTGTCTTTATTGGGAGGGGCAAGAGATTATTTTGTGGTTCTGGGAAAAAATGGAGTAGAGTAAGGGATGGTGCAATGAGTTGAATCCTACACTGGAAGGATGTAGGGTGAATGAAGAGCATGCAACATGGGATAGTTGTAGCGAGGAGAGACGGGGAAGAATTTAACAGAGAACTGAGTATTGCCAATAAAATAAAAGCAGAGACTGTTATGAGAAAGAGATTAGAGACGTGAGAGGAGGGAAAGATTTTCTGTTTCTTTTTTTTCTGCCCAAGCTTATGAGAGAGTTGCTGGAAGATCTTGCTCTAAGATTGCAACTAACTGCTGAGGGGCTAATGTTCTTCGCCTTTCCACAGGGTGGGGGAAGTGAGAGTGGCCTATGATTCAGACGTTCTTGCATGAATGAAGTGGGCTTGTTAGGCCAAAGGCTCTTTTCTTGCTCCAACACTTTTTTTCACCTTCATTTGCCTTTCTGGGCCTGGTGAAATAGTGACAATCTCACAATACTCTAGATAACTCAATTAATGCCTTTGTTCATTTTCTGCTTGTCCTGGACCCTTGACTCAAGTTGATAATTCATGGTAGCATTTGACAGCACCCATGCTGCTGCTGCCCTCTGCAGGAGATAGTGCCAGTTGCATCCATTCTCAGTTCACAATGCCTTGAGAGGCTCTTTCAAAGTCGCAGGCAAAGTCAGTGGAAATGCCGCTCAATGTGAACCAATGTCACATTGTCTCAGTTAGCACCTCCCTCCCCTCGAGTTGCCCCCACGCATGGGGGACACTGCCGGATTGCAACTGCCAACCCTCATTATCTCTCCCCACCCCACCCTTCACATCAGGAGACATGTTTGCTCAAGCATCACTAGACTGAGATACTTGAGCTAGGGCAGTCACCTAGCTGGTCTCATGCTCCATGCAACAAAATGATTCCTACATTGCTGGAACTGAGAGTTGGGGTAGGAGAGAGGTAAGTCTGTTGATCCTGGAGACCATTGAGCCAGAGTTGCATAGTGGAGATGTACAGGTTGATGACTATTACAGGGATTTTCTTAATTTGCTTTGGAATCAGGGACTATTTATGTAACTCAGGAGATTAAATGGATAGAGTAGGGTAAAGTGTATACGGACTGTGCCAGGTGCTTAAATAGGTGGGCACAGTCCATGACAGGGTAATGTGCATGACCTAGGGAAGAGGGTTAAATGTTGAGGTGGAATCCGTGAAAAGCTGCCAATTTGTTGTTAAAACCCACTGGTTCCTTAATGTTCTTCAAGGAAGAGAACATGCCACCCCTACCCTGGTCTGGCCAGCAGTTGACACCAGTTCTACACTGTGTTGAGTCTTAAGGCACTCAGTTGCACCCAGTAACTCAGGGCAGTTATGCCTATCAGTAAAAGCAATGTTGCCTGCAATCTGAGACCAAATTTTGAAGAATCACAGGTCATTTGGGGAGGGGTTGTAAGGGGTGCACAGCTTTCAATATGTGCTCTGGTCATCAGTTAGGATCTGTAAGAGGAAGTCCAATACAGTTTGCTATGGTCCAGCCATGTTTGCTGGATGGCTAAGCCAATTGTGCGCCAGATACTAGGAAGACCAAAATTACATCCATATGTCAGAAATGGTCTCACCAAATGAATTCACTCTGAATAAAGGCTACCTAGGCAGCTGATTTCTGAGAGGAAATGTAGCAGTAAGTAAGATTAATTGAAAGAAATAATATTTCATATTAGAAGTCTGTAGATATTGCTTGCTATCTGAGTTTTTGTTTAAAAATTAATTAATGTTCTGAGGGAGTTGCTCCTCACAATTGGGAGTGAACAAACCATAAAGGCCCCGAGGTGTTGGTGTGAAATCTTTTTCCAATTTCATACTTCTTAATAAGATCTCTTCTGAGCTGTGGTGTTGTATTGTTGATGCCTTGTACATTGGATTATTATTTCCACTTATGCAAATCCTGTCCCACCAATAATATGTTTCTTAAAATTATTTGTTTGGTTTCAGTACACACTAGGACTCCAGTTACCATTCAGTACACATGGTATTGTCAAAACGAGGGACTGTAATGGAATATTTTTTATCACCTCAAACTTTGATTGAACTCAATTTAAGTGCAAATCTCAATATTGTAAAGCAATTCCAAAGCTTCTGGTTCCAATCAGACAGATTTGCAATGCGTTATTGGCAGTGTTCATAATCACTCAGTGACGAAAGGTCTTCTTTCTGTTTTTCCCCGTGTCTGCAGATGTATTTAATCAATCCAAGGAAAGTTAGATAAATTCTGTGCTCTACTGAAAGATGGGAATTTTATTTCTTCACCCCAAGGTTCCCACCTTTGACAAAGATCTTGAATTGTCACTTGCTCTTGATAATCCATCTTGTGGACAGTGTAAACTGGAGCTCCAAAGGTCTCCAGGGGACTTAAGATACAAAGTCCATACACTCAACTCTTGATTTCACCAAGGAAAGGAGACTGATGGTCTACCATTGAATTTTTTAATCTTGGAAATAGGCCCCTAAATTCCATTCTTTCAAGCTATTGGCCCTTATTGAATGGAATTGTCTCTCTCCAACACCACAGGTACTAGTTCCTTTGAATGGGAGCCCAACATTCCACCAGTAGAGCACATACCCTCCCCCTGGAAGTGTAGAGTTTGTGAGAATGGATTTAAAAAATATATATTTTTGGGGAATATTGTGTTATTCTGTGAGGAAGGCTGTGTGTGTGTAGATGATTTGATTAAGCTGGGGTAAGGTTACTAGGGACATGTTGTTTGGGAGGTTTAAGACATGAAAGGGCAGGGGCATTAGGTTTGTATATTTGTAATGAGATATTATTGTGGGTTTGAGGTGCAAGTAAATAGGTTGGATCTGACATTTGCATTCTTAGCTAAGTTGAGAGTTTAGTTGTTGGCTGTTGGGGTTGGCTGTTGGCTGTCTGAGGAAGATGATCTGGAAACAGCGCTAGGCTGGGAGAGGATGCTGTTTGAATCAGCCATCCAGTCAAGCCAGAAAAGTCTTGGGCACAAAAAACAGTCTTGTTCTGAAGTCTTGGATTTCCACAGCAGAGTGGAAGAGATTTTAAGAGGCCACGTGGTATGCCCTTATTAAAGCCACAGCAGCTTGCCTTGGGTAGAATTACTGGATTTTTATAGTTAAACATCTATAAGGGACTTGCCTGGAAGGTGTTTACTTGTGGGTCTGACCAAGTAGAGAGTTAACAGCTGCTGTGGTCATAACAAGTTCTATCATAGAGCTTCTGGTCCCATTAAATGGTAGTGTGTACTGGGCAGGTGGTGGCATATTGGTATTGTCACTGGATTAGTGTTCTAGAGACCCAGGGTAATATTCTGGGGTCCTGGGTTTGAATCCCACCAAGGCAGATGGTGAAATTTGAATTCAATAAAAATCTGGAATTAAAAGTCTGATGATGACTACGAAACCATTGCCGATTGTTGTAAAAACCCATCTGGTTCACTAATGTCCTTTAGGGAAGGAAATCTGCCATCCTAACCTGGTCTGGCCTACATGTGACCCCAGACCCACAGCAATGTGGTTGAATCTTAAATGCCCTCTGAACAAAGGCAATTAGGGATAGGCAATAAATGCTGGCCTAGCCAGGATTCATTTGTTCATCCCATGAGCAAATTTAAAAAAAACTTCTAAAGTTACTGGAACCTCTGGGAGTGTAGACCTCTGCTGCAATGGAGGGTACCAGTCCCTGTAAAAGGCATTGGGTTCTACCAGCAGAGCTACCAACCTCTCTGGGAGAGGTGGGGGGTTGTGGGATGGGGATGGGGGATATGGTTTAACAATAAATCTATACCTTGTAGAGACCTTTAATTAAATAAAATGTTCCAATGGAGAGAACAGACCAAGTGACAGAAAAATAATGAGTAGAGATGACTGAATAAAACCTTCAAAAACTATTTAAGAAGCTTTTGAAGAACAGGGAAGGAATTTGCATTTATATAGCCTCCTTAACATAGGGAAATGCACCAAGATACTTCACAAGAAAGCTTGGTCAAAGAGTTAGGTTTTAAAGCATAACTTAAAGGAGGAGAGAGGGGTCAAGAGGCTGGGAGGTTTACGTAGGAAAGTCCAGAGCTTTTGGCCTATGCAGCTGAAGGCACAGCCACCAATTATGGAGCAGTTAAAATAGGGGGATGTGCACTGCCAGGATTGAAAGCCTGAATAAATTATTTTTGTTTGTTCATGGGGTGTGGGCGCCACTGGCATTCCCCAATTGCCCTTTAGAGGTGGTGAACCACCTCCTTGAACCACTGCAGTCCATGTGGTGAAGGTACTTCAACAGTGCTGTTGGGTAAGGAGTTCCAGTATTTTAACCCAGCGATGATGAAGGAACAAGTTCCAAGTCAAGATGGTGTGTTACTTGGAAAGGAATTAGCAGGGTGTTCCCTTTGCACGCTACCCTTGTCTTTTTAGGCAGTAGAGATTATAGTTTTGAAGGTGGTATTGACTAAGTCTTGGTGAATTGCTGCAGTGCACCTTGAAGATGGAACACACTGTAGCCACTGTCTACTGGCTGTGGAGGGAGTAAATGTTTAAGGTGGTGGATGGGCTGTCAGTCAAGCAGGCTGCTTTGCCCTGGATGGTGTCGAGGTTCCTGAGTGTCGTTGGAGCTGTACACACCTAGGCAAGCGAAGAGCATTTCATTACGCTCCTGACCTGCCTTGTAGATGGTGAAATGGCTTGCAGAATACCCAGGTCTGGGTGGGTTTTAAGGCTGGAGGAGGTTAGGCGGGGGGGGAGAGAGAGAGATTGAGAGGCATGGTCATGGATGGATTTGAAAACAAAGATGAGGATTTTAAAATTGAGGTATTGCTGAGAGTCAATGTAGGTCAGCAAGATGGGTGAATGGGACTTTGTGTGTTAGGGTACTGGCAGCAGAAGTGGAAAGAGCTGAAGTTTATAGAAGATAGGAGACTGACAAGGAGAGTGTTAAAGTACTCAAGCTTACAGGTAACAAAGTCGTGGTTGAGGGTTAAGCCGCAGATGAGCTGAGAAAGGGGCAGAGTCAAGCAATGTTGCAAACGTGTAAGTAGCCTTGGTGATGGTATGGGTAAGTGATATTTTACCAAGGTGGAAAGGCAAGGAATGCAGAGGAGGCTAGAATTATAATTCTGGAGATCACAGACTGTTGTGTACATAGTGGAGATAAGATTGTGGAAGTGAATTGGACAAATCCTTGGAAGCAAGGTGAAAGATTTGGGATATAGGGAGCTCATGGAGGTGAGAACAGGAATGAAGGTGGCAGAATTTGGATGAAATTGAACCTTGTCTTCAATCCATCTCAGAAGGGAATTGAAAGGTCAAGATTTAGGGCAATGAAAGCATGGATAAGGACTTTGGGGTGGGTGGGGATGGAGATGAGGTAAGAATGGATGCAAACAGTGTTGCTGAGGTGGAAATATACAGATAGGATATGGAGTCCAAAGTCTCTTAAGTCAGCACACCGCCTACTCCAGCTTGAGTGAGCAGTGAAAGAGTTGGGCGGAGCTGTAGAGAATGGTATGCATTTTTTTACCAGGAGCTGCTTAAGTGCATATGAAAGGACTGGATAAGGAAAGGTATTCATTCCAACGGTCTCACTCAATCTGTGGTCCATGTCTGATCATTACACCACCACTCCTACTCCATCTACCCTCCATGTCTAATCATTCCCCTTCCACTCACGCTTCATTTACTGATTTCTCCCCCAGCATCTACAGTCCATGTCTGATCGTTCTATTGTGGGCCTTGATCCATGAATTGATGTTGATCCACTAACAGCTCCTTCACCCAATCTCCCCTGGAAAATGAATCAAGCTGCACTGTTAAATCTCTCCACCCCTAAGTCCCCCTTCTCGTCAGATATCAATCTAGCTCTGTTTTCAATGGTAACAATTGACAACAAATCAACTCTTCTGATTGGGAGTTTTGTGTTTCATCCTGAGACAGCAGCCTCTCTGGGCGTTCTGTGTTCTATTCTGGATTACTGGCTACTCTGGGAGTTTGATGCCCTATCCAGAGATATCAATCCAAGATTGCAAGTTGAGAGGCCTCAGTCTCGGAGGCTATTTTCTATACCTCTTGGTGGGAATTTTAATAATCAAAAGAACCTTCTGTAGTTTTACATTATCTGTTGCTGATCCCCAAAAGATATCTGGCAATTTATACATCATTGATTCACAGTAAACACTTTCTGAACATGTTGAATTGGAAAAGAAAGCACATGAATAAATAAAAAGGCATTGCATTTCAAAAGTGTTGCAATCCTCATCAAATGATTGAACAGAGAATAATTCTTGTGTGCATCCATTACACACTTAACTGAGTCCAGTCGATTCTCTGCTCACCATCGCTACACAGTGGTTTGTCAAGTCCAATTGTAGAATGGGAAAGAGGATTTGTTCGCTTTTTAATTTGTGCCTACTGTGTTTGTGTCTTATGTGATGTACGATTATAGATAGTACAGCCAGTTGAGTAAGGATATCACTGTTTGTACGCAATGATAGCTCTGGGATTGATGAATAATTTATCTGTATTTTACTGCTTGGCTTTCAAGTAGGAAGAGAATGAATTCAAATGAGATTGAAAACTCTGAAATATTAACCTCACAACAGTCCTCGGTCTAAGCATTATTACCAGATGTGTACTGCCCTTTATCCCTGCTCGTTGGCAGGTTAACAACATGGCATGGCAGACTGGAATTACAGGTCCTCCCCTCCCCCACAACTCACGCAAAAGGAGGCTATTGTGACAGGACGTGAGACAACTCCTCCCCAAGGCTAGAGGCTGGGAGGATTCCATGCAACAGCCCATTGATGGCCACATCCTCTAACCAAGAGCAGACTGCACATGGAAACAATCATTGACTCAAAGTCACTGCTTTTCCAAGGCTAAGCTGTCTTATTGTCATAGAGTTTACCCTGGAGGGCAGGAGAAGCTTTAAACACTTCTTTCACAATAAATTCTCTCTAACTTCCACTGCATCCTTCATCCTCATTTCAGACACCAAATCCAGCAATTTAAGGATTTTCCAAGTGTGAAATGATGGTATCAGCTCTGTTGTCTCCGCAATTACCAACCAGCTTTCCTTCCACACACTCCTCAGCTACTTCCTTTTTCCATTACTCTCTCCTCCAGCTCCCCTGCCAGCATTTCTAGACACATGGAACACCTGTCACCTAGAAGGACAAGGGTAACGGGTGCATGAGTACACCATCACTTTTAAGTTGTAACTTTCTCCTTCAGTTCTCAGACCAGCCTGATTTGGACATGTGTCATTGTTTCTTCATTGTCGCTGGGTGCAGACACTGCAATTCCCTATTTTACAACATGTTGAAGTTCATTCACCACACAGACCACAGCAATTCGAGAAGATCCACCACCATCTTTTCAAGAGCAACCATGGTTGAGCAATAACTGCCAGTCTTGCCAATGATGCCCACATCCAGAAATGAATAATAAATACATTAGCTTGTTCCTAAATGCCCATCACTTATTCCCCTCATGCCTTTTAATTTCACCTGCATTCAACCTTTTCTCAGAACCATGATTATCATCACGTCGTCCCTGTTCTCTGCTCAATACCTACACCTTTCAAAGACACTGTGGTCCCATCCTCAGGAAAATACCCTCAACCCTTCCAGCCTTCCTTTTAACACTATCACCTCTCTCCCTGCTCAGACCCTGCAATCAGGCCTCAGGCCGACATTACTGAAACTATAGTAACCAAGGTTGCCAATTATGACACCCTATCTGACTGCAACTTCCTCCTCAACATCCTCTGCCATTCACACTGCTTACCATTCCAAGCTCCTCAAACATCTCCCCTCCATAATCCACTCCAGTGAACTGTACCTCCTGGTTCCACAGCTAATTGGCACATTGTAGATAATTGCATCAGCACGACTGCTTTTGCCCACTGTGCCTGTGCATTCACACCTGTTATACTCCAGGATTTGATCCAGGGCCCTGTTCTTCTTTCCCATGCTAATGATATTATCGAGAAGCAAGCTGTCAACATTTGTATATAAGCTTGATGGCACTCACTTCTACCTTGCCACCATCTGAATTGCCCCATGACTCTAGTCACGTACCCGATATCAGGACTTGGATGAACCATAACAGCTGAGCAGTGACAAAATGGCATCATTTTCTTCAGCTCCCATCCCATCGCTATGTATGATCAGCCCCAAGCTCTCCTCTCTTTCCTGTCTGTAACTTGAGGACTTTTAATTAAGCACTTTTTAAGTGTAGCCACTGTTACAATGTCAGAAAAGGCAGAGTTCAATTAGAATACAGGAAGATAATTCAATTCTGATTAAGTATTCCTTTTGAGGAATCCCAATGATTTTCCTCCCAGGCTGCTCAAAGCCATCTCTGGGAGATTAATCTGCAATTCCTGCCACTCCAGGATTATTGGGGAGGAGTGGCAACCCAAGAGAGGGTACAAAACTTGCAGGGCCCTGCTCGTTTAGGAACAGGGTGGTATGTATGAATTGGGTAGATCAGTGCTTTGCTGCCCTCCAGTGTATCAGTTGGAGAATCAGGTTGTGAGTTTGTACATGGCCAGCAAAACCCAGCCCTACCAATTTGATTGCACAGCTGCATGACTTAACACGATGTGAGCATGCTTGTTCCATGCTGGAAGTGTGCCACACACTATATTGATTAGGGTGCCACAATGTTGGGCCCATTGCTTATGCAAATCAGAGGCCTACCTCCTGTTTCTGGGCCCTTTTGTGAACTTGTTTGTAGCTGAATGCACTGTCCCATTTACTCAGGCACACAATAGCCAAACCAGTCATCCTTAAAGGGACCACTGGAGGCCCTCATTCAAAAGGTAAGTTTCAAGTTTTTTTTTTACTCATCTTATTCTAGAATCATAGGTTCATGGTCACTTGCTATCCTCAAACATACAATTGTTACGTCATGTCTCAATGTATCCCACAATGTTATTATTCTGAAAACATTTATCCAATTTACATTTGAATGAATGAATACTAACTGCTTTCATCATTATCTGTTCCATGGATTGACCATTTGGTCGCTGAATTTTTCCACAAATTAATTTTGAATTTACCCCCCACCTACCTTTCAAATTCTACTGACCTGGACAAAGTGAAACAGCTTGTTATGGTTGACATGGCCATGTTCCTTTGGAATCCATCATATCTCCACTCAATCTTCTCTTTTTCAGTGTCAAATTTCCATAATTGATTCTCATATTTCAATCCCTCCATCTCCTCTACAGAGCCATAGAGTCATAGAGGTCTACAGCACAGAAAAAGGCCCTTCGGGCCATCGAGTCTGCGCCGGTCAAACAAGTACCTAACTATTCTAATCCCATTTTCCAGCACTAGGCCCATAGCCTTGTATGCCATGGTATCACAAGTGCACACCTGAATACTTCTTAAATGTTATGAGGGTTGCTGCCTCTACCACCCTTTAAAGCAGTGAGTTCCAGATTCCCACCACCCTCTGGGTGAAAAAATTCTTCCTCACATCCCCTCTAAACCTCCTGCCCCTTACCTTAAATCTATGCCCCCTAGTTATTGATCCCTGCACCAAGGGGAAAGGTTCCTTCCTATTGACCCTATCTATGCCCCTCATAATTTTATACACCTCAATCATGCCCCCCCCCCACCTCAATCTCCTCTGCTCCAGGGAAAATAACCCCAATCTACCCAATTTCTCTTCATAAATAAAACTCTCCAGCCCAGGCAATATCCTGGTAAATCTCCTCTGCATTCTCTCTACTGCAATCACATCCTTCCTATAATGCGGATTCCAGAACTACACGCAATACTCTAGCTGTGGCCCAACCAGTGTTTTATACAGTTCCAGCATAACCTCCCTGCTCTAATGCTCTATGCTTCGGCTAATAAAGGCAAGTATCCCATATGCCTTCTTAACTACCTTATTTACCTGCTCCGCTACCTTAAATGACTGGTGGACATGCACACCAAGGTCTCTCTGATCCTTGGTACTTCCCAGGGTCCTACCTTTCATTGTGTATTCCCGTGCCTTGTTTGTCCTGCCCAAGTGCGTCACCTCACATTTATCCAAATTAAATTCCATTTGCCACTGATCAGTCCATCTGACCAGCCTGTCTATATCCTCCTGTAATCTAAGGCTATCCTCCTCACTATTTTCACCAATTTTCATGTCATCTGCGAACTTACTGAACAACCCTCCTACATTCAATTCTAAATCATTTATATATACCACAAACAGCAAGGGACCCAACACCGATCCCTGTGGAACCCCACTGGAAACAGGCATCCAGTCACAAAAACACCCCTCGACCATCACCCTCTGCTTCCTGCCACTCAGCCAATTCTGGATCCAATTTGCCAAATTGCCTTGAATCCCATGGGCTCTTACCTTCGTTATCAGTCTCCCATGCGGGACCTTATCAAAAGCTTCGCTGAAGTCCAAGTAAACTACGTCAAATGCATTGCCCTCATCTACACACCTGGTAACTTCTTCGAAAAATTCAAAAAAATACATGACTCTGGCTGTTCTCTTCTGTATCTTTTCAATAGGTGCAATACCTTTTGTGTACTATGGCAAACAGAACTGTGCACAGTATTATAGATATGGCCACACCAGTTATTTAGAAAGTGGCAAGATGGCCTCACTATATCAGCTCAATATTGACTGGTTCATATATCTCAGTATCTGATTTGCATTCCTCACTGCCACCGAGCATGGTTGCGTTAGCTTCAATTTACTGTCAATCAGGACTGTCGAATCTCTTTCACTTTCTATGCATGTTATTTTCTTTCCTCTTAAGTAAAAGTTCCTTCCTGGATTTTGTGTGTCCATGTGAAGCACTTTGCATTTCTCTGTGTTATGTTCTACGGTTGGGTTGCTTTGCTCGCGAAGGCAGTTGTATGCTTATCTATCGGCGGGTGAGTTGGCAACAATATACTGCAGATGCCGAGAGCAATATAAGATAAAGCACATGCAGTTCATTTATACAGATTACAGAGCACTAGTATGCTGTGTGCTTCTCCAACCAGACCCTACTCTCAACTACCTCTTAGCATTGTAGTCCGTGCTACACAGCAATTGGGTCATAAAGCCACGTGGTCAATCTACTCACATTCTCTTAAAGGTGTACTTCACCTCAGATTACCACATCCCTCCCCTTTACTTGAAAGTACAATTTACAATCTTTACAATATATTAACTATTTACATAAGTAAACTCTTTACAAATTAAGTCCCTCTGGAGGATTCTTTAAATGTGTCCACCGTCGTAGATCTACGATTTCGGATGGTTTATCTGAGGCCTCAATCTCAGGAGTCATCTGTCCACTAAGCTCTCCAGTAGGAACCTGTAAGTTTGTCTCTTCGACTCTCTCAGGCTCAATGGATCCTACAGGTACTTCCAAACCAAGGGGAATTCCTTCTACATGTAGTGTGGACTCCAACTGGAATGTTTTCACTCTCTTTCGGGCCCCATCTTGCTGCCCCTCCCTTCCGGGTTCAACAATATGAAGGATGAAGGTCAACTGTCAGGAAGGTTCTCAAAATCAGAATGTTGGGCAAGGCTAAATTCAACATGGTATGATCAGCTTCCTGTTGTGTAAAAAGAAAAACGATTTCGGGGCCTTGTTAGTAATTCTGCTTTTTCTTCCTACGCGTCTTCTTTTGATGGGTTTTCTTCTTGGCAGCGCTGACTTTAATCTTGGCCTTCTTTTCAACTTCCCTATTGGCCAGACTGGGCTCAAGTATGAGCTCAACTTGAGTGAACTCAGTGGTTGAATCTTCCAGCATTTCCTCATCTGTCAGCTCCTTTGAAAACTCAGGGGTCTCTATTTTTAATACTTCTTGGCTTTCACGATGCTGATTCTTCAGTTCTTCCATTTCTTTTTTTATATTTGTTAGTTATTTCCTGGAGAATTAAGCATTGTTGTGCTTTCTCGGCTGATTGATTGTTCGTCTTGGCCAGAGATATGCTGAATTTTCTCTGTTCTTCCTCATATCTTTTTAGTGGTATAAATTGGGATGAGGGAATCTTGCAGTATGTATAAGTCCTTCAGCAGGTTTTCTTTTTCATTTTGGAGGTCACTGACTTCAAGTCGTCCTGGAGCATCAGCTGTACGAGTTCCTTTTGTTGAGTATTTACATGCTCCTTTTTCCAAACAGCAACACTTTCTGCTTCTGATTGAGATCTCAGTAATCTCTCAGGATTGATCCCTCTTAACCAGTTTCTTCCAAGAGACTGGTCCTCTGCCTGCTATCATCATGAGGCGTAGGTTAGTAGACTGGCTTCCATATTGTACAGAAACCTTGCATATACCTCTTACTCGTATGTCCTCGCCAGTATACATCTTTAATTTAGCATCTGAATTTTCCAGCTTTAGTGAGTGGCCTCCTCCATTCAGATATTTAAACCTATGTTCCCCTATAACTGTCATGGATGCCCCTATATCCACCTCCATTTGTATGGGTTTTTCATTGACTTCCACTATCACGTAGGTTGGCTCTGTTTTACCTATTTTTAAGTTGTGTAGCAAGTAAATACCTGACTCTGTTTCTTCTGGTTCCTCCATTATATGGATTTCACGATTTCTGCCTTTTTGTTTGAAATTTTGCCTCAATCTGTCTTTGCAATATCACATAATGTGCCCATTATGATGGCAGTAGAAACACTTGGTCCTTTTAAATTGTTGTTCGTTTGCAGGCTGTCTGGTTCCATTTCTTCCATCATTAATGTAGGTTTTCTCTGTTAAACCATTGCTTTTTGCTGGTCTGTTAATAGTGGCTGTTTCCCGCCTTTCCAGAGAGCCCAGCGCTTCCACGCCATTTCTAACCGGTGCTTCCCTTCCGACGTGATGGACGACACCATTTTGTGCTCCCTTAATTGCTTCTGAATCCCTGACTGTGCTTTCCATTGCGAGCGCCAACTCCGACACCTTGCTGAAGCCTAAATTTGTTTCTGACAACAACCTTTTTTGAGTGGCGTCTTTGTTAATCCCACATACTAATCAGTCTCTTAACATGTCATTAATTGATGTCCCGAACTCACAATGCTCTGTCAGTTTCACGTGGTCAAACTGCTCACATTCTCTTAAAGGTGTATTGCACCTCAGATTACCACACTCTGCATTGCATTTATTCTGCCATCTGTCTGTCCAATTCCCAAATTTCTCCAATAGTTTATTCTTTGCTGTCTACCAGCTCCATTAACTTGATATCATCTGCAAAGTTAGCCACTGTGCTTGTGACTGACTCCTAGTTCCAAACCATTTATACAGATATTAACCAAAAAAGGTCCAGTAATAGACTACTGTGAAGCCTCACTGGCAACACTTTCCCAGGCAAATGAAAGTTCCTATACCCCAACCCTCTGAATTCTACTGGTCAGTCAGTTATGAATCCTTGTAAAGTATTTCCATGCTTTCTTCATTTTCAGAATCTGTCTTCCCAGAGGAATGATATCAAAGACCATATTGAAATCTAAATAATGTACATCCACTCATTACCCCAATCAAGGTCCGTTGACTCACCCTTAACAAAAACCTAGTAAATTAGATAGGTTAGACCAATTTAACAGTAGAAGCTTGTGACTTTTATATGACTGCTTCAAGTGTATAACTCCCTTAGGGAAATCTTATTCAATCTTTATGGGGAGGGTGTGGGTGAAGCCGAAAATGGCCAATCTAATGGCATTACCTCACCAAAATTTTGTAGTCCATCTCCCGTCTGGCAGCTAGCCAAATGGACAGCCTGGTTGGAAGAAGTACCAGCAGCAACAGAGGTGTGCAGCTGGTGACCCTTAGGGGCATTCCCCAGAACTACATCATTATAAAAAAAATAAACACTCATTTCAAGTGCTTAATCCCTTGTAACAGCAAATATTGGCATTAATAATCCCACTTGAAAGAGTCGATATTCCCTTGGAACTGTCAATCAATCTGTGAAATGGAAGGCACCCTACTGTGATAATGGAAGGTTGTGAAATCATCTTGCAGCACTAATTAGGTAATGCTAAACCTCAGGCTTATGCCAACAGAGTGAAATAGCAAGCAATATTTTTAAAAAATATTCCAGACATTTTTTTTTCAAACATTTAAAGGGCAGGGGTTTTAAATGCCATGACAGCCTGATAGTTGCCCTGACAGTTCATTTTGACACTTTGGACAGTTCCACTGAGCTTTTTTAAAAAATTATTCGTTCATGGGATGTGGGCATCACTAGCTAGGCCAGCATTTATTGCCCATCCCTAATTGCCCCTGGTCAGAGGGCATTTAAGAGGCAACCTCATTGCTTGACAATTAGAGTTTATGCACTTTTTACATGCACTCATGCCTACTTTTAACAATCCCAAGGTGTACCTTACGTCTCGCAAGGGGCACCTGACATCTCCCAAAGGTCACCTTATGTTCCTCAAGGAGCACCTGACCTCCCCCAAATGCTTCCGGGACCATATATAAAGGGGTACTCTGTCTGTCCGAGAGGGTACCCCACATCTCCAAAGGACTCCACCAAGTCTAACCTGCACATGTCATATGTCACCAAAATTAGACACGAGTGGAGGCAGTTGCTGATTTATGAGGGCAGTTGCCTCTACGAAATGCGCTGCAAAAATCCTGACCTGGGCCCATTCCCGCCCCTGTGAAAATGGCAGGGGGCGAGACTTTTAATTTTTGGCCTCTTCCACCATTTTCACAATGACAGAGAGGCTCTCCATCGTTGCAAAGATCCAGGACATAGAGTCAAAGAATCATTACGATACAGAAGGAGGCTATTGGGCCCATCAAGTCTATGCCAGTTCATTGTAGTCAGTTCCGTTCTCTGCTCTACCCCTGTAGACCTGCAAGCTTATTTCGCTCAACTGCCTGTCAATTTCGTTTTGAAATCATTGATCATCTCCACTTCCAACACCCTCATTGGCAGCAAGATCCAGGTCATTACCATTCAATGTCTAAAAAAATCTTCCCCATAACCCCTTGTATCTCTTGCACAAAACATTGAACCTGCAACCCATAGTCCTTGTGCCATTAGCTAATGGGATGATTTTTTCTTGTCTACCTGTTCTAAACCTGTCATAATCTTACACACTTTTATCAGATCGCCCTTAACCACATTTGCTACAAGGTGAACACTCCTAGTTTCTCCCACCTGACCTTGTAGCTAAAATCCCTCATTCCTGAAGCCATTCTAGTAAATCTCCTCTGCACCCTCTCGAGGATCTTCACATCCTTCCTAAAGTGTGGTGGCCAGAACTGGGCTCAATACTCTAGTTGTGGCCTAACCAGAGCTTTATAAAGGTTCAGGATAACTTCCCTGCTTTTATACTAAATAACTCTATTTGTAAAATCCAAGATCCCATATGCTTTGCTAATTACTGTGTAAATCTGTCCTACTACCATCACCTGTACACTTTTTCGAACTCTGCCATTAACAATATATTGCCTTCCCCCATACCTTCTGCCAAAATGCATCATTTCTCTGTATTAAAATCCATCTGCCACTTGCTTGCCCATTCTCCTGTCTTTGTCCTGTTGCAGTTGATTGGCATCATCCTCAGTTTGCCACACCTCTAAGTTTGGTATCATCAGCAAATTTTGAAGTTTTACTCTGTATTCCAATACCCAAGTCATTTATATACAGCATAGCTAAAAAAAGCATTGGACCAAGTACTGACCCTGACCCTTGGGGAACATCACTGTCTCCCGTCCTCCAGCCTGAAAAACAACCATTTACCATGACTTGCTCATTTTCTGTCATTAAGCCAACTTTTTATCCAATCTGACACTGACACTTCTATGATTCTCATTTCTTTTTAACCAGCCTTTTATGTGGTAATCCGCAAATGCTTTCTTAAAATATATGTAGGCAACACCCAGTGCATTCCCTTCTTCAACCTTCCCTGTTGCCTCACCAAAAAATTCAACTAGCTTAGGCAAACATGATCTGTCTTTCACAAATCCATGCTGTCTCACCTTAATTAACTCAAGCCTCTCCAATTGCCTGTTATTTTTTTTTCCCCTGACCATTGTTTCTAAAACTTTACCCACCACTGATGTTCAACTGATTGGCTTGTTGTTACTAGGAAACACTATCTCTTGAACAAGGCTGTCAGATTTTCTACTTTCCAATTTACTAGCATCTCCCTATATCTTGGGAAGATTGGAAGATGATGACAACCCTTTCCATTATCTCCACCCCCACTTCCTTTAACAACCTGGGATGCAAGCCATCTGGATCAGGCAACTTATCCAGTATAAGCATATTCAGCCTTTCCAGTACACCCTGCCTATCAGTGTTCACTCTCTCCATTACCTCTACCATCTCCTGTCAGTATTTTGTCAGCATTCCCTTCCTTAGTAAACACCAATACAAAGTACTTGTTAAGTATTCTAGCCTAGCACAGTGCCCCTTAGCATGTATCATCTTCCTTTTCTGTAATTGGACTCCACCCTGCTGTCTCTTATTACCCACTCACTACTTGCATGTTCTTATGGTAACTGACAATGTATGAACTGGAATACGAAGGACTTGAAGTCACGTTTCAGCTATACAAAGCCCTGGTTAGACCACACCTGGAGTACTGTGAACTGTTCTGGGCATTGCACCTTATGAAGGATATACTGGCCTTGGAGGAATTGCAATGTAGATATACTAGAATGATACTAGGACCCCCAAGTGTTAAACTAAGAGGAGATTAAATAAACTAGGTTTGTATTCCCTGAACTTTAGAGGGTTAAGGGGTGATTCAATCCAAGTTTTCAAGACGTTAAAGGTATCAAATAGGGTAGATTGGGAGAAATTATTTCTGTTAGTTGTGGAGTCTAGGGCTAGGGAGTATAGTCCAAAAATTAGAGCCAAACATTTTAGGAGAGAAATTAAGAAACATTTCTTCACTCAAAGGGTGGTAGGAGTTTGGAATCTCTTCTGCAAGTGACAATTAATGCTGGTTGTTAATTTTAAAACTGAGATTGATAGATTTTTGCTAACCAAAGATATTAAGGAATATGGGGCAAAAAGGGGTACATGGAATTAGGCCACAGATCACCCATGATCTCACTGAATGCTGGAGCAGGCTCAAGGAGTTAAGTGGCCCACTGTTCCTATTTTCCTACGTCCTATGCACCAATTTTGTGTCTTTGGACCCATGCCCACCAGGAGTGAGATGGAGGTTGCCCCAAAATGCAGCACAGCTGTGAATGGTGGTGGACAATTAAATAACTCACTGGAGGAAGAGGCTCCACAAATACCCTCATCTTCAATGATGAGGGAGCCCAGCACATCAGTGCATAAGATGAGGCTGAAGCATTTGTAACCATCTTCAGGCAGGAATGCCGAGTGGATGATCCACCTCGGCCTCCTCCGGAGGTCCCCAGCATCACAGATGCTAGATTTCAGCTAATTCAATTCACTCCACATGATATTAACAAACGACTGAAGGCACTGGATACTGCAAAGGCTATGGGCCCTGACAATATTCCGACAATAGTACTAAAGACTTGTGCGCCAGAACTTGCTGCACCCCTAGCCAAGCTGTTCCAGTACAGCTACAACACTGGCATTTACCCGGCTATGTGGAAAATTGCCTAGTTATGTCCTGTACACAAAATGCAGGACAAATTCAACCTGGCCAATTACCGACCCATCAGTCTACTCTCGATCATCAGTAAAGGGAGGGGTCATCAACGGTGCTTTCAAGTGGCACTGTTGCTGGTTCAAAATCCTGGAACTCCTTCCCTAACAGCACTGTGGGTGTACCTACACCACATGGACTGCAGCGGTTCAAAAAGGCAGCTCACCACCACCTTCTCAAGGGCAATTAGGGATGGGCAGTAAATGCTGGCCTAGCCAGCAACAGCCACATCCCATGAATGAATTTAAAAGAAAACCTAGAAAGAACAGAGAGATGGGACCTTCATTGAATGAATATCCAGGATCCAGACCTCCTCAAAGTTGCAGCATTCACTTCTATACCATTGACACGCCTCGGTGCATAGTACCATATACCTGTTACCAATGCCTTATGGACAATGCACAAAAGCTATTCGGAAAATTACACATAGGATGAAGGGCTAGTCTCAGGTTTCCCACAGCTTCATACGTACTTCAGCAATGTTTGTACCAAATGTTTATACTCTGTTTCACAAGCTACTCTTGAAAACTTAATGGAATTTTGTTAGCCATGAAATAGGTTTGATTTACTGTTGCAGTCACTGACAGCTTTTTATTGTGTGCTTGTTATGTTTTTATTGTAACAGTGATACATGCGCTTTGAACAATTTTATTTAAATGGAGACTCTTTATCAGGACTGGCAGGAGGGCAACAGTGAAAGAGATTTGTACCATCTGAAAACTTCAAATACCAAAGGACTGGATAGGTCAGTGGGTCAGAGGCTGGCCATTCACATTTGAAAGCTGAGCTAACCCACACCAGACAGAAATAAGTGGGGTTGTTTAATGGGATGGGGTAGAGTGAGCTTACTCTCTACTCTGCTGCACCTGCCCCAGGAGGTTTTGATGGGATAGTGTAGAGGGAGCTTTAGTATTTGTATAATCCATGTTGTAATAGCCCTGGGAATGTTTGATGGACCATTGTAGAGGGAGTGTTATTCTGTGTTTAAGCCATGTCGTCCTGAGTTGGGAATGAGGCAGTGTCGATGGAGATTTACTCTGTTCCTAACTCTTACTGTACATGCACTGCGAATATTTGATGAGATAATGTTGAGGGAGCTTTACTCTGTCTCTCCGTTTTTATAATCAGCACAATGTGCAGTATCTCTGCATTTATAAGGTACTCACAGTGCTGTATGCTTGATCATTGTGTTTGCAGACCAACAGGAAGGAAACATTGCTGGATCTGGTTCTGGGGAATGAAGTGGGTCAAGTGGATTCAGTGTCAGTAGGAGAATGTTTAGAGAACAGCGATCATAGTGTTATAAGGTTTAGGTTAGTGATGGAAAATCATTAGGAACAATCTAGAGTAAAAATGCTTATTTGGAGGAGGGCCAATTTCAGTAGGGTGAGAACAAACCTGTCCCAGGTAAATTGGAATGAAAGATTGGCAGCCAAAACTGTAACTGAACAATGGGCTGTTCTTAAAGAGGGAGATGTTGGGGGACAGTTGAAGGGAAAGGTAGGGTAAACAAAGGCAGAGCTCCCTAGATGATGAAAGGGATAGTGAATAATACGAGGTAGAAAAAGGGTGCATATGGCAGATGTCAGATTGATAATACAAATGAGAGCTAGGCTAAATGTAAGGAGTTCAGAGGGGAAGTGCTAAAGGAAATAAGAAATGCAAGGAAAGAGTATGAGAAGATACTGGCAGCTAACATAAGAGGAATCCAAAAGTCTATGTAAGCTTAAAAATAATTAAGAGGTCGTGGGAGGAGGGGTGGAACCAAAAAGGGGGTCTATACATGGAGACAGAGGGCATGGCTGAGATACTAAATGAGTATGTAGCATCTGTCTTTACCAAGGAAGAAAATGCTGCTGAAATTAAGGTAAAAGAGGAGGCAGTTGAGATACTGAATGGGCCAAAAATTGATAGAAGAAATATTCAGAAGGTTGGTTATACTTAAAGTTAAGAAATCACCAGGACCAAAAGGGATGCATGGAGGATGCTGAGGGAATTAAGGGCAAAATTGAAGGTTACAATACTCTTGTTATTGTTAGATTAATACAAAATACTTAATGAGTTTGCAGAGGTATACGAAACAGGAACTTCATTGGAACACACCTTACTGCTTTGGCTTACATCTTCCATGAAGCTATACGAGAGACCAAATCATGTGATGTTGCATCACTTCCTGTGATGATGTACTATTATATGATTAGCATATTAAATGATTAAAATGAACCAATTAACAGCCCAATATCCAATATAACACATTAAACTACACAGGTCACTGGCCATAATCTTCTAATGCTCCTTAGAAATAGGTTTGATGCCTGAGAACGGGAGAATTGCAAATGGTGCAACTTTTTAAAAAAGAACAGTAGAAGGATAAACCCAGCAACTACAGGCCAGTCACTTTAACCTCTGTGGTGTGAAGCTTTAAAAAACAGCAATCTAGGACAAAATTAATGGTCACTTGGACAAGTGTGGATGAATTGAGGAAAGCCAACATGGATATGTTAAAATTGCATTAAACTAACTTGATTGCAGTTTTTGATGAGGTAACAGAGAGGGTTGATGAGGGTAATGCAGTCAATGTGGTGTATATGGATTTTCAAAAGATGTTTGATAAAGTGCCAGAAAATAGACTTGCCAGCAAAATTGAAGCCATAGAATAAAAGGGAATATGGCAGTGTGGATACAAAGTGTCAGGAAACAAAGTAGTAGTGAAGGGTTGCTTTTTGGATTGGAGGAAGGTATACAGTGGGATTGATCCTAGGAACAGGGCTTTCTTGATATATATTAATGACCTAGACCTGGGTGTACAAGGTATAATTTCAAAATTTGCAGGTGGCATAAAACTCTGAAATATTGTGAACTGTGAGGAAGATAGTGTTAGACTTCAATAGGACACATTAAGGCTGGTGGAATGGGCAGACAGGTGGCAGATGAAATTTAATACAGAGAAGTATGAAGTGAAACAAAAGCGAAATACTGCAGATGCTGGAAATCTGAAATAAATACAGAAAATGCTGGAAATACTCAGCGGGTCTGGCAGGTTGAGAAACTGGTTAAAAAAAGGCATATGGGATCCTGTGCTTTATAAATAGAGGCGTGGGGTTGGATTTTTGTGGAGGAAGCAGGATATTTGAGTTGGGAAACTTCTTGACCCGGTAGACCAGCCTGCTTAAACATAGAGGCCCCACCCACCATATTTTCATTCAAGAGAGGTGGGGGTGGTATAGTGTCAGGCTCACCACCTCCATAGGCAGGCCTGAGGTGACAACAAAGGCAGGTGGATAGCCAGGCCAGCAAGTTGGAGCACCCAGCTCTGTTTACTGAGACATCAACCCAGTTTTGATCATGAATGTCAGGCCCTTAAACTTTCATCCCTCACCTCCCACCCCCCACCCCACCTCAACCCCACCCACTCCCGTGGCCACTCCATGCCACCCATATCCCCAAGTTACCTCATTTTAAAAGGACTCTGGGCATTTAAATCACTTAAGATTATTACACTAGAAATCCCAAGCAGTGTTTTTTTTCAGTTTTTTTAATGCATGAGTGTTTTTGCCAATGGGAAACTATTGTAATCCATTCCCAACATTTACACAATGCTGATCAATGTAATGGTCAACTTAACTTTGCAATATAATTAATCATTGCAGTAAAAACACATCTAACTTACAATACAGCATCTAACTATTGAAACAGGATTTTTTTGGATTTCAAAGATTGTCTATAAAAGAATTCCAGGAGTAGATGACTTTATATTTTTGGCATTCAAAGATGAAATTTTGAGAGTGCAGAGTTTGCATGTTCCTGTCAGGATTAAAGGCAAAGTTAACAGGGCATAGGGAACCTTGGTTTTCAAAGGATATTGGTGATCTATTTAAGAAGAAGAGAGAGGTGTACAGCAGGTATAGGCAACAAGGAGCAAATGAGGTACTTGTAGAGTATAGAAAATGTAAGAAAATACTAAAGAAGGAAATCAGGAAGGCAAAAAGAAGACATGAGGTTGCTTTGGCAGATAATGTGAAGGTAAACCCGAAGGGTTTCTACAAGTATATTAAGAGTAAAAGGATAGTAAGGGACACAATTAGTCCCCTTGAAGATCAGAGTGGTCATCTATGTGTGGAGCCTCAAGAGATGGGGGAGATCTTAAACAGTTCTTTTGCATCAGTATTTACTCAAGAAACTGGCATAGTGTATAAGGAAGGAAGGGAAACAAGCAGTAGTGTCATGGAACATATAGAGATTAAAGAGAAGGAGGTGCTTGCTGCCTTACAGCGAATAAAGGTAGATAAATTCCCCGGGCCTGACATGATATTCCCTCGGACCTTGAGGGAGACTAGTGTAGAAATTGCAGGGGCCCTGGCAGAAATATTTAAAATGTCCTTAGCCACGGGTGAGGTGCCGGAGGATTGGAGGGTAGCTCATGTTGTTCCGTTGTTTAAAAAAGGCTCCAAAAGTAAACCAGCTAATTACAGGCCAGTGAGCCTGACGTCAGTAGTAGGTAAATTATTGGAAGGTGTTCTGAGAGATCGGATATACAATTATTTGGACAGCCAAGGGCTGATTAAGCATAGTCAGCATGGTTTTGTGCGTGGTAGGTCGTGTTTAACGAACCTTGTAGAGTTTTTCGAGGAGGCTGCCAAGAAAGTAGATGAAGGAAAGGCTGTGGATGTTGTCTACATGGACTTTAGTAAGGCCTTTGACAAGGTCCCACATGGGAGGTTAGTTCAGAAGGTTCAGACACTTGGTATCCATGGAGAGGTTGTAAACTGGATTCGAAATTGGCTGTGTGGGAGAAGACAGAGAGTGGTAGCGGATGATTGCTTCTCAGACTGGAGGTCTGTGACTAGTAGTGTGCCTCAGGGACCTGTGCTGGGACCATTGTTGTTTGTTGTCTATATCAATGATTTGGATGATAATGTGGCAAATTGCATCAGCAAGTTTGCTGATGACACTAAGATTGGAGGTGTTGTGGACAGCGAGGAAGGCTTTCAAAGCTTGCAGAGGGATCTGGACCAACTGGAAAAATGGGCCAGAAAATGGCAGATGGAATTTAATGCGGAAAAGTGTGAGGTGTTGCATTTTGGAAGGACAAACCAAGGTAGGACATACACAGTAAATGGTAGGGCACTGAGGAGTGCGGAGGAACAAAGGGATCTTTGTTCAGATACATAATTCCCTGAAAGTGGCATCACAGGTGGACAGGGTTGCAAAGAAAGCTTTTGGCATACTGGCTTTCATAAATCAAAGTATTGAGTATAGGAGTTAGGATGTTATGGTGAGGTTGTATAAGACATTGGTGAGGCCAACTTTGGAGTATTGTGTGCAGTTCTGGTCGCCTAACTACAGGAAGGATATCAGTAAGATTGAGAGAGGGCAGAGAAGATTTACTAGGATGTTGCCGGGTCTTAAGGAGTTGAGTTACAGGGAAAGATTAAACAGGTTAGGACTTTATTCCTTGGAGCGTAGAAGAATGAGGGGAGATTTGATAGAAGTTTACAAAATTATGAGGGGTATAGACAGAGTAAATGCGAGTAGGCTCTTTCCACTTAGATTAGGAGAGATAAACACGAGAGGACATGCCTTTAGGGTGAAAGGGGAAAGGTTTAGGGGGAACATTAGGGGGAACTTCTTCACTCAGAGAGTGGTGAGAGTGTGGAACAAGCTACCATCTGACATGGTAAATGCGGGATCACTCTTAAGTTTTAAGAATAAATTGGATAGATACACGGATGGGAGAGGTCTGGAGGGTTATGGACTAGGTACAGGTCAATGGGACTAGCGGAATAATATTTCGTCACAGACTAGAAGGGCCGAATGGCCTGTTTTCTGTGCTGTCGTGTTCTATGGTTCTATGGTTTCCCCACTTGGGACTGGGATGCTCCCATGGTTCACACCTCCTCGGAGAGGCTGTGAACTATGTCTATTTACTGAAGGGGCCCAACTTCACTAAAATATTTCAACATTGCAATGGAACTGCCAAGGGCAAGGGTGCTGTGTACTGGCTGACTGCCCACGCTCTTATTACATGCCAGCGAATATTGTCGGAAATGGGAGAGGGGATCCCGGAATCAGGTCCTGCCTGCCATTTTTAAAGGGCTCCCGAATTGTCTCAACTCAGTGAATATGCGGGCCGTAGAGTACAAAAGCATGGAAATTACCATGAACCTTTTATAAAACACTGGTTCAGCCTCTGTGTCCAGTTTTGGCCACTGCACTTTAGGATGTGAAGGCTTTAGAGGGGGTGCAGAAAAGATTTATGAGAACGACTCCAGGCATTAGAGGCTTCAGTTATGTAGATAGATTGGAGAAACTGGGGTTGTTCTGCTTAAAGAAGAGAAGGTTGAGAGGAGATTTGATAAAAGTGATCAAAACTATGAAGGGTTGAGACAAAGTAGATAGAGTGAAACTGTTCCCGTTAGTGGAAGTAGATAGAGTGAAACTGTTCCCATTGGTGGAAGTAGATAGAGCGAAACTGTTCCCGTTGGTGGAAGTAGATAGAGTGAAACTCTTCCCGTTGGTGGAAGTAGATAGAGTGAAACTGTTCCCGTTGGTGGAAGTAGATAGAGTGAAACTGTTCCCATTGTTGGAAGTAGATAGAGTGAAACTGTTCCCGTTGGTGGAAATGTTGAGAACTAGAGGACACTGCTTTAGGTGATTGGCAAAAGATCTGGCTGTGTGTGAGAAAACGTTTTTACATGGTGAGTGGTTAGTGTCTGGAATTCACTGCGTCAGAGTGGGGTTGAGACATATTTAATCATGGCTCTCAAATGGGAATTGGATAAGCACTGTGGAGAAAACATTTAGGCCAGAATTTTTAGCTCCTTGGGCAGGCGCACACTCCAGACCCAATCGAGCATAAAATGACGCGTGGTGACATCGGGCGAGTGTCCCGACATCATTGCGCACTTGTGCGATATTTCAGTGGGCGGGTGCACGCCGGAGTTGGCAGCACGCCCGCCGACAATTAAAAGGCTTTTTCAGGCCACTAAAGTAATAATTGAAAGAATTTTTTTGCTGCCCTCCCAACCTTACAGTTGGCAGGCAGGTGAAAAGGCCAAGTGGCCTTTGCACTTTTTCGGAAACCTCATCCACGGGTGGGGTGAGGTTTCCAACAGCAAATAAAAATAAGCTAAAAATTTTCACATTTCATTTATAACATGTCCCTGCTCATGTGACAGAGTCATATGAGGGGACATGTTTTATAACATTTTTAATATCTTTATTTTTAATGTTTTAAACTGCTCATCTCCCTGAGGCAGCTCTGTGCCTCAGAGAGCTTTTCCAGAGCACACATGCACGGAGTGCACACTCGCCCTCCTCCCTCTGCCCTGCCTCAGGCCTTAATTGGCCCGCCAGGGTGAAATCGCTGTCCAGCCCCGAGCGCGGTCAGCTTTCCGCCTCCACCAAGCCCGCCCGACGAGGGGAAAATCCTCCCCTTGGGCTCTGGGGAAAGGTTATGCCAGAGAGTCAACATGAACACAACGGCCAAATGGCCTTTTCCTGTGCTGTAACCATTCTGCGATTCTATGATTTTGTATTCATAACATAAATGCAGTGCTGATTCTTCGTATATATACTATATGCAGTGCTGCATTTCTGTATTTTGAGAGGTTCAGCAGAATGATGTTTAGAATAATGAGAGGTGATTTCATTGAAGGTCTTGTGGTGCAGTGGTAGTGTCCCTGCCTCTGGGACAGAAGCTGCAGGTTCAAGTGCCACTTCAGGAATTGACTGTCACGGTAGGTGCATTCAAATTGTGGCCAAAGAGGTTGATTAGCAGCCTGTAATTCCTTCCAGTACAGCGCCAAGTGTGGGAGAGTTTCCTGGAGGCAATGGCAAACCATTGCAGTACTTTGCCAAGCATAATCATGGACCAATCCAATGGAAGTCTGTGGTCGCCAATGTCCTCTTAGGACATGGAACCTGAAGGAGGAGGAGGGTTTCATTGAAATATATAAAATTCTGAGAGTGCTTGACAGGCTAGATTCTGAGAGGCTGCTTCCTCTGGCAGAGTCGAGAACTGGGGCATAGCCTTTGGTTAACACGTCGGCCATACGGAGACTAGTGGAGGAGAAACCTCTTCACGCAAGAGGTTGTGAATCTTTGAAATTTGCTCCTCCAGAGGGTCGTGGATGCTCAGTCATTGAGGACATTCAAGGCTGAGATCGATAGATTTTTGAAGGGATATGGGGATAGGGTGGGAAGGTGGAAGTTAAGGCCGTAGATCAACCATGATCTTATTGAATATCAGTGCAGTTTCAAGGGGCTGTATGGCCTACTGCTGCTCCTATTTTGTATATTCTGCATGTTGCTGTGTCCCAGCCTGTTTGAAGGCTGCTGCAGAGAGAAACATGGCTGTGTACAACCAGAGTCCAATTCACTAATATGCTGAATTTTAAGCAAACGGATTTAAATTACTTGTGCTATTTGATTTTACATTCAAGGAATTTACAGGGGAGCATGGGTTGAAGGCACCATTGGTAAAGTCACTGATCTGTGTGTTACTGACTCACGCACAGCAGATGGCCTCAGGTTGCAGTGCTGGCCTGTGATGGGCTCAATAATATATGTGTATACATCGGTGTGTCTGTGTGACTTGTGTGTAGTGAGGAACGCAGTGAGTTCAGTTATCCTACCCACCCTTACCAACATAGACAGGCCTTCCCACAGTCACTGCCTGGGGTCGGGAGAATTGGTGAGCTGCCAGAGGGCAGCTAGCTCACAAGGCAGGGAGTTTCCACTTCTGGAATGGGGAGAGCATGGTGTGGGTAAGGACAATATTGTGCGAGTGTGGTGTTGACTAGAGAAATCTGATGAGACGTGAGCTGCTTTATTAATTCTTTGCACCTTCTGTTTTCCAGAAATGCATGAGGTTCAACCTTGATGCTCCCGTGTGGGTGTCTAAGCAACGGATTCTGTGCACTCTCAACCAGACGCTGAAGGATGTACTAAACTATGGGCTCTTTCAACCAGCATACAACGGGAGGGTGGGGAAGTTTCTGGATGAAGAACGTCTGCTCCGAGACTACCCGACACCCCCTGACACTCCCATACCATACCTAGAGGTGCTCAATTTAACTTGTGTCTGTGTATCTGGGGAACTGTGCTTTTTTTTTTCTGGCACCACTCCTTTGGAGCGCAGAAAAGAAAGAAAAACTCGCATTTATATAGCACATCAGGACATTCGAAAGCATTTTGCAGTCAATTAAATACTTCTGAAGTGAAGGAACTGTTGTAATGTAGGAAATTTGGCAACCAATTTATGCACAGCAAGCTGCGACATCCAGCAATGAGATGTGTGACCAGATACAAAAACAGAATTACCTGGAAAAACTCAGCAGGTCTGGCAGCATCGGTGGAGAAGAAAAGAGTCGACGTTTCGAGTCCACATGACCCTTCAACAGAACTGAGTGTAGTTAGGAGAGGGGTGAAATATAAGCTGGTTTAAGGTGGGGGGCGGGGGGGGAGAAGTTGAGGGTGGGGTGGTTGTAGGGACAAGCAAGCAGTGATAGGAGCAGATAATCAAAAGATGTCACAGACAAAAGGATCAAAGAGGTGTTGAAGGTGGTGATATTATCTAAGAAAAGTGCTAATTAAGAATGGATGGCAGAACACTCAAGGTACAGCTCTAGTGGGGGAGGAACGCAAACTGGAGGAACAGCACCTCATCTTCCGACTAGGCACTTTACAGCCTTCCGGGCTGAATATTGAATTCAACAACTTTAGATCTTAAACTCCCTCCCCCCATCCCCACCCCGTTTCTTCCCCCTCCCTTTTGTTTTTTTCAATAATTTATATAGATTTTTCTTTTCCCACCTATTTCCATTATTTTTAAATCTACAACTAATACCTTGTCAGTCTTTCCACCCCACCCCCACTAGAGCTGTACCTTGAGTGTCCTGCCATCCATTCTTAATTAGCACTTTTCTGAGATAATATCACCACCTTCAACACCTCTTTGATCCTTTTGTCTGTGACATCTTTTGATTATCTGCTCCTATCACTGCTTGCTTGTCCCTACAACCACCCCACCCTCAACTTCTCTCCCCCCGCCCCCCACCTTAAACCAGCTTATATTTCACCTCTCTCCTAACGACACTCAGTTCTGTTGAAGGGTCATGTGGACTCGAAACGTCAACTCTTTTCTTCTCCACCGATGCTGCCAGACCTGCTAAGTTTTTCCAGGTAATTCTGTTTTTGTTTTGGATTTCCAGCATTCGCAGTAGATTTTTGTTTTTATATCTGTGTGACCAGATAATCTGTTTTAGTGCTGTTAGGTGTGGGAGAAATATTGACGAGAACACCAGGCAGATCTCCCCTGATCTTCTTCTAGTAGTACCATGGGATCTTTTGCATTCACCTCAAAAGAAAGGCAGGGCCTTGGTTTAACGTCTCTTCCAAAAAACAGCGCAGCTGTCCCTCAGTACGGCAGTTGAGTGTCATGTTCTCAAGTCTCTGGAGTGGGGCTTGAACCCAAGTTCTTCTGACTTGCAGGTGAAGGTGCTTGAGCATAGGCTGACCCAGAATGCTCGCAGGTGAAGAAACCCTCTTCCCAGGCTGCTGCATGTTAACCAGGCCCAAATTTCTTCACGCAGTGGGAGTCTGCGAGATGTTTGTGGAGTGAGGGTGGGTGGCACTCATTGTGAGGGAGAGGCAGCGTTTATTCCAATCATTTATTGTGGGACTATGCCAAGCCCAAGGTGTATTGTTTTGGGATTCGGCGCAGGCTGTGCGCCACCTTCCCCCTCCAACCCCATTTTCACATCTCACGTCTACTTGTGTGCATTTATAGTACCTGAAATACATGCAGTTTTTAAAAATTCATTCACGGGATGTGGGCTTCGCTGGCTGGGCCCATTTATTGCCCATCCCTAAAGCATATAGCATGGGGGAAGGTCATCACATCTGTGCTTACAGCAGCTTATAGTTATACAGTACTATTAACATAGTGAACTGTCCCTAAGGTACTTAACAGGAGTATTAGCGAATAAAATTTGGCATTTTCTCCGAGAGGTTTTAGGGAGCATCTTAAAGGAGAAAAGAGAGGTAAAGAGGCAGAGAGGTTTCGGGAGCGATTGCTAGAGCCGAGGTGCTTGGCAACTGAAAGCCACCAAGAGTGCAGCAGTTAAAATCAGGGATGCTCAAGAAGCAATAATAAGAGGAGTGCAGGTATCTTGGAGGGCTGTAGGTTTTCAGAGATTAGAGAAATAAGGAGGGGTTTGAGAACAAGGACGAGAATTTTAAAATTCTGTTGTTGCCAGACCAGAAGCTAAGATAAATCAGTGAGCACAGGGGGTGAAGGGTGAATGGGGCTTGCTGGGAATCAGGATATGGGATGCAGAGTTTTGGATGATCTCAAATTTATGTGGCATGGAAGATGGGAGGCTGAACGGGAGTATGTTGGAATAGCCAAATCGAGAAGCAACAAAGGCATGGATGATAGTTTCAGCAGATGAGCTGGGGTTGGGATGGTGGAGGTGCTGGTGATCAGACCATGTTATAGATGTGGTAATAGGCAGTGATGGTGCAAACATATGGTCAGAAGCTCATCTTCAGATAGGCTAAGGTTGTGAACACTCTGATTCAGCCTCAGGTAATAAACCTTACTCCCTTGATCTTTCTTCATAACCATTCCAGGTATCCACCTAAGAATTCACACTTTCTCCCTCTTTTCATCCTCCCTCCATCCCAATCTCTTCCCAATACCTTTTCTGCTCCACCCATTCATCCTCCACATGCTCGCTGTTTTGACTCTCCTTCCTCTCCATTCCACAACTATGCTCTCCTTTCCACCATCCTCCTCTCAGTCTCCCTATGCCTCATGTTCCAGAGTAGAAAGGACAGTATCTGATCTAGACCCCATCAGAGAGGAGATAACAATGCCCTTCTGTCTGCACAATGGATTTGAAGTTAACTCCCAGCGAGTGAAGGCTCACATCTGATCACTGTCTCACCCAATCTCCCATCAAAGAGAGGAAACCATCATCCCTTGTTCCTGGGCTTAATTTAATCCCACCTACCAGTGGGTGAAAAGACAGAGGGGTATAATTTTGTATGTGCTGTGCCTGTTTTGTAGGTGTAAAATGGCCACAAGCCATACCAGTTTAGTAGTGATGGCCTCCACTCATCTGCTTAGGATTTGGCCCTACTACTATAGTCACGGGACTTATTATTACGTGCCCAAGGCACGTATATAAAAAGGGTAAATGTGAACATATGAATTAGGAGCAGGAGTAGGCCACTTGGCCCTTCAAGCCTGCTCCGCAATTCAGTAAGATCATGGCTGATCTGATTGTAACCTCCACTCCACATTCCTGTCTACCCCTGATAACCTTTCACCTCCTTGTTTATCAAGCTCTGCCTTAAAACTATTCAAAGACTCTGCTTCCACTGCCTTTTGAGGAAGAGAGTTCCAAAGACTCATGACCCCCTGAGAGAAAACATTTCTCCTCATCTCTGTCTTAAATGAGCAACCATTTATTTTTAAACTATAACCCCTAGTTTTAGATTCTCCCACAAATGGAAACATCCTCTCCACATCCATTCTGACAAGACCCCTCAGAATCTTAAAGGTTTCAATCAAGTTGCTTCTTACTCTTCTAAACTCCAGTGATATACACTTAACCTGTCCGACCTTTCATCATAAGACAACTCATCCATTCCTGGTATTTGTCCAGTAAATCTTGTCTGAACTGCTTCTAATGCATGCACATCCTTCCTTACATAAGGAGATTAATAATGTACACAGTACTCCACATGTGGTCTCACAAGTGCCCTGTATAACTGGAGCATAATCTCCTACTTTTGTAATCAATTCCCCTCCCAATAAACAATTGCTTGCTGTACCTGCATACTTGCCTTTTGTGATTCATGCACTAGGACACACAGATCCTTCTGAAGCTCAGGGCTCTGCAACCTCTCATTATTTAGATAATATGTTTTTTATCCTCCCTGCCAAAATGGACAGTTTCACATTTACACACATTATACCCTATTTGCCAGATCTTTACCCACTCACTTAACCTATCTGTTACTTTGTAGCCTCCTTATGTCCTCTTCACAACTTACTTTCCTCCCTATCTTTGTGTCTGCAAATTTAGCAACCATACCTTCAGTCCCCTCATCTAAGTCATTTATATAAATTGTAAAAAGTTGAGGTCCCAGCACTGATCCCTGTGGCACACCACTCATTACATCCCGCCAACCAGAAAATGACCCATTTGTGGCTACCTTCTCCTTCCAGTTAGCTAGCCAATCTTCTATCCATGCCAATATGTTACCCCCTATATCATGAGCTTTTATTTTCCGCAATAACCTTTGATGTGGCACTTTATCAAATGCCTTCTGGAAACCTAAGTATAGTCCATCCGCCAGTTCCCCTTTATCCACAGAACATGTGATTCTTTCAAAGAATTCCAATAAATTGGTTAAACATGATTTCCCTTTCACAAAACCATGTTGACTCTGCCTGATTACCTTGAATTTTCTAAATTCCCTGCCATAACATCTTTAATAATAGCTTCTAACGTTTTCCCTATGACAGATGTTAAGCTAACTGGCCTGTAGGTTCCTGTTTTCCATCTCCGCCCCCCCCCACCCCCACCCTTTTTGAATAAAGGATTCATTTGCTATTTTCCAATGTAATGGGACCTTCCCCAAATCCAAGGATTTTTGGAAAATTAAAAACAATGCATCACTAGCCACTTCTTTCAAGCCCCTAAGGATGAAGTCCATCGGGACCCAGGGATTTGCCAGCCCACTGCTCTAACAACTTGCTCAACACCCCTTACCTGGTGATTGTAATTTGCCTGAGTTCCTCCCTCCCTTCCATTTCTTGATTTCCGGCTATTTCTGGGATGTTACTTGTGTCCTCTATAGTGAAGACCGATGCAAAATACTGGTTCAATTCACCTCCTTATTTTCCATTATTAATTCCCCAGACTCACTTTCTATAGGACCAACACATTTTGTTTAACTCTTTTCTTATTTAAATATCTATAGAAACTCTTACTATCCATCTTTATATTTCTAGCTATCTTTTTCTCATACTCTAATCTTTCCCTCCTCATTAATCTTTATGTTGCTCTTTGCTGTCCTTTATATTCTGTCCAGTCTTCTGATCTGCCGCCCATCTTTTTGAAATTATATATTTTTTCTTTAAGTTCAATGCTGTCTTTAACTTTTTTAATTAATCACTGATGATGGATCCACCCTCAGAAGTTTTGTTTCTCATTGCAATATATATATTCTGTGTATTCTGAAATAACCATTTAAAAATCTGCCATTGCATCTCTATTGGCCTATCCTTGAACCTCATTTGCCAGTTCACTTTAGCTAGCATTGCTTTCAGCCCTCATAATTGCCCTTATTTAAGTTTAAAATACTCGTCTCGGACCCACTCCTCTCTCTCTCTCAGGCTGAATGTAAAATTCAATCATATTATGATCACTGCCACCTAGGGATGCCCTCACTATGAGGTTATCAATTAACCCTATCTCATTGCACAATACCAGGTCTAGTATAGCCTGCTCTCTGGTTGGCTTGAGAATGTGCTGTTCGAAGAAACTATCTTTAAAACATTCTATAAACTCCTCATCTATGCTACCTTTGCCTATCTGATTTTTCCAGTCTATATGTAGATTTAAAAAAACCCCATGATTATCATTATACCTTTCTGAAAAGCTCCCATTATCTCTTCCTTTTATACTTTATACTAATTCTTGTTGAAGAACCTTTATCAAAATGAGTCAGTGGTAAATGGATCAGGCATGGGGCCTTGCCTGGAAAGCTGCTCCCACCTCTTCCTGGGATGTACCCAAGGGTCACCACCAGCATTGCAGTGGCCTGACATCAATATCTGCTTTTCCAGCACTTTAGGTGTCCACAGTTCATTGGTCTAATTTAAATGCGGCCTGAGGTCCAGTTTCATTCGGACCTTGGGCCTGCCTGTTCTGGCTCAGCTGGTAATATTCAGGTTTTATCCCAGAAGGGATGAAATTCATCTGGGGCAGCACTGGGAGATCGGCAATAGTAAGTTAGCAGCCTGCTTAACATCCTGCCTGAAGCTCTTCGTGGAAAAGAAAATTGGATGGAAAGTAAAATGTGCTGCCAAGTCACCGTTGCCTGTTTTGTGTGGCTTCTCAAAAAGAATTTCATGCTCAATGGCTAATCAATGCTCCCCCAGTTCCTTTATCAGGGAGGAGACCCCTGTTTGCCTGAATTTCACCCCGAGGGCCGGATTATCCCCTTTGAGGTGGAAATTGCAAGTCGGGAGATTTTCCGATTTTTCTTTTTGATCCTGCCTCCTTCCCCTGCAGTGCCCGCCCACACTAGTTTCATGGTGGGGTGGTGGAGATACGCTGGATCCAGGGCCATTGCCTCCCAAAGCAAGCCAGAGATGGTAATGGAGGTGGGCAGATGCTGAGGCAGACAGGTTAGATGGCCCACCTCCATTTAATGGGACATTGGCCCAGTTCTGTACATAAGTATTAGGCACCCTAGCCCTCACCCCTCAACATCAGGCCCCCACACAGACCCTACCACCCCCACTCATCCTCCCAAACTCCATGCCCCACCATGGCACCTGCATATCCCCCATGCCCCCTGCATATCCCCCATGCCCCCATACTCTCCCATGCGCACTCACCAATGTCCACTATGGACAGAACTTGAATCCGATAATAACATTGTGAAGTCTTTGAGATGCTCATGAAATGTTAAAAAAAGAAGACATTCAAACTCCACTTGGAAAAAAACCTTAATCCCATTAAGGGATCATAAAACTGTGAATTTAAACAAAGCTCACAGTCCCCTTGATAGCTGTATCAAAAGCCCCTGATGATCTGAATCCAATAATGGGTTTGTAGCTCTGCCATGCATACAAATGTGATTCCATTGCACAACTGTGTCAACAAAACCACCTAAGCTGAATACATTAAAGCCTTTCAAATAGCTAATCTGTTCCACTGCTTCAAAGGCTGAACAAGTGCCTGATCTGTCAGTCTATGAAAAGGTCAAAGCACAGGGTACAACTGACATAGTGAAGTCTGAATCTCAGTACTGTTGAATGCAGAAGAACACTTTTTCCACCTGACAAATTAATCTAATGCATCTGAAAGACTTGTCCACTTTAACAATGCTGTTCAATTTAAAGGTTTCTTTTAAACTTACCTGTCAAAATGTTCTGGACTCCAGAAATGGTTCATGGTAACTCTGAGCTGGTATGCACACATCACCTTAAGAAGCTGGCCTGACTCCATGAAAATTGCAGGGGCCTGAAATCACCACCCCTGCAAAGGAGCCGCAAGCATTGGGATTGCTGCTGTGGACTCACGAGCTGCACCCTTATCGCGTACCCTTAAAAATACTACATGACTGGAAGGGGCGCAGGAATCCTAAATTTGGATCCCGCCACACCCCTCCCCCGCACCCCCCTCTTGCCCCTGTGACGTTGGGACGGCAAAACCCATTCCCAGGTCTCAGAAGTGAAACCTGGTGCCTGGTCTGCTGCCTCAGCTGGTCCCTGCGAATAATGTTCTCTGCTGTGGGATCAGCTGTGTTGTCCTCACAGTTAGCACTGATTGGTGCAGAAATGGATATCAGGCTTCAGTGAGCTTCAATAGGAAGTGTCTGTTTTGTCACTGAACCAACAATTATTACCTTTTTCTCAATTATTTTGTGACAACGTGTTTATTAAATGTTTTATCATGAGATGTCACTTATCTCAGCAGGAAACAATACACAGCAAAGCCAAACCTGTATGGTGTGCAATTAAAATCCGTCCCATTTGTTTAACTCTTGTGTTAATTTGCTACAGAGACAGAATAATAACTATTACGGTGCTGCGCTTGTGGTATCCCAGTCCTTTACACAAAGTCATTGAAGGGGACAGATTACTTCTGCACATTTATGCAATTATTCGTGAATCCTCACCGTCGAATGCAGTAAAAAGAATTTTTGTAGGAAAAATACATATGGCCCAAGATAGATCTCATCCCCACTGGCCCATGTTCTCACCATATCCCTCAACTCCATGTTCCCACCTTATTCCTCAATCCTGCCTCCCTACATTTTCATGATATCCCCTCAGCCCTATCTAGTCATTTCTCCCCATATCGTTCAGTCGTCAGACTGCTATGGAGATATTACTCGGGGTTACCTATGGTCTGTGAGAAGCTGCCATGTCAAAGGTCCTCTGAGCTGCTGTCACCGGTTATTGAATCTTCTCTCCAATCATGTTTGAGACTGGTTGGTTCTTTGTTCACGTCTTCGCTCGGAGCTTACAGTCCAACTTGAACCACTGGTTCATTTCTCTCAGTGTTTTAAAATCGCTGGGTTACATCGATCTTCGTTTAGAAACAGGAATTTTGGGTGGGATTTCCTGCCCCTGCCTGCCGCTGGGGTCATCCAGTCCCGCTGAACGTCACTGGACTGTTGGCTGGGCCGCTGAACCTCCCGAGGTGGGTCCCACCATGATGGGGCCAGAAAATCCTGGCCATTGAAAATTTATGTCACAGAAGGAGGCCATTCAGCCCATCGCATTGGTGCTGGCTGCAAAACAGCTATCCTGTCTAAACCCACTTTCCAGCTTTTGGTGCGTCACGTTAGAGGTTTGTGCATATGGAAATATTCTTAAAAAGCTGTGAGGGTTTCTGCTTGTACCATCCACAGGCAGCTCATCACCCTCTGGATGAAAAATACCCCCACAGCCCCCGTCTAATCCTTCCTGCCTCTCAAGCAAATTGTGGATCCTTTTTGTCTCTTTCCCTTGGATACCATTGTGGGGGGGGAATTTTCCCCTCGTCGGGCGGGCCTGGGAGTAGCTGCGCAACTGTCCACTGCCCTCGACCGGGCCCTGGCCAGTTAATTAATGGCCAATTAACGGCCAGCCAGACAGCGTGAAATGAGCACTGACAACCTCAGCGCTGCCGGGGTGGGGGTGGGAGGAGCGCGAGCGTTGAAGTCTGCGCATGCACGCAGGTACACTCACTGAAAGCTCCCTGAAGGCACAGAGCTGCCTCAGGGAGCTGAAGGTTTTTAACCTGAAAAATAAAGATTTTACATATGAGATAAATATGTCCCCACATGTGACTCAGTCACGTGAAGAGGAGCATGCAAAAAAGGATGTTGAAAAATATTTATTGTTGTTTTAGTAAGCGCTGGAAACCTCATCCCATGGAAGAGGTTTCGTTAAAAATGCAAAGGCCGCCTGGCCCATTCGCCTGCCCGCCCACCAAACAGCTGAGCAGGCAGCGAAAAACCCAACGTTATTAATTACTTCAAGGCCTTAATGGGCCTCTTAATTGTCAGCGGCTGCACTGCCAACTCTCGCGCACGCCGACCAACCGAAAGATCGCGAGAGTGTGCGATGACCTTGGGACACTCGCCCAATGTCATCGCGCACTATTTCACTCCCGTTCGGGTGGGGCGTGCGCCTGCCCACGGGACGAAAAGTTCTGCCCCACGGAACTTTGCTCTTCTGACCAGTCTGGCGTGTAAGATCTTGTCAAGAGCCTTGCTAAAATCCATGTAGACTACATCAATGACACTGCCCACAATGAGCATCCTTGTTACCTCCTCAAACAAATTCAATCAGGTTAGTCCGCACGACTTTTCCGTAACAAATCCATGCTGACTGTCATTGATTATCCGTGCCTTTGTAAGTGACCACTGTATTTATACTGCCCCTCAGAATTTTTTCCAATAATTTTCTCACCACCAAGGTTAGGCTGGACTGGCTTATAATTACTCAGTCTATATCTTCCTCTCTTTTTTAAACAGTATAATAACAGCAGTTCTCCAGTGCCACGCCTGTAGCTAGAGAGTACTGCAAAATGATGATCAGAACCTCTGTTATTTTCTCCTTTGCTTCTCTGAGTAGACTGGTACTGGCAATTTATCTAACTCCAAAGGTACTAAATCCCTTTATATATCATCTCTCACTATATTTATCCTATCCAATATTTCACACTTCTCTTTAACTACAATGGGCTGAGTTTTCAAGCTACCCAAAGCCGGAAACTGAGGCCAGAGAGATGGCCTGAAAATACAGGCGCCAGCCGGCATGTCAGTCCCGGGCACTGGTCTTTTTGGGGAACAAGCTCAGTGCCTGGGAAAGCTGCCTGCCCTCATGAGGCAGACAGGCAGTCAGGCTCATCACGAGCTTTGTTAAAGATAAGTTTAGGAGGGCGACTGAGATTTTCCAGTTGGCTCCCAGTCTCCTGATGTGACAGGGGGCAGATCAACTGCCTAGAGGGTAGACACACATTGTGGTGCTGGCAGACTTGTCAGCTCTTCCTGCGTGCCTTGGTCGAAAAGGGCTTGTACTCGCAGGCTTCTGACTCAGGCAAGAGTGCTACCCAGTGAGCATATGCTGACATATTTCACATCTGATGTAAGCACATGAAAAGGAGGGTGCCAAGTTAGAAATCAATATACTTCTTCCTTCACCCACATACTACCTGAGAGTTAGAAGGTGCCTGTGAGGAAAAATACCCACAATCCTCTTTTGCCAGTGATGGAAAAGCAAAGGTCGCCTATAATCCTTAGCCACCCAGATAATGAATTATGTAATGGAGTAAGTACCAATTGGCCCTTCTCCTTTCACCTGGTCCTCATCACCCCCTCCATTTAAATATTTTAAGAAACACCTTGGACTTCTGGGAAAATGGGTGTGGAGTGGTGGGGTGTTTCAATGTGGTGACAATCCAACAGGACATGCACCTGGCAACCATAGGAGCTGACAACATAGAAGGAGGCCATTTGGCTCAAGTGTCAGTACCAACTCTATGATAGAGCAATCCAAAGCCAATCCCACTGCCCTACAGTTGACTTGTAAGGACATTACTCTTAACCAGTAGGGGAGCCTTACAAATAACTCACATTGTCATAAAAACTGTGCCTTTCCATTTCAGCATTAAAGGAAACCTACTTCCTTCATATCATTGATATTGGCGCGTGGAGAGTCCAAGTGAGGACAACATGCTTGGCAGCGATCCCCTCTGTGGTTGAATAGCCTCCAAACATTTGTAACATCAGCTCAAAAATGAGGAATGGTCAATTTTGTTATCGGGTTCGGCAAGAGGGGAAGAGGGAATAAGGCATTGGTGGAAGTGATATGGGAAAAGGATTGTAGTTAACATGCTGCAAATTAATTTAAAGGAAAATTCACACTTAATATGGAATCTAATTAGATGTAAACAGAAGGGTTAATCCTCTCTGCAGAATAGATATCTAATTCAAAACAGATGACACGGGCACAAAGAATCTTTGAAGTGCTGGATCAGTAGATAATAGCTAGCCCAGAATAACAATTAATGTCTCTATGCCAGAATGTAGTTGGGCCCTGACCTCTCTCCATATTAGTTTATGTATCTTGTCAGATTAATTCTGTTGTTAGTCATTCCCAGGCATAGTCCCCTGGTTCCCATTCGCAGTGTGTTTGACTTGTATCAAGTCGGTCCACTCCTCTTCCCTCTCTTCCCTCACTTTTGGAATCACATAATTAAAGTTTGCAGAATGCAACAGTTCAATCTTGCTCCATAGAATCTACTTTTTCAATGGTAACTCCACATTCATGACTTCCGTGGACTCTGTTATTGGTATAAAGATACAGTTAGGTGTGTGGCAATGTTGCTGGATTAATAATTCAAAGAATGTGAGTTCATATCCCGTTGTGGCAGATTGGGGATTTGAATTCAGTTTAAAAAAAAAACTATTAAGCCGCTCAGTCGTATCATTGGGTTGAGCAATAAATGCTCAGTGACACTCACGTCCCGAGAACAAATATTTATTAAATTAGTACACAGAGAGACACAGAAAGGGATTTGCAGTACTCAGAAGCTCAGTGTACAGTGTGGTGAAGCTATTAAAAAGCTAAAAGAATGCTGGACTCCCAAAGCAGAAGTCAACAGGGCTTATAATTTTGCTAATTAATTCTGGGGATGTGGGTAAAACTGCTAAAACTGTATATATTGCTCTTCCTTAGCTTCCTGGTGATGATAGTGGCCGCCGCTTTGAGCCACTGTATTCGAAGGTCTTGAAGCAACTGAGAGTCCTCAGTGCTCGGCCACCTCAGAGGGAAATACGAGTTAACTACATTGGTGTGGGACTGGAGTCACATGCAGGCCAGATAGGGTATGGACTGCAGGTTTCCTTCTCTAAAGGAAACTAGTAAACCCGTTGGGTTTTACTGACATTTTAACAGCTTGTGGTCACTTTTACTGATCCCAGTTTTTAATTTCCAGACTTTTGACATGGAATTCAAGCTCTCAAACTCATATTCCCCGGATTACTAGTTCAGTAACATAACGGAATTTAATGCCCTCCGCCTTGGCAAGTTTGGTAGTTGGGGTCGTTTAATCAGGCGGGTGGGTGGCTGGAGGGAACTTTGCTGCCTATCCACCTTCACTGATTAAGTCTGTGGTGGGATGGCTCATGGACAGCCTTACCACCAGCACCACCAGCACCTCCAACTGCCAATTGAGGCCCTTAAGTGGACAATTAATGCCCACTTAGGGCCTCATCCCACCGCCAATGGTATTAACCCAGTGTCTGGGATGGCAGGGGGCTCGCCATGTGGGGAGCATGACAGGCAGCCTTCTACAAGGTGGGTGGGACCCTCATTCAAAGACAATCAAGTGCCTGATCGAGCGACCTGGCATCGAGGAGGGGGGCTTCCCAGAGAGCCACCCCCCCGCGACCTTGCTGTGGACACCCACCTCCCCTGCAACCCACCCCCCCCTTCAACCTCCGTTCCACCATCACCCTCCTGGGACCCAGTGATGATATAAGGCCTCAGGTGGTGTCATACCAGCAGCAGCCACTGCTTCCCCGTGCTGCTGCCATCCAATTGAGCTGCTGGCCTGTGATTGGCCGGCAGCTCTTGGTGGGCCCTTGACCCCGGGGAAAGCCCACCGCTGTCTAGTTAAGTGACTGAGTGGCACTTAATTCGGTGGGCCTTCCCTAAAAGAGGTGACACAGGGCACTTGCTGGCTTTCTGGCGTGCAGGATAACCTGGCAGCGAAGGTAGTTGAGTGCAAAAGCGAAATACTGTGGATGCAGGAAATCTGAAATAAAACCGGAAAATGCTGGGAATACTCAGCAGGACAGGAAGCATCTGTGCAGAGATGAACAGAGGTTTTCCTCAGGTCTCCTCCATTAAATATCACCTATATCGACTATGCGATCATTTCAAAGCTATGTAATGTATAGGGAAGACTGCTTGAATACTGTGAACAGTTATAGTCGGCTATAATGACATTGCAGGGAGTGCAGGGGAGAACAAGAATATCCTCAGGTGTAACGGGGATAAGGCAGGAAGGTCAGCAGAACTCAAACATGCAGTCAAAGAGAAGAAGGGACTTCATTCAGCAATCCTGCCTCTAGGATAGAAGACTGTGGGTCCAAATCCCACTCTAGGACATGGCATATATTTTGGGCTAGCAAGTCAGTGCTGTTGTCAGATAATGCTACATCTTTTTGGATGAGATGTTAAACTGAAGCCCTATCTGTCGGCTCAGGTAAAGTAAAAGATGCCGTGCAGGGAGTTCTCCTGGTGTCTTGGTAACATTTCTCTCTCAACCGACACAATCAAAATCAGATTAACTGGTTATTCATCTTGTTTGCTGTTTGGCAGACCCTGCCATATGCCAATTGGTGACTGCATTTGTCTGCATAACACTGCTTAAAGAGCATTTCATTGGCCGTGACATAAGGCATTCTATAAATGCAAATCTTGTTTTCAAAGTATTAAATATGTGTTAAATATGTAGAGAATGTTAATTCAGAGTAGTCTTTCACTGGCATTTAGAGCAAAGAGCACGCAGGATAATCTGACAGCTGGGATAGTTAAGTGCAAAAGCAAAATACTGTGGATGCTGGTAATCTGAAATAAAAACAGAAAAGAGGCAGTAGCTGTGCAGAGATTAACAGGGTTAATATTTCAGGCTGATGACCCATCACCAGTAGGTAGCTGAGTGATTTATTCAGGAAGTTTAAATATATTTGGATGCTGGTTGAATTGAATGCCATGCAGGGTTATTGAAATATTTGGCTGGGTGAGGCTAGTGCTGGGTCAGACTGGTTTGGACAAGTTGGATTTCACTCTACTTCCAATATGTACGATGTCATTGCTGGTGATTACAATTCCCGTTTCAAGCTATGGATTTTTAAATGGAGAAGTGCTAAGAAATGAAGTGAGCCATTTTAGCAGAATTCAAAAGTAAAGTCTTACTCATCAAACAGCAGCTATCTTACAAGTTCCACTTTATACTAAGTACCTCATCAGAGAGGAGACTGGCAGCTTCTATGTAAACTCAAGTTGAACCGTGTCCCAGGAATATGAAGCAAGTCTCTAACCCACTGGATTACCCAGAACCCAGCAGAAGGCAAACCTTTGTAATGGTTAGATTTGAAACCAGGTGTCCAGATGAAAGGTCAGCGTCTGACTCACAACACCATCAGTTCCCCATCACTTACTGGTGTAACTTTTTCTTCTTTCTCCTTTTTGCAGTTCCGGTATAAGAAACGAGTGTACAGCCAGAGTCATATAGAAGAGAAACAGCTGGCCAAGCTGCACACAAAGGTAGGTGCCCCCTAGGTTCAGTGATGAACATAGGGATGGTTTAAGAATCAAGACATTTGAGGTTTATTGCAACATTCACTCCATTATCAAGGTTCCTGCCTCAGCTCATTTTCTGACTAATACCCTCGCCCATGCTTTTACTACCTCTTGATTTGGCTATTCCAATGCTCTCCTGGCCTGTCTCCCATCTGGCACCCTCCAAAAACTTGAACTCATCCAAAAACTTGGCTGCCTGTAGCTAAGCCCTGCTCACCATCATCCACGTGCTTGCTGATCTAGATTGGTATGGCAACACCTTCATTTTAAAATGTTCATCCATGTTTTCAATATCTCTGTGACCTCTCCCCTCCATAGCTCTAACCTTTGCAGCCCAACAATCCTCCAAGATACCTGTGTTACTCTAATTCTGGCCTCTAGAGCATCCCTGATCTTAAGCCCTCCATCTTTGGCTGCCTTGTCTTCAGCTCTAAATTCTGTAATTTGCTGTCTAAACCTCTTGTCTCTCTCCTCCATTAAGGCACTCCTGAAAACATTCCTCTTTGACCAAATTTTTAATCATCTGCCCTGATACCTGCTCCTGTGGCTCATTGTCAAAGTTTGATTAATAACAATCTTGTGAAGGGCTTTGGGACATTTTGCCAAGTTAAAGGCAGTATGTAAATGCAAATGTTTGTTGTTGTTGAAGACGCCCTTCATTTTGTCTTTATCAAGATTGACGGCATCTGTCTGCTTTCTGACTTCAATATTAGCTTCAAGGACAGCAACTAATCACATATGAAGACTGGTACCTTGTACAGCAGAACCAGATGCTCCCAGTTTTTGTATGTTCAGAGTCATTACACCACAATGTAACCACTAGGGAGGCAGCTGGAGGGTATTGGAGCAATGTTGATCCAACTTTTAATCTTTCATTTCTTGTGACATGAACTTCATTGGCAAAGCCAGCATTTATTGCCCATTTCTAGGTTGCCCTGGGATGGCAGTGATGGCCTGCCTCCTTGGTTTCTGTCACTAATTTCCAAGCCAGAAAGAACAACCGGTATTAATCTCAAAACCTTTCATAATTTTGAAAACCACAATAATATTTTGATTTAACTGTCTCTGCTCTAAGGTGGAGAAAACAATTTTCCAAGTTTTTCTTCTTCGTGGTATTCTACGCTAATATTATGTCAGCTATGGCTCAATTGGGAGCATTCTCACCCCTGAATCTGAATGTTGTGGCTTTAAGTCGCACTCCAGGACACAGGCACCAAAATCAAGGCTGTGCAGTACTGCAGGAGGTGCCATCCTTCGGTTGAGATATTAAACCCAAGACCCTGTCTGCCCCTTACGGGTGGGTGTAAAAGATCACGTGGCACTACTTCGAAGGAGAGCAGCGGAGTTGTTCCTCACATCCTGGCCAATATATATCCCGAAATGAATATCACAGAAACAAATTATCTGGCCATTATCACATTGCTGTTACAATATCAACATTCGGCAGTGCTGGAAATCGGAAATAAAAACAGAAACTGCTGGAAATACTCAGCAGGCCAGGTAGCCTCTGTGGAGGGCAAAATGGAGTTAACATTTCAGGTCTGTGACCATATTTATCAAGTGCTGGTTCAATGAAGTGACCTTTTGACTTGTTTGCTCTGTGAATTGTAATGAGAGGTTTAATGAATCCCTATTCCATTGCTTTCTGTTGGAACCATCAGCATCAGGAGAAGCCTGGTCTGCACCATCCCATCCTTTGAAATGATAGAGGGGTGGGTGTGGGTGGCTTTGGGTAATACAACACAGGATTGTCTGGTTTGCATGAGGTCATCACAGTTGGTTACCCAGTATCAGGTATTTTGTGACTCCGGCGAATTTTCTAATATATTTGTCTTTGGAATAATGACAACACTTGACGGAGGGCAAGGAACCATCAGAGGAAGAGTGTGCTGCTATCAGCAGTACTTTTTTTCCAGATTTTTCATGGGAAGTGAACCACTGTCAGACATCCAGACATAATCTGTTTATTCAGGTGAGTGTAGACTGAGCCAGTACTTGGACATCAATCATTTTGGACAATGGACCCCGGCGGAGGAGAGGGCTCCACCAATCTGAATGAGGGATCCCCAGCTTGCCAGGACTTATTGAGCAACTGGCTAGTTTGTGAATGGCCAATGCTAATGCTTTGTGCTAAAAAAGACACTGCTTTCCCAGAGTCAGACTGACCATGAGTGGGTAGCAGTGAGAAGAGAACTCATGGTCCCTCTCTCTCTCTCTAGCCATTCTTCAAGCATGTGCCCTGTCTGTATCTGACCAGCCAAACACCACAGGCAACATCTTCAATGTAAACCAAACAGCTGCTGACTTCAGATGAAAGGGCAGATTGTCCGTCAAGACTTTAAATCACCTTTGCATAGAATCCAAAAAAATCAGCGAACATGACCTGAAACCACCCAGTGATCAAGCTCCGGGATTCGTATATGATTGACTTTCTTTTGGACACTCTTAAGCAATTTAACCTACCCTCCCTCCTTATAACCTCCTTCTGTGAGTGTGAGAATCTCTTGGATGCACGTGTAGGTGTTAGTTGGAGTGTTTTTATTATTTTTGAGCTGAGGTGTTAAGGACAATTGACACCGTTTCCTTTTCTTTTAAAACTTATGGGAAAACCTGTTTGTGTGTGTCACAGCACTTAAACAGTTAAATACTCACTAGGTTGGCAATCCAATTCTTTTAAAACACCTGTTGCGGTCAACCGAGAAGGAAACTATTCTACCACTTTTCAGCTGGGTGTAACAATATGGACACAGAATGTTCAGCATGTGAGAAATCGCAAGTGGTGCTAAACATTGTGCAATCATCAGCAAATATTCCCACTTCTGACCTTATGATGGAAGGAAGGTCATTGCTAGAGAAGATGGTTGGGCCGAGGACACTACCCTGAGGAACTCCTGCAGCAATGTCCTGAGGCTGAGATGACTGACCTCCAACAACGACAATCACCACCGTCTTCCTTTGAACTAGGTACGACTCTAACTAGTGGAAAGTTTTTTTCCCTGATTCTCATTGACTTCAATTTTGCAAGGGCTCCTTGATGCCACACTGGGTCAAAGGCTGCATTCATATCAAGGGCGGTCACTCTCACCTTACCTGGTAATGAGTGAGCAGTTTGACCTGATTCGAATAAACTTTTACTATCTCTTTCCCTGCCCCCAATGCATTGTCAATCAAAACTCTGGATTTAATTTCTAACAGGATCTTTTGTTTTCTCAGTAAAATTTAATGCTACCTCTCTAAGCTCCCCAATGACTTTGCAATGGATCAATAACGCTACTACCAGCTAACTGAATTGTGCAGCTAACTGTAAACAATGCTTTGGGATCCTTGATTATCCCAAAGTTGTTACTATTTGAGTCAGTTTTCTATCACAAAGTAAGAATATTTACAGAGAGACCGTTTAATTCTTTAAAAACCCGTGGCACTTTAAAGATCTCAACCCCACCTGCTCACCATATCCATCAACCCCACCAATCCACCTTCTCACTGCATTTCTCAACCACCCAACTATCTTCTCACCATATTTCTCAACCTCACTAGCCACTTTCACCCCTTGTACTTTAATCCTTTCTCAATCCACAAACATATCTAAGTATCTTTTACAGGGTATGGTATCATCGTGGTTATGTTAATGGACGGGTAATCCAGAGGCTCAGACTAATGATACGGAGATGTGAGTCCGAATCCTACCACGCAGCTGGGGAATTTAGATTTAGTTTATTAAATAAGTCTAGAGTAAATAGCGAGTATCAGTAATGGTGACCATAAAACTACCAGATTGTCGTAAAAACTCATCTGGTTCATTAATAATATTGAGGGAAGGGAATCTGTTATCCTTACCTGGTCGAGTGGATGATCCAGCTTAGCCTCCTCCTGAGGGCTCCACCAGCACAGATGGCAGCCTTCAGCCAATTTTATTCATTCCACATGATATGAAGAAACAGCTCAGCACACTGGATACAACAAACACTGCGGACCCTGACAACCCACCAGCTATTGTACAGAAGACTTGTGCTCCAGAACTAGCCCTACCCTTAGCCAAGCTGTTCCAGTACATATGCAACATTGACATACAACTTACATCATGGAAAATTGCCCATCCGTGTCCTGTCCACAAGAAATAGGATAAATCCAATCCAGCCAATATTGCCCCATCAGTCTACTTTCGATCATCAGCAAAGTGATGGAAGGTGTCGTTGACAGTGCTATCAAGCAGCACCTACTCACCAATAACTTTCTCATCAGTGCTCAGTTTGGGTTGCAACAAGATCAGCCAGCTCCAAACTTCATTACAGTTTTGTTCCAAACATGGACAAAAGAGCTGAATTCTAGAGGTGAGGTGAGAGTGACTGCCCTTAATATTAAGGTAAAATTTGACCAAATGTGACATCAAGGATCCCTAGTAAAATTGAACTCAATGAGAATCAAGGGGCAACTCTACTGGCTGGAGTTAAATCTAGCACAAAAGGAAGAGAGATATTTGTGGTTGTTGGAGGTCAGTCATCTCAGCTCCAGGACATCACTGCAGGAGTATCTCATGGTAGTGTCCTAGACCCAACCATATTAAGCTGCTTCATCAATGACATTTGCTTCATCATAAGATCAGAAGTGGGGATGTTTGCAGTGTTCTATTCCCATTGGTTTTTTTTATTCATTCATGTGGGTGCTGCTGGCTAGGCCAGCATTTATTGCCTGTCCCTAACTGCCATTGTTCAGAGGGCATTTAAGAGTCAACCACATTGTTATGGGTCAGACCAGGTGAGGACAGCAGATTTCCTTCCCTGAAGGACATTAGTGAACCAGATGGGTTTTTACAGCAATCGACAATGGTTTCGTGGTCATCATCAGGCTTTTAATTCCAGATTTTTATTGAATTCAAATTCCGCCATCTGCCATGTCGGGATTCGAACCTGGGTCCCCAGACCATTACCCTGGGTTTCTGGATTACTAGTCTACCACTACACCACCGCCTCCCCACAAATTATGACTGGTCAGGTAATGAAGCTGGCCTTGTCTACATGCAGCAAGACCTGGAAAACATTCAGGCTTGGACTGAGAAATGCAAGTAACATTTGTGCCACAGAAGTGCCAGGCAATGCCCATCTTCACCAAGATAAGAGTCTTAAATGCCTCTTCTTGACATTCAACAGCATTATCATCACTGAAACTCCCATCATCAACATGCTGGGCTGGAAGCTGAACTGGACTAGCCATAGTAATACTGTGACTACAAGAGCAGTCAGGGGCTGGGTATTCTGCAGCAAGTGACTTACCCCCTGACTTCCCAAAGTCTTTCCAACATCTAAAAGGCACAAGTGAAGAGTGTGATGGAATAGTCTTCACTTGCTTGCATGAGTGCCGCTCCAACAACACTCAAGTAGGTTGACACCATCCAGGGTCAAAGCAACCTGCTTGATTTGTACCATCCACCACCTTAAACATACACTCCCTCCAACATTGCATGCACCATGTGTACTACCTATAAGATGCACTGTAGCAACTCACCAAAGCTTATTTGACACCACCTTCTAAACCCATGATCCCTAATACCTAGAAGGGCAAAAGCAGCAGGCTCATGGTTTAGCACTACCTGCAAATTACACCCCCCCACCCCAAGTTTCCCACCATCCTGACTTGGAAATATATCGCTGTTGGATCAAAATCCTCAAACCACTACCTGACTTCACCGATTGTATACCTATATCACACGGTCTGCAAGAATGAGGCCCATTGCCACCCGCTAAAGGGTAATTGGGGATTGTCAATAATTGCTTGCCTTGTCAGCAACACCTACATCCCAAGAACAAATGAAAAAGATCAGAATGAAATCTGCAGATTTTTTGTTTTAACGCTCACGTGTTCGGTAAGGTTCTCTGTTTCCCTGTCATCCTCTAATCTGGTTGGAATATGAAATCTTTGCTGATTCACAGATAATCACTATTTGTACATCACTGATTTGTAAATCCTGTGTATTTTGATAGCTGTAATAGAAATTCAATTACTGACTTTCTGACCGATCTGCCACAGTGCAGACAACTAATAACCCCGTCTGGAAAAACATGGGCACCCAAGATCCAACAGCATCTGTGAGGAGAACGATGTTAGCCATGGACCATATGAAAGCTTTAGTGTTATGCTTAGTACAACAGGAGCAGAGAGAGAGGAAACTGGATGTGTATTTTATCAAAGCAGATTTGGTAGTAAATAGCTGAGGGTTCAGATTCTCTAGCTGGCAGCTGATCATGTGAATAAAACATCCCTTTGTTTTGCCTAGACAATGCCTCAGTCAGTAGGTTGATGGAACCAACACACTGTGGCCTTTGTAGGGAACGTTGCTAAAGTGCTGATGTCAGCTGCGAATCTGTCGCTTTTTCCGCAGGGAGGTGACTGAGACTGAGGCATACATAAGCCATACAGATGGAAATAAGTCACTCCCTCGTGTTGCTAGCCTCTAGAACGCCATCTACAACATGTTCTAACTCTTCCAGAGCTCCACATGTCCCGCAACCCATTCCCAATAATGTCTCTCACTCCTGGTACCATTTTTAGTGCATATTTTTATTTCATGGTCTTTGCTGCTGTTCATAAATCCCCCCATGCTGTCGCTCCTCTCTACCGTTGCAATGTCCTCCAGCCCTACATCGCAACTCACAGCCTCCTTCCTTCTGTTCTGGTACTTTCTGTCCCCTTCCCGCACAGCTACCAACAGGTTAGATCCTTTAGCTGTCACACTCCCGTCGAATTCAATCCCTCAATCCTTCCACTTGGCTATCCTTCTCCTGATGTTGAAAATTCACCTAGAAATCTCACTGTTCGTGCATCATCTGCTTCAACTATTCCACTAATTCCTAATCTCTGTCCATTCCCCACCTCTCCTGAGGATGCCTGGGATGTGAAAGGCACTACAGAAATACAAATTACGGTTAACTGACACTGAGACACACTTTGGTAGTACAGTACCAGACAGGCATGTGTCATTCCCTTTTACCCACTGTGTACAGTACATATATAAGAGCTGAAACTGAGACTTACATGAGATGACAGTATCAGATGGAAGAGAAGAATTCCCTTTTACTCACTGTGGACTGAACATGAACGGGAGTATTAAAGATTGGAGTTATCACTTTATAAATCTGGTAATAAGTCTTTGAAACCTTTGTGCAGGGTTAAGGCTCTTAGCGTAGGAGACCAACAAGGTTGAAAAGAATTTAAAAAACAATGAGGCAAATGAGGAAGCGGCCCATAGCAAGCCTGTTTTTAAAAGCACAAAGACTGCAGCACCTCAAGTCTAACTGACTTGTTATCAGCTGAATCTGCACAAGCTCGAGATGGATCCAGTTGCAGCGCTTGGTTCCTGGCTAGGGTGGGTGGGCACTGGAGATGTGCCGACAGTGGAGCTATAGCCCACCTGCCCCATGCAAATTAAGTGCCCTCCAACTTACCTCCCAATCGCCAACACCAACATCCAAAGGCCATGAGAAGGGTTGGGGGAGCTTCAGTTGGAAGATAGGAATAGGAGTGAGCCATTCAGTCCCTTGAGGGCTTTCCCCCCATTTAATGAGATCATTGCTGATCCATATCTTAGCCCCATATCCTTTTGTACCCTTGGCTAGCAAACATCTATGAATCTCAGATTTAAAATTAGTTGAGCAAGTATTGTCTCTTATTTGTGGGACTGAGTTCCACATTTCTACCATCTTTTACTCGAGGAACCGTTTCTTAATTTCTCTTTGAATTCTTCTCATTTTAAAGTGTAATAGAACCACTCACCCTGCCCCCGCCAAACTAGCGAGAAAAGGTTTTCTCTATATCCTATTAATTGCTTTCAAAATCTTAAAAACCTCAATTAAAGTAACCCTCAACCTTTTATATTCCACAAGATACAAGCCTAGTTTATGCAATTTCTCCTAATAACCTGATGCTTGGAAGCCCTGGTAATATTTTGATGAATCTGTGCTGCACTCCTTCCAAAGCCCCTATTTTCTTTCTCATGTACGTGGAGCGCCAAGAACTGTATACAGTTCTCCAGATGTAGTCAAAGCAGGGCTTTGTATAGCTATAGCAAAATCTCTTTTCCTTTAATATTCCAGTCTTCTTTATGATTATTTTGTATCTGACTACTACATTTTAGTGTACCAGGACTCTTAAATCTGTTTTGATCTCCATTGATTCTTGCTTTTCATTATTTGAATAGTATCGATGCTACTTTTGTCCAAAATTAATGACCTCGCACCTACGTGCATTAAAATTAACCTGCCACAGTTTTTTTCACTCCATTAACCTATCAATTTCTGTTTGTAATTCTACGTTCCCGTTCACACTGCTTACTATGTCACCAGTCTTTGTGTCATTGGAATACTTGAATATATGACTCTCTATTGCATTATTAAAGTTATTTCTAAATATTGTTATGATCCTGTTAGGAACCATTAACGTTTAAAGAAGAGACCCAAACACCCAGCAATTAACCTGTAGAATTATGCCACAATATTTCAGATGTTTAAACAAAAAGAAACTTTGGTGCTGGGAGTGTTAATGGTGGTGGTAAGGGCTAAAGGACATGCTGACAGAAGCATAAAGGTAAGAAGCAGAATGTGTTAATAGGAGAACAAGGGTATGTACTCTGAAAGAAAAACATGGAACAAGTAACAGATGGCCCTTTTGGGGTAGGGAATGGGTCAGTGGTTGAGGAAAAAGGATAGAAAAAGGGATGAAAAAAGGGGATAAAACAATGAATAAAAATGAAAATGAGTGGATAAAAAGTAAAAATATATTTTTTTAACAGAGGGTGAAGATAGAGGAGAGAGTTTATGGTCTGAAGTTGTTGAACTCAATGTTAAGTCCGGAAGGCTGTAAATTGCCTAATCGGAAGATGAGGTGGTGTTCCTCCAGTTTGCATTGGGCATCATTGGAACACTGCAGCAAGCCAAGGACGGACATGTGGGCATGAGAGCAGGATCGTGTGTTGAAATGGCAAGCAACAGGAAGGTCTGAGTCATGCTTGTTGACAGACCAAAGGTGTTCCACAAAGTGATCAGCCAGTCTGCGCTTGGCCTCCCCAGTGTAGAGGAGACTGCATTGGGAGCAACAAATGCAATGGGCCAAATTGAAGGAGGTGCAAGTGAAGCATGACTTCACCTGATAGGAGTTTTTGGGCCCTTGGACTGTGAGGAGGAAGGAGGTAAAGGGCAGGTGTTGCACTTTCTGCGATTGCATGGGAAGGTGCCGTGGGAAGGGGATGAGGTGTTAGGCGTGATGGAGGAGTGGACCAGGGTGTCCCAGAGGGAACAATTCCGAAAGAATGCTGACAGGGGGTGTGAGGGAAGATGTGTTTGGTGGTGGCATCATGCTGGAGTTGGCGGAAACGGCAGAGGATGATCCTTTGAATATGGAGGCTTTTGGGGTGAAAAGTGAGGACAAGAGGGCAGGCCCTAATGGTTCTGGGAGAGAGGGGAAGGTGTAAGGGCAGAGATGGGGGAGATGAGTCGGACATGGTTGAGGGCCTTGTCAACCACAGTGGGTGGGAAACCTCGGTTAAGGGAGAAAGAAGACATGTCAGAAGTGCCATTTTGGAAAGTGACATCATCAGAACAGATGTGACGGAGGTGAAGGAACTGAGAGAATGGGATGGAGTCCTTACAGGAAGCAGGGTGTGAGGAGTAATCGAGGTAGCTGTGGGAGTTGGTGGGCTTGTAATGAATATTGGTGTGGTTAGCCTTAGATTCACTCCTCTCCTTCAAACTGAACGTGAAATTCAATCATATTATGTTCACTGTTACCTAGGGGCGCCTTCACTATGAGGACATTATTTAATCCTGCCTTATTCCACATTACCAAATCTAGTACAACCTGCTATGGTTTGTACTAGAATGTGCTGCTCTAAGAAACAGTCCCAAAAATACTCTGAACTCATCATCCAGGCTACCTTTGCCAACCTGATTTGTCCAATCCATATGTGGATTAAAATCATCCATTATTATTGCCATACCTTTCTCGCAAGCCCACATTATTTCTTCCTGTATGCCCCATCCTACAGTGTGGTTACTGTTCAGGGGCCTATAAACTGCTCCCACAAATAACTTCTTACCTTTACTGTTTCTCGTCTTTGCCCAAACTGATTCTACATCTTGAGCTCCAGAACCAGGGTAATCTCTCTCAATGTCATTGTTAATCAACAGAGCTACCCCTTCACTTTTTCCTAGCTTCCTGTCCTTCCTGAATGTTGTGTACCCTCGAATATTCAGGTCCCAGTCTTTATCATCCTGCAGCCATGTCTCTGGAATGGCTATCAGATCATACATATTTATTTCCATTTGTGCTGTCAGTTCATCTGCTTTGTTACGAATGTCACCTGCATTCAGACACAAAGCCATTAGTTTTGTCTTATTACCATTTCTGTAACCTCTAGCCTTATCTGCTGGTGCACTCTTAAGGTTTGTACACTCTGTCTGTTCCTGCCATGCCCCGATCATCATTTCCCTTATTCCAACTTGCTCTCTTGCCTTGTCTTCCCTATTTAATTTATCGCATCTTCCCAAGTTTGTTTCCTCACCCCCACTATTCAGTTTAAATCTTCTCTATCCGCTGGTCATACGACTCATTAGAGCACTCGTCCCAGCACAGTTCGGGTGAAGCCCCAGTACTGGTGCCAGTGCCCCATGAATCGAAACCCATCTCTCCCACACAAATCTTTGAGCCATGCACTTAACACACTAATCTGCTTTACTTTACACCAATTTACTCATGGCTCAGATTGTAATCCAGAGATTATTGTCTTTGAGGCTCTGCTTTTTAATTTAGCTCCTAGCTGCTCATACTCCCTCAGCAGATCCTCTTTCCTAAACTATTAACATAGGGAGATAGGGTGAATTGACCTTTTTTCTTTAGAATGCTGGGGGTTGTTTTACTTAGAATGTTGATAATTATTTTAAAATGTTGTGGATTGTCTCAGCCACTGTGGTGGAATTAGTTGCAGCTGTTGGAAATGCAAGCAGAGTTTTCAGAGCAGGTTGTTGGATGTGGATTGGCCTGTAGCCTCCTCAGTGAGATGGAAGCTCTTAATAAAAATATGTTTTTTTCAGGTTTGTAGTTTCAGAGCATCAACCAGGCAGGGAAAAGCCTCAAGGAAAAGCTGTATAATTGTAATAATGTTGAGTTAACACAGCGTGGCAGAGGTATACGCTTTACTGAGTGACCTTTTCACTTGTTTCTAATACTGTTTTCTTGCTTACTTTAATTTTAAGGAGTTCCAGTAATTGATTCATTATTAGCTTCTTTGAAATGTCAGGTATCATAACCTCTTCCTCAACTGTGAAGGCTGACACAAAGTAATCATTCAACCGGTCTGCCATTTCCTTATTGTTATTTGTAGTATTATCTACATAGAGACCACAGAAAATTAGAGCATGGGAAGAGGCCAGTCAGCCCATCGTGTCTGCGCCAGCTGGAAAAAAAATTAGCCGCCCATTCTAATCCCACTTTCCAGCATCTGCTCTGTAGCCTTGCAAGTTACAACACTTCAGGTGCAGATTCGAGTACATTTTAAATGAGTTGAGGGTTTCTGTCTCAACCAGCAACCCGGGCAGCGAATTCCAGAGACCTGACACACACTGGGTGAAAAAAGTTGTCCTAATGTCCCCGCTAATCCTACTACCAATCACCTTCAATCTGTGCCCCCTGGTAATTGATCTCTCCTCAGGAGGAAGAAAGTCTTTCCTGTCTCCTCTTTCCTAGGTCTCTCATCATTTTGTACACCTCAATCAAGTCCCCCCTCAGCGCCCCCTGTTCTAAGGTAAACAATCTCAGCCTACCCAATCTTTCATCATAGCTGCAATTTTCAAGCCCTGGCAACATACTTGTAAATCTCTTCTTTACTCTCTGCAGAGCAATTACATCCTTCCTGTAATGTGGTGACCAAAGCTGTATGCAAACCTCCAGCTGGGGCCTAAGCAGCGTTTTATATAGTACCAACGTTATGTCCCTGCTTTTGTATTCTACACCTCATCCAATAAAGGAAAGCATTCCATATATCTTCTTTACTACCTTATCTACCTGTCCTCTCACCTTCAGAGACCTATGGACATGCACTCCAAGGTCTTTCACTTCCTCTACCCCTCTCAATATCCTGCCGTTTATTGTGTATTCCCTAGCTTTGTTTGCCCTCCAAAATGCATTACCTCACACTTCTCTGGGTTGAATTCAATTTTCCACTATTCCGTCCACTGAGCCAAACCATTGATATCATTCTGGAGTCCACAGCTATCCTCTTCACTATCAACTACATGTGCAGTTTTTGTGTCATCTGCAAATTTCCAAATCATGCCTCCCACATTTAAGTCCAAATCATTAATATATACCACAAGCAGCAAGGCTCCCAACACTGAGCCCTGTGGAACACCATTGAAAACCGTTTTCACCCATCGATCATTCCCCTTTGTTTCCTGTAACTGAGCCAATATTGGATCCAACTCACCACATTCCCTTGTATCCCATAGGCTTTTACTTTTCTGACCAGTATGCCACGTGGGACCTAGTCAAATGCCTTATAAGATCCATGTAGACTACATTTACTGCACCACCCTTCAACGCTCCTTGTTACTTCCTCAAAAAAATCAATTAAATTAGTAAGATATGACTTTCCATTAACAAAGCCATGCTAACTATCCCTGATTTATTCTTCCCTTTCTAATTTATCCTGGCTCTCCAAATTGATTCTAATAATTTGCCAACCACCAAAGTCAGACTGACCGGCCTGTAATTATTTGGCCTATCTCTTGCACCCTTTTTAAACAATGGTGCAACGTTCGCAGACCTCCAATTCTCTGGTACCTCGCCTGTATCTAGTGAGGATTGAAAAATGATCCTCAGGGTATCCATTATTTCCTTCCTGGCTTTATTTAACATCCTGGGACACAATCCATTCAGCCCTGGTGATTTGTCCACCTTCAAGGATACCAGTCCCTCCAATGCTTCCGCTCTCACTATGCTCATTGTATCTAATATTTCACACTCCTCCTTATTAACTAGAATGTCTGCATCATCCCTCTCCTTTGTGAAGACAGAAACAAAGTACTCATTGAGAACCCTGCCCACGTCTTCTGCATCAATCCACAGGTTACCATGTACATCTCTGATAGGCCCCACCTTTTCCTTAGTTATTCTCTTGTTCTTAATGTACTGATAAAACATCTTTGGGTTTTCCTTGATTTTACCTGCCAATATTTTTTCATATCCTCTCTTTGCTTTCCTGATTTCCATTTTACTTCACCCTGTATTTTCTACACTCCTCTAGGCTTTCTAACACATTGACTTTTTTTTTGTGACTGTCATAAGCTTTCTTTTTCTGCTTTATCTTACCCTGTATGCTTCTAGATAACCAGAGGGCTCAAGATTTGGCTGTCCCACCCCTTTTCTTTGTGGGGACACGTCTACACTGTGCATGTATGTCTTGAAAGAGCCTGTGTTAGCCTTGACTACCTTTTTTTATGATATAACTGTAAAAATGTTTTGTATCAATCTTGTTATCCCTTGTAAGTTTCTTTTTGTATTCCTTTTAGGGGTTTTAGTAGGGTGGGACATCCACTTGCACCCGCCCTCCCACCCTATGTTCACCTGGGCTAGGAATCCTAATCCTCTCTGGAATGACTGAGAGTTCTCAGGACTGGGATTACTGCAGCACTATCTCTAGCTGCCCAGGAGATCAGTGCTTTAAATTTCCTGCCATAGTGCGCCCACATGAATAAGACACTTAGGTGAGGTACTGTATAGAATTGCAAACAGTGTGAGAGATGGAACAAGGCTAGGTTGCATTTATTTTAAACAGAACGATTTCCCAACCAAAGCTCAGCAGTGGCTGCTGCTGCTCACTTCCATTACCTGCAGGGGGCCACAACCAGCTGGGGCAGATTCTGAAGTAAGGGTTGGGGAAAAGGGCAGGAGGCCAAGAAATGCAGTGGGGCAGAGTGGGGGGCCGGGTGGCGGGGAGTGAGGTGGGGGGAAGAGATAGAAATGGGCATGTGGGAGAAAGGGAGACTGGGAGTCATACAACCTGCATTGGCGGTGAGAAATCATTCCCAGCGGGACTCACACCATTAACAGGTAGTTCACTTGGAACTAGTAAAGAACCGCTGACCTTTCTGCATTACTCGAAGAGGAGCTATGGGCACCTTAAAGGGGAGGAGAAAAAGAAGGAATCTCAGCTGAGACCAAGTCAGAAGGTGAGGTGGCAATCACACTCACCACCTGAACTCTCATTTTGTGGGAGAATTACAGAGACTGCCCCACTCATTGGAAGGAACATTTAGGTTTGGCGACCTCCAGAATCAGTGAAGCAATTTCACAAGTAATTTGATGAATTATGTGCTATGAAAAAGGAGACTTTTTCATTCTTTTAACATTGAAACACTGTTTTAGTGTATTGTCTGGCTCAGTGGGCACTCTTGTCTCAGTCAGAAGGCTTGTGAATTTCAGACCCACTCCAGAAACGTGAGGACACTCCAGTGCAGTACTGAGGGAGTGTGGCACTGTTGGAGGTGCTGCCTTTCAGATGACACGACAAACCGAGGCCCTACCTGCCTACCCAGGTAAAAGATCCCTTGCTACTATTTGAGGAAGAGCAGGGAAGTTAAGTGCCCTGGCAGGAACATAGGGCTTAGGAGCAGGAGTAGGCTATTTGGCCCTTCGAGTCTGCTCCACCATTCAGTAAGATCATGGGTGATCTGGTTGTGGTCTCAGCTCTACTTTCCTGTCTGCCCCCATAACCCTTGACTCCCTTGCCTAACAAATATCTAATTCAGCCTCAAATAAATTTAAAGACTCAGCTGCCACTACATTCTGGGGAAGAGAATTCCACATCTAATGACCCTCTGAGAGAAAAATTTCTCCTCATCTCTGTCTTATCCCTAAACTATGTCCACGAGTTCTAGTTTCCCCCACAAGAGGAAGTATCCTCCTAGTATCCAGCCTCTCCAGTCCCCTCAGGATCTTATATGTTTCAGTAAGATCACCTCTCATTCTTCTAAACTCCATTGGGTATAGGTCTAACCAGTTCAACCTTTCTTCATAAAATAAGCCCTTCCATCCAAGGAATGGGTCGAGTGAACCTTTTCTAAAGCAATTGTATTTTTTTTTCAAATAAGGCGACCAAAATTGTACACAGTACTCCAGATATGATCTCACCAAGGCCCTGTACTGCTGCAGTAACACTTCCCCACTTTTATATTCCATTCCTCTTGCAATAAAGGTCAACATTCTAGTTGCCTTCCTAATTATTTGCTGTATATGCATATTAACTTTGTGATTCATGCACCAGATAGATCCCTCTCTACCTCAGAGTTCTGCAATCTCTCCATTTAAATAGTATACTGCTTTTCTATTCTTCCTGCCAAAATGGACAAGTTCACATTTACCCACATTATACTCCATCTGCCACATTTTTACACACTCACTTAACCTGTCTATATCCCTTTGCTGAATTATGTGATCTTATTGGATGGTGGAGCAGATTCGAAGGGCCGAATAACTTACTCCTACTCCTAAGTCTGATGTTCCTATGTTCCTACCAGGACCCTGAACCTCCCTGCTCTTCCTCAAATTGTAGCATGGGATCTTATATATCCACCTAAGAAGGCAGGTAGGCAAGAAGGCAGTGCTTCAATGATAAAAGAATGGAAAAGTCTCCTTTTTTATAGTACATAATTCAGCAAATTAAATGGGACTCTCTACCTCTTCTTGACAACTTAAATTCCTACCCATCAGCAAATTTAGCTACCATACTTTCAGTCCCTTCATCCAATTCATTGATATGAATCATAAATTGTTGAGGACCCAGCACTGATCCCTGTGGCACTCTACTAATGAAAGCCTGCCAATCCAAAAAAGACCCTTTATCCCTACCCTCTGCTTCCTCTTAGATAACCTTTATCCATGCTAATAGGTTACCCTCTACACTATGTGCTACCTTGTGTCGTAACTTGTAATGTGGCACCTTTTCAAATGTCTTTTGGAAATGCAAGTACACCACATCTAACAGTTCCCCATTATCCACCTTGAATGTCACTTCATCTAAAAACTCTAATAGATTAGTTAAACACAATTTTCCTTTCACAAAGCCATGTTGGCTCTGCTTGATCACGTCATGATTTTCTAAGTATCCTGCTATAAGCTCCTTGATAATAGATTATAGCACTTTCCCTATGGCAGATGTTAGATCAACTGGCCTATAGTTTCCTGCTTTCTGCCTCCCTCTTTGAATGAAGGTGCTACATTAGCTACTTTCCAATCCTCTGGGACCCTTCCAGAATCCAAGGAATCTTGGAAGATTATAACCAATGCATCTACTATCTGTGCCGCCACTTCTTTTAAGACTCTAGGATGCAGGCCATCCAGTCATGGGGACTTGTCAGCTTTGAGGTCTAATAGTTTTCCCAGCACCGTTTCCCTGGTGATGTTGATTGTTTTAAGTTCATCGCTCCCTATCACCTCTTGATTTTCAATTATCTTTAGGAACTTTTCTTAGTTTTCTACCGTGAAGACAGGCACAAAATACCTGGTCAACACCTCGGCCACTTCCTTATTTCCATCATCAATTCCCCAGACTCCCTCTCTAGAAGACTGACACTAGCTTTAGTTACTCTTTTCCTATTCAAATATTAGTAGAAACTCTTACTATCAGTTTTTATATTACTAGCTAGCTTTCTTTCATACCCTGCTTTCTGCCTCTTTATTATCTTTTTAGTCATTCTTTGCTGGTTCTTAAAGCCTGTCCCATCCTCTGACCTACCACTAGTCTTTTCAGATTTGTACAGTGTTTCTTTCAATTTAAAACTATCCTTGAGTTGCTTATTTGAGTTGCATCCTTCTCAAAAAGCCTTTCTCACTGGGATAAATCTTTGCCAAGAGTTATTAAATATCTCCTTTAAAGTTTACCACCACAATGCTACTGTCCTACCTTTTAACCTAGCGTTCTAGTTCACCTTAGCCAACTCTGCCTTCATACCATCATAATTACCTTTATTTAGGTTTAAAACACCTAGTTTTGTACCCACACTTCTCCATTTCAAACTGAACATGAAAATCTATCATGTTGTGATCGCTGTCACCTAGAGGCTCCTTTACCGTGAGGCTATTGATTAATCCTTTCTCATTACACATTACCAGGCCTAGGATAGCCTGCTCCCTGGTTGGCTCTAGAACATACTGCTCTAAGGAATTGTCCTGAAAACACTCTATGAACTCATTTTCTAGGCTATCTTTGTCAATCTGATTCTCCTAATCTACGTGTAGATTAAAGTCACCGATGATTATTGCAGTACTTTTCTTACATGCCTTATTTATTACTTCCTGTATTCTCTGCCCTACATTGTAACTACTGTTAGGGAGATTATAAACTACTCTCACAAGTGACCTCTTAACTTTGCTATTTCTTATCTCTACCCAAAATAATTCTACATCTTGATCTTTCAAGCTAAGGTTGTCTCTCAGTACTGAACTAATGCCTCCTCAATTAGCAGAGCTACCCCGTCACCCTTTCCTAGCTTCCTGTCATTCCGATATGTCAAATATCTTCCAAAATTTAGACCCTAACCTTGGCCACCTTACAATCATGTCTCTGTAATGCCTATCAGCTCATACATATTTTTCTGTGTTAACAATTCATCCCTTTTGTTACAAATACTGTGTACAGTCAGATACAGAGCCTTAACTTATTTTATTTTTACCATTTTTGCAATCTCTGGCTTGATCTGCTAGTGCAATCTTACGATTGTATGTCCTGTCCCTTCCTATCACTCTCTGGTAATCATTACCCAAATTGCTTCCCTGCTCTATTACTTTGTTGTTTCCCTTTCCTTTCCTTCATCTCCTCTCACATGATCCCTGTTAGGTAAAGAAACAGTTAAAGAAGTTCAATTGCTAATTACTAGGTTGTTTATATAAGTGCCAATTTGGTTGAAAAAAAGAGATAACAGCTGAGACTAGTTAGCTTGGTGGAAAGTTTTATGATAAGCAATAAAACTCTGCCTGAAGGAGTCTGGCTTGGTTTTGCTCTTCATTTCTAAACAACTATTGTAACTTAACAGTGGTAGCAGAGGATGGTTGCTGCTTGTAAGTAAAAGATTGGAAACTAAGCTTTCTTCAGACAAAAGACTGTATTTGAAGTTAACTTTAAGAGCAGAGTGGTTTGGAGTCACTCAAATGGCTTAATCAAAATGTAGAGATTCAGGGTATGATTACCCACCGGTGTTTTCTGAGAGTGAACCCTGTGAGCAATGGAAGAATGAAGTAACTATGTGGACACTGGTTACGTCCTTGCTGAAGGAAAAACAGGGAATGGCCTTGACACATTCTTTACCAGTCAAAAGCAAAATAAGGTGCAAAGTATTTTCAGAGTTGGAGCCTGAGTATTTGGACATGGATGGAGGTTTGGAAACATTATTAGATTTCATGGATAAGATCTATCAAAAAGATGATTTATTAAGGGCTTACAAAGCATGGTCAGATTTTGACAAATTTAGAAAGTTCCAAAGAAGATTAAATAATGGAACTCAGGAGACTATATGCAAGATTGCAAAAGTTCAGTCTAGAAATTCCCTAATCGGTGCTGGCATTCAAGTTACTAGACTGTGCCAGAGTATCGAATAGGGACAGGTTTCTAGTTCTGATGGGAGTTAAATTTGCAGAAAGCCACAAACTGCTAGAACAGATGTCAGAAGCTCTTTTTTAAAAAAAAAAAAATTCCTCTGAAAACATCCCTTTCCGGCAGTATTCATGGCGCAAATGGGTCTTTCAACAGTAAGACAGAAAGTGGAGGATACAGTGTTAATGGGATGGTGAGATCGTTTAGAAGCAGGACGCAGGCGTCAGTATGAAAGGAGATTTGTAACTAGAAACAATGGGGACAGAAACAGAAGTTTCAGCCCGGTGATGAATGTCTTGGTGGTAGAATTCTTCAACTGTGTGGCGCTAGATAGCGGATGCACGTCTACAGTCTGTGGAATAGACTGATTAAAATGCTACCTGGACTTCTTCAATGACAAGGACCAGAATGAGGTTAAAAATTTGAGAGTTCCACCTAGTTTTAGATTTGGAGATGATAATACGCTAAAATCTTTTAAAAAGGTAGTGGTTCCCTATATAGCTGGAGTCAATCATTTCACCAGCACGGACATAGTGTCTAGCGAAATACCATTACTGTTGAGCAGGCCATTGATGAAGAAAGCACAAATGAAGTTGGACATGGAAAATGACGAGGCCATTGTATTTACAATTTACACAATCTGGACACTACTGTATTCCTTTAATGAAGCCTAACTTTTCTACTAAGGAGATTAAAGAAGTGTTATTAGCATCAAGGGATAGGAATTTGGAAGCCAAAAAGCAAATTGTGTTAAAATTGCATTGGCAGTTTGCCCACCCTTCTTTGCAAATATTAAAAATTTTGCTAAGGGATGGAGAGTACACTAAACTTATAGAGGAGATAAGCGATAGATGCCATATATGTAAGAAATCAAGAAGGACACTGTCACAGCCGATAGCGGGTCTACCTTTAGCAAGGGATTTCAATGATGTTATGGTGATGGATTTAAAGGTGTGGGATAAAGAAAAGAACATTTTTAATTTGCATTTTGTAGATTTGGCAATCATATACAGTAAAGAAAATAATTGCAGATCAGGTAATGGAGAAGTGGATAGGGACCAAATTGGGACCACCAACAAAATTCCTCACTGAGTAAGGGGGATGGGGGGTAGGGGGTGGGGGTAACGTTTGCTAATGACAAGCTCTGGGCTATGTACAAAGACATGAACCTAATATGAATACTGCAGCTGAAAGCCCCTTTAGTAACAGAGTGTGTGAAAGGAACCACACAATTATAGGTGAGATGCTTCATAAAATATTGGCGGATAGACCAAGCTGTAAATTAACATCAGCTCTAGCATGGGCTGTCCATGCCAAGAATTCACTGCAGATGGTTAAGGGTTATAGTCCATATCAGTTGGTTTCTGATAGGAACCCAAAAATTCCCTCAGCCCTGAATGATCATCCCCCAACTTGGGAGGGAGCTACGATTAGCTCTACCTTCCCTGAGTATTTAAATGTGCTACAAGTTGGCAGAAGAGCGTTCCTTAAAGCTGAAGTTTCAGAAAGAATTTGGCGAGCTCTAAGACACAATGTACGACCATCGGAAACGATTTTCAATCCAGGGAGTCATGGTATACCATAAAAGAGTGGAAAGGCCCGGGAAAGATTCTAGGTAAAGATGGTAAACAGCCATTTTACAACATGGGAACCAGACTATTCGGGGTACACTCATCAAGGTTAGTTGGCGTGGACTACAAATTTGTGCGTTTGGAAAGTGTTGTAGGAAGGGACGAGGAGCCATATACTTCTCATACCCACGTGTTGCATGATTGTGAGGACCAGATAGCTGAAGTTGACAGGGTACCTGAAGATGGAGACAGTAATTCGAATGAAGAAAATGCAATTTGTCCCAGAGGACAACTGCCGAAAGCTGGCAGTTACATACTTGCAAGTCAATGGCGGGATGCGATTATTGTAGGTAAAACAGGGAAGGCCACTGGAAAATATCAAAACTGGTTAAATGTACGAGATAAAGGACAGGAGGTTAGGCCTATGGATTGGGAACATGAAGTTCAAAAATGGAAGGCACGGAAATGTAGTATCAGTTCAGACAGTGGGCCCGGGAGTAAACGTGCCTCTAGGAAGAGAGCGCGAATGGTTGAAAGAACATCTATAAATAGGAGAGGAAGATCAAATGGTTACAGTCCAGAGTGTGATAGAAGGCAGGATAGAGGGCATAGCTTAACAAGGTTAAGGAATATGGCACAGACTGGTAATGCTACAAGAAGCAGAAGCCCATGTGATCGAGAAGTCTTAGTAGCTTCAAACAAGTTAGACGATAAATTAATAAAGGATGCCAAACAGCAAGAACTACATTGTTGGAAAGAATTTGGCGTATACACAGAGGTGCCAGATAGGGGACAACCAGCTCTGTCTCATAGTTGGATATGCATGGAAAAGGTGCTTCCTGATGGGACTTCTAAAACTAAAGTCAGGCTAGTGGCACGAGGGTTTGAGGAAAAATTGGGTGACCGGGATATGAGAGTAGATTCACCTACAGCAAGGAAAGTTATGCTGAAGATCTTTTTGACTCTATTAGCTACAAAATGCCTGGAACTGTTATTCCATTGATATTTATTAAAGTTGCTTTTTTGTAGGGACACCAACTTCAAAGGGAAGGTTTTCTCTGTCCATCAAGAGAGGTGCCAAATACAGAGGGGATTCTCTGGAAGCTAAATAAATGTATATACGGTTTAAATGACACCTCCGGAGTTTGGTATTTCTTAGTGAGGTCAAGTTTGTTAAAGTTGGGCTGTCTTCAGTTGGAAGCAGAACCGAGAATGTTTTATTGGTTCCATGGAGGGAAACTTGCAGGCATATTTATAATGCATGTAGATGATTTTTTGTGGGATGGCAGTAGTGAATTTGAAATGGTTGTCATTAATGGGCTCAACGGAGTTTAAAATTGGAAGTCAGGCTTCTGGTGCGTTTAAGTACGTCAGATTGGAAATCGGGCAGAGCGGATCACACATCCTTTCACATCAGCAATCTTGCTTGGAGAATGTCAATTCCATTGCAATTAGCCATGGCAGGGCCTCCCAGAAAGATACAGCAGCTTCTGAAACGGAAAAGAGGAACTCTGACGTCTAATGCGCAACTCAATTGGCTAGGCAAACAAACAGGGCCAGGCGTCAGTTTTGACTATTTGGAATTGAGCGTTGAAATGAACGATCCCAAAGGTTGAAGAAATCAATCGGGCAAACCAAACATTAACAAAATTAAAAATGGAGCTGTGTGTTTTGAAATTCCCATCTTTGTTAGAAGATGTTAGAAAAATGAAACTGATTGTGTTCAGTGATGTGTCTTATGCAAATCTCTCTGATGGATTTTTGAATGCGGGAGGATTCATAATATTTCTCATGGTGGGGGGGGCGAAAAAGGCAAGTGCTGCCCTTTGGCATGGGAATCTAAAAACATAGAGTTGTGAAAAGTACGTTGGCAGCGGAGACTCTTGTCTATGTTGAGGCAGTAGATATGGCATTCTTTATATCAGAGATACTGGCAGAAGTTTTAAATGGAAAAGGATATTCAGGAATACTACCTATCAAATGTCTTATAGATAATAAGTCACTTTGGGAGAATGTTCACTCTATGAAGTGCGTTAAAGAGCAGAGATTGTGAGTTGATATTGCAAGTTTAAAACAAATGCTCGAGAATAAGGAGATTGTCAAGATCAAATGGATTGATAGCAGCTACTAATTGTTTGACTGCTTCACCAAAAGAGGAGTGAGCTCCAAGAAGTTATTAGAGATCCTCAAGGAGGGACATCGTTCTCTTTTTTTAAAAAAAACTCCTTTTCTATGGGAGACAAATCAAGGAGGGGAGCCTAAAAGATCTGGGCGTAAGCAAGTTATGGGCATGATTGCAATGCACTCAAATATCCTGATTCTTTCACACTCACCTATTGACCAGTCAGCCTAGAAACAAGCACCCACTCCCAAGTTACAAAGCCTTGTATCCACACTTGTTCAGTGGTTCTTTTCAAATTGAGCCAATTTTCAGAAAGATCAAAAAACAAAGTTCCATTGCAATTCCCTCTAGACTTTTTTGCTTTGATTTATCCTCGCCAAGTCCTGCTATGTATTTTCTGTTCCTTCAGTGGGGCTCTTGCAGCATCAGTGCAAGTCACATTGAAAATTGGAAAAGTTTTCTCAATTACAATTTCTTAAACATGCTGTGCATGAATGATGGTGGAATTATTTGAAACTTTAACCTTCATACTTGAAGAGAAATATCTGGTGTCAGTTTACCATTTATCTTAAATCCAGATTATTTATGCTGATCTCCGCCAGTCTTATATTTCAGGGTGTTGTGGTGAAACCTAAACGTACCTTAGTCTGAAGTTCGGAGATTGGGAACTTCAGTTCCAAATGAACCACGGGTCTCTAGCGCATGCGCTAGCCAGGAACTAGCCACACATCTGCAGTTTGGTTATGTTACACTCTTCAGGCTGAGGATCGGTCCTGCACGATTGTGCAGAAGAAAAGGAAAATCAGGTCAGATGACCTGACAAGGAGTTCGATTACCTAGTAGGTGTCACAGGGAGCATGATACAGGAGGGGGAAAGGGAGAGGTCGCGAACCGGGGAGGGGACAGGGAATGGTCCCAAAAGGAAGCCCCAGGCAAAGGATAAAAGACAAGGGACAGATATAGGTCCTGTTAAGTCTAGTTTAAAAAAAAGAGCAGAGACATAGGCTCCAAATTAAAGAGAGAGCTGCAGGGAGTAGACTTTGCATGAGGTGGGCACAAGAGAAGCCCTGAAGATCCAAGAAGGCAGCTGAAGGTTGGGGACTGCATACTGTGGGCCCTTGGGACAAAGGTACCCCTTTGGAGCCGTGGTGCTCTGCTTGGCACGGCTGAAGATCTGAAATTGTGTTTGAAAGGTAAAGCTTGAGTGTGCTTGGAGATCCAGGGAAAAAGAATCTCGGAAGGTGAGATTGAAACCCTGTGAGGTGGTTCATTGTTGAAGCTGTCAGAGTGGGTGAGAATTCAAAGGCAAGATCTTCAGGTGTGGAGATTGGAAACCCTAGTGAGAAAGATGAAGTTTCAGTGAGATTGGCTGGCTCACAATGTGTCAAACATCTGGGTGGGTTGAGAAATCTATGGAATCTGTTTTGGTTGCATCTGTCATATATTATGTAGTGTGGCATGCCTGACCTCCATTTACCTGTTAATTCACCTGTGCCCTGAATGTTGGAGTAGAAGTTAGATATTGTAAATTGTTTTATCTTTCTGAACTTGTATAGTAAAGTTTATTTTTGTTTGTTCCAAACCTGTGGAATCTTGTAGCTTTATTCACTTAGTAAGTGTCTTGAATCTCGAACTTTATCTACTTTAAACGAAATGTTATTGGTCTCTAACCAGATCTCCCCACTATGATCTGAGGTCTGGTCAAGGAGCATAATGATATTCTAATATGATTTGCAGGAAATTTGAGTTTAACTTGATGTTGCCAAATGGACACAAGATGGAGGCTTTTTTGAACCTAATTTCTGGGTTGTGTAAAAGGAGACAATTTGAGGCCCTGCTATTTGTTCATTGACTTTCCCTTAATCATCCGCACAGGGGAACTTGTGGCTTCACCTTTTAAGTGGGACAATTACTGATGTCATCATCAGCTTTGCAACGAGGAAAAGCCAGTTATGACAATTTCCTTTGCAACAGGATATGGCTCATAATGACTGCATTGCTTTGTGGAGTAGGCTGGAGGCAGGGAGGGACGAGTTGGGAGTGTGTGAGGTGTGGAGGAGGAAAATGGTAAGTAGGGTGTGAGTGTGTAAGTGGGAGGGGGAAGGGGCTTTCCCCCTCAATTTCAATTTCATGTCATTGTCCATACGGAAATTTATTTTGTAATTTGTGAATAAATGAGCAATATATCCATGTAAATGAATAATGACAATAACGAATCTCATCTATCACAGAGGTCTAACTTGAATTGAAACGTATCAAAAGCTATTCCAATGCTTAAAATAATCAGACAGTGAGTTTCACCGTAAGTGCATATCCTCACCTATTCATCAAACTCTTGTTAAGAGTTCTTACAGAGAAGGGCACAAATGAGTTCAGAAACTGATTTGCCCTACATCTGATGAATTATAGTCTTTTCCCTGAACACATTCAGCAGTAATACTGAGACAAGGGGTGATTCTCATTGTTCATGACACTCTCATCAGAATTCTTTGAGAACAGATTTCATCAAGAAAGATATCTATCTGCTCATCAAATACCCTTCCTGCCTGCTTCAATAATCTCCATACCCTTAAAGAGTCTACTTGCCTAAGACCACTGTACCAGGAGAGAGGTCCAAAAGGGTTAGCACTCTCAGCTGCAGCCATATAGAAGAGTTTCCTGATTATGGGAGCTACTCAAAAGGATTTTAATTTTCTGAGATAATATAATTGTGTATATCCCTTGGCTAGCACATCTGTTCACTGTTTCCTTCAGAGTGGATGCGTATGTGTACATGTCTGTTGTGTGTTTGATGTGTATGTATATCTATAAGCAGGAGAATTAGATGTGATACTGGAGTGAGAGAGGATTGAGGGCCTATTGGATTTTGTTATGATCCCAGCTGATGTTACTACTAGACAAGACAAATCCCAGGGTGGAACCTGGCTTGATAGATCCTAACCTTTATTTTTTGTTTCATTTATATTTTTTGCAAATTGGCATATGGCAAATAAGATTAGAGATGAATGCAAGACTCAAAGACTGGTGTGGGAGAAGTGGGTTCCAGTTTGTGGGGCACTGGCATCAGTACTGGGGAAAGTGGGGGCTGATGAGACGGTTTACACCTGAACCATGCTGGGACGAGTGTCCTCACAAATCCCATAACTGGGGAAGTAGAGAGGGCTTTAAACTAAACAAGAGGGGTAAGGGATCAAGGTTGGGTTAAGGTAGCAATTCAAGGTGTAAGAGTTAAGACAGGAGAACAAAATAGTAATATGAGAAATGAGGGTTAGAGAATGGCAGGAAAGGACCGGGAGAAAAAAACTAAGAATACATCAACAGTCAAGACTAGATGTTACAAAGGTAATAAAAAGACAAAACTATCTGAACGCATGTAGCATTCATAACAAAGTAAATTAATTAATGGCCCACATTGAAGTAAATAAATGTGATCTGATAGCAATTACGGAGATGTGGCTGGAGGACGACAAAGATTGGGTCCTTAATATTGATGGGTACATGGCATTCAAGAAGAATAGGAAGCTAGGTAAAGGTGGAGAGGTAGCACTGTTAATCAGAGGGCATTGGTGCAATAGTTAGAGATGACCTTGGTTCAGGAGATCAGGATGTAGAATGGGTTTGGGTGGAGATGAGGAATAATAGGGGAAAAATCATTAGTGGGTGTGGTCCACAGACCCCCCTAACAGTAGCCACAGTATAGGAAAAAGTATTCAAGAAAATATTGTGCGCTTGAGATAAAGGGGCGGCAATAATCATGGATGATTTTTAATCTACATATAAACTGGAAAAATCTGATTGGCAGTAGTAGCCTGGATGAAGAGTTAGTTCCTTAAAGCAGCATGTTCTGGAACCAACCAGACAGCAGGTTATATTAGACTTGGTATTGTGTAACATGATGGGATAAATTAATGACCTCAGAGTGAAGGCACCGCTAGGTAGCAGTGACCACAATATGATTGAATTTTACATCCAGTTTGAAAGAGAGAAGAGTGGGTCTAAGACTAGTATCTTAAATTTAAAAAAGGGCAATTATGTGGGGATGAAAACTGAGCTAGCCAAAGTGACCTGGGAAACTAGGCTAGAGGATAGATCAATAGGGAAGTAGTGACAGACATTTAAGGGGCTATTTCAGAGTATTCAGAATAAGTACATTCCTACTATAAAGAAAAATTCTGAGGGGAGGACCCACCACCCATGGTTAACTGAAGAAGTTAAGGAAAGCATCAAACTTAAGGAAAAAGCATACAACTGCGCAAAGCTGAGTGGCAGGACAGATGATTGGACAGAATATAAGGAATGGCAAAGAATGGCTAAAAGGTTAATCAGGAGAAAGAAATTAGAGTATGATAGGAAGCTAGCTAGAAATGTAAAAACTGATAGCAAGAGTTTCTACAGGTATTTAAAAAGGAAAAGAGCAAGTAAAGTGAGTGTTGGTCCTCTAGAGAGTGACAATGAAGAGTTAATAGATAATAAGGAAAAGGTGGAAGATCTGAACAGATATTTGGCTTCTGTGTTCACTATAGAGAATACAAAAAACATTCCAGTAATAGCTACAAATCAGGAGATGAATGGGAAAGAGGAACTTGGTGAAATTAAAATCACTGGGGAAACGGTACTGAGCAAATTGATGGAGCTGCAGGCTGGCAAGTCTCCGGGTCCTGATGGATTACATCCTAGGGTCTTAAAAGAGGTGGCTAATGAGGTCGTCGATGCACTGGTGTTAATTTTCCAAAATTTTCTAGATTCTGGAAAGGTTCCATCAGATTGGAAAGTAGCAAATATAGCCTCTCTCTTCAAGAAGGGAGGAAGGCTGAAAACAGGAAACTATAGGCCAGTTAGTTTAACGTCTGTCGTGAGGAAGTTATTAGAATTGATCATTAAGGAAGTTATAGCTGGGCACTTAGAGCTCAAGGCAATTGGGAAGAGTCAGCATGGTTTTGTGAAAGGAAAATCATGTTTAACCAATTTATTGGAGTTTTTTGAAGGAGTAACATGCGCAGTTGATAAAGGAGAGCCTGTAGACGTACTGTACTTGGATTTCCAGAAGACATTTGATAAGGTGCAACATGAAAGATTATTATGGAAAATAAAAGCGCATGGTGTAGGGGGTAACATAATAGCGTGGATAGAAGATTGGCTGGCTGGTAGAAATCGGAAGTATACATAAATGGGTATTTCCCTGATTGGCAAGATGTGATGATTGGAGTCCCAGAGGGGGTCTGTACTGAGGCCTCAACTTTTTACAATTTACATCGATGACTTTTCTGAGGGGAGTGAAGACATGATAGCTAAATTTGCAGATGACACAAAAAATAGGTAGGAAAGTAAGTTGTGAAGAGGACATGAGGTTGCAGATGGATACAGATAGGTTGAGTGAGTGGGCAAAGATCTGGAAAATGGAGTTTAATGTGGGAAAATGTGAAGTTCACTTTGGCAGCAAGAATAAAAAAAACAGAGGGTCACTTAAATGGAGAATGGCTGCATAATTGAGGTGCAGAGGGATCGAGGTGTTATAGCACATGAGTCACACAATGTTAGTATGCAGGTACAGCAAGTAATTAAGGCTAATGGAATGCCATCCTTTATTATGAGAGGAATTGAACATAAAAGTAAGGATGTTATGCTTCAGTTATACAGGCCATTGGTAAGACTGCACCTCGAATACCATGTGCATTTTTGGTCTCTTTTTAAGGAAGGATGTAAATGCATTGAAGGCAGTTCAAAGGAGGCTTACTAGATTCATACCTGGAATGAGCAGTTTGTCTTGAGGAAAGGTTGGACAGACTGAGCTTGTTTCCACTGGAGTTTAGAAGAGCGAGGGGTGATTTGATTGAAGTATACAAGATCCTGAAAGGCCTTGACAAGGTGGACGTCGAAAGGATGTTTCCTCTTGTGGGTGAGTCCAGAACTAGGGGGCACTATTTTAAAATTGGGGGTCACCCTTTTACAACAGAGATGAGGAGAATTTTTTTCTCCAAGGGTTGTGCGACTTTGGAACACTCTGCCTCAGAAGGTGGAGGAGGCAGGGTCATTGAATATTTTTAAGGCAGAGGTAGATTGATTACCTTGCCTAATCAGAATCTAAGGTTATTGGGGTTAGACGGGCATGTGGAAATTGAAGATCAGTCATGATCTTATTGAATGGCAGAGCAGGCTCAAGGGGCCGAATGATCTACTCCTGTTCCTTGTTCTTATGTTATGTTCTTATGAAATACAAATATAACTCACTTAAACTATCTCTAGTTCCTAACAACAGTTTTCCCTGTACCCAACCATTATTTGGTTTTAAGAACCAACTTACTGCTGGTATGTTTGAATATGTGCAGGATAGGGTTGCTAACTCTGGTTGGAGGTATTTGTGTCTTGCTCAGTTAAACAACCTTTTAGGTAATCTCCAAAATCTTTATGACTAATAAAGTATTTAAAGAAAACAAAGGATTATTTGAATGCTTTAAGATTTTTCTCCTGATTTTCTCACAACTGTGACTAAAAGATTAATTCCTCGAAATTCCATGACAATTCCTGTAGGGCTGGAGTGAAGGGAGACATGTGGGACTCAGTAAGGTTACTTTAATGGATCATGAATTACTCCCAACCCTAGGCTTTTCCGTGCCATGATCTATGATTTGCCCAATTGCAGATTCTCCCATACAGGTTGAAGTTCAATGGTTTTATGTGCATGTATTACTTTGCTTATATTTGGGCGTTGAAGGTGAATAGCCTGTGTAGACTGAGGGTTTTAATTGTACTTTTAAGTGGTGTCACCAGCTCGCTGTTTCCACAGTGACTGAAAGATATTCTCTGCAGGTCCAGTACTTTACCATGAAAACAAAATAACTGATTGACTTTTCAATCAAGCAGATCAAAACACTTATTCTTTCTGGCAATCCAGTACTTGCAACAAGGAATACCTTAACCCTATGCAGTCAATTCTAGGTAATATGAGTACCTGGGCATCAAATCCCACTGGACCAAATCTCTTCTCACCCCTTCCCATTGCATAGAATGCCACTAGACCAGATACCTTTGCATTCATTTCCATGTAAAGAATTCCAATGGATCAAACTCTGTGATGTGTATTGAATCCAAATGGACTAAATCCAGTCTCTTTGAGCCCAATTATTTAGTCTCATTGAAACCAATAATTTAAAGGAGCTGAGTTAGCATCAATACAGATACGATAAGTAACACAGGGATAAAAGCAAAAAACTGCGGATGCTGGAAATCCAAAACAAACAGAAGCAGAAATACCTAGAAAAACTCAGCAGGTCTGGCAGCATCGGCGGAGAAGAACACAGTTGACGTTTCGAGTCCTCATGACCCTTCAACAGAACTAAGTAAAAATAGGAAAGGGGTGAAATATAAGCTAGTTTAAGGGGTTGGAGCAGGTGGGGGGGGGGGGGGGGGGGGGGGAGCGGGGGGTGGGGGAGCGGTTGTTGGGACAAGCAGTCAGTAATAGGTGGAGATAACCAAAAAAATGTCACAGACAAAAGAACAAAGAAGTGTTGAAGGTGGTGATATTATTTAAAGGAATGTGCTAATTAAGAGTAGAGCAGGACAGACAAGGTACAGATAGCTCTAGTGGGGGTGGGGGAATACTGAAAGGTAGAGATAAACAATGGGTGAAAATACATTTAAAAATAATGGAAATAGGTGGGAAAAGGAAAATCTATATAAATTATTGGAAAAAAACAAAAAGGAGGGGGAAGAAACGGAAAGGGGGTGGGAATGGAGGAGAGAGTTCAAGATCTAAAATTGTTGAACTCAATATTCAGTCCAGAAGGCTGTAAAGTGCCTAGTCGGAAGATGCGATGCTGTTTCTCCAGTTTGCGTTGAGCTTCACTGGAACAATGCAGCAAGCCAAGGACAGACATGTGGGCAAGAGAGCAGGGTGGAGTGTTAAAATGGCAAGCAACAGGGAGGTCTGGGTAATGCTTGCGGACAGACCGAAGGTGTTCTGCAAAGCGATCACCCAGTCTGCGTTTGATCTCCAGTGTCGAGGAAACCGCATTGGGAGCAACGAATGCAGTAGACTAAGTTGAGGGAAGTGCAAGTGAAAAGCTGTTTCACTTGAAAGGAGTGTTTGGGCCCTTGGACGGTGAGGATAAAGGAAGTGAAGGGGCAGGTGTTGCATCTTCTGCGGTCGCACAGGGATGTTAGGAGGGAATGGGGGAGAGGTTACTGAGTATCAGTGTAAGGGAGCTGGATTAAAATCAGCAGATAGACAGTCACAAACAGAGTATTTATTGGGAGGAAGTTACTCAATGACAGTGTCAGGGAGTTGAATTATCAGCAGAGATACATTCCACAATACAGAGCAATGGGGGAAGGGGTTACTGATGGATTATCATCAGTGATGATGCAGTCAGTAACACAAGGCACTGAAGGGAGGTATTACTGAGAGGACAAATTGGGAGAAAAAGCCAGAAAACCAAAATATTCTGAAGGAAAACCAAAATATTCTGAAAGAAACCCGTTCAGAATAAGTGCCTTCAACAGAGGATTTGATGGCCAAACACCAAGGTTTATTACACTGTCAATCATAGAACATTATTGACTAATAGTTAACAATCCAACTTGACAGACTGCCAACTCTTGACAGTACTTCTATGACAGCCAGGTTATGAAAATAGACAGCAGTTCTATTAACATGAAAGAGTTGCATTAACCTTTTAAAGGGTGACTCAGGTCTTCACAAGAGCATTGTGCCTCTTACACACATTGAAAAGGATATTCCAGCATTAGCTTTTTAGTTAGTGCAGCTCTAACCCAGAAGGAAAGGTTGAATGTTTCTGCAATAGGAAGACTAAGAGTTGTGACAAACTGGGAATAACTTTAGTGCCAGTATTTGGATAAGAGGGTCCAGGGCTTTAACACACTGTGAGAAATGGTTTGTTAAGAGTAGGGTACTAGGCGCATACTGTAAACACAGATCTAGATGGCTTAGATTTAGCATTTCAGACTGCAGATAACACGCACCCCTTACTCTGTCAGTAAAGTGGAACAGGCTGCCAGCAAAAAAAAATCTCAACTCAGTATCAAAAGAAATTTGCACCTCGTTATCCCTAATGAGACACTAATGACCCCTGTGGGCTGCAGAGACCAAATTCAAAGGGCATTTTACAAATGCCATCTACATTTCAGTTGGCCAGGCCTGGCTTATGAAGTCTACTAGACTTCTAGGACAAAGAGCCCTACAACCGTCCCTTCAAATTCTTAATGGTTGGAACATTAGCAATCTCAGGAACCCAGGCAAAGGAATATACACCCTTTGTCAAAGCTAAATTGGAGAGGTGTGCATCATGTGACATGACCCCCTAGCTGGGAGAACCAGTTACACTGTCTTTTTGGGCTGAAAAGCAGTCTACCGCCTTCCATCTACCAAGCAGCAGCTCAGAAAAGGGGCTGTGTCCAGGTTTGAATGCCTGCCCCCATCTACACCATTTCTACTGGAACTTCTGAACTTCTAAACCATCGCCTACAAGATTAATTCATTTCTATGTGTCTATCTCATTATGGGAGTCAACCTACTGGAAAAGCGAATTATCCAGCATCAGTTCAGCCTGCCAACTTCTGTGAAGGAATTCACCATCAGGCTTTTGATTCTGGACTTTGGACTCACGTGAAACAATAATTCTTTGCCCTGTAAATCTTTCTTTCTCCATCCCTTATTTGTTGTATGAATCCAGAGGGGGCTATGTAGCAACACTCCTACCCGTCTTTTGAGTGTGTGTGTGAATAAACTAACCCCCTGAGTTCACCCTATCTCAAGTTAGCTGTGGGATTATTAATAGAAATTGGATCACACCAAAAGCGAGGGCTTGGGAAATACACTTTATAAAGTAGGAAATCAAAATCAAACACCTTTGTTTATGGACGGGTGGTGAGAGGAGAAATAGGGGCTGTTTAAATTAAACCCCCTCTTGTCTGTAACACTGAGGCTCAGAGAAATTTTAGTTCCAGGCCTCATTTTCCACATCAGGCCCTGAGCCCTGCTTGAATCTGGCGTGAGTGGGAATAATAGCAACAGGAGACCATCTCCGGAAGCAGCAAGAGCAGTCCCCAAGCAATCAGGTAAGTCTCGTTGAGGGAGATGGTGGGTGGAAATGGTACGGGGAGGCAAGGGAGGTGCAAGGTTTCCTAGTGGGACCAGGAAGAGCACTCCTGCTTCTCTTAGCCAACCAAGAAATTGAAAGCAAAACAATTGCATTACTGAACCTTGCCTTCTGTTTCCAGCAGGCTTGGCTTAGTAAGGGAGCTCACCACTGCTTCCCAGCTCTGACCTGAAGATAATATTGCAGAACAGGGTCTGGTGATGTCATCAGAGCCTGATCTGCATATTTCAAGATCCTTGGAGAGAAAGGCTGAATGAGAGGAATTAAAAACTTGTGTTTTGATTGTGATTTTGGTGTCAGACAGCAGAGTTATCGCATGTTGGAAGGTCGGAGTTTAGGATTAGCTGGCTAATCGTGGAATTGGATCAAATCTACAGCATTAAAAACAGGCCATTCGGTCTACCTGGTCTATGTTTCCTATCAATATAATTGCCTCTTCTCACACTCGCCACCCCTATTCCTCTGTTTCTTCTTCTCTTTGAGCCTTTTCTTAATGCATCAGTGCTGTCTGTGGCAGAGTTCCACATTCTCATCACTCATCATGTATAGAAAGTCTTCCTAAATTCTTTATTTGGTATGTTAGTGACCATCCTTATAATTATGTCTCCTTGTTCTGGGCTCCCAAACAAATGGAGACAGATTCTCCACACCCACCCTAACAAATCCCTTCAAGATTTTAAGGGCCCCTATCAGGTCTCCTCTTCACAAATGATACTATACTTACTTAGCCTCCACATTTCCGGAAGGCAGACCACTGGGCTGATAAATCTTTCCTGAGCATTGTATCCATTGAGCTGCTTTGATTGGAAGGCTTCACTTCCTGGTCTGTCTTGAGTTATCTGATTTCATCCGAGGAGAGTGATTTGAAAGGGGTGGCAGGGAGCTGGTTGGCCCAAGTTGCCTAAATTATTCTAATGATCCCCAAGGGCAAATTTACTTTGGTCCTTGGACACCTCCATCTTGGCCATGCTGGTCTGGGGGTGCTAATTGGTAGACCCATTATTTAGGGTCACACCTGAAGAATTGCCACGGGAGTGCAGGAGCAAGAGCACATTTGGAACTGCACCCCAGAGAGAGTCAGCGCCTTATGGAAAGGAGGGGTAAAAGTATGCCACACTGGCTGATATTTCCCCATACCCCACTCCAAAACACTCCTGTATGCTAAGAATGTTCCATTTCCGGACTTGAGAAAATGAACAAGGAACTAAGAGGAGAAAATGCAAAATGGATCCATAATTCCAGAAGCAAGAGATCAGTGTCCAACATACTTTGAAGCAAGTTCTCAATGTGAACCTCATTGCACTTACTCGGTACTTCTGGCAAACGCTGCTGCCGTTCAATGCTCGGTCCTTGGAGTTCGCATTTGTATGTTGTGTGTTTATAGCCATCCACACTTTTTACAGCTCCGCAGGCTCATACAATCTCTCACTAATAGCAGTGTTGCTAAACGCAAGTCCATCAGATTTTGACTGAGAGGAGTACAGTTTTCCTCCTGTTATCACATGCAAAGTGCTTGACTAATAGAGAGATTCACTGGTGCACCCGTGTGATAACCGGGTAAACAAGTCAGCTGATAGAACAAGGCTTGTTTTGATAGTTGTATGTGATAGTTGTCTGTTGGTGCTGCTGATAGCTGGTCGGAAAGTGACTGGATTGATGCTGGGGTGTGGAGGGGGGTGGGGGGGAGCTTGACTGTGTGACGGGCAAGTGTGGAAAAGGCTGCCGCTGATGAGAGAGAGAGAGAGAGAGAGAGAGAGAGCCGTTTGTGACTGAAGTCCCATCGAGCCTGGTTTTAAACTAGTTTTAAACTAAAGGCAGCTCGGATGAAAACAGTACGTGTGTGCCCAGCTCTCTGAGTGTGGAGAAGCCTGCTGTGAGGATGGGATCAGTGCTAGGCAGAAAGGTAACTCCAGAGGAGATAGAGCAGCGAACACAAAAGCAGCGTGTGGCCAAGATTAACAGTAAGGTACCCTGCATTATATGAAGTGAATAACTGATCATTCTAACCCCAGTGCAGGATGATTGAGATGTAAGAGAGCCAGGAACAGGGCCAATCCTGATCTTGTGGGCTGACTGTTTTACCATTTACGTGGGGGTAGGGGGAGACAGTGGAGGAGGGGTGGGGATGTCTTTCTCAATGACCCATGTTTTTCATTCAGATTGATCCTGATTATATCTATCTGGCAAAAGAGATTAAGAGTGCAGGATGATGATTTATTTTCAGCCCCCGTCAGTTAAAAGTGCTTCTTCTTCAATGTCTTGCTTTTGGGATTTGAGGAAGGAAAGGAGTCCATTTAAAATCTTATTTGAAAGGGATGCTCACTAAAGACATGTGCTTGTCTCTCCCTGCATTGGATTAGAAGGTGAGGTAGAAAACCCACTCCGCTTCTGATTAGGGTACCTTTTCAGAAAAGAAAACAGGAAATAAACGATCGGGACTTTCCAAGATTGTGGAATTTTTGCTCTCGGGATTAGCGGGACTATGGGATTGTGGAATTTTGGAGCAGGAGACTCGGACTTTGAGAAGGTAGGACGGTGGAACTGATAATCAGTGAATTCATTGTAGAGTGTGAGAAAGTCTTCCCAGGAGGGTAGTGGTGCCAAACCCCTGGAATAATTTTAGAAACATTGTTAGCATCTCTTTGGGTTGATTTAAAGAAGGTAAAGTTGAATGGCTTCTCTCCTCTGCTGTTATCTTGTGATCTAGTAATTGAGAACTTGTACAAAGTGTTCAGCAGTATGTAGTCATGAACAGTTTGGGCCATCTATTATAGGAACTAAAAGCAATGAGAAGGTCAAGTATAGATTCACTGGAATGGGACCAGGGCTGAGGGGTTGCAGTTATAAAAACAGACTTGAGAACTTAGGAGCTTAGGAAGGCTGACTTGAGAACTTAAGAAGGTTAAGAAGTGTTCATAACGAAGAGGTTAGAATAAGACCAACAATGCGAGAACATTCCCGATTAGTGAAAGTACAGGAATTAAAGGGGAAGTTAGAGAAGTTCTTTACAGAGTAATAAAATATGAAAATTTATGTATAAACTATTGCCTTCATTCTTCCCATTCTCTATTATGCCCTATATTATGTCTGTCCCTCTAATCTTTCCCTGCATTATTACTTCCTACTGTCTTTCCTCACTCTCTCCATTGCTCCCCATTCTTATCTCTCCTCCCCACACTCCCTTTTTCTTGCCCCTCTTTCTTTATCTCTGCTTGCACTCCCTTTACCCTTCCCCACTTTATTTCTCTGTCCCTGCTGTTTTATCTCTTCTCCACTTCTAGAGGGTGAAATTGAACTTTGTCAACCCTGCCAAATAGTCTCATGGTGAACTGGCAGCCCTTTTTACACCTTACTCATTTTTTCCTGATGACTGAAATGGCAAAGTGAATCCAGTGCGGTGAAAAACGGGCCTGCCAGTTCACCATCAGCCTGCCACATAATGTTAGCATAAGCCAATCGCATCTCTTTTATTTATCTCTCTCTATATCTTTATCTCTTGACTTAATATTTCTTTATGTTGCTCAGTGTGAATTTTTGTCTGACAATACTCTTGTGAAGCACCTTGGAATGTGCTGTTTAAATACAAATTGTCATCATGATGGTTGTTGAGGGTTTCACATACACCTGATCCATTCCCTGGGATACTTGCAAGCATGTAACCAATGTGATTATCATAAGCACAACTCATTGTGCACACACTTAACATTGGCCAAAACACTCTAGCCTAAATCTTCAGACCTTTAAGTGACTTCAAAGGGGAACAAATATACAAATCAATTGCCTGTGAGGCACATAGCTCAGTTTTGGGATTACATTGGCACAACATTGGGACACCGATGTACAGTGTTGAAACACTGCTGTACACTGGCAGACATTGACACAATGTTGGCACGCCAATGCACAGTAGCACATGTACATTATTGGCATACGTCACAAGAATTTTTAAAAATTTATTCATGGGCTGTGGACATCACTGGCTCCGCCAGCATTTATTGCCTATCCCTAGTTGCCTTTGGGAAGGTGGAGGTGAGCTACTGCCTTCAACTGCTGCAAGCCATCTAATGTAGCTACATCACCGTACTGTTAGTGAGGGAGTCCCAGGATTTTGACCCAGTGACAATGAAGGAACAGCGATATATTTACAAGTCAAGATGGTGTATGGCTTGGAGGGGAACTTGTAGATGGTGGTATTCCCATACAGCTGCTGCCCTTGTTCTTCTAGGTAGTAGCAGTCATAGGTTTGGAAGGTGCTGTCTAAGGTGAGTTCCTGCAGTTCACCTTGTGGATGGCACACATTGCTGCCACTGTGTGTTGGTGGTGGAGAGAGTGATTGTTTGTGGATGTGGTGCCAATCAAGCAGGCTGCTTTGTCCTGGATGGTGTCAAGCTTCTGTGTTGTTGGAGCTGCACTCATCCAGGTAAGTGGAGAGTATTTCAACGCACTCCTGACTTGTGCCTTGTAGATGGTGGACAGGCTTTGGGGAGTTTGGGAGGTGAGTTACTCGCCACAGGATTCATAGCTTCTGACCTGCTCTTGTAGCCACAGCATTTATATGGCCAGTCCAGCTCAGTTTCTGGTCAATGGTAACCTCCAGGATGTGGAGGATTCAGCGATGGTAATGACATTGAACGTCATGGGGTGAAGGTTAGCTTCGCTCTTGTTGGAGTTGGTCATTGCCTGGCACTTGTGTGGAATGGATGTTACTTGCCACTTAGCCCAAGACTGGAAATTATCCAGGTCTTGCTGCATTTGGACATGGACAGCTTCAGCAACTGAGGAGTCATGAATGGTGCTGAACATTATGCAATCATCAGTGAACGCTCCCAGTTCTGACCTTATAATGGAAGGAAGGTCATTGATGAAGCAGCTGAAGATGGTTGGGCCTAGTACACTACCCTGAGGAACTGTTGCAATGATGTCCTGGAACTGAGATGATTGACTTCCAACAACAGCATCCATCTTCCTTTGGCACAACTCCAACCAGTGGAGAGTTTTCCCCCAATTCCCATTGACTCCAGTCTTGCGAGGGCTGCTTGAAATGTACTGCTGTACAGTATTGCTACACTGGTGTACATTTTTGATTAAGTTGAGGTTGATTTGTATATTGATTAGATGTTAAATTTGTGATGTTCAAACACGTTGGCCCTGACATTAATGGGAAGTGTGTGATGAGTGCTAAAGTGAAGGGAAAACCCAGCAAGGCCAGGAACATGGAGACCTCGTTGATCTGAACAAAAAGGCTTCATTTAAATAACCTCCTGCAGACTAGAGTCTGATTATTTACCAAATTGACAGTGGGGCCACTGAGCTGGGTGCAAACAAACAGCAGAAGAGGATGGCCTGGTCGTACAATAGGGAAGTGGGTGGACATCTAAGGGAAATTGGTCAGTGAAGCACATGACTGGATAAGTTGGTCTATTGTTGGCCTTTGAGAGAAGTTTTAGAACAGACAGATTTGGTGATTCAGGTACATAGTTGACAAAGAAGCTTGACAAATGGCACATGACAGGAAAATGAGGTTGAATTCACAATTGGCACACGTACGGAATTTGTCAGATGCTAGTCATTGACAATAATATTTTCTTAGGATTTTTCCAGTGTTCCATTGGCTACAATGTACTTTGTCTTTGGAAGATGTAATCAAAAACCTCCCTTAAGATGGTGGGCACTCTTTTTTTGCCTTTTGTGCCATGACTATTTGTAATTTAATCTCCCCTCCCTGCCCCCAACCTACCCCTGACCTTCCCATTTTGCTCCACCTGACCCACCCCCGCTTTTCCAACAGCACAAAACCTATTACCTTTTTGCCCCTCTTCATTCCGATGAAGAGTCATATTGGATATCAAACGTTAACACTCTTTCTCTCTCTGCAGATGCTGCCAGACCTGCTGAGTTTTTCCAGCACTTTGTTTTTTTTTATTTCAGATCTTCACAGTATTTTGCTTTTAATAAAATAAAGGATTCAATTCTAAAGGGGGGTACAGGAGTAGAGGTTTCAGAGGGTATATCATTTATGGTAGCAGGGCAAGTTGAGAAAGCAGTTAATAAGGTTTAAGGGATCCAATGCTTCATAAATAGGAGCATAGAATACAAACGTGAGGAAGTTATGCTGACCCTTTATAAAGCACTGATTCGGCCTGAACTCGAGTACTCTGTCCAATTCTGAGCGCCACAGTCTAGGAACAATGTGAAGGCTTTGGCAAGAGTGCAGAAAAGATTCACGAGAATGGTTCCAGGGATGAGGGACTTCAGTTGTCAAAGGATTAGAAATAGAAGGAAAGACACCTGTTGGTTGGGGGAGGGAGGACAGACAATTCTCGGGGGACAATATTGTTATGGGGGGTGGAGAGTAAGTAGGATAGAAATTCCTTTCTGGCACAATTAAAGCAGGTAATATTGGATCAGCTACCTGTTAACATAGCAACTGATATGTAACTACATTGACCTCAATGGAATTGGGTATCAGGAGTTGTGTATAATGGACAGATGATCTGATGTTTTTTGTGCAACCACCTGAGATGAATTTCTACCCCAGAGAGACTTTTTAAAAATTTGATCATGGCTTGTGGGCATTTTTGATGAGGCCAACATTTATTGCCCACCCCTAATTGCCCTTGGGAAGGTGATGGTGATCCACTTTATGAACAACATGTGGTGTAGGTACATTATTGTTAGGTAGGCAATTCCAGGACATTGACCCAGCAATGATGAAGTAACGATGATATATTTTCAAATCAGGTTGGTGTATGAGTGAGAGGTGAGCTTAGAGGTAATGGTGTTCCCAAGTGCCTGCTGCTTTTGTTCATCAATGCATTAGAGGTTTTGAGGTTCGAAGATGCTGCCGAAGTAGCCTTGGTGAGTTGCTATAGTGTGTTTTGTAGATGCCACATACTGCACCCACAGTGTGCCAGTGGAGGAGGGAGTGAGTGTTTAAAGAGGTGGGGAGATGAGTTATCAAACGAGCTTTGCCCTGCATGGTGATTAGCTATTTTGAGTATTGTTGGACCTGGACTCATCAAGGCAAGTATTCCTTCACACTCTTGACTTTGTGATAATGGAAAGGCTTTGTGGAGTCAAGAGGTGAATTACTTGCCACAGAATATTCAGCCTCTGGCCTGCTCTTGTAGCCACAGCATTTATGTGGCAGGCTTTATTAAGTTTCTGGTCGATGGTGACCCCCAGGATGTTGATGGTGAGGTATTCAGTGATGTTAATGCCTTTGAGTGTCAAGGAGATGTGTTTAGATTCTCTCATGTTGGAGATGGTCCTTGCCAGGCACTTGTGTGGCATGAATGTTAATTGCAACTTGCCACTTAACAGCCTAAGCGTGAATGAGCATCAACTGTTGAATATGGAAGACCTTGAACAGAGTGGGATGGTATTGTGTTTTTGACTCTGGTGATGGGAGTCGGTCGGCCTGTATTGTCACAGCATCTTCAACTCCAAGCCACCAGTAAATTTGTAAATTCAGCAGCACTATATATTATCAGCAATAGCCTACTACGGTATTATTTTCAAAGCGATACACTGTTTGTTTTGGTTGAATTATCAGTCACTTCTACTCAGTCTCAATACTAACGCAAGCAAAGTGACTTCTAAATCACCCTATAGATTACATCCCCAGGCTTCAAATGTAATTACCTTGACTTTTAAATGAGTAATTATAAAAACGGTCATTTATCTTTTTTTGTCAGACATTTCCAGGGCATTTAAAGGGTCTGAATTTTATTATTGCATTGGTGTGTGAGGGACAAAATAATTGAATAGAATTGTTATGTAAGTGTGTGTGTACAGGTGTCTGTGTGCATATGAGTATGTGTATTTGCTGAGTTGATGAGAATACAGCTTCTTTACCCCCCATGGTTACCTCTGGTATATCCCCAGGCTTGACGTGTGACCCCTTAAATTCTTCTTTGCCTCTGCCCACTTTATGACATTGATTGTGATTCCAATTCCACCAATCAATGGTTAATCCAATGGTGCACAAAAACAACATTCAGTTTGACCTTGAGCTGAGCTTTCAACCACAGCCCATCCATATGATTGTAGCCTTCCACCACTGGAATGTTGCTTGGCTGTACTCATAACTCACTGGCACTGAAAACTATCCATACCTTCATCACATTGCAGATCAACATCTTCATCAGCCACAAGCACCACCTATTCCAGAATTTAATTTCCAGCTTGGGATCTCCCACAAAGTCACTTTCTCCTATTTATCCCATTCATTCCAAGCTCCATTAACCTTTGTATCACAGGATGTTAATTTCATGATCTTCTGCCCCATTTTCCCTCCAAGACAGTGCCTAGCTACCCCTGGCAACATACTCGCAGAGCATATACATCACATGCTCTGAAGAAGGGTCATACAGACTCGAAATGTTTAACTCTCTCTCTCTCTCTATACGCAGATGCTTCCAGACATGCTGCGTTTTCCTGGCATTTTCTGTTTTTGTTTCAGATTTCTAGCATTCACAGTATTTTGCTTTTATTTTTATGTACATCTCAGATTAGACATGGAGTAAAACTCTGCCTACACTGTCCAATCAAGCACTCCCAGGGCATGCACATAACAGGTTATATACAGAGTGATACTCCCTGTACACAACCTCATCAAACCTTTCCAAGGCAGATACAGCGCTGGTTAACTATAGAGTGAAGCTCCCTATACACTGTCCTATCATTTCCAGGGCAGGTACAATGTGGGATAGTTGGAGGGTAAAGCTCCCTCTACAATGGCTCCTCTAACACTCTCAGGTAGGTACATCATGGTTTAGACACAGCAACAGCAACAATTTGCTTTAATGTAGGACTGCTAATGCAGTAAATTATCCCAAAGCAGTTCACAGGAGTGTTATCAGATAAAAATTTACACTGAGCCATATGAGGTGAGATTAGGACATGAACGAGGTAGGCTTTAAAGAGAGTCATAAAGGAGGAGAGACAGAAAGGTGTAGAGCCAAGTAAGGGAATTCTAGAGCTTAGGGCCTAGGCATGAAGTCACAACCATCAATGGTGGAGCAATTAAAATGGGGATGCTCAAGCCAGCAACACCCACATCCTGAGAATGAATTTTTTTTTAAAACTGTGCATGTTTGGGTACCTGAACCATTTGACTCCTGGCAATCATCACAGTTTACTGAGAGAAGAGAATTTCATCTTAGAGTGTGGGATTGTTTAAGCAATGGTGCTCAGTAATCTTGCTCTTTTCCTCCTATCTCCAGTAATTTGTAAGTTGCAACACAGTCCATTGAACCAGATTGGGTGAGGGGGATACATTTTCTTCTTGCTAGGATCTAACATTATATGTTTCAGGTCTCAAGTGAAATTATCCCCTAGGAAGAAATAAGTATGGGAAATGCAAGATATAAAAAGACCAAAGTCCATCTAGCCTATCTTCTACTTTCCATTTCATTTCATAATAGTTGACTAGTCATGGCAATCAATCTCTGTAAAGTACTCTACAATGTACCCAGACATGATTCACAGGAACCTCAGTGTGAGCTAAACCTCGAGAGTGACGGATTGAGGGGAAGATGGGCATTGTAGGACGTAATCGTCTACGCTTGACAGGTTACGGTTTGGATGTAGGAATTAAGTGGAATAATAAGACAACACTCAAAGTCCAAATTAGTGACAAATGTCTTTACTTGATTTGGTAGGAATACCAGTTAGCAATATAATAAGCCCAGTAGTCACAAATGTTACATACGTTATGCATAACCAGTGAGCGGTCACCTCCTTTTGATTGTACTCTTCAGCAACTGACCAAGTTGCCCTCTGCAGCAACAAACCTTTCTTTCGAAGGTGAGCAGTATGTTCTGTTCACAGGGTCGTACTATCCTATCAAAATCCACCTTGAGCTACAATTGTTCAATGGGGCATCTAATTCTTTGTTCAAACCATGGCATTAGAGACCGACTTGACGTTGATAGTCTGCTTCCTTAAACTTAATTTACTGGTCACAGATCCCAGGACCACCAAGATAATTAAACAGAGTCCCTCAAATTACTGACTCCTTAAATCATTGCACAGTGGATTAAAAACAGAGTTAACCTGATAAAGCATAAATTTTTTAAAAATCATCTTGTGGAGTTAGCTTCTCTTCATTTCAAAAGAAGACAAACCCTGAGGTCATCAATCAATATCAGCTGTGTCATTTTCTCAGGACTCTCGAATAAGCTTTACACCGCTTTAATTAGCCGAATCTCTCTAGCTGGCTTTTATAACCTCTCATAAAATAGAAAATTTGTCTCCATCCAGCTTCATTGCGTATCAAGCTTATTGAAACATAGGGTGGAATTTATTGCTTCATCGAGGCAGGGGTGGGGCTATAAAATGTGGCGTGCCATTCAAAAGCCCATTAACTTTGGTGGGACCGAAAAATCCCGACAGCACAAAATTCCACCCATAAAGTTTTGCTTAGGTTCTAACTTTGTATCAAAGCAAAACACAGCTTTGAAATATGATCATTTGTTGGTTTCAGCCCATCATGATCCTTGGGCTTCTCAGCCAGACAAAATATGGTCTGAAAGTGTTGCTTTTCATCACAGTGCAGTGGCTTTGTTTTTCTGTGAAAATGGCAGCCTGCTGACTGGCTAAAGCAAAAAGCACTTCACCTTTTATCGGAACTATTGATGCCCCCTGGGTTGAATAGCTCTCTCAAATCTCAACCACAAATTTCACTTCAAGTATGATTAAGTTAGTCAAGGATATTACAGCCTCTTACCGCATCCTGCATTTCCATTGTCTCCAGCAGCCAAAAGGAATGTTGGTGCTGGTTTCTAGAAAATACCTATAATGTGACCAGGCTGCCATTAGTCAAGTAACGCACTCACCTCTGAGCCAAAAGATCGTGAGTTCGTCCCACACTCCAGAACTCAAGCAGAACTCATGAACGAATGAAAAAAAAAGCTCAGCCAACACGTCAATATGGACACGATGGCAGGAATTTTATGGCCCCGTCACAGTGGGGGCAGGGCCGTGAAATGTGGCAAGCCATTATAAGCTCCACCGACGTCAGCAGGAACATTAAATCCCGCTGTTGTAAAATCCTGCCCAATACTAACTTCTTGAAGATATTTTCCTTTGGGTAATTTGTTCAGTCAAGGCCCATCTCTGACTATTTGGCTGGATATAAAAGACTCCATAACACTGTTTGAAGAAGAGAGTTTTTCTAGTGCCCCAGTCAATATTTTTCTCTCAACCAACACTTGAAACAGATTCACATATATATGTATAAATGAAGTCTGTCTTATCAGGAAAAGCATATTCTGTCAAACTGTGTTGATTCTCCCTGCTTGTCCACCTGAGGTTGAGTTGTTAGAATTCTGTGTTATAGTCAGAAAAATTGCATTTATCCAGGGTCTTTGCACAACTATGAGACATCTGAAAGCATTTTCTACGGAATAAATTTCTTTGCAACACATATCACTGTGATGTAAGAGAGCTTGAGATTCATTAGCTTCAATATTAACCCCTTGCTTTGCAGTGGATGGAAAAGGGTTGGGGGCTGGCTGGGTGGCAGTGGTTAAAACCTTAAATATGGACAATGTTTCCCCAAAATGCTGTGCACGCTGCCTTTCTTATGGTGTTGGATATTGGGCGCTTGGGTGTGTTGGAGGTGTCAGGACACGTTATTGGCATATATGAGTAAGGCTGTCACGCAGTTGTTGGGAGCCCATATGCAAATTTATTGGTGCTGCACAGGTCCCCTAGGGGTCGAAGCCTCAGCAATGGCAGAAGCTGCTGACTCCACAAGTTAATTGGCTGTTCCAGCTGTTCATATGTGTACCCTTGACTTTGCCCACCCCACAGGTTGTGGTCTCTCTCATCCCGCAGCTGCTTTTTCTGACCTCCTCCCTGCCCTCCCAGGCCCCAGCGATCTCCCCTCCACTCAGCCCCAGTGGCCTCTCTCTTCCCCTAGTCTGGAATGCCTCTCTCTTTCCCCACCCCCACCCCCCCCCCACCCCCGTCCCAATTCCAATTGCCTCTCTCTCCTCCCCCAGCCCTGATACCTTTTTTCCCTCCACAACCACGATCACATCTCATTCATTCAGTCTTGATCACCCCTCTCTACCTCCTCAGCCCCGTTCGCCCCTCTCTCCCTCTCAGTTCCAGTTGCCTCTCTCCTGCCCGTTCGATTGCATCTCCATCTCCATCTCCACACCCAGCCATGATGGCCTCATGCTCACCTCAGCCCTGATCACTGACCTTTCTCCTCCCGATTATTGGGAAGTTCCCGACTGTTCCAAGCTGCGGCCTGCTGCCAATGGCCCTCCTCCTTGGCTGCCGGCCAGTCTGTCAATTTGACCGGTTGCCGGGCAGAAAGCAATGCCAAAAAATGACAGTGCAGCAGCCCTCCTGTTAAGCTTTGCAGGATCTTTGAGTTCCTGGCCTTTCCATGTTGGTGAGGGAGGTACCTTCACCAGAACACTGGGAGAACACTCTGCCATTCTTCACATGGAAACAATCCAGCTCTCGAGGTAGAAGGAGGAACCTTAGCCCAATGCGTTGTGAGCGGAAGTATGAGACACAGCTGGAAAATGTAAGATAGTCATGAAGAGATGAAATAAAGAATCTAGGAGGACTCCCCTTGCATAGTGAGGGATGAGAACGTGGAACTCGCTACCACCGCCTGATCTTCCTCAGAGTGGCAATCCGACTGATTGCCACTCCGCTCCTAGCTTTTCACTTAAATTTTTTTCGATCCTATCTCGCCCGACCTTCTGACTCAGGCTGGGTGAAATCCGGGCAATGCAGTGTGTCCTCGGGGTCTAACACCAAGGGCAGCTCTGTTGGATGGAAGGAGGCCACACCCTTTTTTTGCAGCACTAGCTTCCATAAACCAGGTAAGCTTAAAGGTCAAACCAAGCTTAAAGGTGCTTGACAGGCCAGGGAAAAGGTGAGTGTTTAAAGTAAATGGGTAGGATTTGGGTGGGGATTTTTGGTGGGGGTGGGGGGGATCAGGTCAGACCTTGGTTGGGGGGGTAGGGTGAGGGTTGGGCCTTGGGGACAGGGGTGGAGAGGATTGGGCCTTGGGATGGAGGGTTGGGCCTTGGGCGAGGAGGAGGGTCAGGCTGTGCTGGGAGGGAAGGCAGGGCTTCAGTGGGAAACGGGTGAACAGGTTGAGCTTGGGGGGATGGTCAGGTTGGGTCTTGGTGGGGTGGGGAGGGGTGCGTGTGTGAGTCGGGCCTGGCAGCAGGGTTGGGGAAGGAGTCTCTGTGGGGGCAGGGGGAATCCTTTGTGCTGGGGAGCTCTCGCCAGTGTGTGTAGACCCTTGGGGGTGGGGAGAGTCCCGTGGTGGGTGGAGGGGGTAGTGGGGAGGTGGGGGAAATTCCCCTGGGGGCTCGGGGGTGTGAGCGGAGTCCCGGGGGAGATCCGTCTGGGACTGCGCAACAGTTACCCAGAAGTTAGAAGTGGTTTTAATTCTTCTAATTTTTTCTGGATAACTATTGGTATAACCCTGGCGGAACCATTTGAAGTTTGCGATATAAATTGCATTTTTGGATTGTTCCCAGCGCAGGGCAATTGCCCAGAGGAACTTTTCAATTCAGGGCAATTGTCATACAATCCTTACTTGTGAATTTCCAAAGGGGATTCCCCAACGCATCTTTGGGGTACCTACCCCTCCTCTCCCCCGCCCCCCAGAGGAGCTCGGAAGTTACGGCCCAATAAATAATCCTGGGATTCCCCCACAACAGAGTGCCTAATAATCAGAAACATCTAAGCTGTATTGAAGAATTCAGAAGAAGAGTCATACGGTCTGGAAATGTTAACTCTGTCTTTCCCTCCACAGATGCTGTGGGACCTGCTGAGTTTTTCCAGCACTTATTTTATTTTTTTCGGATTTCCAGCATCCGCAATATTTTACCCTTATTCTAAGCTGTATTCTTGTACAACAATGGCTGAGGGTTAAATGGAGCTTGCACCTTATGAATGAATTAGCCTGCATAGACTTTTGGTTGTACATCAACATAGAATTGAATGGTGTAACTTGGATATCAAGACACTCAAATATTGGAATATAGTATGAGCCCACTTAAAATGTGACTCTGCTTTATTAATCCAGTAACAGTGAGACTAGCACCTTTGATATCCATCCTGAGGAAGCTCGAGGAAAAGATATTAGGAGAGATAACTGAAAAATCGGTCAAAGAGGCAGGAGTTAAGGAGGATCTTAAAGGGGGAGAGAGATGTGGAAAGAAGTACGAGTATGGAGAGGGATTCCAGACAGTGGGGTCTAGACGGCTGAAGGCACAGTTACTGGTCGTGGGGTCAAAGGATTGGGTGATGCTCAAAAGGCCAAAATTGGCGGATCACGGAGTTCTTGACAGATTTGACCTGGAGGAGAAACAGAGCTAGGGCGGGGTGAGATCATGTAGGGATTTGAACATGAGTGTGGATCTTTTAAATTGGAGGCATTAGTGGATGGGGTCAAGGTAGGCCAGCGAAAATAGGAGTGAGCGTGACTTGGTGTGGGATGCAGATGTGAAGTAAAATCTTCCAGTATTCAGAGGGAGAAAAGGAAGTCTTATACTTTATTCCATCCCTCAGAAACATAGAATCACAGAATCTTTACAGTGCAGAAGGAGGCCATTCAGCCCATCGAGTCTGCACTGGCTTGCTGAAAGAGCATTCTACCTAGTCCCACTCCCCTGCCTTTATCCCTGTAACCGTGCACGTTCTTTCTTTTCAGATAGCAATCCAATTCCCTTTTGAATATCTCGATCGAACATGTCTCCACCCTTTCAGGGATCTTGTTCCAGACTCCAACCACCCTTTGGGTGGAAACATCTTCTCTCACATCACTTCTACTTCTTTCGCCCATTATTTTGAATCTGTGCCCTCTAGTTCTTGTTGTGCTCTTGAGTGGGAACAGTTTCTCACTATTTACCCTGTCCATACCCCTCAGGACCTTGAATACCTCTATCAAGTCTCTTCTCAGCTGCCTTTTCTTCAAGGAAAACAGACCCAACCTCTCCAATCTATCCTCATAGCTACAGTTGTTTATCGCTGGAATCATTCTTGTGAATCTCCTCTGAATTCTCCCTCCAATGCCTTCACATCCTTCCGCAAGTATGGTGCCCAGAACTGGACCCAGATGAGGCCTAATTAGTGTCTTATGCAAGTTTAACATGACCTCCTTGCTCTTGTACTCAATGCCCCTATTAATAAAGCCTAGGATACCTTATGCTTTATTAACTGCTCTCTCAACATGCCCTGCCATCTTCAATGACTTATGTACATATACAGCTTGTTCCTGCACCTCCTTTAGAGTTTCTCCCTTTATTTTATACTGTCTCTCCACATTCTTCCTGCCAAAATTAACTTCTCTGCATTGAACTTCATCTGCCAATTATCTGCCCAAACCATCATTTTGTCTTTGTCCTTTTGAAGTTCAAGACTATCCTCATCACAGTTGACGATGCTTCCAATCTTCATATCATCCACAAATTTTGAAATCATGCTCTGCACACCATAGTCTAGGTCATTTAATATATATCAAGAAGAGCAAGGGTCCCGACACTGACCCTTGGGGAACTCCTACGGACCTTCCTCCAATCTGAAAAACAACTATTTATCACTACTGTCTGTTTCCTGTCACTCAGCCAATTTCTTATCCAAGTGTCTATTTTCTCTTTTTTATTCTATGGCCCAGAATTTTGCTCATAAGTCTATTGTGTGGCCCAAATCAAATGTATTTGAAAATCCATATACACCACATCAGCATTACCCTTATCAATTTTCTCTGCTACCTCCTCAAAAAAACTCCAAGTTAGTTAAACATGATTTTCCCTTAATGAATCTATACTGGCTTTCCTTAATTATCCCACACCTGTCTAAGTGGCTATTGATTTTGTCCCAAACTATAGTTTCCAGAAGGTTCCCGATCACTGAAGTCAAACCGACTGGTCTGTAGTTGCCGGCAATACCCAGGCACCCCTTTTTGAACAAGGGTGTAGCATTCACAGTTCTCCAGCCCTCCGGCACCACCCGTGCCTCTGCAATTTCCACTCTCACCACCCTCATATCCTCGGATGCATCTCATTAGGGCCTGGTACCTTATCAATTTTAAATAAAGATAACCTTTCTAATACCACCTCCTTCTCAATTGTAAATTCCTCCAGTATACCAGTTACCTCCTCTCTCTCTCACCTCAGCCTGGGTAGCATCCTCTTCCATTGTAAAGACAGATGCAAAGTACTCATTTAATACCTCTGCTGCTACTTCTGCCTCCACATGCAAGTCTCTTCTTTTACCCCTAATTGGCCCTATCCTTTCTTTTACCACCCTTTTATTATTTACATTCTTGCAGAAGACCTTGGGATTCCCTTTTATGTTAGCTGCTAGTCCCTTTTCATGTTCCCGCCTTGCTTTTCTGATTAGCTTTTGCACTCCCCCTTTGGTCCTGATTCTCCATTGTATTTTCTACCTGACACCTGTCGTATGCGCACTTCTTCCCTTTCATCTTCACCTCTATCTCTCTCATCATCCAAGGTGTTCTAGATTTATTTGTCTTATCTTAACCCTTCAAGGGAATATCTCTTGACATTGCCTTAAATATTATTTCTTTGAAGATAGCCCAGTGTTCAGCCACCGTCTTTTCCGCCTGTATTTGATTCCAACTCTCCCGACTCAGATGCATTCTCATCCCATCGAAGTTGGCTTTCACCCAATTAATTACCCCTGCTCTGGATTGCTCCTTTCCTTCTCCACCGTCAACCTAAACCTTATGATACAATGGTCACTGCCCCCTAAATGCTCTCCCACTGTTATTTGATCCACTTGGGCCAACTCATTCCCCAGAACCAGGTCCAACAGTGCCTGTCCTCTCGTTGGACTGGAAACATATTGTTGCAGAAAATTATCATGAGCACACTCCAGGAACTCTCACCCCTCTTGTCCCTTTGCACTATTCCTACCTTAGTCTATATTTGGATAATTGAAGTCCCCCATTATAATTGTTCTATAATTCTTGCACCTCTCTGTAATTTCTTTGCAAATTTGTTTCTCTGCATCCCTTTCACTAGCTGGTTGTCTATATACTACACTAATCAATGTTATTGCACTTTTTTCATTCCTTACCTCTAGCCAGAGAGATTCCGCCCTTGACCTCTCTGGAACAACCTTTCTCCCCAGTACTGTAGTACTATCTTTAATCAATACTGCCACTCCCCCACCTTTTCTTCCTTTGCTGCCTCTCCTAAATACCTTGTACCCAGGAATATTTAATGTCCAGTCCTGCTCTTCTTTGAGCCAGGTCTCTCTCATAGCAATAATAATCATAATTCCGTTTGTCAACCTGTGCCTCTATCTCAAAGTGAATGAATTACTTATATCAAACTACATCAAGTCTACAGTGCAGAAACAAACTTTTCAGCCCACTTCAGGGCACCACACTAGGACGTGAAGGCTTTGCAGATGGTACAAAAGAGATTTATTCGAATAGTCCCATGGATGAGGGATTACAGTTATATTGATAGACTGGAAAAGTTGGAGTTGCTCTCCTTAGAGCAACGAAGGGTAATAATTGGGGAAATCAGAGAGAAGTCTCTCCATTGGTTGACATCATGCTTACCACAAGATGTTTGTGGTTTTTGGAGGTCAGTCACCTCAAGCCCCGGACCACGCTGTATATGTTTCTCAGGGCAGTGTTCTAGGCCCAACCATCTTCAGCTGCTTCGTCAATGATCTTCCCTCCATCAAAACACCAGAAGTGGGTTGTTCGCTGCTGATTGTACAGTGTTTAGTACTATTCGTGACTCCTCAAATAACTGAAGCAGTCTCTGCCTTCATGCAACAAGACCTGGACAACATTCAGGCTTGGGCTGATAAGTGGCAAGTAACATCCGGGCGACACAATTGGCAGGCTATGACCATCTCCAATGAGAGAGAATCTAACCAACTCCCTGTGACATTCTGCAGCATTATCATCACTGAATCCTCCGCCATCAACATCCTGGGGTTGCCATTGACCAGAAACTTTACTGGACCAACTACATAAATACTGTGGCAACAAGAACAGGTCAAAAGCTGTGTTCTGCAGCAAGTGACTCATCTTCTGATTCCCCAAAGTCTGCTCACCATCTACAAGGCACAAGTCAGGAGTGTGATGGAATACTCTTGCCTAGATGCGTGCAGCTCCAACAACATTCAAAAAGCTCTACACAATCCAGGACAAAGCAGCTTGCTTGATCAGCACCCTATCCACCACCACAAACTTTCACTCCCTCTACCACCAATGCAGTGTTCCAAGTCAGGATGGTGTGTGCATTGGAGGGGAACTTGTAGGTGGTAGTGCTCCCATATGTCTGCTGCTTTTGTTCTTATAGGTGGTAGAAGCTGTGGGTTTGGAAGATGCTGTCATAGAAACCTTGGTGAGTTGCCACAGTTGATCTTATAGATGGTACACATGGGGGATGTGAACATCCCACTTCTGAACTTATGATGGACCGAAGGTTATTGATGGAACAGCTTGGATGTTTGGGCCAAGGACACTAACCTGAGGAACTCCTGAAGCAATATTCTGGGGCTGAGATTGACCTCCAAGAACCACAACCATCTTCCTTTGTGGTAGGTGTGATTCCAACCAGGGGAAAGTTTTTCTCAATTCTCATTGACTTCAGTTTTGCGAGGGCTCCTTGATGCCACACTCAGTCAAATGCTGCCCTGATGTCAAGGGCAGTCACTCACCTCACCTTTGGAATTCTGTTCTTCTGTCCATGTTTGGACCAAGGCTGTAATGAGGTCAGAAGCTGAGTGACCCTGACATAAACCAAACTGAGCACTGGTGAACCAAACTGAGCACTGGTGAGCAGGTTGTTGCTGAGTAAATGCTGCCTGATAACATTGGCAATGACACCTTTCATCACTTTGCTGATGATTGAGAGTAAAGTGATTGGACAGTAATTGGCAGGATTAAATTTGTCCTATTTTTTTATGGAGAGGACATAACCGGGCAATTTTTCAAATTATTGGGTAGATGCCAGTGTTGTAGTTGTACTGGAGTAACTTGGCTGAGGAAGCAACTAGTTCTAGAGCACAGGTCTTCAGTGTTATTGCCTGGATGTTGTCAGGGCCCATAGCCTTTGCAATATCCAGTGCCTTCAGTCATTTCTTGATATCATGTGATGTGAATTGAATCGGCTGAAGACTGACATCTATGATGGTGGGAATCTCAGGAAGAGGCCGAGGTGGATCACCCACTCTGCACTTCTGGCTGAAGATGGTTGCGAATACTTCAGCTTTATCTTTTGCACTGATGTGTTGGTTGAGGATGGGGAGGTTTGTGAAGTTTCATCCTCCCGTTAGTTGTTAAACTTGCCCCCCACAATTCGTGGCTGGATGTAGCAGGCCTGCAATGAGCTTTGATCTGATCCATTGGTTCTGGAGGCACTTAACTCTATTTAGAGTGTACTGTTTTCACTTTTTAAGCATGCATGTTGTCTAGTGTTGTTTCTTCACCACTTTGGCAACTCATTTTTAGGTATGCCTGATGCTTGTTCTGGCATGCTTTCCTACACTCCACATTGAACCAGGATCGATCCCCTGGCTTGGTGGTAATGGAAGAGTGAGGGATTTGCTCGTGAGGTTACAGATTGTGGTTGAATAAAATTGTGCTGTTGCTGATGGCACACAGTACCTCATGGATGCCCAGTTTTGAGGTGAGAGGTCTGTTCTGAGCCTATCCCATTTAGCACAGTGGTAGTGCTACAGAATACAATGGGAAGTATCCTCAGTGTGAAAACAGGACATTGTCTCCACAAGGACTATGCAGTGGTCACTCTGACCAATACAGTCATGGACAGATTCATCTGTGACAGGTAGGTTGGTGAGGTTAAGTAGGCTTTCCTTCTTCTTGGTTCTCTCACCACCTGCTGCAGGCCTAATTTGGGAGACATGTCCTTCAGGCCTAGGACAGTGCAGTTAGTGGTGGGGCTACTGAACCACTCTTGGTGAGGAACATTGAAGTTCTCCACCAGAGTGCCTTTACACCCTCAGTGCTTCCTCCAAATGTTGCTCAACATGGAGGAATACTTATTCTTCTGACCAGGAAACACCAATGCGGTTACAATTGTGTGATAAATGTAAAAATGAATAGCAAGAGTTTCTACAGGTATTTAAAAAGGAAAAGAGTAAGTAAAGTGAATGTTGGTCCTCTAGAGAATGAGAATTGGAGTTAATAGTAGATAATAAGGAAATGGCAGAAGAAATGAACAAATATTTTGCTTCTGTGCTCACTATAGAGGATACAAAAAACATTCCGGTAATAGCTGCAAATCAAGCGGTGAATGAGAGAAAGGAACTTGATGAAATTGAAATCACTAGGGAAATGGTACTGAGCAAACTGATAGAGTTGTGGGCTGACAAGTCTCCAAGCCCTAATGGACTACATCCTAGGGTCTTAAAGGAGGCAGCTACTGAGGTAGTTAATGCACTGGTGTTAATTTTCCAAAATTCGCTAGATTCTGGAAAGGCTCCATCTAATTGGAAGGTAGTAAATATAAACCCTCCATTCCAGTAGGGAGGGAGGCAGAAAACAGGTCAGTTAGCTTGACGTCTGTCATGGGGAATTTATTGAATTGATCATTAAGGAAGTTATAGCTGGGCACTTAGAAGAGCTCAAGGCAATTGGGAAGAGTCAGCATGGTTTTGTAAGAGGAAAATCGTGTTTAACCAACTTATTGGAGTTTTTTGAAGGGGTAACATGTGCATTGGATAAAGGGGTGCCTGTGGACGTACTGTATTTGGATTTCCAGAAGGCATTTGATAAGGTGCCACATGAATGATTATTATGGAAAATAAAAGCGCATGGTGTATTAGATAACATATTAGCATGGATAGACGATTGGCTGGCTGGAAGAAAGCAGAGAGTATGCATAAATGGGACTTTTTCTGATTGGCAAGATGTAATGAATGGAGTCCCACAGGGGTCTGTACTGGGGCGTCAACTTTTTACGATTTACATCGATGACTTAGATGAGGGGAGTGAAGACATCATAGCTAAATTTGCAGATGACACAAAGATAGGTAGGAAAGTAAGTTGTGAAGAGGACATGAGGTTGCAGATGGATACAGGTAGATTGAGTGGGCAAAGATCTGGCAAATGGAGTTTAATGTGGGAAAATGTGAAGTTGTTCACTTTGGCAGGAAGAACAAAAAAGCAGAGTAGTACTTAAATAGAGAACGGCTGCATAATTCTGAGGTGCAGAGGGAGCTAGATGTTCTAGTACATGAGTCACAAAAAGTTAATATGCAGGTTCAGCAAGTAATTAAGAATGCTAATGGAATGCTATCCTTTATTGCGAGAGAGATTGAACATAAAAGTAAGGATGTTATGCTTCAGTTATACAGGCCATTGGTGAGACCGCACCTCGAATACTATGTACAGTTTTGGTCTCCTTATTTAAGGAAGGATGTAAATGCATTGGAGGCAGTTCAAATGAGGCTTACTAAATTGATACCTGGGATGAGTGGGTTGTCTTATGAGGAATGGTTGGACAGATTGGGCTTGTTTCCACTGGAGTTTAGAAGAGTGAGGGGTGATTTGATTGAAGTATACAAGATCCTGAACGGCCTTGTCAAGGTGGATGCTGAAAGGATGTTTCCTCTTGTGGGTGAGTCCAGAACTAGGGGGCACTGTTTTAAGATTAGGGATCGCCCTTTTAGGACAGAGATGAGGAGAAATTTTTTTGTGAGGGCTGTGTGACTTTGGAACTCAGAAGCCTGTGGAGGCGGGGTCATTGAATCTTTTTAAGGCAGATTCTTGTTAGGCAAAGGAAGCAGAGGTTATTGGGGTTAGATGGGAGTTTGGAAATCGAAACGAAAGAAGATCAGCCATGATCTTATTGAATGGCGGTGCAGGCTCGAGGGGCCGAATGGTCTACTCCTCTTCCTATTTCTTATGTTCTTAACCTAGCGTAAACAGGATAGACCCCAATTAGTCCCGCGCATCCCAGTGACACCCCTGAGATTTAAGGCCTGAGGAACCAAGACCACAAGTTCTTGGCCTATTTCATCAATAGAAATAGGGCTATTTTATGTGACAGGACCTATGTTTATTAGCCACATATTTAATTGGCTGTAAAGCACTTTGGGACTTCCTTTGATCATGAAAAGCATATATAATTGCAAGTCAGTCTTGCTTGCTTCCTTTCTGTACATAAATCCATTGATTTCTGAGATTCTGTCCAAATGTTAACCCCCAACCCCTTGTTTTGGGCTCTCCGACTTTGTGCTGGTGCCCTGTTCTAATATTTAAATAGCTTGAGTATTTCCAAGGATGGGTAGTTTGTGGTAGTAATGACCTTTGTGCTGTTTTCTTATTCAGTGCACTCTCGTGTCCTTCTCATTTTTGTCTCGGACATTGTGAGAAACATTATAGGATGAATAATGTCTTCATTCACACAGCAACTGCACCCAAAGATTGAATGGAAAGTGCAGCTGTTGTTGATGACTGTGTAGATGGGGGTTTGGTTGTGTTTTTTACAAAGTCCTGAAGGAGAAGAGGTGTTTAGATCAGTAAAGGTGAGTATAAAGTGAGCCACACTTCTCGGAAGGAATGATGCTCGGAAGGCTTCGTGCTCAATTTCGATCCTAGCCACAGTCGAGTTGACTGGTTTGGGATTGTACAACAGCCATGTTCCATACAGCAGAGTCCCTGGGTTAGGCGAGAATGAATTGCCCAGGGTTCCTGCTCCTGATTATGCACTGGAAGTGTCTACTAGGCTAGCGCCAAATCGGGCTAGTCTGAGTCATCTACTCAAACTCATCTATCATCAGACCTCCTGCTTGCACCTTTGGTAAGGAACCAGGAGTTGTGATTGAAGCTGAGAGAACAGTAACCACTGAGGGAGTGGACACTTTCAGGCAAGGAAGGGCAGGAGGCAAGTTAGTTGAAGGGCGGGGGGGGGCCCTCTCACTCTGGGTATTGTACAGGGCCTCTTCCCCTCTGTGTGTTACATATAGAACCCCTGTATTATTTCTCTAACCTCTTTGCTGAGACTAATCCAGGAGCTATAAGGTTCTTGACTGGACTGAACTGTCCATAACTAAGCAATAACATTTCTCACTTGCATACGTTTTGATGTTAATTTCTCCTAACTGATGCTGTGGTTTTAATAGATCGAGGAAGGATTTGAACCACTGCCAGAAGTGGCTGGCTCTGCTGACTCTCTCTTTTTATGAATCAATCCCATGGGATCCTCGCATTCCGGAGCATTTGGTGAAAGGCTGGAAGGGCAGCTGGTTAATTAATTTTGTGTTTTCAATGATTAATGTGCAAGAGCTCTTCTCTTGGTCCTGTCTTCCCCTTGTACTTTTGACAAGGCTTAAATATTAATTATCATTTGTAATTCGCTGTTTCATTTCCTTTTGGAAGAATAAATACGTTAAGGCATGTTCTGATAGCAGAGCTTGTCTACCATCCTGCTTGAATTAGGGACTAGATTTGATTATTGACTTCCTGGGCTCATGTGGCCGTTTTCTCTCAAATTGAGGAACCACAAAGAAGTGAAAAGGCCCCAGGATGCAAAAGGTGAAAAAGTGTGTGGCAGAAGATGAGAGAAATCATCATGGACTGGATAAGTAAAACTGAGTTTAGGGTTTTGAATCAGGAGATTCACATTTTGAGGTGCTGTGGGGAAAAAATGAGTTCATGTCAGGTATGTGTATTGACTTCAAATACTGGAAATGTAGGAAGGAGGTATAGTGTGTGGGACAGTACGTTTAGAGCTTAAAAACAACGGAGCAAAATTCAGGACAATTGATTAAAGAAAAACAGGCAAAATAGCATATGTCTCCTGTTTAGAGTATGGGAGAGGGGTTAGAGGGGCCTCCCTGGAATCGTGTGAGAGAAAGGAATAGAAGGTCTTTCCCAGATACTGGATTGTGAGAGGAGTGTCCAGGTAATTTTGGCTTGAACTAAAAGTAATGAGTGCAATTGGATCAGTTGCCCATTGTGCATCTCTCTGCTTTTCATGAGAAAGAGAGCATTAAAGGGATCTCCTCAAAATGAAAGATGGATTAGAGGGGCCTCTCTAGATATGGGAGTGAGATGGGTGAAGTTCCAAATTCTCTGTTCCTCTGCCATTGGGACTTACTGTCCATTCCAGACAATATCATCAGTGCCCCTCTCTCCAAAGTTACACAGGTCAATTGGCTCTGGTTCTGAGTTGATTTTGTGATTCTGCCTCCATTCTCTTTGTTTCCAGCTGTGTCTTGTCAGGTCACCTGTTATGTAACAGGATAAGCAACACTTTTATCGCGCGTTGTAGGCAGCAGTGATGTGTCAGGCCATGCTGCTCACATCTGGTAGTTGTCGTGATTAGTGGGTTGTATCGATATAGAAATAGAGCACTGATAGGCCAATTTTCTCTGCCCTCCAGTTGATTAGCCTGTATCTGGAGATTCAGGCCCTTATTGTGCTCTGATACTCTCCACTGGAGGAACAGCCATGGAACTGGCATGTTCAAAGTTTAAAAAGTGATAAACTTGCTTTCATCTAGTATCTTTCACAATCTCAGGGCATCACAAATTTCTTCACAGCAAACTAAGTACTTTTTGAAGTGGAGCTACTGTAGGTAATGTTAGAAACAAAGAACCCAATTTTCACACAGCAAGATCCCACGAACAAGCACAAAGATAAATGGCCAGGTAATCTGTTTTATTGGCGTTGTTTGAGTTGGTTGATAAATATTAGTCAGGCCACTGGAGAACTGCCTTGTGATTCTTTGAATATTGTTGTGGGAACCTTAACATCAGGTGAGGCCCCAGATTAGTGTCCTAGCCAACAGTGTAGCACTGCACTAAGCTGCCAGTTTGGATTCTATGATCAAGACTTTGGAGCAGGGCTTGAACCCATGACCTTCTGACTCAGGTGAGAGTGCTACACTTTAACATGCACCTGACAAGCAGTGGAGAAACCTATAACCCTACAGCCATAATACCTCCAGCCCTGCTGCAATCTTAGTTGCCTGCCTCTTCTGTTTCCTTATTTGTAGGAGGTTGGACGAATGCCCAAAGCACTAAGTACTAATGTCCATGTGCTACTGTGCCTGGGCCTTCCTCAAGCAGAGACTAAAGAAAAGGAGGCAGGAGGCATGCTGATATCAATCCACTTAATTGCCATTAATTTATTCTTGCATGGCAAGGGATTTATTGCTCATTCCAATTTGCCATTGAGAAGGTGATGGTGAGCCACCTTCTTGAACAGCTGCAGTCCATGTCGTGTGGGTAGACTCACAGTGCTGTTTAGAAGGGAGTTCCAAGATTTTGATCCAACGACAGTGAAGGAATGGCAATATAGTTCCAAGTCAGAAATGTGTGTGCCTTGTAGACAGTGGACAGGCTTTGGGGGGGTCGGAAGGTGAGTTACTCGCCTCAGAATTCCCAGCCTCTGACCTACTCTTGAAACCATAGTATTTATATGGCTGGTCCAGTTCAGAGTCTGGTCAATGGTAACCCACAGGATGTTGATAGTGGGGGATTCAGCAATGATAATGCTATTGAATGTCAAGGGAAGATGGTTAGATTCTCTCTTGTTGGAGATGGCCGTCACCTGGTACTCATGTGGCGGGAATCTTACTTGCCACTTATCAACCCGAGCTTGAATGTTGCCCAGATCTTGCTGCATACGGACATGGATTGCTTCAGCATCTGAGAAGTTGCAAAGAATACTGAATATTGTGCAATCATCAGCTAACATCTCACTTCTGACCTTATGATGGAAGGAATAACATTGTTGAAGCTGCTCAAGTTGGTTGTGCCTAGGACACTATCCTGAAGAACTCCTGTACTGGGACTGAGATAATTTGCCTCCAACAATGACAGCCATCTTCCCCTGTGCTAGGTATGCTACCAATCAGTGGAGGGTTTTCTCCTTGATTCCCATTGACTTCAATTTTGCCAGGGTTCCTTGATGCCACATTCAGTCAAATGCTGCCTTGAGGTCAAGGGCAGTCACTCCCACCTCAGTTCTTGAGTTTATAATAAGGTCAGGAGCCAAGTGGCATTGATGGATCCCAAATTGAACATTGATGAGCATTGCTTTGTAATGCTGTTTGATACACTGTCAATCATCACTTTAATGATCGCAAATGGACTGATGGGGCGGTAATTGGTCGGATTGGATTTGTCCTGTTTCTTGTGGACAGGACATAACCTGGGAAATTTTCCACCTTGTCAAGGAGATGCCAGTGTTGGAGCTGTACAGGAACATCTTGGCTAGGGGCACATTTAGTTCTGGAGCACAAGTCTTCAATACGACAGCCGGGATGTTTTCAGGGCCCATAGCTTTTGCAGTATCTGGTATATTCAGGTGTTTCTTGATTATCACATGGAGTGAATTGAATTAACTGAAGACTGGTAACTGTGATGCTGGGAACCTCAGGAGGAGGCACTTCTGGCTGCAAATGTTTCAGCCTTTTGCGCTGACATGCTGGCATCCCCTATTACTGAGAATGGGGATATTTGTGGAGTCTTCTCCTGTAGTTAGCTTAACTGTCACCATGACTGGATGTGGCAGGACTGCATAGCTTTGCTCCTATCTGCTGGTTGTGGGATCGCTTTGCTCTGTCTATAGCATTCTGCTTCCACTGTTTGACATGTATGTAGCCCTGCATTGTAGCTTCACCAAGTTGGCACCTCATTTTTAGGTATGCTGTATGCTGCCCCTGGCATGCTCTCCGGAATGCCTCATTTACCTGGGTTGGTCCTCTGGCTTGATCATAATGAAAGAGTGAGAGATATGCCGGGCCATGAGGTTACTGATTGTGGTTGAATGCAGTTGTGCTGCTGCTGCTGGCCCACAGTGCCTCATGGATGCCCAGTTTTGATCCATTCCAAATCTATCCCATTTTGAATGGTGGTAGTGCCACCCAACAAGATGTATTATACCCTCAGTGTGAAGACAGGGCTTCACCTCCACAAGAACTGTGTGGTGATCACTCCTACCAATACTGTCATGGACTGATGTATTTGTGACAGGTAGTTTAGTGAGGATGAGATCAAGCAGGTTTTCCCTTCTTGTTGATTCCCCCATCACCTGCCTCAAGCCCAGTCTGGCAGATTTTTCCTTTAGGGTTTGGCTGTCCCCCAGACTATCCGAGCAACGCCTGAGCTCAGTTAGTAATGGTGCTATTGTGGTGCTACCAAACCACTCTGGTAATGGGCATTGAAATCCCCCACCCAGAGTGCACTTCATGTCCTTACTGCCATCGGTGCTTTCTCCAGGTGGGAACTTGGAGGAGCACTGATTCATCAGCTGAGGGAGGATGGTAGTTGGTAAACAGCAGGAGGTGTCCTTGCCCATATTTAACCTGATGTCATGAGACATCCTGGGGTCCGAGTCATTGTTATAGGCTTCAAAGGCAACTCCCTCCTGGCTGTATTCAACTGTACAGCTGCCTCTGCGGGTGTCTCCAGGGGTGGTGATGGAGGTGTCTGGGCATTGCCTGTAAGGTATGATTCGGTGAGAATGACAATGTTGGGCGGTTTCTTGACTGGTCTGTGATACAGCTCTCCCAATTTTGGCACAAAGCCCCTGAGGTTAGTAGGGAGGACTTTGCAAGGCCATATGTTGTCTTTTCTGATGCTTAGATTGATACTGGGTGTGGTGTGTTTGTTTTTATTCCTATTGATTAACATGATCCCATTCATTCTGGTCAAAGGTGTTTCAGCTCCCCATTGAGGAAATCCCAGAAATGCATGTGAAGTACAAAGAGGTCGGAGACAATGCATCCAACCCTTTTTCTTCTGCATTGTGCTTGGTAACTAATCATGCTATGGGCTTGAAGCAAAAAAATATTTAACTTTCAGTTTACATTCAATAGGCTATCATGGTCTGTCTTGGATATTGCATATAACTCTGATTATATGTTACATCTAATTTCTGAAACTGATCGTTTCATGAACTGGGCACTGGTAGAACCCATTTTATGAACTGGGCAAACCCATTGCACGGGTCATGAAATAGACAGTTTGACTGCTCATTTCATTGACTGCTCATTTCATGAAGTGGCCGGTGCTATGTACTAGTTTTAAAATCTTATTCATGGAATTGTTGCCCAAGCGTGTTGCAATGTATAAGCATAATATCATGTACAAACTTGCTCAATAACAGCATGAACACTGTAAATTTGGGAAAGCAAGTTATGCTGGAAGTGCAAATAACATGATATTGACTTCAAAGGCTCATATGGAAAGTGACACTTAACAGTTCATTGGTGACAAGTTCATCTCTCCTTTGATGTACCCAGATGAAAATGTGATGGCATTCACACCTATTGTAGAACCAGTGTATAAGCATAGAAATCTATACTAATCAGCATAACCCCTGCAAACACTGAAGACGAATGACTGTATTGAGAGATGTTTTGTGGTCTGCTGAATATGAACAGAAGGTTATTGCTGTCCTGAAATGTGGGAAAACTGGATAGAAACTCCCAAGAGATGAATATCACATCCTGAAACCTTTCCTGCTGACATCTCTAGGTAGTGTGGACAAGGTTATCAAGAGCAATGGTAAGTACATGGCTACCAAGGAAGCTGTCCTAGACATCATGCGACAGGCCCACATTGAAACTGGCCATGGTGGCGAAAAGAAGGCTGACCAGAAACTTTCTGAAAAGTATGCAAACATCCCACTGTATAGTCTCTGTGAGAGATGCTTAGGAAAGTGTTGCCGGCAGGAGACAGCAACAGGATTGGTTGGGAGACCTCTGTCTGACAACGACTTGAATGAACATGGACAAGAAGACCTGGTTGACATACAGACTATGAAGGGTGGAAGTTATTGTTTCATGCTGCATTACATAAAGTACCTGACCAAGTTCCATGTCATTCATCCTCTGAAATCCAAGACAGCAGCTGAGATTGCCCGTGAGCTGCTTCTGATATTTCTAGACATTGCAGCTCCACATATTCTTCAGTCAGATAATATAAGGGAGTTTGCAGCACAGGTCATCCGTGAACTGGCAACACTCTGGGCGGGGGGGGGGGGAGGAAAACTGATGTTGGTCAATGGGTTTCCCAGACATCCCCAGAGCCAAGGCTATGTGCAATGTAGTAATGGTGATATAAAGCTGAAGCTAAAGGAAAGTGGTATACCAGGGCGTTGCGCAGCAAGCCAACCGGATTATGGCACACAGCACAAGGTCGCTTCAGACTGTTGGTGTTGGAGCCAATGTGGCTGTTCCAGTGTCAACATTTGACTGCAACAAAGGTGACCCACCAAATGTTATAGGTGTGGTGCTGGCAGCAGATGGGACTCGCTACACCATTGGAACAGTCAAAGGGATTGTGATAGGTGAACTATATTCCCAGGAATCAGTTTGAATTTGTGCAGAACAGTGGACTGAATGCAGAGGACATCCCACCAGAACAACTCAGCCTTCGTGAGATTGTATGTGCTCAAAGTGTTTGTGGTGGGCAAGGTTTCCAGAGATGTCACTGCAGGAGTAACTGTTTATCAAGACAATGTTCCTATGTGAAAGCAGGTCTCTGCTGTAACAGTGCCTGTCACAGCCACAAGTCCTGTGACAACATTGACAGTTCTGGCATATTAAATATGTATGAATTGTATTTATGCTGTTTTTGTAAACATTGCTGTGTAAGCTATCTAAATGCTTTAGGTGTGATCCTGAATGAAATAGAACATGAACCAAAGAATAGCTTGGATGTAATACTGGTTGAAACGTAAGAGTTCAGTAAACAGAATTAAGCCGATTTTACATCTGTGAATGAAATTTTTTTTCGTTTATAAAAGTTGGCTGTTTCATGAACTAGGTGGTCAAACTGCCAGTTTCATGATCTTTGCAAGTAGGATGCCCATTTCAGGAAATGGGCAATTTGACTGGCCATTTCATGAAATGGGCAGTTTCAGAAATTGGGTGTAACATATACGTAACAAGAGTGACACGTATGTGCTGCAGCGAACGCAAAATGTGATTCCAGATGTGAGCGGGATGGGCTTTTAGGGAAGGGTAAAATACCCAGAGTTTGATGGTTTGAAGAATTTGATGGGAATCCTCATGAAGAATATAAATTATTAAAATAAGACTATGGATGAACCAAAGCCAGGCATGTAAACCAGCGAGAAAAACATAGACCAGGAATCATCTTTAAACAAAGGCTGGGCCAAGGATCCAGGAAGGGGTGAAAGAGACATTCCTCAGGACAGAGCTGGAATGTTACTGGTGATAGTGAGGGAACAAATTAGGGGTGCTTCAATGAGTGAGTTAGGCGGGGTACTTCAGGGATGGGCTTTGATGGGACAATAACTGAACTTCAGGGATGGGCTTCGATGGGTGAGTCAGCGTTCCAGAGTGAAAGGTTTGGGTGGGAAAATCAGTGCAGTAGAGGCCAGCACTCCTGATAATATTTGGCACATTATCCCCAAAACCCCAACACATCACAAGCAAAACTACAGGTCATCAGCGAGTATGTGGTAAAGGTTTCAAGACTTGTACCCCGCCTCAGGCATCACACTGTCACGTACACAAGTGACAAAGTTAACAAAAACAAAGCCAGTTGAGAAGCTTCTCCAGCAACAGAACATATCCTCCAATTAACCTCGAATACCCAATTTTATAAAATAGATTAGTGGATTGAAAAAGACAGACCAGATGACTTTGCAGCGTAATAATTCATTACCTATTAGATGGTATGAAACTCTTGGGCAGAACGTTACGCTTCACGGGTGAGCACGCACCCAACCCGGTTGGGCATGAAATCGCACGAGACGACTCGGGCGAGCACCCTGACATCATCCCGCACGCGCGCAATCTTCAGGTTGGCGGGCAGCGCAGGTGTTGGAGCCGTGCCTGCCGTCGACTAAAAGGCCACTTAAGGCCATTAAAAAGGCAAGTGAACCCGATTTTACATTGCCCGTGCGATCTCATGGGCAAAACGGGCGGGCAGGCAGTCCACTTTTTGTAAAACCTCATCCATGGGTGGGATAAAAAGGGTCAGCAGCATTGCCAGTGTGAGTCGTGGGGAGTTTGGGAGATAGTTTGCTGCTGGTTGCTTATTTGAACTTGACAGCTTCATCTCTGTCCTAAGCTTCATTCTTAACATTTCCAGGCTTCATTTCAGGACTCATCGGTGTCTCCAAGGCCCCGGGAGAGTTTTGACCGTGTGGACCCTTTCAAGTATCAGACAGCCTTCTGTTACCCTGGTAATGGGGATTGTGGTCTCTGCTGGAGGCGCCTCCCCTGAGGAGGAAGAGAGGGTCAGAAGGGAGATGAGGCCAGGTGTCCTAATGCAGCTTCCAGGGGAGGGACCCTGTGGGAGGAGAGGCGCAGGCACAAGGGGCGCAGGGCCAACAGGTAGTCCAAGGCGGAAGGGGCCGCAGAAGATGTCACTATCCTGCTGCCAGGGTTTACAGGCAGCGATGCAGCTACCTCAATATGTCCAAGGTACAATGTTGAAGGAGGCTCCGCCTCTCGAGGGAGACTGTGACCTCTGTTTGTCATATGATTGGGCCTGAGATCACCTTCAACTGAGTGGATGGACACCCCATGCCAGTGGCTCTGAAGGTCACAATGGCCCTCAACCTCTCTGCCTCTGGCCTTTTCCAGGGGTCAGTGGGGGATCTTTGTGGAGTGTCCCAATCAGCTGTCAATAGTTGCATCAAGCTGGTGACAGAAGCTCTGCTCGGGCATGTCATGACAATTATTCATTTCCATATTGATGAGACCAGCCAGGCTGAGCGAGCCAGAGGCTTTGCAGCGAATGCTGGATTCCCCCACGTCCAGGGTGCCATCGACTGCACACGTGGCCATCAAGGCGCCAGCGGGTCAGTCAGGTACCTTCATTAATAGGAAGGGATTCCACTCGATGAACGTGCAGATAGTGTGTGACCATAGCACTCAGATTCTGCAAATCTGTGCATGGTACCCTGGCAGCTCCCATGATGCTTATATCATGAGGCACTCCCAGGTGCCGAGGCTACTCAGTGCTCCAGCCCGACTGGATGGATGTCTGCTGGGTGACACGGGCTATCTGTTGAAAAAGTGGTTTATGAGCCCCTCCCACCACCCGAGAACAGAAGCAGAGCAGCATTATAATAGGAGTCATGCCTCCACAAGGGGGTGATAGAGAGGACCATAGGTCTACTGAAACTCTTTCGAGTTATCAACAGTCACAGATTGCAACTCTTTCGAGTACAATCACAGTTCTTGGTTTCCGTGAGTGGGACATGAACCCACAACCCTCTGATTCAAAGGCGAGGGTGCTATGAACTGAGATGCACTTCCGATGCCTGGACCATTCAGTAGGATCACTACAACACCCCCCAGAGTGGGTGTCACTGATAGTGGTTACAAGCTGCACTCTCCACAATCTGGCACTGGCAAGGGAGGACCCACTGAAGGAAGAGGATCTTGACACAGCTCCACAGGCCACAGAGGACGAATCCAATCTTGAGTCAGAAGAGGAACATGGTGAAGAGAACACTGAGGGCGTGGAGGCAGACTTCTGTATCCTCAGGGAGGCAGGGACACTAGGAATGCCTTGATCCAACACTCCTTCAGCTAGGTTGCTAAAGATCTGCTCCCACCTCGTGCCAAGGCTGCCGCCTCCATCCTGGATGTCTGAAATGACCCTTTCAGTAGAATCCAAAGTCCACTCAGTGCCTGTGCAACAATAAAGTTGGGAGCCACCCACATCCGGCATTACATACTGGCGTACCCTACAACAAAAGATGAAGCATACTCAGTCCATTGCCTGTGTGAGGGCTTGCAGGTCTGAGCACAACCCCAGGACCCCCTGATTCTGTCCCTGGAGCTGCCTCTCCATGAGAGTCGCCACTTTCTCAATGGAGGAGGCAATGTACACGGCCATGAGGGTCAACGCAGTGCTCATGCTCAGCATGGACTTCTCCATGACAGAGAACATGGCACACGTACCCTCATGGATCTCCACCAGATCGACCAGCATCTGCCGCCTAATGGACAAATCCAGAAGCTCATCATCTGTCTTTGACTCAGCATCGTCCTGGTCTCCAGCAGTCCTCCAACTGCCGGCACCCTGGGCGCACTCTGCCTCCACCTACTCCTCAAGCGAGTGTGAAGTGCCCTCACCGCTGTGCACCAGTATTCTAGCTGCTGACCTAACGCCCACCAAGGTGCTTGTATCTGCGCTGGTGCCTGGTTCAGAGAGCGGGTGTGACGCAGCTGCATTTGAAGCCTGTGGTCCTCTGGTGTCAGGGGTGGCTAGTCAGGGCCCTGCGTTTGAGTGCCTGCTGGCAAATTTAAGGGAGAACAACATGTCATTGATTTAAGTCATCACACTGTCACTGTGCATGTCAGGCACCCTGGTGAGGCAATGGAGATCTGCATCATGGTGCCATCGTCTTTCAATGATCAGTGGGGACTCCAGGTTTGAGGCTGTCATTAATGAAGAGACTACACAAGAATGTTTGCACAATCTGACACTCTCACCTCTGTGCACTGCACGCTTACCTTCATCAGAGACCCCGCCTCTCCATGACCGGCTGACCGAGGTGGGCGGTGGCTCTCCAGCTCCAAAGCATCCATTTCATACCTCATCATGATTAGGTGGTTTGGGGGGACCTCTGCCTGCCCTTGACCTCTCAATGGGGGACAACCAACCATTAAGCACTTCTCCACACTGATCCATGCCAGCACAGTGCTCATCCTTACCGAGCACAGCAGGTCATTGAACCTTTTGCGGCACTGCACCCATGTGCGCCTCATGATGTCATGGCTGCTGACCTCGGCTGCCATCTCCTCCCAAGCTTTTATGGTCTGGTGCGATGGCCTCCTCCTGCCACCCCTTGGAACGAGTATGTCCCACCGGATACCCACCTCCTCCACGAGGACCGCAAGGCATTTGCCCAAACACCGGGGGCCAAGTGCCCAGGCGACTTGCCCTCCCGCCTGACGTCTCCAGCCGCTGTTGAGGCCATTGCTCTGGACTCCAGACCGCAGAATATGATTTCCCCTCAGCAGTCTTCGGGGAGCTGCCTCTGCCAATTTTAAACCGCCCGCTGAGTTGTCATTGGACCCGGCGCCCGACAAGCCTCTGCCCAGCCCTTACCGACCATTGGGAAGATGCGTTTCAGGCTGGACAGGCCTTAATTGGTCAGCTAGCGTGAAATCGCGGTCATAGGCCGATTGCGGTTGGGGGCCTGTTTCCCGATTGCTCTCAGGCCCGCCAATCGTGCACACCCACCAAGGGAAAAATTCAAGCCCTTGCCTTTGGAAACCGGGACTTAGAGTCTAACGTGTATTTAGCAGCAGTATTTAGTGGAAAATTCACTAACAGACAAAAAGGAACAATCAGAATGTCGGTCTCCCCAAATGAACCTGAGAGTTCTTAAGGTCGTGGCAGATAAAGTTAATGGCAGCAATGCAGCGTTCATCAAAACATGAAATATTTTACCTCCCAACTCCATTTATATTTCTTTCTCATTAGGCGAATGCTAATGTTAAAATAATGCTGAATCTAGGCGATTATGTTCTGAACAAAATTAATACAAATTGTAATAACTTGAGGACTGAGGTGGAATTATTGGAGGCTTATCTGTGATTTATTCCTTGGGCTAGAAGGTGCATGTTTATAACGAGGAAAATAAATCCAAAACCTGAAAGGATATTAAATTAATTTGTATCTTTGTTCTTTACCAAGCATCTCTTCAGCAACAGCTTGCATTGTGAAAGAGTGCTGCTGAGACAGCATGTCAGAATTCAGGACTTCTGGTTCAGAACATAACAATGGCACTTTGCTTCCAGTAGTCTCCTTTTTCTTCTACTGTTCTTGTTTGTTTTTTTTTCCTCTCTGAGCTTCAGCTGTCCCCAAGCACCCTGAACACATCACGGATTAAACTAGGATTGGAAAAAAAAATTGAAGTGCATGGTTTTCATTTGTTGCAGTAATTGGCTTATGCTTGAACCACAAGCTGCATGTGTGCAATAAGAGACACAGCCGCTGCAAATTGGGTCTACCGGCCTCATGAAAATCGTTTCAGGTGCCAGTTCTGACCAAGGGTCCTTGACCTGTTTCTCTCGCCATGGATGCTGCAAGACCTGCTGAGTGTTTCCAGCATTTTCTGTTTTTATTTCAGATTTCCTGCCCCTGCAATCCTTTGCTCTCGTCATTGAATTAGTATCGCAGGACAGGGGGAGGGAATTCGACTGGCTGACTGAGAACCACAGGTGTGTTGGGGTTAGAGAGGCAATTGGGGGGAAGGTGGGGGCACAAATTATGGCCTAGCCCCACAATGTAAGGTAAGGAAACTTGAAGTAACCTTTTGAGTGGCAGCTTCTGATTGATTGCTGATTTGCATAAGAAATGGCCCTAGTGTCACTTTTATGTGTGCATATGTATATACATAACTTATTTCTTAGGTTGTATTTATATATTTGGTCAAAGAGGTAGATTGTGGCAGACTGAGTGTCTGTCTGAGAGGAGGAGAGGGAGGTGGCAAGGTGGAATATTTTGGGGAGGGATTTCCAGAGTTTAAGGCTTTGGCAGCTGAAGGTGCAACTGCTATTGGTGGGGCAAAGGAAATCCTGGATGTAAAAGAGGCCATGGTCGGAGAAATGCAATTTGCGAAGGATCGAATGTCCGGAGAAGGTTACAGCGATAGAGGGAGGGGTTGTGAGGCAAAGCAGGATTTAAAATTGGTGTGAATTTTAAAATTGAGATGATGCTGGACTGGGAGCCTGTGTAGGTCAGCAATGACAGGAATGATGGATGAGTGGGATTTGGTGGGTTGAAGTATACAACTGGCAGGTAGGTTGCGGTTTATGGAGAGTGGAAGATCAGTGTGGAGAGCATTGGATTAGTTGGGTCTGCAGATAAGAAATGTTCTGTCTTTGTTACTGTGTCGCAAAAGATCAGCAATCTCAACAGAGACCAGGGACCATGCTTGGCATCTTCCAGTGCACACCTGCTGACCAAGGTTGAACAAAAGTCTTTAATGGAATGGGTCTGATACCAACAACTGAATTGAATTTGTGACAAAATGAAGCTGATCTGTGATTGCGTTCCACAAAAGCAAGATAAGCAGCTCAGGAGATTTCCTCCTGACTCTTCCTCATATTGAACTATTGCAGAGAGCTGTGAATAATCCTGCTTGCGGATTATAAACTGCACTTGAAAAGCTGGATCCTGGGAATGAGGGATTTATGTGTGCAGGATTATCTGTCGAGAAAATGGGATTGGCTCAGACAGTGCAGAGAGAATGGAAATGGTTCAGGCCCCAATGACACACTGCACACAGTGGATACTCCGTGTGTACAATGTTGGTTTTGATTTTTTGGTGCTGATCAAAGGGAAAAATGTTGGAAATGGAATATTTTAAATCTTAGACACCCACTGTCAGATGCAGCAAGGGATATATACAAAGTAAAGCTCCTCTCACGCTTTCTTTCATCACTTCCAGGGCAGGAACAGCACAGGCTTGATACAAAGTAAAGCTCCCTCTTTATTGTTCCATCAAAACCACCCAGAGCAGCTACAGCATGAGTTTGATCCAGAGTAATGTTCTCTCTACACTGTCCCATCAGACACTACCAGTGCAGATACAGCATAGAGTAAAGCTCCCTTTAGACTGTCATATCTTACACTCCCAAAGCAGGTACAGCATGTGTTTGATGCAGAGTAAAGCCCCCTCTATACACCTACGTCAAATATTCCCAGGGAAGGTACAATACAGGTTGGAATACAGCCTTTTCTACGAACCTGATGTGGGGGAGGGGGAGTGTAGTTTGGATGTAAAGGTGGCCAAAAGCCATTGTGACTCCACAATCTCTGACTCCCTCTTTAAATCTCCCTCCTCAAAACCGGTATCTTTGGTACCTCTGGCCACTTCCCCTGATTCTTTTTCTGCTGCTCCAGGCACATCTTCACCTCTGTGGACTGCCAGAGGAAGTTTACAATGTTAATTGTGCGATAGAATTTCGAAGGTGATACACTAATTCGTGTTTCTTCTTGGCTCCCTTTCTCCTCCTCCTTTGTAATAAATACATCAGCCTTGTTCATTTCAGGGATTGGTGCCAAGAGGGGAGGGGCATTGTGCTTACAGAGAAAGCATCTCTTGGAGGCTATTGCAGTACCACTCTCCTGAAGCCAGATTCAGCAACATTAAAACACCTTTATTTACCTGTTTGCTTCCCGATTTTGAGATTTATCAAACATCTGTTATATCCTCTTTTTTGTTTCCTTTTCTAGGCGAATCTCAAGAAGTTCATGGAATACATCCAGTACTATCATGCTGAGAAGATCGGTAAGATGCTGGATAAAGGATTGGATCCTAACTTCCATGATCCAGACACAGGAGGTAAGACAGCTCCATTATACTCGCTGGGCCATGTGCTAGCAATATCTGTATTAATTTGTTGGTTGAAAGAAAATGTTACTGCAAACCTGAATGAGGGATTTGATGAGACAGAACTTGCAATGATTAAAGAGCTGTACAGCATTAAACAATTGTGATGGCCCACATGCTTTTGGGGGAAAAAAGAACAATGGGCAGAATTTTACGGCCTGTAGCAGTGGGGGCAGGGCTGGAAAATGCGGAAACCTTTCAAAAGTCCATTGATGTTGGCGAGACCAGAAAATCCCACTGGTGGGAGGGGCTGTAAAATTCCTCCCTATATTTTATGTTGGACTGATGGTCCCTTTAAGAACCAAGTCTCTCTAGGATGTTACGACTGGGATGGGAGGAGTGCGCAAATTATCAAGCCCCACTATTCCACAGGCCACACCATAACTTTAAATGTTCAATTTTCTCACCAAAATGGCCAATTGTTTACTTATACTCTAGTACCCAGAAGGAAAGAGACTCTGACCAGGCTTCTTTCAAAAAACTCAATGATTACTTTATTTTTAAACAGAACTTCTTTTAACATGTTACAAGCACTGGTTAACACAATTGTAATCGGGAAGTCTAACTACCTATCTCTTCCTAAAGAATTCCCCCAGCGCCATGCACACACATAGAGAAAGGATAAACAGTCTCTCTCCAGTGATGGACTTTGGAGGATGGGTGTTATAAAATAAAGGCTAAAGTCCACAGGGTCTCGACACTGTCAACCTGGAATTCTCCCATGTGAAGTCAGGCCACTGGTCCTGGTGAATGGCTGGAATTTCTCACCACTGGTCTCTGCAGGTCCAAATGCAGACTAGTTACACTCAGATGAGGGTTCTCTGGCTAGGTTGATAGCCACAAACAATTTTAGGCAGGGTAGAGAGAGGGAGCCAGTCAAGGTAGCCTTCCTTCATCAGCTCGTTCTCCAACAAGACTTCCTTCAAAACAAGCAGGTTCGCAACTTCAGTTTTTTTCTGCTCACCTATGTGATTGCCTTTTTTGTATCCCAGCTTTTCATTAATTAAAGAACTTTGCAGTTCAACACAAACAACTCCTTAAGTACCATATAGGTCAGGTGATTATTTTGCAAGAGGCCTGCTTGTTGACAGTTCCAAAGTGAACATATGACCTTTTTTAAAACAAATCCCAGGTTAGCATCCACATGTCCAGATCCTTCCATTTTGTAAAAGAAAACTTCAGTCTTGGGAGATGTGATTCTAACGAGATGATTTCTGGTAAAGCACCTTGCTTCCAGTAACTGATCACATGACGAACTTGCCTGCATGATAAAACAATAGAAAAAGGGTCAACAAGAAGTTAATTATAGGAGGGGTAGGTCATGGACATGGCTCTGGTCTCAAAGCAAGGTTTGAGTTTTTAGTTTAGAACAAGCTTGCTGCAGGGGAAAAATATCTTTTACAAGCAGAGTTCTGTTGAAATTTTGTGCGCTGGCTAAAAAGGTGCAGAAACCTTGATAACTGAAGGACCCTACTAACAGTGAATTGAACTTCTGGGATAGCCAAACTCAGAGACAGAGTTTTAGATACAAGACTCCAGAGTTAAAAAAATATTAGAACTTAGAGGGTTCTGATGGAGGTGGCTCTCCTTATGACACTAGTGATGCCTGTGTTGAATTAGGAGTCTCCAACTGCAGGACAGTTGGTGGATATTTGAAGGGACAGCCTTGCCAGAAGTAAGCAGAAGACCCAAGAAATCTCAGCCTTCATACAAATCTTTGAAACAGTACTCGGGCCAAATGGTCAATCTTCCAATTTCTGATAAGTCTGACTTGAGTTATTGGTGGTGTAAGTCAAATGGACATAGAAGGAAAGTTGAGTTAAGTTTTGTTTAAAGTATAAGAATTTGTCTTCGTTGTATTTTTAATATCTTTAATGTAGCTGACTATTTGAGATGGAATGTAGTTATTAGTATTCATGTTCTTTGATTTTTGTGTAGTAAAATTCTTTTGTTTTAAACCACGAACCTTATTGCTTCATTCCTTTAGTAAATACCTGGGTTTATGTTTTTCTCAAAAGAAAAACACCTTACTGATCTCTATCAAGATCATAACAGTGATTTACCTCTTTCCACAAACTTTAGTCAATTCTTTCCATTTTCAATATTCTGTTCTCACTTAACCTTTCTCCCCCTTTTTGCTGCTTATCCTTTTTCTTCTTTCAATCTCCTCACTGTTCTCTTGTCTACATCCTCCACCTCCCCTTTCACTTCCTTATCATCCTTCTGTCATCCTCTCCATCCTATTCTGCTACCTCTACAATTCTTTATCTTCTTCATCTGTTATTCTCTCTGTTGTCTTTTTCCTGTTCTTCCTGCTCTCCCTAAGGTGTCAGCATTGGATTAGCAGTTATACTGTCACTTCTGAGTCATAAATGTAGTAAACTCAAACCCCACCACACTTCAGAGTTCATAATCTTGGTTGATACTTCAGTGGATTATTAAGAGTGCTGTACTGTCAGGTGTTGTATTTTGGATATAATGATAAGCAGATAGAATGTATGCCCTTGCAGGTAGATGTAAAAGATCCCATGGCACTATTCAAAGAGGAGCAGGGGAGTTCTCCCTGCTGTCCAGCCACTATTTATCCTTCAAGCAACATCACCAAAACAGATTTTTTAGTCATTATCACATTGTTTATGGGAACTTGCTGTATGCAAATTGGCTGATGTGTTTCCTACTTTGCAACACTGGCTACACTTCATAAGTACTTCAATGGTTATGAACTGCTTTTGAGGCATTGAGGTTATGAAAGGTGCTAAATAAATACATAGGAGTCTATAGGCATGAATTTATTAATTCTATTAGCTTACCTATCCTGCATGTGCCTGGAAAGGAGATGGTTAATGTCTCAGTATTAAAGCTTGTGCCATAAAGGTTACTTTTGGCATGAAGACATTAAAATACAAAGAATACTGAAGCACGTAGACTGAATGAGTTGTTCAACTTAAATTCAGTTTACTTGTAAGGTTGAACTCCATGAAGTTGACCTAGGAAGTGTGTTGCCTACTTATTCACTGAGAAGTCTACCAAAACTTGTTTCAACATTGGCCGAAGGGTCAAGAACCAGGGGACACTGATTGAAGGTGATTGGTAAAAGAAGAAACTTCAACATGAAGAAAAACCTTTTTATGCAGCGATTGGTTGGGATCTGGAATGCGCTGCCTGAGGGTGTGGTGGAGGCAGGATCAATCGTCCTTTTCAAATAATTATCCAATCGCCTTTTGAAGAGTAAAAATTTGTATTTCTGCGGGGAGAAGGCAGGAGTGGGACTAGGTGAGTTGCTCTTGCAAAGAGCTGGCACAGACATGATGGGCCAAATGGTCTCCTATGCTGTAACCTCTGATTATATTCTGTTATGTATGTATTACTCTGATTCTAACCACAGTCTTGCATTTTAACAGAATATAAAAAATATAGATTTAAAGAGGATAATTGAATCCTTTGGATGGATTCTATCCTCATGATCTCTAGGTGAAGTCGTTGGGACATTTTTTCTAAGTTAAATGTGTTATATAAATGCACATTGCTTTTGTGGATACATGTACCATCATTAATTCTCTGTGCCTTACTGCTTCTATGTGCGTTTTTGGTCCTGACCCTGTTCACAGCAGCAATATGCCTTGCAATTAGGGATGTCTGGCGGGCAACCTGAGGAGGCAGTAGATTGATTCAGTGCACTCCATTGCAAGGATGGCTGGCAGCTTTAAGTGCATTTACAAGGAGAATGCTGCTGAGGAAAATGCAATAGGAGTGAGAGGGATGCAATGGAGGCACGTGTTGAGATAGTAGATACATTGGTTTTAATTTTCCAAAATTCCCTAGATTCTGGAAAAGTTCCATCAGATTGGAATGTGACTCAACTATTCAAGAAAGGAAGAAGACAGAAATCAGGAAACTACAGGCCAGTTAGCTTAACATCAGTTGTAAGGAAATTGCTGGAATCTATTATTGACATTACAGTGGGACATTTAGAAAATCTCAGTGCAATGAAGCAGAGTCGACATGGTTTTGTGAAAAGAAAATCATGTTTGACTAATTTTTGGAGTTCTTTGAGTAAGCAACATAGATAAAGGGGAACCTGTGATGTACTGCACTTAGACTTCCAGAAGGCAGTTGACAAGGTGCTATGTCAAACGTTACTACGCAAAATAAGAGCTCATGGTGTAGGGAGTGACATTAGCTTGGATAGAGGATTGGTTAGCTAACATGGAGCAGAGAGTAGGGGAAATGGGTCTTGTTTGAGTTGGCAAAATGTGACGAGTGGAGTTTCACAGGGGTCTGTGCTGGGGCCTCAACTATTTACAATTTATATCAAAGACCTGGATGAAGGGACCAAATGTATGGTTGCTAAATTTGCTGATTACACAAATATAGGTACAAAAGTAAGTTGTGTAGAGGACATAAGGAGTCTGCAAAGGGATGTAGGTAGGTTAAGTGAGTGGGCAAAAATTTGGTAGATGGGGTTTAATTTGGGAAAATATGAACTTGTCCACTTTGGCAAGAAGAATAGAAAAGCAGTATATTATTTAAATGGAGAGTGATTGCAGAAATCTGAGGTACAGAGGGATTTGGATGTCCTGGTACATAAGTCAAGAAAAGTTAACATGCAGGTACAGCAAGTGATTAGGAAGGCAAATGGAATGTTGTCATTTACTGCAAGCAGAGTGGAATATAAAAGTAGGGATGTTTTGCTATAGCTGTACAGGGCATTGGTGCGACCACATTTAGAGTACTGTGTACAGTTTTGGTCTCCTTTATTTAAGAAAGGATATAAATGTTTTAGAAGCAGTTCAAAAAAGGTTCACTCGACTGATACTTGGGATGAGAGTGTTATCTTATGACGAAAGGTTGGACAAGCTGGGCCTCAATCCATTTGAGTATTGAAGATTGAGAGGTGATTTTATTGAAACATAAGACTCTGAGGGGACTTGACAGGGTGGATGCTGAAAGGGTGTTTCCCCTTGTGGGAGAGACTGGAACTAGGGGACACAGTTTAAAAATAAGAGGCCTCCCATTTAAGACAGAGATGAGGAGAATATTTTTCTGAGGGTTGTGGATCTTGGAACCCCCTTCCTGAGAGCAGTGGAGGCAGAGTCGATAAATATTTTTAAGGCAAAGATTCTTGACTAACAAGGAATCAAAGGTTATCAGGGATAGGCAGGAATGTGGAGTTGAGGCCATAATTAGATTAGCCATGATCTTATTAAATGATGGAGCAGGCTTGAGGGGCTGAATGGCCTACTCCTGCTCCTAATTCATATGTCCATATATATGAGCAGCCTGATGGGAGCAGCTGCCACTGCATCACCTGAGAACCATCAAAGAGGTCAAGCTACAGGAGCTCCTCATGCAATGGCAAGGCTCTGCCAGCGGAAGACATCAGATTGCCATTTTTTGTTGTTATAGGTTAGAAAACCTTGAACTTTTATGGCACTTTGACCTGCTGTTACGTAGCTGCCTCCTCTGAGTTACCTTGGTGCTGCCACAATGTATGGCATGTGCAATGCTGGAAAATGTGCCATGTTGGTGGAAGATTGCAGCTAATTGCCTAATTATCCTCCACAGTTGGCTTCCCACCACTACCGGGTTTGGACTCAGTCTGCCCCTGGGAAAAATGGTTGGAGGCAAACTGGCCGATGCATTTTTTGTCTAATTTTGCTCAGCCCTACCTCCAAACCCCTTTTAAAGGCCTGGTAATTTCCTCCCAGGGTGTTTCTAAATAAATCTGACTACTAGCCTTAGCCTGAATGTAGAGATTTTAAATTATGGTATTTACGACCTCTTTGAAGCAGAGAATATTATGGGCATTCCAAATAATCTACGATGTATTTTGTGGCGAAGCAATAATTGTTAGCATATCGTGCCCCCTCATACCCCACTTCTGACATGCCTAAGATGTAAGTTTTAATAGACTCTCTCACCACCGTGAGGGCACATTAAAAATGTCAGGAGAAAGCCTGGAATGTAATGGTAAAAAACATAGAAAAGCATGGAACAGGAAAAAGACACCCAGTACATGACTGCGCCACCCAAGTACACTCTTCCTTTTAATAGACTTGACCCACCCATTTAATCTCCTTGCACAGGCCCTGCATATTTTAGCCTATCATGATCTCTACCACCCCCCCCATTTAATCCCTTTCTAGAGCTCTTGTATACCACCTATTTGATCTACCTTGGGGAAAGTTCTGGGCAGTTTCTCGCTGTACCAGAGATAAATTGAGGACAAATCTAGGCCATCTATTCAATGTTACACCCTATGTTATTTTCCTTAATGCGTTTCCTTTTTTGACTTGATTTTGAAGGATATCTGCTATCAGTCTAAATCACACATTCCCTTGTCATTTTACTGTCAGAATGTCCACTGACATTGGCTGCACAGCTGGAGAGCACATCTGAGATTATCAAGTTGCTGAAAAACGGTGGAGCTCATTTGGACTTCAGGACTCGGGATGGATTAACAGCTTTACACAAGGCCGTGCGATGTCGGAACCACACTGCGCTAATAGTAAGTACAGAACCCCACATGGCACTGCAAGGATAGTGAGTACACGATTCCAAACCGCACTGACAAAATGTATGTAATTCCACATGAAGAAGCTAATGGCTCTACGCTGCAAGGTAAGCATGTGACAGTGCACTAATAATGAGTACTCAATTTTACACTACACTGCACGAGATCAAACTCTAATGCTAATAATGAGCGCACGGCTCCTACATTGCTACCCCTGACGCTTGTTGGCAAACTGCAGCTGGTGACCTGAACATTAGCAGCATAGAAGCAGGAATGGTGATGTTACTGGTCCAGTAATCCAGAGATCTACACTAATGTTCTGGTGACATGAATTCAAATCCCAGCAAGGCACCAGGTAGACTTTAAATTCAGTTAATCAGTAAATCCAGAATCAGTGACGGAGTTTGAAATTAACAAATTGTCATGAAAATCTTTCTGGCTCTTTAATACCCTTTAGGGAAAGGACGGCCCTTACCCAGTCTAGCCTACGTGTGCCTCCAGGCCCACAGCAGTGTGGTTGACTGCTAACTGGCCTAGAATGCCATTTAGCTGTATCAAACCACTACAGAAAATTTGCATAAGAATAAAACTGGGCTGACCACCTAGCATTGACCTCAGCACTAGAAATGACAAAGGTACACCCTGCAAAATCCTCCCCAGTAACATCTGAGAACTGGTGTTAACATTGGGAGAGCTGCCCCACAGACAAGTCAAGCACAGAATAATACCTTACAGGCAATGGCCAGACTCCTATATCATCATATTTGAGTATGCCCTGTCCTGCTGACAGGACAGACTCACCATGTTAATGATAAGTTAATTATATTGTTAGGATACACGGGTGAAGGGCATTGTTTAAATATTTTGAGCACATATAAATAGGGAATGCCTGGCCAAGGTGGCCATGAACAGGTCCAGACAGCAGGCGGTCAAGGGGGTCATCTGACCTGACCGCCTGCCCCTCTATTGTGGCTATGTTCACAGTCAGTTGGCCCTGGATAGATCTAGCATCTTGAAACTGGGCATACATGAAGCACTGTTGGAACAGGGACAGCAGAATTATATGCAACCACAATCTGTAACCTTATGGCCTGGCACATCCCCATTATTACCAAGCCAGGGGAATCAAGCTTGTTTCAATGAAGAGTGCAGGAGGGCATGCCAGTAACAGCAGCAGGCATGCCTGAAAATGAGATTCCAACTTGATGAAGATACAACACCAGACCACATGCATGCTAAACAGCAGAAGCAGCAGGCTACACACAGAGCAAAGTGATCCCACGACCAATGGATCAGATCAGAGCTCTGCAGTCCTGACATCCAGTCATGAATGGTGGTGCAAAATTAATCAGCTATCTGGAGGAGAAGGATTCACAAATATCCCTATTCTCACTGAAAGGTGAACCCAGCACATCAGTGCAAAAGACAGCGCTGAAGCATTTGTGACCATCTTTAGCCAGAAGTGCTGAGTGGATGATCCATCTTGACTTCCTCCCGAGGTTCCTAGCATCATAGATGCCAGATCTCAATTAATTTGATTCACTCCATGTGATATCAGGAAATGGCTGAAGGCACTGGATACAGCAAATTCTATGGGCCCTGATAACATCCCAGCTGTAGTACTGAAGACTTGTGCTCCAGAACTAACTGAGCCATTAACTAGGCTGTACGAGCACAGCTACAACTCTGGCATCTACCCGACAATGTGGAAAATTTCCCAGTTATGACCTGTCCGTAAAAAGCTTGACAAATCCAATCCAGCTAATTACCCCCTCATCAGTCCACTCTCAATCATGAGTGATGGAAGGTGTCGGTGAAAGTGCAATTAAGTAGCACTTACTCAGCAATAACCTGCTTAACAATGCTACGTTTGGGTCTCGCCAGACCTCACTACAGCCTCGGTCCAAATATGGACAAAAGAACTGAGTGAATTCCCTTGAGATCAAGGCAGTATTTGATGAGCGTGATACTAAGGAATCTTAGCAAATTTGAAGTCAATGGGAATTGGGAAGAAATCTTAGATTTAAAATGAATAATTGACCTTGTATCATGTGCCATTTGTAGAAAGGAATTCCAAACTTCTTCCATCCTATGTGTATGGAAGAGTTTCCTTCTGAAAGGCCTGGCTGTGATTTTTAGGTTATCTCCCATAGTCCCAGACTCTCCAAACAGGGTCGATGGAGAGAAACTATTCTCCTATCGGTTTCTCTTAATATCTTGAGAACTTCAATAAAATCGCCCCTCAACTTTCTAAATTCCACAGAATGATGTGTAATCTCTCCTTGTTACATAACCCTTGGAGGCCAGGCATCATTCTGGTAAAGCTATGCTGCATTCCCTCCCAAAGCCAGTATATCCTTCCTACAGTGTGATTCTCCAAACTGAACACAGTACACCAGGTGTGGTCTAACCATGCCTTTGCACAGCTGTAGCACAACTCCTAAACCCATATATTCTAGTTTTCTAGATGTATTTTCTGTCCCTGTCCATGATTTTTAATCTATCTGCATGAACCCCTAAGGCTCTTTGGACCTCCATTGCCTGTAGCTTTTCACCATTTAGAAAGTTCTCTGATCCATATTTCATTGCTGACTTGCCTACACTGGAATCTATTTGCCACAGTTTCTCCCATTAACTTAATCTATTAATATCTCTTTTTGTAACTTTATGCTTCCATCGACACTGCTAACAATGCTGCCTATCTTTGTGTGATCAGGTACTTTCCCATCATCCAAGTTATTAACAATTATAGTGAATAGTTGAGGCACTAACACAGATCTCTGTGGGACACCAGGGATGTGAGTTGGGGCCTCAACTATTCGCTGTATTAATCCTGGAACCAGGCATCCATGTCTGAAAATCCATGTAGACATGCGATTTAAAAAAAAAAAGACAGATACCTGTTGCTCTTTCTGTACCATCCTGTCTTCAACTGCTCCGATTCTGGGAGGAGATCCAAGTGCAATGCCTTGTTCCCCACGACAGGTACAGGCCCTGCCCCAACTCATGGGGAGTCCTAAAATAACATAGAGATTGCAGAGATCCCACATAATGGGACAGTGTAGAGGGAGATTTACTCCATATCTAAACTGTGCTTTTATTTTACCTTGAGAGTTTTTGATGGAACAGTGTGGATGGAATTTTACTCTGTTTTAGTGAGTTTACAAAAGGGAGAATTTATTAAATTGAATGCACATCACTGGGGCTTGATGGACTGGAATGGGATCAGCGTGGAATTGGGACACTGTTCTATAAATGTCTGTTGAATTGCATTCTGTTTCCAGTACATTGATGGGTTCACTGAAGCACAATGACATGGTTGAGTAACTACACTCATTATTGGAGGACAGCCAGTTGCAGGAGGAGTGTGGAGCATAAACCATGAGCAGAGACGTGGCTGAATTTGTTCCAACAGAATTTCCCCAACCAGCAGACAATCACAGAATTAAGAGGACGATATTGCCAGTTTTTCCCATGCTGGTGGAAAAAATTGCTTGAGTGTAAAAATGTGTTTCAACTAAAATTAGACAACAGAGAAAATTTAATGTGCACACCATCAGGCTGGGCTTCACCAGTGCAAATGTAGAGGAGGCCATGTGTGGAAAGGAATAAATCGGCAGGGTTCCTGCACCTGACCACTTCCCATGCAAGGTCAGGATTAAAGAGGGGAGAAATCAGCCAGTGATCCTCTTCCTGACCACAATGGTGCCCAGGGTTCGAGAGAGGGTATATCAGCTTTGGTTCCCGCTCCTGATCACTGTGGTATGTTGTCAGGGTTTGAGAGAGGAGAAAACAACCACAGTTTCTGCGCCTGATCACTGCCCAGTGGCCACTACTGGAAGGTTTGTGGTTATCACGAGGATGGGATCAGGGCCTGCTTCTGTGCTGTTCAGAAGCAAATTGCCATATGGTCTAGGTGCACTTATAATGGCTTCTAAAATCATAGCAATTAATGTCAGCACATTCAAGATTATGGGGAGGAAATTGGGTAAAAGAAGATGGATTGATGCACTTCTCTGCCCATGGATACTTATTGATGTCATGTTTATGTTGTGAAAATGTAATTCAGTGGTACACCCTCATCTCTGAGTCAGACAGTAATGGGTTCAATCCCTATTTCAGGACCTGAAGCCATAATCTAGATTAACCCCTTCAATACTGCAGTGTTGTGGGAGTGCTGCACTGTTGGAACTACTGTCTTTCAGATGAGATGATAAACTGAGATCTCATCAGCCCTTTTGGATGAAAGTAGAGGGTTCCTATTTGAAGAAAGCCATGAGTGTTCTCTCTGGTTTCCTGGCCAATATTTATCACTCAACCAATTCCTAAAACAGATTATCTTGTCATTATCTCATTGCATAAACACCCAAGCCTGTTCATCATTGTATTTCTCTGGCTTTAACCTACCAAATTCCAGGGATGTTGCTTTGTGCACTTTTGGTTGTTGTGTTTCCTAAGTTATAACTTTTACCACTCTGTGCGACTTGTACATCCTCCTGTACTACACCCTACATTAACCACTTTGTACATTCTACAGTAGCCAACCTGTGTGACTACACCTTACATTAACCTGCTGTGAAACTCTGCATCCCACTAGTAAACATGCTGTGTGATGACATCCAATAGTTCCCCCTCTGTGTGACTGCACACCCAGCAGTAACCATGCTGTGTCCCTGTTCATCCTATGGTAACCATGCTGTGTCCCTGTTCATCCTATGGTAACCATGCTGTGTCCCTGTTCATCCTATGGTAACCATGCTGTGTCCCTGTTCATCCTATGGTAACCATGCTGTGTGGCTGTTCATCCTATAGTAAACATGCTGTGTGATATCATCCCATAGTTCCCAATCTGTTGACTATACATCCCACGGCAACCACTCTGTACATCATCCTATGGTAGCTATTCTGTAACTGTATGTCCTACAGTAACTGTGCTGCATGTCTGTACATACCATAATAGCCATGCTATGTCTTATCCTAAAGTAACTGTGCTATGACTGTAACTGCTGTATGACTGTAAGTCATACAGTATATTCTATGTGGCTACATCCCAGAGTAACTGCTGTGACTGTACATACCACAGTAACCGTGCTGTGTCACTATACATTCTATCGTAAGCATTTTGTGCTTGTCTCTTTTGCACAGACCCTGTTGGATTTGGGCGCTTCTCCAGATTACAAGGACAGCCGGGGGTTGACGCCTTTGTATCACAGTTCGATGGTGGGAGGAGACCCTTATTGCTGTGAACTGATTCTGCATGACCATGCTAATGTTGGCTGCATGGATGAGAATGGATGGCAAGAAATCCATCAGGTAAAACTCTTCTTTGGCTGGCAGGAGCTAGGATGTCCTGGCCATCGCACTTAAAATAGATGTAATTGCACGTGTGGGTGGTGAGTTAATAGCTCTGAGTGGTATTTAGCAGGTTGCTCCATGATTGCTCACAGCAGGAGCCCTCAGATTTGGCTGGAGAGGAGGGTGCAGGGTTAGAGAAGGGGCATCAAGCTTGTTGAAAATAAGAGTCTACTTCCTCCTCCAGTTGAATATATCAGCAGAGAGCCCCTGAAGAACCTGACCTTACCTGTTTTTTCAGGTTCAGGTCATTACCAAAGCCCTAATGGTCCTCCAACACACCACTGTCCCTTGGAGAACTTTACACTCAAAAACAGGAGGAGGCCTGGGCAGTCACTGCTTTCCAGAACTTTTGACTTCTGTCCACATAGCAGCCAGAAGTCTTTCAGGCCTCTGTGACCCACAGGAGATAAAAGGTGGTTGCTAGCAGCTCCTTATACCTTCCAATGTGAAGTTCTGGGCTAAACCTTTCAAAGCTCGCATTCATAAAGGTGAGGCCGAGGTACACTGGTGGCATTCCAGCTCATTAACATTGCACTTGAATGGCTGTGTTGTTTCTAAGCTAAAGCATAAAAGAATCTGGCAGAGGGTGGGTGGGAGACTTGATGATGCCTTCCCTCTGCCCCAAAGAAATTTTCTGAGGAGTAAAGTGGAGGAAAACTAGCCCAATGTTTCCATTGATACCAGATCTCAGTGACTTTTCACAACAGCTTCTTTGTCTGTTAATTTCTGAATTACATGACAAAGCACAAAATGGTGATTTTCTTTTGGCCGTTAACCTTTCTGCTATCAATGATGCCTTTTAGGGAGGGAAAAATGCCATCCCATTTTCCCATCCATCCTTCCTTCTGCTTGCTGACCTATGTTTGCTTCAGGCCGACAAATGCCTTGATTTTAAAAGTCTCATCCCCATGTTCCAATCCCTCCATAGCCTTAACTGCTCCACACTTCTGTAACCTTCCCCAGCCCAACAACCCTTCAAAACTGCATTCCTCCAACTTTTCTTAAGTATCTCCCATTCTCTTCATCCTACTGTTGGCAACTATCCCTTCAACTGCCTAGATGCTAGGCTCTCAGATCCCACCGCCCCCCCACCCCACCCCTAAATCTCTCCAACCCTCTCTCCTTTGTTAAGTAATTCCTTGAAGTCTATCTCTTTGACCAAGCTTTTGGTTATCTGCCCTAATGGGCCTGAACTTCTGTGGAGTGGCAGTCGGAATCGGATTGCCACTCTGCTCCTTGTTTCCTACCTTGAAACCCAGCTGATCCTTTCTTGCCTGACCTCCCAACGCGGGCTGGGTGGGAACTGTGTAGAACAGTGCGTTCCTGAGGCCTTCTGTCAAGGGCTGCAGAGTCGGACGTAAGTAGGCCACTCCCCTTTGTTATTTCACTAGCTGCCGTAAGGCAGGTAAGGTCTAAGGGCCAGACACTTTCAAGGCAGGGGGAAGGTCGATTTCTAAGGTAAGAGGGTAGGATTGGGGATTGCAGCGCAGTGGGGACAGCTGGAATGTCAGTTGGGAGGGGGTTGAGTGGCCAGCAGCAGAGAGGGAGGCCGGGTGGTATGTGGGAAGGTGGGGTGGGGGGTGGTCAGTTGGGGAGGGGGGTAGGGGCCACTTGATCAGTGGTGGGGGTGGGGTGGAGGTTGGGTGGTCAGTGGAGGAGTAGGGGTGCGGGTTGGGTGGTCAGTGCAGTGTAGGGGGTCAGTGGGGGATAGGGGATGGGGGTTAGGTGGTCAGATGGTCAGTGGGGGGGTGGGTCAGGTGGGTGGTGGGGGATGGGGTCAGGTGGTCATTGGAAGGGGTTCGGTTGGTCAGCGGGTGCAGTTGGGGGCTGCATTCGGGGATGGATATGCAGTCGGGTGGGGTGCACTTGTGGGGATGCAGTCGGAGGAGGTGCAGTAAGAGGAGTTACAGTGGGGGGTACAGTCGGCGGTACAGTCGGCAGTGGGGTGTACAGTCGGCAGGTGGGGGGGTACAGTCGGCAGGTGGGGGGGTACAGTCGGCAGGTGGGGGGGTACAGTCGGCAGGTGGGGGGTACAGTCGGCAGGTGGTGGGGGGGGTACAGTCGGCGGGGTGGGGGGGGTACAGTCGGCGGGGTGGGGGGGGGGGTACAGTCGGCGGGGTGGGGGGGGGTACAGTCGGCGGGGTGGGGGGGGGGGTACATTCGGCGGGGGGGGGGTACAGTCGGCGGGGTGGGGGGGGTTACAGTCGGCGGGGTGGGGGGGGTACAGTAGGCGGGGTCGGGGGGGGTACAGTCGGCGGGGGGGGGGTACAGTCGGCGGGGTGGGGGGGGTTACAGTCGGCGGGGTGGGGGGTCTGGGGTTTGAGAGGTCCCATGGGGGCGTCAGGGCAGGTTGGGGTCAGTGCATTAGTTACCCAGAAGTTAGAAGTGGTTTTAATTCTTCTAACTTTTTCTGGGTAACTAGTCATGTAAGACAGTCGGAACCATCCCAAGTTTGTGATTTAAATCACATTTTCGGCTGGTTCCCAGTGGAGGGCAATTGCCCATCGGAAGTTTGAATCATGCAATCCTTCACTGGGAATCTCCAGGGTTGCAGGGGGGGTTCCCTAGCACATCTTTGGGGTACCCTCCAGATACCCTGCCCCGAAGCTCAAAAGTTACAGGTCAAGATATCTTTCTTTGGCTCAGCACCAATTTTTTTTTCTTTAATGGGATGTGGGTGTCACTGGCTAAGCCAGCATTTGTTGCCCATCCCTAATTGCCCTTGAGAAAGTGGAAGAGAGCCTCCTCCTTGAACTGCTGTGGTTGATCTGGTGTGAGAACTCCTATAGTGCTGTTAGGGAGGGAGTTCCAGGATTTTGACCCAGCGACAGTGAAGAAATGGCGATATAGTTCCAAGTCAGGATGGTGTGTGGCTTGGAGGGGAACTTACAAATGGCGGTGTTCCCATGGCTCTGCTGCCCTTGTCCTTCGAGGTGGTAACGGTAGTGGGTTTGGAAGTTGCTGTCAAAAGAACCTTGGTGAGTTGCTGCAATGCATCTTGTATATAGTACACACCGCTACCACTGTGCCAGAGGTGGAGGGAGTGGATGTTGAAGGCGGTGGATGGGTGCTGATCAAGTAAACTGCTTTGTCCTGGATGGTGTTGAGCTTCTTGAGTGCTGTTGGAACTGCACTCATCCAGGCAAATGAGAGTATTCCATCATGAGGGGGCTTAGATTGGTTAAGTGAGTCGGCAAAGATCTAGCATATGGAGTATAATGTGGGAAACTGTGAAATTGTCCAAATTGGCAAGAAGACTCAAAAAGAAGCTTGTAATCTAAACAGTGGGAGATTGCAGAGCTCTGCGATGCAGAGGGATCTGGGTGTCCTAGTGCATGAATCACAAAAGGCTGGTATTCATGTATAGTAAGTAATTGGGAAAGTTAATAGGATGTTATATTTTATTGTGAGGAGAATTGAATATAAAAATAGGGAGGTTATGCTTCAGTTATACAGGACACTGGTGAGACCACATCTGGAGTACCATGTACAGTGCTGGTCTCCTTATTTAAGGAAGGATGTAAATGTATTAGAAGCAGCTCAGAAAGTTTACTAGACTAATACCAGGAATGGGCAGGTTATCTTAGGAGGAAAGATTGGGTGGCTTGTATCTGTTGGAGTTTAAGAGAGTAAGAGGTGACTGAAACTTATAAGATCCTGAGGGGTCTTGACAGGGTGAATGTGGAGAGGATGTTTCCTCATGTGGGAGAATCTAGAACTAGGGGTCACTATTTAAAAATAAGGGTCACTCATTTAAGACAGATGAGGCAAAATTTTTTTCTCTTAGCAGGCAGTGTGTCTTTGGAACTCCATTCCTCAAAAGTCGGTGGAAGCAGAGTCTTTGAATGTTTTCAGAGCAGAGGTGGATAGATTCTTGATAAACAAGGGGGTGAAAGGTTATCACATGTAGGCGGGAGGTTACAGTCAGGTCAGCCATGATCTTATTGAATTACGGAGCAGGCTTGAAGGGCTGAGTGGCCTACTCCTGCTTCTAACTTTTATGTTCGTATCACACTCCTGACTTGTGCTTTTTAGATGGTGGACAGGCTTTGGGAAGTCAGGAGTTGAGTTACTCGCTGCAGAATTCCCAGCCTTTGATCTACTCTTGTAGCCACAGTATTCATATGGCTGTTCCTATTCAGTGTCTGGGCAATGGTAACCTGTAGGATGTTGATAGTGGGGGATTGAGCAATGGTAATGCCATTGAATGTCGAGGGAAGATGTTTAGATTCTCTCTTGTTGGAGATGGCCATGATCTAGCACTTGTGTAGTGTGAGTCTTACTTGCCACTTATCAGCCAAGCCTGAATGTAGTCCAGGTCTTGTTGCATAAGGACACGGACTGCTTCAGTATCTGAGGAGTTGCAAATAGCACGAGACATTGCAATCATCTGCGAACATCCCCACTACTGGAGTGAAGGTCATTGAGTTAGCTGAAGATGGTTGGGCCTAGGATACTATCCTGCAGTGATGTCCTGGAAGTGAGATGATTGGTCTTCTGACAATCACAACCATCTTCCTTTGTGCTCGGTATGACTCTAATCGGCAGAGAGTTTTCCCCCTAATTCCCATTGACTTCAATCTTGCCAGGGTTCCTTGGTGCTATACTCAGTCAAATGCTGCCTTGATATGGAGGACAGTCACTTTTACCGCCATAACTTAATCACATAGTCACAACTGTTTTGCAATTTGTATTTTATTTCAAGATGCGTGCCTTGAATTCAGAAGTAATAAGACTACCTCGACTTAGAGATTTTTTACAAAACTAAACGTTTATCAACAAAAGAAAAGGTTTCAAGCATGCACATAGTTCTACAAATTACTACTATAATAACCCCTAAAACCCCTAATTAATCTGGCTCCCAGCTACACCTCTATTACGGCAACAGTGAAAACCAATAGATTTAAACAGATCCAGACAAAGCAACACGATACCCTGGACAGTGAGTTTCAAAGTGAGTTTTCTCAGCTTCGGTTCCTGTAGACAGCAACTTGATGCACAGGGGCTGGAGGCTTTCCACACTTGTGTTAGATCTTAGAATTCCTTCACCCCTTACACATAGCCTCATCTCCTTTATACATGTTTCTCCCTTTTTAATGCAAATTCCATTGTTCCCATGTGTTTTTGCAACTTTAATTTTCTCATAATATTAATCTTTCACAGCACTAATTTTATCTGTAACCTTTGGGAAAAATAAACAGACTGTTTGGCTTAGCATGTTCTGGCTAGGTGTAACATCTTAACATCTCTTTGAAATTCAAAATAACCTAATTTATCTAAAAATGCAAATTTTCCTTACCCCTCACATTCTAAAACTTCAGCCATGTTTACATATTTAGCATTTCAAACCTTGCTTCCTTTTGATGAATCAAAGTCTCTAGACCAGCTGTCTCCAATTCAATTTAAATCACACGCGCGCACACGCACACTATCCAAACCTCACTGTTAATCTACTGCTAACCAAAACCTGTTAACCTACTTTTACAATAAATCACAATAATAGTATGAGAATTATTCTGTTTTCATGACAGAAATTCATTTCATTACCTACCTTCTCCCTTCAACCCTGCAAATTCTACCTTTTCAGATAATGATCTAATTATCTTTTAAATGCTTCAAGTGAACCTGCCTGAAAATGAAAAATGAAGAAGTTTTTCCTATTTGTTTGTTTTGCCACTTACCTCAGATCTGTGCCCTCTCATTCTCGATCCTTTCATGAGTGGGAACAGTTTGTCCCTTTCTACTCTGAAGACCCCTCATAATTTTGAATACCTCTATCAAATCTTCTCTCACCCCTTCTCCAAGGAAGAGAGTCTCAGCCTTGTCTTTTGCACTGATGTGCTGGGCCCCCCATCACTGAGGATGGGGATATTTGTGGAGCCTGCTGCTCCTGTTAATTGCTTTAATTGTCCACTGCCATTCACAACTGGATGTGGCTGGACTGCAGAGCTTTGATTTGATTCATTGGTTGTGGGGTCGCTTAGCTCTGACTATCGACTGCTGCTTCTGCTGTTTGGCATGCAAGTTGTCCTGGGTTGTAGCTTCACCAGGTTGACACCTCATTTTTAGGCATGCCTGCTGCTGCTCCTGGCATGCCCACCTGCACTCCTCATTGAACCAGAGTTGGTTGCCCTTGGTTTGATGGTAATGTCAGAGTGAGGGATATGCCGAACCGTGATGTTATGTGAGGTTTTCTCTGATTATGCCTCTGTGCAGCTCCTGTTTGCTATTTGAAAGACACTTTATAAATGCAAATTGTTGTTGTATCCTTACCTAATTTGGTGTTTATATGATTCCGGTAACACATCAATGTGGTTGATAGTCTGAAGTAGCCTATCAAGGCACAGCTGTACAAGGAAATCTAAAGATGTGCAGTAGGTGTCAGTCTTGCCAGTGACACTTGCAGCCCGTCAGTAACACAATGCCACATCTAAAACTATCTCTCATTCTGATTCAGGCCTGTCGGTATGGACACGTGCAACATCTGGAACACCTGCTGTTTTACGGAGCAGACATGAGCACTCAGAATGCCTCAGGGAACACCGCTCTGCACATCTGTGCACTCTACAATCAGGTCAGTAAGGAAAGAAGGAGGAAAGGGAGGGCAGGGTGGGCACTGGGAAGTGAGTGGAGGACTGCAGGGTAATTGAGTGGAGGAATTTGAGGGAGGGGAGGTATGCTGGGGTGGTGGAGGGGATCAGGGGTTGGAATGGGGGCAGGAAGGGTGAGGGCAGTAGGGGGGAAGAGTGGTGCCAGGAAGGGTAAGAGAGGTAAATGGTGGCGAGTGGAGCCAAGAAATGAGAAGAGGCTAGGGAGAAAATGGAGGGTGGAGTTGGGAAGAGAAATGAGGAATGTGGGACAGGGAGAGGGGAGATTGAGGTGAGTGAAGCCGCTAAGTGTGAGGAGGGTGCAGCTGTGCAGGGTGAGAGAGATAGGTAGAATGTAGCTCAGGGAGGGGCGGGGTGGTGTAGGTGGGAAGTGGGGTAAGGAGAGGTCAGTGGAACCAGGCAGTGAGGGGGGGGATGGGGGTAAGTAGAGGCAGGATACTAGTAAGCTATTGTCTGGTTGGCAACAGCATTTAACTTGTGTTGACTGCTGCAGGGGTAGGGACATGTAATTAAATTGTTCGTTGATGTACTCTTTGTTCAAATGTCCAAATCAGAAGGAATTTTGCGACCTCTTGGCACCTCTGAGTTTGTTGATGTAATCACCAGTTGAAACACCGGCCAGTAGATCTTGGCTTTGATCTCTGGTTTGTGGTTCAGCTGGCACTGCTCCTGGGTTGGACAGGAGAATAATTTGCCGGGATTCCTGCTCCTGGTCACCATTCAGGGACACCTACTGAAAAGTGAAAGTGTGGATGTCGGATTGGAATAGGAGTGCACTGGGGTGTGATGCCCTCATGTTTGATTGGCCTCCCTGACACTCAGGGCCAGGATTCTCCTCCCAGCAGCTGTGTTTCACCAGGGTGGAACTCCTTTAAGGCAGGGGAAGGTAGCAGGGGCTTGGCAGTCACACTGCGAATATCGGTGTGATATACTGGATGCCTCAACGGACTCCGGGCTCCTCATCAGGCAAGTGCTGTGGAGGAAATGCAGGCATAGGAGGCCATGACCAGGCCCTCACCCAGATTTCTCATCACTTTCTGCTGCTGTCCTTGGACCAAGTTTGAATTGTGAAGAAAGGAGAAGAATTTTGCAGCATGTTTGTTTTCGATGTCAGTAAGCAGAGCCAAAATAATTCCGGGTTTAATCTGTGCTGTAACCACTTTTTTTCCAGTGTGGGTGCAGGGGAATCAGGAGAGGATTAGTAGTAGGGGCAGTACAACTGGCCTCAGTGCCCATGAGTTGAAAAGGAGAGAAATTAGCCAGTGTGCCTGCTGCTCTTGCTCAGACAGTGACCCCTGCTGGAGAGCTTGGTGACATTCAATTGGGCCAGCTTGGGCTGGATGCAGTATCCTCCACGGTTGAATATCTTGCTGGCGTTTGATATGTCAGCATACCTGGGACATCCCACATCACTGGAACCTGCAAGCCATCAAGGATGATCAGGCTGAAAACTAGGGTCAGTGAAGCAGAAGCAAAAAACTAGTGCCCAGCATCATTTTGCATTTGCATCACCCAAAGAGCTTATCACCTGTCCTTATAATCCAGAAGAGAGGGGTTTGTATTCTAGCATTGATCTTCGCTGTTACTCAAGGACACAGTCTGAGATAAGGGTGAGCGTCAGGGGATTATTGATTGAAATTGGTTGTGGAATCCCAGGTGACAAGCTGTTCACAGTGGCAGTTTGCTCTCTGATAGTGTCTGACAGGCAGTCTCGGGCCCCAGTTTAAATAAGGCTGCTGCTTTAGTGCAATTCAAAATGTGCTCTGTCGTCTTGTTTCACGCTGTGACTTTCTATGCTGATTGCTGAATCGCTGCAGTGATTATCAACAAATACGTGACAGCCTTTGGAGAAATGAAATTGTCCCTCACTTGAAACTGATACAGAATCGCAAAGCATAGTAGTCTAACAGAGAACCATCAAACTCTAACAGGACAGGAAGACTTTTGAAATGGATTTTTTTTAATATAAACCTCCTACTCTCGTTACAACTGTTCCTGTTTCTGTTTTATCAATTCTCCTTCTGTCAGTGCTCCCATAAACCTTTATCATTTGTTCCTCTTCAGTTCCAAACCGCCATCTTAACCACCCTCCCTCCTGGTTGAGGAGCCTCAGAGTGTGTCATTGTGTGATTGAGAACACTTTTTGAAGGTTACTTAAAAGTTTATTTGAGCTAACGGTTGTATCCTGTATCCTCATGGGTGGTTCTTGGCTTCACAATAGCCTTAAGTAGACCTTTCCAGCTTTAACTTGCAAAATAATTAATCACAACAACAACTTATGTTTATATATAGTGCCTTGAATGCAAGCATTTATTGCCTATCCCTAGTTGGTCTCAGACAATTGAATGATTTGCTAGACTACTTTAGAGAGCAATTAAGAGTCAATGGCATTGCTGTGGGATTGGAGTCACATGTAAACCCAGACCAGGTAAGGATAAGAAAAACAACCCGGCCATGAAATTTGGCTTTGCAGCATCTCTAGTGCTGATGCTGTGGAACCTGGGAACCCCAGATATGTCAGCCAGACCACTTCTGCCCTGGGCTGTGTAGCATGTCATGGTTCTAATCATGGGTATTCTGTGTATGCATTGGAAACATGCAGGGTAGGCAGATCATGATGACAAACAGCACCTAAGGCTGATTTGACATTCGAGCTGCCATTTTGCAACTTGCAGGCCCTGTTAATGCCCTCTCTTAAAAAATGCCAACTGAGCATGCGCTATTTAAAGAGATCACCATGGAGCTTCCACATGAGGTGATTTTTACTTACTTTTGCTGCTGCAGGGAAATAGTGCCCATGTGCAGTGGTACCCCAGTGACTGCAGCATGATTGGTGGAAGGCTGTTGACTTTCACTGGCGGAGAGTGCAGATGGCCTTGCGGAATGATTTGGACTGCTCTGGACCTTGAGGGTAGGCTGACTGCCTGGGAGGCGGCATAAGGGGCACTGACAGTGCTAGGAGCTCAACTGCTGTCATCCAGAGAGAGGACAGCAGGTTCTTTCTGCACTGAGCCACTGTCACTCCCCTGGGCAATCCTAGTAATCTGCTGGAGCACAGATTGCTGTTCTGCCGCAACAGCCCGCAAACCTCCTTGAGTGTATGACTGCAGCCATGGTGGCAGCAGCCTGAGTCTGCATAGCATCGAGCTGAGCTTGTATGGCAATAAGCAGAGATCCCATGACGTCAGCCTGAGCCTCCACTGCAGCACTGAAATGCTGGTTGACTTCTGCTTGTACTGCAGTGGGAGCTGAGACATCAGCCACCAGACAATGCATCACGAGCGAGCACTCAAGCTCTGTCACTGAATTGGCTCCCGCTTCCAGACCAGAAAGCTAGACTCGAAACTCTACACGAAACCCTGTGCCAGGAGGGAGCCCGATTCCTCCATGCTCCTCGATGGTAATGCGGCTCTGTGGCGGAGGTGCCAATGGACATCTGTGTGCATGCCAATCAGTGTTTTCCAGTACACTGCCCCACTGCAGTCCTTACCTGAATTCTCTGCAGCAAAACCCGTCTATGAACTTGTCTTCCAGAGAGCTGGCACATGTGCTACCCTTTCCCTCACCCTGCTTGGAACCCACTCGTGCCCAGTTACTCACCATGTACCAATCCCACATCTGCACTGCCCTCTAATAAAAGCGCAGTTCCAGTATCTGATCCGGTGACTGCGATTGTCAGATGAAGTGAGAGTGCTTCTTCATCAGAGGCCTACTGCTGCTTGCACCTTTCAAGGTAAGGCTGCATTGGTTGGCCAGAGAGCAGATGTTGGGTATCTGAAAGCATAAATGCAGAATGGGGAGGGTTAGGGTGTATGAAGAGGGTGGGGTGAAAAGCGAGAGCTCCAGTTTGCACTTCATGCCAAATAGCAGAATGAGGGTGAAGTGGGATTTTTGAAAAGGCACAGGGGAGGAACATACTGTCACTCTGAATGTTCCGGTAATGCCGAATGCATTGGCCTCAGTGACTGCTGGCCCTATAATGCAGACCACTGTCTCAACCAAAGGGCCCAGCAGATGCAGGGATGCATGTTTCCCATCTGTTGCCTACTTTTCCTTGCGGTTATGTGTGGCCTCGTCCTGAAAGAGAGAGGGAATAACATCAGTGAGTGTATTGCAATGTATTTGGGTGAGGTGCCTGTCATTGCTGAATAGCTGGAGGTATTTGAAACTAGGAGTATTGAATAATGAGTGAAGGTGAGTTGAAGCATCTGGATGTTAAGTATGAGTCTTGATTGCTGATGGGTGAATGGGGCCGTGCTGCATTTAGCAATGCCATAAGTGATGGTGCAGTGGGTAAGAGATGTCTTTTGGAGATACTTTCACTGACCTTGACCACGTGTGGTTTTCACTGAACTTTCTCTAGCACTGCTGTCAAGCCTTTGGGGCCAGATTGCAGGAATTAACCTCCAAGGCCACCTTCTTCCATTGCCTTCAGAGGGCATCTTGAGGCTTCCTGAGTCCCTGTGGAAACATCACTTCTCTCCTCCTTTCCACCTCCATCATTAAATCCTCCGATGCTGTATCAGAGATCCTGGGAACCCTCACTGTCATTTTCAGTCCTCCTCCTTCCATTAAATCTTTGAGATTTCCAGTAGTGCACCCTCCACAAGAACACAGGAAATAGCAGCAGGATTAGACCACACGGCCAGTCGAGCCTGCTCCACTATTCAATGCGATTGTGGCTGATCTTGGGCTTCAACTCTATTTTCATGCCTGGCCCCCCCTATCCCTTAATTCTCTGAGAGACCAAAAATCTGTCTGCTCCGGCCTGAAATGTATTCAAAGATGGAGCATCCACAACCCTCTGAGGTAGAGAATTCCAAAGATCCACAGCAGTTTGAGTGAAGTAATTTCTTCTCATCTCAGTCTTAAATAATTGGCCCCTTATCCTGAGACTGTCTGTGTTTTAGATTCCCCAAACAGCAGAAACAATCTCTCAGCTTCTACCCTATCAAGCCCCTTCAGAATCATGTATGTTTCGATGAGATCACCTTTATTGTCTGAAGTTTAGAAGAATGACAGGCCCAATTTACTCAGTCTTTCATCATAGAACAACACCCTCGTCACAGGGACCAATCTAGTTCACCTTTGCTGCACCACCTCTAATGCAAGTATAGCCTTTCTTAAATGTGGAGACCAAGACAGCACACAGTATTTGAAATGCAGTCTCACCAAAACCCTGTAAAACTGTAGCAAGATTTCTTTATTCTTATACTCCAATCCCCTTGCAATAAAGGCCAACATGCCATTTGCCTTCCTAATTGCTTGCTACACCTGCATGCTAACTTTCTATGTTCCTTGCGTAAGCCCACCCAAGTCTCTTTGGACATCAACAAATTTTCTCACCTTTTAAAAAAATATTCTGCTTTTTTATTCTTACGACCAAAGTGAATAGCTTCACACTTATGTTGTGCTCCATCTACCAACTTGTTGCCCACTCACCTAACAATCTCTGTGTCCTTTCCACCTAGCTTGCTATCAACAGCAAACTTTGATACATTACTTTCTGTCTCTTCATCCAAGTCATTGATATAGATCGTAAATAGCTGAGGTCCCAGCACTGATCCTTGTGGTACTCCACTATTCATAGCCTACCAACTTGAAAAAGCTCCATTTATGTCCACTCTCTGCTTTCTATCCATTAACCAATCCTCTATCCATGCTAATGTTAACCTCCCCACCTCCATGAGCACTTATCTTGTCCATTTACCTTTTGTGTGACACCTTATTGAATGCCTTTTGGAAATCCAGGTATACTACATCTACTGGTTCCCCTTTATTTACTCTACTAGTTACATCCTCAAAAATCTCTAATAAATTTGTCAAACAGGATTTCCCTTTCGTAAAACCATGTTGACTTGTTCTAATCACACTATGCTTTCCTAAGTGCATTGTTAAGACTTCCTTAATAATAGATTCCAGCATTTTCCCAACAACTGATATTAGGCTAACTGGCCTGTAGTTCACCATTTTCTCTCTCCCTCCTTTCTTGAAAAGTGGTGTAACATTTGGCAACTTCAAACCTAATGGGACCATTCCCAAATCTAAGTAATTTTGGAAAATCATAGCCACCACATCCATTATCTCTGCAGTTATCACCTTTAGGACTTTATAAGGGGTAGGCTGTCTGTAAGAGGTGTAGGCTAGCTGTATCTTGTACCAGTAGGCTGCCTGTAAGAGGTGTAGGCTAGCTGTATCTTGTACCAGTAGGCTGTCTGTAAGAGGTGTAGGCTAGCTGTATCTTGTACCAGTAGGCTGTCTGTAAGAGGTGTAGGCTAGCTGTATCTTGTACCAGTAGGCTGTCTGTAAGAGGTGTAGGCTAGCTGTATCTTGTACCAGTAGGCTGTCTGTAAGAGGTGTAGGCTAGCTGTATCTTGTGCTAGCCACACACTCCTGAGCCACTTCATGAGTGCGCAGCTAGACAGCAGCATGTTTTGCACTGGGGTGCATGCTGTAATTATGTTAATCAGTAGACAGCACAAAGTTTGCATACTAGCTGCCTCAACTTGACCAGGCATTGCAATTCCCAGGCAGAATTTTAAGTCCCGCTAGGGGGGGGTAAGAATGGAAACGGGTAGGGGATGAAATACAGCTCCTGACTGTTGTGCTGAAATTCTGAAACATGGCGGAGATGTGCCCCTGGCATGGCTGCACAACCTCAGATCTTTCACTTAGAAAGAGAAGAGAGACGAGCCGAACTTCAGTAAGTACAGAGGAGCCTCACTGCTGTCTGCCACGGGGATGACCATTGCAAGGATCCTTCTCAGTCGCCGCTTCCTTACAGAGCCACAATGCGGTTTTCACCCATCGAGAGGCACATCAGACATCAGATCGAAAAAAATGCAAGAAGTAACACAAACCACTGTACATGGCCTTTTTTGACCTCACAATAACCTTTGACTCTGGAGTATTCTTAAATTCGGCTCCTCTCAGTAATTTGTCACCATGTTCCACTGCTCCACTATGATGTGCAAGTTGTGATTCTCACCAGTGGAACCACCATAGATCCTGTCTCAATGAAGACTGGGGTCAAATAAGACTATGCCTTTGCACCATCTTCTCCATCTTCCTTACTAAAATACTGCACCTGCCTCCAGCAAATTATCCACAGGCATGGAGATAATTTACAGAATAGACAGAAACTGTTCAACCACTATGCTGCCTTTGATCCAAAACCATAACCACTCCAACCTCCAGCCATAGAGTTTCAGTGTGCAGATGGCACTCGTGTGGGCGCTCATTCAGATACTGAGCTCCAGGTCATTGTTGACTTCTTCTCCGAAGCACATGGGAAAATGAGCCTTTCACTAAACCTCTTCCAACCAGTTCCCACAGCAAAACACTTCCTGATGATAATTAAGATCAATGGTGAGATCCTGGAAACTAATTGTTTTCCAAACCCACACTCTAACCAATTAGCAGTGCCACCATCATGGAAATTGCGGTCTGTGACTGCTTAACCTGGGGGTGAGCTTGGACCCAAAAATAGCCCTGATGTCTGTTTCCTGACCCAGCAAGAAAATCCTGTCCCGTCCCGCACCCCCATGACCCACCCCCCTCCCCACCCAACCACCACCTCCACCCCCACCCCAAATCCCACCCCCACTCCCAAACCCTTGAGGCCTGAAAACACGCCTGATCCAATTATTAATTTCTGCTCATCTAGTACTGGATGTTGGACAAGCAGCATGGCAAATCAAAGATAATGGTGGGATCATGAAAGGTGGTGATGGCCTTCAACAGATGATGCCCACAGTTTAAAGGGTACTCCACTGATATAATATCCACAGTATTCAATGAAGTATTACCCCTAGTTCAGAGTGAACTTTCAATGATGTATTACTGACAGTTTGATGAGACCTTCAATAACACATGACCCACAGGATGGAGGGGACTTGCCGCAGTGTGTTACCCATCAGTTTGAATGTGTTATCTATTCTTTGGAGGGACCTTCATAGTGTAATCCTCACCAGTTTGGAAGGGACTTGCAATAATTTGTTACCTACAATTTGAGGGGGGGACCTTCAATGGTGTGTTGCTCATCAGTTTAGAGAGTCTTTAATTATGTCTTACCCATCAGTTTGTAGAATGGGGTGTTGAGACTTTCAATGGTGTGTTACCAAAATGTTCAGGGGAGCTTTCATGATAAATTAGCTACAGTTTTGTGGCTTTTTCGGTATGTGTATATCACCCACTGGTCAGATTTTCAGCTATGTATTACCCATTGTTTGGGGGAGATTTTCATTGATATATTGCCCACAGTTTGGAAAAGGCATTGAGTGGGGTGCTACCCATCAGTTTAGAGACACTTCCAATGCCACGTTACCACCAGTTTGGAAGGAATCTTCTGTGTATTGTCCACAGATTGGAGATGGCTTTCAGTAGAAGGTCACTCACTGATTGGACCATGCTTTCAAAGGAATGTTACCCACAATAGACGGAGCTAAGCGATCCCCCAACCAGCAGACCCAGATCTAAGTTCTGCAGTCCTGCCACATCCAGTCAGGAATGTGCTGGACAATTAAACAACTAACTGGAGGAGTTATCTCCATCCCCAATGATGGGGACCCCAGCACACCAATGCAAAAAACAAGGCTGAAGCAATTGCAACAATCTTCAGCCATGTCGAATGGATGATCTATCTTGGTCTCCTCCTGGGGTCTCCAGCATCATAGATGCCAGTCTTCAGTTGGTTTGATTCACTCCACGTGATATCAAGGAACAGCTAAGGCACTGGATACTTCAAAGGTTAGGGGCCCTGACAATATTCTGGCAATAGTACTAAAGATTTGTGCTCCAGAATTAGCTGCACCCCTAGCCAAGCTGTTCCAGTACAGCTACAACACTGGCATATAGCCAACAATGTGGAAAGTTGTCCAGGTATGTCCAGTTCAAAAAAAGCAGGACAAATCCAACCCAGCCAATTACCACCCCATCAGTCAACTCTCAATCATCAGCAAAGTGATAGTACCACCGACAGTGCTATAAAGCGACACTTTCTCAGCAATAACCTGCTCACTGTCGCTCAGTTTGGGTTCTAGTCGGGCCATTCAGCTCCTGACCTCATTACAACCTTGGTTCAAAAGTGGACAAAAGAGCTGAACTCCAGAGGTGAGGTGAAGCTGACTGCCCTTGACATCAAGGCAGCATTTGACTGATTGTGGCACTAAGGAGCCCTAGCAAAACTAGAGTCAATGGGAATCAGGGAAAACACTCCACTGATTGGAGTCACACTTAGTACAAAGGAAGATAGTTCTGTTTGCTGGAGCTCAATCAGTATATTGCTGCAGGAGTTCCTCAGGATAGTGTCCTAGGCCCAACCACCTTCAGCCTCTTAATCAATCCCTTCCCTCTATCAAAAGGTCAGAAGTGGGGATGTTTGCTGCTGATTGTGCAATGTTCAGCACCATTCACAATCCCTCAGATACTGAAGCAGTCTGTGTCCATATGCAGCAAGACCTGGGCAACATTCAGGCTTGGGCTGATAAGTGGCAAGTAACATTCATGCCACACAAGTGCCAGGCAATGACCATCTCAACAAGAGAGAATATAAGCATCTCTCCTTAACATTCTAAGGCATTACCATCACTGAATCCCCCACTATCAACATCCTGGGGGTTACCATTGATGAGAAACTGAACTGGACCAGCCATATTAATACTGTGGCTAAAAACAAAAAGCTAAAAGCTACTGCGGATGCTGGAAATCCAAAACAAAAACAGAATTACCTGGAAAAACTCAGCAAGTCTGGCGGCATCGGCGGAGAAGAAATCAGTTAACGTTTCGAGCCTTCATGGCCCTTCGGCAGAACTGGAGCATAGTTAGAAGAAGGGAGAAATATAAATTGGTTTAAGGTGGGTGGGGGGGGGAAGAGACACATTGAGGGTGTGGTGTGATGATTGTGGCCCATATCCCGCGCATCCTCCCTCATGCCTTCTCCTCCTTCCCAGAAACATGATAGGGTCCCCCTTGTCCTCACTTATCACCCCACCAGCCTCCGCATTCAAAGGATCATCCTCCGCCATTTCCGCCAACTCCAGCATGATGCCACCACCAAACGCATCTTCCCTTCACCCCCCTTGACGGCATTCCGTAGGGATCGTTCCCTCCGGGACACCCTGGTCCACTCCTCCATCACCCCCTACTCCTCAACCCCCACTTATGGCACCTCCCCATGCCCACGCAGAAGATGCAACACCTGCCCCTTCACTTCCTCTCTCCTCACCGTCCAAGGGCCCAAACACTCCTTTCAAGTGAAGCAGCATTTCACTTGCATTTCCCCTAACTTAGTCTACTGCATTCGTTGCTCCCAATGCGGTCTCCTCTACATTGGAGAGACCAAACGCAAACTGGGCGACCGTTTTGCGGAACACCTGCGGTCTGTCCGCAAGAAAGACCCAAACCTCCCTGTCGCTTGCCATTTTAACACTCCACCCTGTTCTCTTGCCAACATGTCTGTCCTTGGCTTGCTGCATTGTTCCAGTGAAGCCCAACGCAAACTGGAGGAACAGCACCTCATCTTCCGACTAGGCACTTTACAGCCTTCCGGGCTGAATATTGAATTCAACAACTTTAGATCTTAAACTCCCCCTCCCCCCATCCCCACCCCATTTCTTCCCCCCACCCCCCCCCCGCTTTTTTTTCAATAATTTATATAGATTCTTCTTTCCCCACCTATTTCCATTATTTTTAAATCTAAAACTAAAACCTTTAGTCTTTCCACCCCACCCCCACTAGAGCTGTACTTTGAATATCCTGTCTTCCATTCTTAATTAGCACTTTTCTCAGACAAAGACCACCACCTTCAACGCCTCTTTGACCCTTTTGTCTGTGACATCTTTTGATTATCTGCTCATCTTCACAATCATCACACCACACCCTCAATGTGTCTCTTTCCCCCCCCCCACCCACCTTAAACCAATTTATATTTCTCCCTTCTTCTAACTATGCTCCAGTTCTGCCGAAGGGCCATGAAGGCTCGAAACGTTAACTGATTTCTTCTCCGCCGATGCTGCCAGACTTGCTGAGTTTTTCCAGGTAATTCTGTTTTTGTTTTTAATACTGTGGCTACAAGATCAGGTCAGAGGCTGGGAATTCTGCATAGAGTTACTCACCACCTAACTCCCAAAAGCCTGTCCACCATCTGCAAGGCAAAAATGAGTGTGATGGAATACCCTCCCCTTGCCTGGATGAGTGCAGCTCCAGCAACACTCAGGAAGCTTGACACCAACCAGGACAAAGCAGCCCACTTGATCAGTACAAAATTCGCCACCTTAATCATTCACTTCCTCCACCACCGGAGTGTGTGCCATCTACAGGATACACTGCATCAACTCACCAAGACTTCTTCAGTAGCACCTTCCAACTCCATGACCTGTAGTGCCTCAAAGGACAAGGGCAGCAGATGCATGGCAACACCACCACCTGCAAGTTCCCTGCCAAGTCACAGACCATCCTGAGTTGGAACTGTATCACCATTGCTTCACTGTCGCTGGATCAAAATCCTGGAGCTCCCTCCCTTACAGCACAGTGGGTGTGTCTACAACACATGGACTGCAGTAGTTGAAGAAGGCAGCTCACCACCACCTTCTTGAGCAATTAGGGATGGGTAAGAAAATTGCTGGCCTAGCCAGCGATGCCCACATCCAGTAAAAGAATAAAAAAACATTTGGAGGAATTTTGCGGATATATTACCCACAGCTTGTAAAAGGACATGAATAATGTATTACCCACAGTTTGAAGGGAACTTCCAATGGGGTGTTACTGATAATTTGGAAGGGACACCTAATGGTGTGTAAACCCATCGATCTGGAGGGGACTTTCAATGCTATAATCAATGATGTAGTTTCCACAGTTTGGAGTTTTTCAATTATGTATTAGTCATCTGGTTGTAGAGAATATCAATGTTGTCTTATCCACAGCTTGGAAGGGACTTTCATGATCAATCACCACAGTTTGGAGGAGGTTTTCACAGCTTGGAAAGGGTTTTCAATGATTTATCACCAACAGTTTGGACAGTGCTTTCAATGGGGTGTTACCCATCAGCTTAGAGGGAACTTCAAACTGGCTGTGATCCATGTTTGGAGAGAACTGTTACGGATGTGTTACCCACACGTTGGAGACTTTCAGTGGGTTGTTGCCCAACTGTTTAAAGGGGACTTTCAAAATAATGACATGTCTGGATGGAATAAATAAAAAAAAAAGCAGTTCCAATTGGTGAACAGGTCGAGAACCAGAGGACACTGATTTAAGGTGAATGACAAAAGGACCAAAGGTGAGATGAGGAGAAACTTATTATGTTGTGAGTAGTTAGGATTTGGAATGCGCTGCCTGAGTCTATGGTGGAGGCAGATTCAATCACGGTTTTCAAAAGGGAATTGCATAATTATCTCAAGAGGACAAATTGGCAGGGCTGTGGGGAAAGGAAAGGGGAGTAGGGCTAGCTGAGTTGCTCTTGCAGAGAATCAGCATGGACACTAAGGACCAAATGGCCTCTTTCTGTGCTGTAACCATACAATGATTCTATGATGCCTTACCAGTCAGTTTTTAAGGAGTTTTAATGGGCTGTTACCCATAGATTAGAGCATAACTTTAATGGAGTGCTACCCATAATTTGGCAGGGGTTTCGGAGATATATTACCTACAGGTTGTTGGGAACTTTCAATGGTGTATTACCCATCAGTTAAGAGGACTTTTAATGATGTATCACTCACAGGTTGGAGGGAACTTTCAATGCATATTATCTAGAGTTTGCAATGGACATTCAATGGTGTATTATCCAGACTTAGGAGAGGACTTTCTTTAATGTGTCGCCCAAAATGTGGGAGAGGTTTTCAATATATTGCCTACAGTTTGGAGGGGGACTTTCAATGCTCTGCTACTCACAATTTAGAGAGGGCTTTTATAGATGTATTATCCTTAGTTTGGAGGTGTCTCTTGAATGTAATACCCATCATTTGAAAGGGACTTGCACTGGTGTGTTTCTCTCAGTTTGGAGGGGACTTTGATGGTGTATTACCCATCAATGGGGAGCTATTTTCAATGGAATGCTACCCGCCCATTTAATGGGGTCTTTCAGTGAGGTGTTACCAAACTTTTTGAAGACAACATTAATTGGGATGTTATCCATGAGTTTGTAGGATCTTTCAATGGAGCATTACCCACAGCTTGGGGGTGGATAGTTTCCCTGATATGTTACCACAGTTTTTAAAGAGCATTCCAAAATGTATTATGGACAGATGGAGGAGACTTTCGCTGATATATTAACCACAGTTTGAAGAGAACATTCAGTGGGTTGTTATCGATCAATTTGGAGGCACTTTCAATGGAGTGTTCCCACAGCTAGGAGGGCACTTTCAGTGTGGTGCTACCCACAGATGGAGGGGTTTTCAATGGTTTCTTTTACCCACAGTTTGGAGAAGACTTACAATGGTGTGTTGCTCACAATTTGGAGGCAGGTTCAATAATCTATTACTCGTAATTTGGAGGGCACTTTCAATGAGGGTTATCCAGATTGGAACAGACAATCAGTGATATATTATCCACAGGTTGGAAGGGGCTATGAATAATGTATTACCTATTTGGGAAGACTTTTAACCATGTATTCCTCACAGGTTGCAGGGCACTTTCCATATATATTACCTATATTTTGCAGTGTGCATTATCCATACGTAGGAGGGGACCTACAATTATGTGTTGCCCACAGTTTGGAAGTGTCTTTCGCTGATTATATTATTGACAGTTTGTAGGGATACTCAACTGTGTATTATCCACAGTTTGAAAAAGAATTTAGTGGTGTGTATCACACAATCTGGAAAGGGCTTTCAATAGGCTGTCACCCAAGTTTTATGGGGACTTCCAATGATGTATTACCCACAGTTTAGAGTGTACTTATAACAATGTTATACCCACAATTTGGAGGTGGTTTTCAATTTGGATGTTAACTACAGATTGGAGGGGACCTTCACTGCTGTTACCCATTAATTTTGTGGGCCTTTCAGGCCTTTGCCCACAGATTGGATGGACTTTCAAAGGCATTTACCCACAAATTGGAGAGTACTTTCAATATGTGTTGGGAACTCAATTAGAGGGGACTTTCATTGGGGTGTTACACAAAGATTGGAATGGACTTTCAATGGTGTCTTACTTTTTTTTTAATCATTCATGGGATTTGGGCTTCGCTGGCAAGTCCAACATTTATTGTCCCTCATTAATTGCTTTTGAGAAGGTGGTGGTGAGATGCCTTCATGAGCTGCTGCAATCCATGTGATGAAGGTACACCCGCAGATAAATTAGGTGGAGCACTCTAGGACTTTGACCCAGCGATGACAAAAGAACAGTGATATGTTTCCGAGTCAGGATGGTGTTTGACTTTGTGCAGAACTTCGATGTAGTGGTATTCCTATGCAGTTGTGCCCTTGTCCATCTACATGGTAGAGGTCATGGGCTTGGGAGATGCTGTTGATGAAGCCTTGGTGTGTTTCTGCACTGTATCTCTTAGATGGTACATACTGCAGGCATGGTGCAGTATTACTGAAGGGACTGAATGTATAAGTTGGTGGATGGGATGCCAACCAAGTTGGTTGCTTTGTCCTGGATGTTGTCAAGCCTCTTGAGTGTTGTTGGAGTTGCACTCGTCCAGGTATGTGGGAGAGTATTCCATCACACTCCTGACTTGTGCCTTATGGATGGTGGACAGGCTTTGGGGAAATTAGGAAATGAGTCACTCGCTGCAGAATACCCAGCTCTGACCTGTTCCTGTAGCTACAGTATTTATATGGCTGGTACAGCAAAGCTTATGGTCAATGGTGACCTCCAGAATGTTGCTGGTAGGGGATTTGATGTTGGTAATGTTGAAAAATGTCATGGGAAGATGGTTAGTCTTTAGAAGTTTACAGGGATTGTTCAATAATGTATTATTGAGTTTGGAGAGGACTTGCAATGGGTTGTTATGAGCTTTTAGGGCCTTTCAATTGGGTGTTACCCAAAGATTAGAGTGACTTTCAATGGTGGTTGCCAGACTGAAGAAGACTTTCAATACGGTGGTACTCACAGTTTGGAGGGGACTTTCAATGGTATGACGAGTGCTGAGTATTCAGGAGATTTCAATTAACAGGTGAACCTTCTGTTCAGAGGGACGACTAATGGCATTTGTTGTTATTCATCCATTCCGTGGCTGTATGACTTCACAAGGTCTCTATTCTCTTTTAACATTGGTTACCCACTCACGGCCTATGATTGAGTGACTTAGGCTCATAATCCTGATGACAGTAATCAGGACTTTGTGGTTTCGACTCATAGCCCCTTTGATTGTGCCAGATTTGGTTGTTTTACATTATTGTGTGCCAGGGCAATGTGGATAAGAAAACCAACAGCAAAATAAGTTGATGAACTAAATCCAGAATCTGCTAGTTTCTCATAGAATAATGAGGTGCCAAAAGTAATTGTCTTCTTAAACTCTCTTTATTTAATCATTCTTTTAAACCAATACCATCTGCCGCAAGATATAATTGGTGACTTTCGAAGAATATTAACTGGGAGCTCATTAATGTGTCATTAAAACTTGGCTGCACTGCAGGGGTTTGGTTCTAGAGAAGATGAATCAGACTTTGTACAGGAGCTTCACAAGTTTTCTCAGTAAAAGCTGTCTAGTCAGTAAAAGTAACCTTCGAAGACTTGGACAAAACATGGCGTGAGAAATATATAGATCAAAGCATTTGCAGAACACAGCCAGTTATTGATTGAAGTTAAAATTCTGGCCTATTCTCCAGGATGAATAATTTAATTACCCAAGCTGTTAATAACATCAATTCTAGCATGTTTCTGTGTGGGGTGTTAATGTGAACACTTTCTCTGTCCCTCTCACTCCTTCCCTTTTAGAGCCTCAGAGTCAACTCTGGCACAGAAGGAGGCCATTCAGCCCATTGAGACCATGCTGGCTCCCCACGGAGCAATCCGGTCAGTCTCACTCACCTGCTCAATTCCTGTAGCCCTGCACGTTTATTTCCTGCAAGTGCTCATTCAATTTCCTTTTGAAATCATTGATTGCTTCCACTTCCACCACATTCGTGGACATTGAGTTCCAGGTCGTTACCATTCACTGTGTAAAAAACTTTGTTCCTCACATACCCCCTGTTTCTCTTGCCCAAAATCTTAAACCTGTGTCGCTCATCCTTGTACCACCAGCCAATGGGAGTTTTTCCTTGTCTACCTTATCCAAACCTGTCATAATCTTGTACACCTCATTTAAATCTCCCCTCAACCCCCTTTGCTCCAAAGAGAACAACCCAGCCTTTCCAACCTAACCTTGTCACTAAAACACCTAAAGTGTGTTGACCAGAACTGGACGCAATGCTCTAGTTGGGACCTAACCAGAGCTTTATAAAGTTTCAGCATAATTTTACTGCTTTTTTACTCAATGCCCAAGATCCCATATGCTTTGCTAACCACTGTCTCAATATGTCCTCCCATCTTCGAAGATCGATGCATATGCATTCCCAGGTCCTCTGTTCCTGCACGCTCTTTGGAGCTGTGTCATTAAGCCTAATAGCCTCTCCCCATTCCTTCTGCCAAAATGCATCACCTCACAGTTCTCTGTATTAAATTCTGTCTGCCAGTTGTCTGCCCATTCTGCTAGCCTATCTATGTCTTGTTGCAGGCAATTTGCATCATCCTCACTGTTTTACTCTACATTCCAAAACCCAAGTCATTTACGCATAGCAAAAAAAGCAGTGGTCCTAGCACTGGCCCTTGGGAACACCACTGTCTGCCATCCTCCGGCCCCAAGAAAAACCATCTACCACAACTCTCAGCTTTTTGTCCTTATGCCAATTTCTTTATCTAATTGGACACTGAGCGTCCAATTCCACAAGCCTCAATTTTGTTAGCAAGTCTTTTATGTTGTACTTTGTCAAACACTTTCTTAAAATCTATATAGACAACATCAACTGCATTCCCTTCATTAAACTTCTCTGTTACTTCATTAAAAAGTTAATTAAATTAATCAAGCACGATTTGCCTTTTATAAACATGTGCTGGCTCCCCTTAATTAACTCGAATCTCTCCAAGTTTCTGTTGATTATTTTTTTTTTGCCTGATTATGGATTCCAAAAAAGGTTGCCAACCCTGGCTTGACATATTCCTTGAGATGTCGATGGAATTAATGTCACGGAAAGCTGGCGGTGAGGCACGAGCGTGTCTGAGCGAGTCTATTCCTGTTGTGAACATCCCTGTTTGGACAGATTGGGAAACGTATCCCTTTTATACAGAGCAGGCTTGAAAACTCAACATTGTTCAAATACTGCAGCTCTGTGTAAACCAGCAATAATGCAGGATTTCAATGAATTGCCCTGAGGCTCCTCTTGTCCTCAAGTAGAAATTTTAAAAACAAATAAACGCTTTCAATTCCTGCGTGGATCGAAATCCCATGAAGACTGATATTCTCCCCCCGCCCCCCACAAAATTAAAATCCCATTAGGATCAGCTTCCACCCAAAAAGTAAAGTGGGAGAAACTCATTCTATTGGCTCTGCAGATTTATCCTGGGGACAGACTCTCACGTTGAAACAATTGAAGACGCCCCGTGGCGTTGTCTGTTTCTGGGACACCCAATGGATAAACCAGTCCGACGCTTACCAATACGATTAGGCTCGGTTGCCCTTGCAACGGCACTCAGTCCTGATTTTGCCACCTCCTCTCCCTGAGGCCGAGACTCGGTGCCGGTGGGGAAACTGGCAATGTTCATGAGCACAGGACGTGTGCGCGTCGCTTTGCGTTTTCTGTCATGATGCTGCGATCACAATCAGATCACTGGCCAGAGATCCTGTACCAATTGTGAAAATTATTTGTTCGGGATGTCGTTTTAAAATATACTGGAATGTTTTGAACAGCTGCTGGGCAATTGATGGTAAATTGCATAGACTCCCAGCTATCCCGAGAGGGTTGGCAACCCTAATACCAAAGCCCTGCCTACCGCGGATGTTAAACTTTTTTTTAAAAAAAAAAGTCCTTTAGTTGTTAGGACTGTCCTTTCACCCTTTCTTGAATAAAGGTGACACGTTTACCGCTCTCCAATCCTGTGGCATCTTCCCCCATATCTAGCGAAGATTGACAGATGAAGGCAAGACCTTCTGCTATCTCCACCCCCACTTTCCTCAGCAACCTGCAATGCAAGCCATCCAAACCAGGTGACTTATCCACTCTTAAGCATAGCCAGCCTTTCCAGCACCTCCTCTTCCAATTTTTACACTATCCATTGCCTCCACTGTCTCTGGTCCTACTGCTATTTTGTCAGATTCCCTGTCCTTAGTAAATCTCGATACAAAGTAATAATTTTGTCATCTAGCATTGTCCTGTGCCTCTAAGTATATATCACTTTCTTCATCCTGAATAGGACCCACTTCACTTCTTACTACCTGTTTACATGCTGGTGGAAAATTTTTGGGCCCCCCTTTATGTTGACTGCCATCCTATTCTCATCCTCTCCTTGCCAGTCTTATTTTCCTATCACCTCCCCTCTCAACCTGTTGTTTCACCTGGTTCTCACTTGAAGAATTCATTTGACATGCGTCATATACATTTTTTTTCTTAGTAATGTCTACCTCCCTTATCATCCAAGGACCCCTCTTTTTGGTTTCCATACCTTTCACCCTTGTTGGAATGTACCTATCCTGTACCTGGAGCATCTCTTCCTTCAAGATCACTTATTGTTCCATTAAAGCTTTTCCTCCGGTTCCATTTTACCTTGGCTAGATCCCTTCTCATCACATTGAAATTAGTCCTCTTCCAATCTAGAAGTTCTATGATAGATTGTTCCTTGATCTTAATCTAATTACATATTAAGAGCTTATGATATGATAATCACTGTTATCCAAATGTTCCCCACAAACACTTGGTCCACTTGGCCTACCTCATTTCCCAGTACCAGATCCAGAAATACATCTTTTCTAGTTGGGCTGAGACCATACCGATCAAGGAAGTTCTCCTGAACACATTTCAGAAATTTCCCCTCCTTACTCTTTACTCTAACGTTATTCCAATCAATATTTGGGTAATTTAAGTCCCCCAGTATCACCACGCTATAGTTCTTCCACATCTCTGTAGATTTGTTCCTCCACATCTCTATAGATTTGTTCCTCTATCTCTCTCACTATTTGGAGGCTATAGAATACCCCCAGCAGCCTGATCCTACCTTTTTTGCTTCTCGGCTCTTACCAAATGGACTCCATTCTTGCCCCCTCAAGGGCATCTCTTCCCAACACTGCAATGTCTTCCCTAATCAGTACTGACACCATACCTCTTTTTTTTCCTTTGCTATCTTTTCTGAATACTTTATATCCTTGTATATTAAGTGCCCAGTCCTCACCATTTTTAAACCAAATTTCCATGAATCCCCCACCGTGAATCCTGGGGGTTTCCATTGACAATAAACTGAACTAAACCAGCTATGTAAATACTGTGGCTACAAGAGCAGGTCAGAGACTGAGAATTCAACAGTGAGTAACTCACCTTCTGACTCCTCAAAGCCTGCCCACCATCTTCAAGGCACAAGTCAAGAGTGTGATTGCATAGTCTCCACTTGTCTGGATGAATGCAGCTCCAACAATACTCAAGAAGCTCGATGTCAACCAGGAGAAAGCAGCCCACCTCAGCACCCCATCCACCACCTTAAACGTTCACCAAGAGCGGCTCGGTAGCATTACTACTAACCAAGCTGGCCGAGTCCTAAAGGCCATAGCTGCTAGACTGGGTCTGCAGCAGGTGGTGGGGGAACCAACAAGAGGGAAAAATCCAGTTTACCTCATCCCCACTGATTTGCCTGTTGCCAACGCATCTGCCCATGACAGTATCAGCAGGAGTGATCTCTGCACAGTCCTTGTGGAACATTGAGGATAACCTCCATCATGTTGTGTAGTGCAACCACCGTGTCAATTGGGATAGATTTCCAACAGATCTAGCAACTCAAAACAAGGCATCCATGAGGTGCTGTGGGCCATCAGCAGCAGCAGAATTCTATTCAACCACAATCTGTAACCTCATGGCCACTCTACGATTACCATCAAGCCGGGTGATCAACCATGGCCCAATGAAGAGTGCAGGAGTGCATGCCAGGAGCAGCATCAGGTATACCTAAAAATGAGGGCGTCAGCCTGGTGAAGCTACCATACAGGACTACTTGCATGCTAAACAGCGGAAGCAGAAGCGATAGAGCTAGATCTAAGCTCTGCAGTCCTGCCACATCCAGTCGGGAATGATGGTGGACAATTAAAAGTTAACTGGAGGAGGAGGCTCCACAAATGTCCCCATTCTCAATGATGGGGGAGCCCAGCACATCAGTGCAAAAGATAAGGCTGAAGCATTTGCAACTATCTTCAGCCAGAAGTGTCGAGTGGATGATTTATCTCGGCCTCCTCCTCGTGTCCCCAGCATCACAGATGCCAGTCTTCAGCCAATTCTATTCACTCCACCTGATTTCAAGAAATGTCTGAAGGTACTGGATACTGCAGAGGATATGGGCCCTGACAATATTCAGGCAATAGTACTGAAGTCTTGTGCTCCAGAACCAGCTGTGCTCTTAACCAAGCTGTTCCAGTACAGCTACCACACTGGCATCTAGCTGGCAATGTGGAAAATTGCCCAGGTATGTGCTGTACACACACAGCAGGACGAATCCAAGCCCACCAATTACCACCCATTAGTCTGACCTTGATTATCAAAAAAGTGATGGAAGGGGTCATCGACAGTGCTATCAAATGGCTCTTAATCATCAATAATCTGTGTACTGACACTCAGTTTGTGTTCCGTCAGGGCCATTCAGCTTCTGACTTCATTGCAGCCTTGGACCAAACCTGGACAAAAGAGTTGAACTCAAGGCGAGGTGAGACTGGCTGCCCTTGACAATCAAGGCAGCATTTGACCCAGTGTGGATCAAGGAGCCCTAGCAAAACTGGAGTCAATGGGAATTGGGGGGGAAACTCTCCACTGGTTGGAGTCATTCCTAGCACAAAAGAAGATGATTTATGCTTGTTGGAGGTTAACCATCTCAGCTCCAGGACATCGCTACAGGACTTCCTCAGGGTAGTCTCCTCAGCTAAACCATCTTCAGCTGCTTCATCAATAACCTTCCTTCCATCATAAACTCAGAAGTTGAGATGTTTGCTAATGATTGCACAAAAGTTCAGCATCATTCATGACTCTTCAGATAATGAAACAGCCCGTGTCCATATGCAGCAAGATCTGGACAGCATTCATGCTTGGGCTGATAAGTGGCAATAATATTTGCACCACACTAGTACCAGGCAATGACCATCTCCAACAAGAGAGAATCTAACCATCTGCCCTTGTCATTCATTGGCATTAGCATCGCTGAATCCCGCTCTATCAACATCCTTGGGGTTACCATTGACCGGAAACTGAATCAGACCAGCCAGATAAATACTGTGGCTACAAGAGCAGATCAGAGGCTAGGAATTGTGTGACGAGTAACTCACCTCCTGACTGCCCAAAGCCTGTCCACCATTTATAAGGCTCAATTCAGGAGTATGATGGGATACCCTCCACTTGCCTAGATGATTGCATCTCCAGCAACACTCTTTAGAAGCTCAACACCATCCAGGACAAAGCAGCCCACTTGATTGACACCCCATCCACAAACATTCACTCCCTTCACCACCGATGCAAAGTAGCAGCAGCGTGTATCACCTACAAGATGCAATGCAGCAACTGGCCAAGGCCCCTTCGACAGCACTTCGAAACCCCCGACATCTACCATCTCGAAGGACAAGGAGATGCATGGGAACACCGCCACCTGCTTTCCCCTCCAAGCCACACACACCATCATGGTTGGAATTATATCACTGTTCTATCACTGTCGCTGGGTAAAAATCCTGGAACTCCTTTCCTAAGAACACTATGGGTGTACCTACACCCTGGCAGTAGTTCAAGAAGGCAGCTCACCACCAACTCCTCAAGGGCAATGTTATAACATAGCTGAGGGTAAGGGCTGAGTTGTTTAAATCCCAGAGGGAAACTGGAACAACTGTCACAACCTATATTTTCAATTTGTATGTTTGGGATACAGCTCTGAATTCAGGAGTGAAAGCACCAAGCCTCAAGAAGTTTTTTTTATATAAAGCTAATTTAAACATTTATTAATTTAACAACAGATTAAACACAAACGCATGTCTACATATTACTGCCATAATAACCTTTAAACAAATCCCCAAATTAATCACTCCCAGGTAAATCTTCACCAAGGCAACAATGATCTATAGACTTTAAACAGACTCCAGGCAAAGCACATTTGAATTTACAAATTCAAAATGAGGTTCCTTTCAATTTGTTTCCTTTGCAGGCACAGTTGTAGGCTTACAGGCTGGTTAGATCTTAAATGCCTCTGACCTACATGCAGAAACTCCTTTTTGGGCAGAATTCTCCACCCGTTAGGGGTTGGGGGGGAGGGAGTTTAAGAGCGGGTGCATGGGTGCCCCCGATCGGGGGAGTGCTGTCATTTTACGTGGGCACGCCAATTAAGGAGCTGTGCGCTCCCTGTGCGGGCCAGGGGATTCCCTGAGCTGAGCGTGCGTTATTTCACGCATGCGCGCGTAAGAGCACACTCATCTCCCTGAGGCTAAGTGTTGCCTCAGGGAAATCGGCTCCTGTCTGATAAAATTTTAAAAACAGAAGACATAAATGTCCCTGACATGTCCCCTCATATGACACTGTCACATGAGTTGTGACATGTCCATCGCTTTCATTAACAATTTTATTAAAAATTTTAAAACCTACATGAAACCTCATCCCGCCCGTGGATGAGGTTTGATGCTTTTTCTTAAGCCCGCCAGGGCTCCCAGCCTGCCCGTCAACCTTAAGGTTGGATGGGCAGGCCCATTAATTACTATAACTACTTTGTCAATGGCCTCAATTGGCCATTAACAGGTCGGCGGGCGCACAGCTGTTTCTGCTGAGCCCCCGCCTACCTGACAATTGAAATGAGGCAGGGTGATGTTGGGCGGAACTCCCGACGTCATCCCACATTATTTTACATGTCGGCGAGTCACCCCCACTTGCCGACCGGGAAATCCTGGCCTCTGTTTATAACTAGCTTTCCCTTTGAATGTAAATTTTCCATTGTATTACTAGGTTTTTAAATTTTACCTCTCCTAACAATAAACCCTTTCATTCCACCAATTTTATTATTAAGCTGAGAAAAAATAAACACATTGCTTGGTGTCTTCTAGCTAGGTGCAAGATTTCACTCATTCTTGATTGCTTTATTCAACAAACTTACACTTTACCTTTTAACTTCCTTACATTTATCTAATTAACATCTCAAAACTCCTATACATCAAAGCACCCAGACTAGCTGGCTTTAATCTAATTAAGACACAGACATACTACAATTCCAATTTAAAAGTAATTTCCAATAACATTATAGGCATTAATATCCCTTCATGACAGGCAATTGGGGATGGGAAATAAATGCTGGCCTAGCCAGTGATGTCCACACCCCGTGAAAGAATACATTTTCAAAAATGCAGCTACTCCGAGATGTAGGTTAGTAAGCAGGTTCATTGCACCCCATTGTTTGAGCTCATGTCAATTTTTCTGTTGTTAAGCTGCCTGCATATCGCTTTATTGCTAATTCCTGCCTACAGACCTCCTGTAACACCTAATCGATCACCAGTCTATTCTGTAAAGACAAAAAGCAGACTGCAGCTTGATGGATAAGCCTGAAATCTTCCCTTATTAATTCTGTCCTGCATAGTCAGCACTTATCCTCCTTTGGTCTTTGACAGGACGTAGATTATTTTTTGCCTCCAAGCTTTCTTTGGAAGTGGCATGAAGCCAAGGCCCAAATTGGCTCTTCGGTTTGCTCCAGTTGAGACAAAAAAAATCCCCTAGCACTCTTGCTATAGTAAGCTCCCTGCTTACCAATGAGCAGGAAGCCCTTGCCTACCTACATAGCTTTGGTATCAGCATTATTCCTGCTTTACTGTTCATGACATTGAGGAACCCTTGAGGCACCTCGGCCCCGATATTTATGGGGAGGCCAGTTTAATGGCTGGGAAATCCAGAAGCAATAAAGAAAGACTTGCGTTTATATATATATATGCTCCCACAAGCAACAATGTGAATAATAAAAATGTTCAGTTTTTGTAATGTTAACTGAGGGATAAATATTGGCCAGTACACTAGGGATAACTCCCCTGCTGCTCTTCAAAATAGTGCCATGGGATCCTTTGTAACCACCTAAGAGGATGAATGTGGACTTGGTTTGAAGTCATATTGAAATTACAGCAGCTACTCTGACAGTGTAACACTCCCTCAGTACTGCAGTAGACAGTCAGCCTAGATTTCTGTGCTCGTGTCCCGAAGTGGGACTTCTAACTCAGAGGCAAGAGTGGAGCCGCTGAGCCATGGCTGACATGGGTTTCCCTCAGGTCCTGCCATTCATTTCTTTGAAATTTGTTTCTCGGCTGCAGCCAATCAGATTGCAAGGTTGGTTGGTTGTCGGGCAGGTAGGCCTGTGGCTCCAGGACACAACTGGGGAGCATAGAATAAGGAGCGGCTGCTGGTGGGGGGTGGAGGGTGGAGGAGAGCATCAGTGGGAGGCTTGGAGAGATGAAGGCAGGCGTGAGAAGATCACAGGTTTGGAAACTGTGGAGGAGATTGCAGGCTAGGTTGCTGAGATTGTAGGGGGTTGCTGACTGTAACAGTGCTTCTTGACCTCAATTGCTGACTGGCCAGTTCTAATTTTAAGATGATACATTAGTTGGTGATAAAATCAGTGGTAGATCAATAGTTAAGTGTTGAATTCACTGTTGGCTTAAGAATGTCTGATGGAATCAGTGAAAGGCTAATAGCAAGTGATGAAATCAGCGCAGATCAGTGGTGTGCGATGGAATCAATGACAGTTCAAAATGGTTTGACTGCTCTGTACTATCTCTGCCTTTGTGGTGCTGGTTGAGAGGAGAATATGAGCAATGGTTCAGTGACAGCTAGCTTTTAAGTCACTTTGAGGATAAGGGAAGTGCATTGTTCTGTAGTGTTCAGAAGTCTTCAGAAAGAATGGGATATGATGCGATGGCCTTGAAAGCCTGTGGAAATGTGGGTGAGCTGGAAGTCGGAATGACTGGAATAGCCCGCTTTGGGATGCAATTTGAAATCTGCCTTACGCTGCATAGAAAAACACATTGCCAGGGGTGTGGCAGTAGCCCAATCACAGCAATTTTTTTATTTGTTCTTGTGATGTCAGCGCCATTGCCCATCACTAATTGCCCTTCAGAAGGTAGTTGTGAGTCTAGGAGTGGAAAAGGGGAAGGTGGAGGAAAGGAGAACTGATTCATTTTCAGCTAGAACACAAGAAAAAGAACAAACTCCTGGGTGAAAGATTGAATATTTAGGCAGGCATGGCAGGAACGGTGCCTGGCTGTTCCATGCAACATGGAAACTGTAATTAATGCGACATTAAATTAAGACTGCCTCTGTGCTGTGCTATGGTAGAAGAATGCTTATATTTTAGTTAGCTCAAGTGGAGTGAGGTGATGTTAATTGCTGCATCATTGCATCCCATATTATAATATGACATATTGTATTTGTTCATCCTTTCGCTGTTACCCAGAATATTGTTGGGTACAGGAGGGGGGTTAATTTAAACAGCACTAATTTTTCCTCTCACCACTCATCTATAAACAGGGTGTTTTTGATTTCCTTCCCCTTTTATAAGCAGTGGTGTATTTCCAAACCTCTTTGGTTTTGGTATGATCCAATTTCTATTAATAACCCCACAGCAAACTTGAAATAGGGTGAACTCAAAGGGTTAGTTTATTTGTGCAAACAAAAAGCAAGAGGAGGGTCGCAACATTTCCGCCTTTGCATTCATACAGTAAAAGAGGGATAGAGAAAAAGATTTACAGTGCAGAGACCACAGAGAAAAGAAATATTGTTTCACGTGGGTTCCAGAGACCAGAATCAAATACCAACGAGGTATTCCTTTGTGGAGCTTGGCGGACTGAAACCCGATGCTGTATAATTCAATTTTCCGGTGATGTTGACTTCACACGATATGAGTCATGCAGAGATGAATCAATTTTTTAGGCAATGTTACAGAATTTCCAGCAGAGACAATGTAGCTGGAGCCAGGTGTCCAACCTGGGCCTGAGCTCCTTGCCTGTGAGGCTGCTAGTCAGATGATAAAAAGACAGACTGAGACTTTGCAGTTCAGCAAGGCAGTAGTACTTGTTCCACAAGCCAGAGACCCATGTCACATGACTCCCAACTCTCCATACTGCCTTTCACAAAGGATGTGTATCTACTTGTCTGGGCCGCTGAAATTGTTAGTGCCTCAACCATTAAGAATTGAAAGGAAGGTTGTGGGGTCCTTTGACTTAACAGATGAGTAGATTCCTGTTGGCTATCCTGGGTTATGAAATGTAGATGGCCTTTGAATAGCTGTCTTTGAATTTGGTCTGTGTAGCCCACAGGGGGTCATTAGTAGCTCTTCAGGGATAATGATGTGCGAGTTTCCCCAATACTGCCAGGTAGCTTTTTTTGTTCAGGGTCACAGACAGATATAGATTCAGCTATTTTAGGTTTTGTCCAGATTGAAATTTTCAGAGATAGCAATGAGCATATCTCTATATATTTTACATTAAAAAAAATACATACAGGTTGAGGTCTTAGTCCCTCACAGTCCTTATGGCCTTGAGGGGGAAAAAATAAATTCTATTTCATTTTTTAATATATATGTGGTCTTATGAAGGAATAATAGAAGTAAAGAAGTATGCATTCATTCTCTCATTCACACTGGCACATCAGATGCACAGCTAGCAGGGGCAAAGGCAGTTCCCCACTGCATTTTCCTTTTTTTGAGCTTTAAGTCAGGATTGCTGCATCAGCAAAGACATTGTCTTTTCCTGAGAAATGGAATGTGCAGATTGACTCGGGAAGGTTCAAAATCTGTCTTTATGGGGAAGTCTAGTTGGGTTTGGAGTTCTGAAGTTTCCTCTGTTGGGGATAGGGCATAGGCAAAGCCATTGGTTTCTGAACTCTGCCTGTCCAACTACTGATTGATTGTGTCCTCTAAAAGGCCTGGGGGCCTTACAGGGTGGTTAGCACGGGGGTGAGTAATGGTCCAGCTGCTCGGGGCTATGTGCAGAGGAATGCTGGGTGTCTTGCTCTGTGGTTGCCAGACCTTTCGATCATAGGGCTGAGCTGCTATTGTCCAGTTTAGCTCCCCCTTGGTAAATTGTGGGCTCAGCTATTCAAGCCCAGGGTCTGGGATTGGACTGATTGTCAGGAGATTGGGGTGTCTTGGAGGGACTTTGGCCTCTTTAAAGGATTCTGGTTCAGGGTCCAGCTTGGGCGCTAGCACAACTGAGGCGTTCCAGCTTCAGTTGCTAGGTGCTTTAGATTGGCACGGTAACAGGCAGGTAGTCTGCTCTTGAACTTGGGCCAGCGTTTCTGGGCCCAGATGCTAAGAGGACTGCCTTCTGGAAGGAGCTGCCCCTCCCGCATCCATACCAGGTAGGGCTACAGTATTGTAGCTTGTGGGTCGTTCCTGATCATTTTTAAATGCAGTGGACAGCCCTGCCAGGTTGCCTCACGACTCTGCATTAAGGTGGGTGGGCATGGGATCCAGTCTGGTTGGGATCCCTCTGCTGGTCAGTTGGGCAGTAGGCTCCATGTCTTTTGGAACACTACTGCCCTCTGGTGAATGGTCAGCTCTCGCTGTACCTCCTGGTGGCTTTTTGACTAAGTGAGGCATCACCCTCACTCTGAGCCAATTTGGAAACTTTCCTGGCCCCCATTTAGATTTGCCATAAAGTTGCCGGCCAGACCAATCAACGGCTTCTTAGCCGGGGCCTTTGGATTAGGAGGGGGCGTTCTCCTAACTTGCTCCATGACCCCTGGAACACCAATTGGAGGTGTAGCTCCAGCTACGCTCCCTTCTGGCTTTTTGACTGGGGGATGCATCTCACTCCCTATCTGCTTCTCCATTTGGGAGCTCCCTTTGTCTCTATTTAATATCAGAACGTTTCTGTCAGTCACATTTGCGGCAATTTCCAAACCTTTATCTTTCTTGCTGTAATAGCTTGCCTTCCTTCAGGCCCTTCGACTATGAGGGGCATCTCCCTCACTATCTCTTTCCCTGCTCTAAGAGTTCTTTGGTGCCTGTTTAATTCGGGGATATTCAGTGAGGCTGTGTCCTCTTTCAAATTTACTGGCCGGTCTTCGATCTTGCGAGATTTGAGCAGCCCTCGCTCAATGTTAGAGTGCTGTTTCACCCTTTTGGACCTCTGGACCTTCCCCAGTTTTCTGCCTTCCTGCAGATTCCTGCAGGCTGACGTGGGCCTCTTTTCTTTCACTGGCTAACACCTTGTTGCCAGCCAGATCGTTTCCGAGGAGGAAATTGATTCCTGCTACTGGTGGTTTAAGAACAATTCCTACTGTAGCAGGGCCTGAAACAAGATCACACTCTAGGTGGACCTTATGGAGGGGTGCAAACTCAGATCCTTCTCGCACTCCACTGATCAGTGTTTTGACCTTCAGGGAGGACTTGGGATATAGGTTTCAGTTTCCTTCCAACCTCAAGGACTGGCCCCTGTGTCCCGGAGCTGTACAACGGACTTGCTCACATTTTGGGACAAGTAGGGGACACTTCCTGAAAGGATAAAACTCTGGAAGCTCTCTGGGAGTTTGTCTGACTGGGGGACACACACTGCCCTGCCCTCCAAGGGGTAAGTTTCTGTAGTGAGAGTCTCTGCCTACTCTGCTGCACTACACATAGGGGTGTCTTTTGGGGGACTACTCATATGGAGCCCTTTAAGACCTACAGTCCTCCCTTGCAATCCCCAAAACTCAGATTTGGAATGGCCTATTTTATTACAATGGGAACACGCCGGCCTCCAGGTATTCTCCTTTCAGGTTGCAGGAGGGCTTCTCGCACCTCCTTTGTGTTTTCTTTTTGGGATGGGGGAGGGCCTCTCCTATCTAGGTCGCCCTGCTATCTGTCCAATGCTCATGGGGATGGTTTGGAAAGGATCTGTCTTGAGTTCCCAGGCTGTAGGTGAGATCGTAGCTGTCTGCTGTGACTGCTGCATCGCAGGCTGTGAGGATTCTCTGCCCTTGCAAGTGTGTTCTCAGGCTGGAGGGTAAGCAGTTTTTAATCTCCTTTTTAACGATACCAACTCAACCTCCTCCCGTAGCCAAATTCGAGCTGGAGAAGCTCATAATGCAGATAGAATTTAAGGGGATGGAAAAAGAGAGACAAAAGGAAACTCAGGAGAGAGAAAGAGGGAGAGAAGGGGAAGCACAGGCAAGAGAAACAAGAGACTCATGCAACTCCTCATAGGTGTGTTGGGATTCTTGGGGGCCTTACCCATCGGGCAAATGCAATTTACTTCAGCCTTTCGAACTCAATGTAGGTTTGTGTGGGCTTCTTATAAGCGTTCTGGAATTGCTGGCAATATGCCTCTGAGTTGAACCTGTAGGCACTTAGGATGGCATCCTTGGTTTGCTCATAACTCATGGACACATAGGAGTCAGCATGAAGTTGACCTCTTGGGCTCTCTCTGAAGCTGCCCTTGAATTAAAAAAGGTCCAGATATCTAATGGCCATTTTAGCTGCCCTGTTACTTTTTTTTTAAAAGTGGCAAAAAATGACTCCGCATCACTCTCTTCGAATTGGGAATGAATCGAGCATACTTGAGGGCCTCAGAAAATGGTTCTGGGTTAGGAAAATAGGGCATGCTCCTGGGTAGAGAGAAGTTTTCCCTCACAGCTTCCAGCTGTCTGATCTCTCTCTCTCTCTCCCTTTGAGCTGCTAGTTCCATTTCCAATTTTTGGAACTGGAATTCTTCTCTCTTTTCTCTCTCCTGTGCACTCTTTGTTTCTCTTGCCTGTGCTTCCCTTTCTCTCCTTTCTCTCTCCTGAGTTTTCCTTTCTCTGTCTTTTTCTGTCCCCTTAAATTCTATCTGCATCCTGAGCTTTTCCAGCTCGAATTTGGCAGAGGGAGGGGATTTGGAGTCATGGATGAGCTCTGCATCTAATTGCTTTATCGGCAACATGAGATCCAAATGTTCTACCAACAACTGGATCAGTTCACTTCTCTTCACTTTACTAGGCAATTTTAACTTTATCTCCCTGGCCATAGCCTTTCGTTGCTCTGTGCTGAGGGCTGCAAATGTTTCATGGTTCAAATTTCCTTGCTTGACCCACATCTGGGCATCAAAAGTTGCCATCTTCTTAGTGTTAGGGAAAATGAATTTGCTGTGGTAAGTTACTTGTGTTTTAAAATTAGTTCCAGCAATTGAGTTTTCCTCTTGGTTTCCAGTTTGCTCTTTTAGATCGGATTTGGCTCATGTTTCCACCTGGACTCTGGTCAAATTCAGATGGGTGATCCCGGATGAGCCCCCAATTTCTGTTACAGACAGGAGGGTATTATTCTCCTCTCACCACCCATCTATAAACAGAAGGTGTTTTTGATTTGCTTCCCCCTTTATAAGCAGTGGCATATTTTCCGACCCTTCAGTTTTGGTGTGATCCAATTTTCTATTCATAACCCTCCAGTAAGGTTGAACTAAAAGGGTTAGTTTATTTGCACACATTCAAAAGATGGGTTGCAATGTTGCCTTCTTTGCATTTATACGGTAAAAGAGGGACAGAGAAAAGAAATATTTACAGTGCAGAGGCCACAGAGAAAAGTAGTATTGTTTCACTTGGGATCCCGAATCAAATACCAATGAGGTATTACTTCATGGAGGTTGGCGGGTTGAAAACTGATGCTGTATAATTCATTTGTCTGGTGGTGTTGACTTCACACAATCAGAGAGGTGCACAGAGATGAATCAATTTTTTAGGTAATGGATTTCCAGAATTTCCAGCAAAGACAATGTAGAGGAGCCAGGTGTCCAACCTGAGCCAGAGCTCCTTGTCTGTGAGGCTGCTAGTCTGATGATAAGAAGGCAGATTGAGACTTTGCAGTTCAGCAAGACAATATTCCTAGTCCCACAAGCCAGAGGCCCATGTCATATGACTCCTGCCTCTCCCCACTGTTTTTGACAAAGGATGTATATCCCTCGTCTGGGTCCATGAGATTGTTAAATGTCTCACCTATTAGGAATTGAAGGGAAGGTTGCAGAGCCCTTTGTCTTGGATGAGTAGACTCCTGTTGTCTAGCCTGGGTTATGAAATGCAGATGGCCTTTGAATAACTCTTTGCATTTGGTCTGTGCAGCCCCCAGGGGGTCGTTAGTGGTTCTTCAGAGATAACAATGTGTGAGTTTCGCCGATACTGTCAGGTAGCTTCTTTTGTTTGGGGTCACAGATAGACATAGATTCAGCCATTTTAGATCTTTGTCCAGTTCGCAATTTTAAGAGATAGCAACGAGCATGTCTCTAACAAAAACAGAATTACCTGGAAAAACTCAGCAGGTCTGGCAGCATCGGCGGAGAAGAAATCAGTTAACGTTTCGAGCCTTCATGGCCCTTCGGCAGAACTGGAGCATAGTTAGAAGAAGGGAGAAATATAAATTGGTTTAAGGTGGGTGGGGGGGGTGTGGGTGAGGGGGGTGGTGGGGGGGGGCGGG